>NW_027174560.1:654327-1308655 GCF_000390325.3 Nicotiana tomentosiformis
GAGTTTGTAGAATATGCAAGCCTAGCTGCCAGAGATATTTTAGAACTTTCAAGGCAATATTGTGTTGATGATGGTGGTTCATGCCACTTAGGTTTCAAGGATGAAAGGTTGGAACATGGGCAATCATTTCCTAGAGATGGTAATGGTAATTTTTCTGTTGGCAGGGAGAATTGGAAAATGAAATTTAAGGATGCTACCTTTGCTGCTCAAGCAAGGAATGAGTTTGTAGAATATGCAAGCCTAGTTGCCCGAGCTGTTGTAGAACTTTCAAGGCAATATTGTGTTGATGATGGTGGTTCATGCCACTTAGGTTTCAACGATGAAACGTTGGAACATGGGCAATCATTTCCTAGAGATGGTAATGGTAATTTTTCTGTTGGCAGGGAGAATTGGAAAATGAAATTTAAGGATGCTACCTCTGCTGCTCAAGCAGCGACTGAGTTTGCAGAACATACAAGCCTAGCTGCCAGAGATATAGTAGAACTTTCAAGGGAATATTGTGTTGATGATGGTGGTTCATGCCACTTAGGTTTCAAGGATGAAAGGTTGGAACATGGGCAATCATTTCCTAGAGATGGTAATGGTAATTTTTCTATTGGCAGGCAGAATTGGAACATGAAATTAAAGGATGCTACCTCTGCTGCTCAAGCAGCGGCTGAGTTTGCAGAACATGCAAGCCTAGCTACCAGAGCTGTTGTAGAACTTTCAAGGCAATATTATATTGATGATGGTGGTTCATGCAACTTAGGTTTCAAGGATGAAAGGTTGGAACATGGGCAATCATTTACTAGAGATGGTAATGGTAATTTTTCTTTTGACAGTCAGAATTGGAACATGAAATTTAAGGATGCTAACTCTGCTCCTCAAGCAGCGGCTGAGTTTGCAGAACATGCAAGCCTAGCTACCAGAGTTGTTGTAGAACTTTCAAGGCAATATTGTTTTGATGATGTTGGTTCATGCCACTTAGGTTTCAAGGCTGAAAGGTTGGAACATGGGCAATCATTTTCTAGAGATAGTAATGGTAATTTTTCTATTGTCAGGCAGAATTGGAACATAAAATTTAAGGATGCTACCTCTGCTGCTCAAGCAGCGGCTGAGTTTGTAGAATATACAAGCCTAGCTGCCAGAGCTGTTGCAGAAATTGCAAGGCAATATAGTGTTGATGATGGTGGTTCATGCCACTTAGGTTTCAAGGATGAAACCTTGGAACATGGGCAATCATTTCGTAGAGATGGTAATGGTAAATTTTCTATTGGGAGGCAGAATTGGAACATGAAATTTAAGGATGCTACCTCTGCTGCTCATGTAACGACTGAGTTTGCAGAACATGCAAGCCTAGCTGCCAGAGATATAGTAGAACTTTCAAGGCAATATTGTGTTGATGATGGTGATTCATGCCACTTAGTTTTCAAGGATGAAAGGTTGGAACATGGGCAATCATTTCTTGAGATGTTAATGGTAATTTGTTCTGTTGGCAGGGAGAATTGGAACATGAAATTTAAGGATGCTACCTTTGCTGCTCAAGCAGGGGATGAGTTTGTAGAATATGCAAGCCTAGCTGCCAGAGATATTTTAGAACTTTCAAGGCAATATTGTGTTGATGATGGTGGTTCATGCCACTTAGGTTTCAAGGATGAAAGGTTGGAACATGGGCAATCATTTCCTAGAGATGGTAATGGTAATTTTTCTGTTGGCAGGGAGAATTGGAAAATGAAATTTAAGGATGCTACCTTTGCTGCTCAAGCAAGGAATGAGTTTGTAGAATATGCAAGCCTAGTTGCCCGAGCTGTTGTAGAACTTTCAAGGCAATATTGTGTTGATGATGGTGGTTCATGCCACTTAGGTTTCAACGATGAAACGTTGGAACATGGGCAATCATTTCCTAGAGATGGTAATGGTAATTTTTCTGTTGGCAGGCAAAATTGGAACATGAAATTAAAGGATGCTACCTCTGCTGCTCAAACAGCGGCTGAGTTTGCAGAACATGCAAGCCTAGCTACCAGAGTTGTTGTAGAACTTTCAAGGCAATATTATTTTGATGATGTTGGTTCATGCCACTTAGGTTTCAAGGAAGAAAGGTTGGAACATGGGCAATCATTTCCTAGAGATAGTAATGGTAATTTTTCTATTGGTAGGCAGAATTGGAACATAAAATTTAAGGATGCTACCTCTGCTGCTCAAGCAGCGGCTGAGTTTGCAGAATATGCAAGCCTAGCTGCCAGAGCTGATGTAGAAATTTCAAGGCAATATAGTGTTGATGATGGTGGTTCATGCCACTTAGGTTTCAAGGATGAAACCTTGGAACATGGGCAATCATTTCCTAGAGATGGTAATGGTAAATTTTCTGTTGGGAGGCAGAATTGGAACATGAAATTTAAGGATGCTACCTCTGCTGCTCAAGCAGCGACTGAGTTTGCAGAACATGCAAGCCTAGCTGCCAGAGATATAGTAGAACTTTCAAGGCAATATTGTGTTGATGATGGTGGTTCATGCCACTTAGGTTTCAAAGATGAAAGGTTCGAACATGGTCAATCATTTCCTAGAGATAGTAATGGTAATTTTTCTATTGGCAGGCAGAATTGGAACATGAAATTTAAGGATGCTACCTCTGCTGCTCAAGCAGCGACTGAGTTTGCAGAACATGCAAGCCTAGCTGCCAGAGATATAGTAGAACTTTCAAGGGAATATTGTGTTGATGATGGTGGTTCATTCCACTTAGGTTTCAAGGATGAAAGGTTGGAACATGGGCAATCATTTCCTAGAGATGGTAATGGTAATTTTTCTGTTGGCAGGCAGAATTGGAACATGAAATTAAAGGATGCTACCTCTGCTGCTCAAGCAGCGGCTGAGTTTGCAGAACATGCAAGCCTAGCTACCAGAGCTGTTGTAGAACTTTCAAGGCAATATTATATTGATGATGGTGGTTCATGCAACTTAGGTTTCAAGGATGAAAGGTTGGAACATGGGCAATCATTTACTAGAGATGGTAATGGTAATTTTTCTTTTGACAGTCAGAATTGGAACATGAAATTTAAGGATGCTAACTCTGCTCCTCAAGCAGCGGCTGAGTTTGCAGAACATGCAAGCCTAGCTACCAGAGTTGTTGTAGAACTTTCAAGGCAATATTGTTTTGATGATGTTGGTTCATGCCACTTAGGTTTCAAGGCTGAAAGGTTGGAACATGGGCAATCATTTTCTAGAGATAGTAATGGTAATTTTTCTATTGTCAGGCAGAATTGGAACATAAAATTTAAGGATGCTACCTCTGCTGCTCAAGCAGCGGCTGAGTTTCTAGAATATGCAAGCCTAGCTGCCAGAGCTGTTGTAGAAATTGCAAGGCAATATAGTGTTGATGATGGTGGTTCATGCCACTTAGGTTTCAAGGATGAAACCTTGGAACATGGGCAATCATTTCGTAGAGATGGTAATGGTAAATTTTCTATTGGGAGGCAGAATTGGAACATGAAATTTAAGGATGCTACCTCTGCTGCTCATGCAACGACTGAGTTTGCAGAACATGCAAGCCTAGCTGCCAGAGATATAGTAGAACTTTCAAGGCAATATTGTGTTGATGATGGTGGTTCATGCCACTTAGGTTTCAAAGATGAAAGGTTCGAACATGGGCAATCATTTCCTAGTGATAGTAATGGTAATGTTTCTATTGGCAGGCAGAATTGGAACATGAAATTTAAGGTTGCTACCTCTGCTGCTCAAGCAGCGGCTGAGTTTGCAGAATATGCAAGCCTAGCTGCCAGAGCTGTTGTAGAAATTGCAAGGCAATATAGTGTTGATGATGGTGGTTCATGCCACTTAGGTTTCAAGGATGAAACGTTGGAACATGGGCAATCATTTCCTAGAGATGGTAATGGTAATTTGTTCTGTTGGCAGGGAGAATTGGAACATGAAATTTAAGGATGCTACCTTTGCTGCTCAAGCAGGGGATGAGTTTGTAGAATATGCAAGCCTAGCTGCCAGAGATATTTTAGAACTTTCAAGGCAATATTGTGTTGATGATGGTGGTTCATGCCACTTAGGTTTCAAGGATGAAAGGTTGGAACATGGGCAATCATTTCCTAGAGATGGTAATGGTAATTTTTCTGTTGGCAGGGAGAATTGGAAAATGAAATTTAAGGATGCTACCTTTGCTGCTCAAGCAAGGAATGAGTTTGTAGAATATGCAAGCCTAGTTGCCCGAGCTGTTGTAGAACTTTCAAGGCAATATTGTGTTGATGATGGTGGTTCATGCCACTTAGGTTTCAACGATGAAACGTTGGAACATGGGCAATCATTTCCTAGAGATGGTAATGGTAATTTTTCTGTTGGCAGGGAGAATTGGAAAATGAAATTTAAGGATGCTACCTCTGCTGCTCAAGCAGCGACTGAGTTTGCAGAACATACAAGCCTAGCTGCCAGAGATATAGTAGAACTTTCAAGGGAATATTGTGTTGATGATGGTGGTTCATGCCACTTAGGTTTCAAGGATGAAAGGTTGGAACATGGGCAATCATTTCCTAGAGATGGTAATGGTAATTTTTCTGTTGGCAGGCAGAATTGGAACATGAAATTAAAGGATGCTACCTCTGCTGCTCAAGCAGCGGCTGAGTTTGCAGAACATGCAAGCCTAGCTACCAGAGCTGTTGTAGAACTTTCAAGGCAATATTATATTGATGATGGTGGTTCATGCAACTTAGGTTTCAAGGATGAAAGGTTGGAACATGGGCAATCATTTACTAGAGATGGTAATGGTAATTTTTCTTTTGACAGTCAGAATTGGAACATGAAATTTAAGGATGCTAACTCTGCTCCTCAAGCAGCGGCTGAGTTTGCAGAACATGCAAGCCTAGCTACCAGAGTTGTTGTAGAACTTTCAAGGCAATATTGTTTTGATGATGTTGGTTCATGCCACTTAGGTTTCAAGGCTGAAAGGTTGGAACATGGGCAATCATTTTCTAGAGATAGTAATGGTAATTTTTCTATTGTCAGGCAGAATTGGAACATAAAATTTAAGGATGCTACCTCTGCTGCTCAAGCAGCGGCTGAGTTTGTAGAATATGCAAGCCTAGCTGCCAGAGCTGTTGTAGAAATTGCAAGGCAATATAGTGTTGATGATGGTGGTTCATGCCACTTAGGTTTCAAGGATGAAACCTTGGAACATGGGCAATCATTTCGTAGAGATGGTAATGGTAAATTTTCTATTGGGAGGCAGAATTGGAACATGAAATTTAAGGATGCTACCTCTGCTGCTCATGTAACGACTGAGTTTGCAGAACATGCAAGCCTAGCTGCCAGAGATATAGTAGAACTTTCAAGGCAATATTGTGTTGATGATGGTGATTCATGCCACTTAGTTTTCAAGGATGAAAGGTTGGAACATGGGCAATCATTTCCTTGAGATGTTAATGGTAATTTGTTCTGTTGGCAGGGAGAATTGGAACATGAAATTTAAGGATGCTACCTTTGCTGCTCAAGCAGGGGATGAGTTTGTAGAATATGCAAGCCTAGCTGCCAGAGATATTTTAGAACTTTCAAGGCAATATTGTGTTGATGATGGTGGTTCATGCCACTTAGGTTTCAAGGATGAAAGGTTGGAACATGGGCAATCATTTCCTAGAGATGGTAATGGTAATTTTTCTGTTGGCAGGGAGAATTGGAAAATGAAATTTAAGGATGCTACCTTTGCTGCTCAAGCAAGGAATGAGTTTGTAGAATATGCAAGCCTAGTTGCCCGAGCTGTTGTAGAACTTTCAAGGCAATATTGTGTTGATGATGGTGGTTCATGCCACTTAGGTTTCAACGATGAAACGTTGGAACATGGGCAATCATTTCCTAGAGATGGTAATGGTAATTTTTCTGTTGGCAGGCAAAATTGGAACATGAAATTAAAGGATGCTACCTCTGCTGCTCAAACAGCGGCTGAGTTTGAAGAACATGCAAGCCTAGCTACCAGAGTTGTTGTAGAACTTTCAAGGCAATATTGTTTTGATGATGTTGGTTCATGCCACTTAGGTTTCAAGGATGAAAGGTTGGAACATTGGCAATCATTTCCTAGAGATAGTAATGGTAATTTTTCTATTGGCAGGCAGAATTGGAACATAAAATTTAAGGATGCTACCTCTGCTGCTCAAGCAGCGGCTGAGTTTGCAGAATATGCAAGCCTAGCTGCCAGAGCTGTTGTAGAAATTTCAAGGCAATATAGTGTTGATGATGGTGGTTCATGCCACTTAGGTTTCAAGGATGAAACCTTGGAACATGGGCAATCATTTCCTAGAGATGGTAATGGTAAATATTCTGTTGGCAGGCAGAATTGGAACATGAAATTTAAGGATGCTACCTCTGCTCCTCAAGCAGCGACTGACTTTGCAGAACATGCAAGCCTAGCTGCCAGAGATATAGTAGAACTTTCTAGGCAATATTGTGTTGATGATGGTGGTTCATACCATTTAGGTTTCAAAGAAGAAAGGTTCGAACATGGGCAATCATTTCCTAGAGATAGTAATGGTAATTTTTCTATTGGCAGGCAGAATTGGAACATGAAATTTAAGGATGCTACCTCTGCTGCTCAAGCAGCGGCTGAGTTTGCAGAATATGCAAGCCTAGCTGCCAGAGCTGTTGTAGAAATTGCAAGGCAATATAGTGTTGATGATGGTGGTTCATGCCACTTAGGTTTCAAGGATGAAACGTTGGACCATGGGCAATCATTTCCTAGAGATGGTAATGGTAATTTTTCTGTTGGCAGGCAGAATTGGAGCATGAAATTTAAGGATGCTACCTCTGTAGCTCAAGCAGCGGATGAGTTTGCAGAACATGCAAGCCTAGCTGCCAGAGCTGTTGTAGAACTTTCAAGGCAATATTGTGTTGATGATGGTGGTTCATGCCACTTAGGTTTCAAGGATGAAAGGTTGGAACAAGGGCAATCATTTCCTAGAGATAGTAATGGTAATGTTTCTATTGGCAGGCTGAATTGGAGCATGAAATTTAAGGATGCTACCTCTGCTGCTCAAGCCGCGGCTGAGTTTGCAGAATATGCAAGCCTAGCTGCCAGAGCTGTTGTAGAAATTTCAAGGCAATATAGTGTTGATGATGGTGGTTCATGCCACTTAGGTTTCAAGGATGAAACCTTGGAACATGGGCAATCATTTCCTAGAGATGGTAATGGTAAATTTTCTGTTGGGAGGCAGAATTGGAACATGAAATTTAAGGATGCTACCTCTGCTGCTCAAGCAGCAACTGAGGTTGCAGAACATGCAAGCCTAGCTGCCAGAGATATAGTAGAACTTTCAATGCAATATTGTGTTGATGATGGTGGTTCATGCCACTTAGGTTTCAAAGATGAAAGGTTCGAACATGGGCAATCATTTCCTAGAGATAGTAATGGTAATTTTTCTATTGGCAGGCAGAATTGGAACATGAAATTTAAGGATGCTACTTCTGCTGCTCAAGCAGCGGCTGAGTTTGCAGAATATGCAAGCCTAGCTGCCAGAGCTGTTGTAGAAATTTCAAGGTAATATAGTGTTGATGATGGTGGTTCATGCCACTAAGGTTTCAAGGATGAAACGTTGGAACATGGGCAATCATTTCCTAGAGATGGTAATGGTAATTTTTCTGTTGGCAGGCAGAATTGGAGCATGAAATTTAAGGACGCTACCTCTGCTGCTCAAGCAGCGATTGAGTTTGCAGAACATGCAAGCCTAGCTGCCAAAGATATAGTAGAACTTTCAAGGCAATATTGTGTTGATGATGGTGATTCATGCCACTTAATTTTCAAGGATGTAAGGTTGGAACATGGGCAATCATTTCCTTGAGATGGTAATGGTAATTTTTCTGTTGGCAGGGAGAATTGGAACATGAAATTTAAGGATGCTACCTTTGCTGCTCAAGCAGGGGATGAGTTTGTAGAATATGCAAGCCTAGCTGCCAGAGATGTTTTAGAACTTTCAAGGCAATATTGTGTTGATGATGGTGGTTCATGCCACTTAGGTTTCAAGGATGAAAGGTTGGAACATGGGCAATCATTTCCTAGAGATGGTAATGGTAATTTTTCTTTTGGCAAGCAGAATTGGAACATGAAATTTAAGGATGCTACCTCTGCCGCTCAAGCAGCGGCTGAGTTTGCAGAATATGCAAGCCTAGCTGCCCGAGCTGTTGTAGAACTTTCAAGGCAATATTGTGTTGATGATAGTGGTTCATGCCACTTAGGTTTCAAGGATGAAACATTGGAACATGGGCAATCATTTCCTAGAGATGGTAATGGTAATTTTTCTGTTGGCAGGCAGAATTGGAACATGAAATTAAAGGATGCTACCTATGCTGCTCAAGCAGCGGATGAGTTTGCAGAACATGCAAGCCTAGCTGCCAGAACTGTTGTAGAACTTTCAAGGCAATATTGTGTTGATGATGGTGGTTTATGCCACTTAGGTTTCAAGGATGAAAGGTTGGAACATGGGCAATCATTTCCTAGAGATAGTAATGGTAATGTTTCTGTTGGCAGGCATAATTGGAACATGAAATTTAAGGATGCTACCTCTGCTGCTCAACCCGCGGCTCAGTTTGCAGAACATGCAAGCCTAGCTGCTAGAGCTGTTGTAGAACTTTCAAGGCAATATTGTGTTGATGATGGTGGTTCATGCCACTTAGGTTTCAAGGATGAAACGTTGGAACATGGGCAATCATTTCCTAGAGATGGTAATGGTAATTTTTCTGTTGGCAGGCAGAATTGGAAGATGAAATTAAAGGATGCTACCTCTGCTGCTCAAGCAGCGGCTGAGTTTGCAGAACATGCAAGCCTAGCTGCCAGAGCTGTTGTAGGACTTTCAAGGCAATATTGTGTTGATGATGGTGGTTCATGCCACTTAGGTTTCAAGGATGAAAGGTTGGAACATGGGCAATCATTTCCTAGAGATAGTAATGGTAATGTTTCTGTTCGCAGGCATAATTGGAACATGAAATTTAAGGATGCAACCTCTGCTGCTCAAGCCGTGGCTAAGTTTCCAGAACATGCAAGCCTAGCTGCCAGAGCTGTTGTAGGACTTTCAAGGCAATATTGTGTTGATGATGGTGGTTCATGCCACTTAGGTTTCAAGGATGAAACGTTGGAACATGGGCAATCATTTCCTAGAGATGGTAATGGTAATTTTTCTGTTGGCAGGCAGAATTGGAACATGAAATTTAAGGATGCTACCTCTGCTGCTCAAGCAGCGGCTGAGTTTGCAGAACATGCAAGCCTAGCTGCCAGAGCTGTTGTAGAACTTTCAAGGCAATATTGTGTTGATGATGGTGGTTCATGCCACTTAGGTTTCAAGGATGAAAGGTTGGAACATGGGCAATCATTTCCTAGAGATAGTAATGGTAATATTTCTGTTCGCAGGCATAATTGGAACATGAAATTTAAGGATGCAACCTCTGCTGCTCAAGCCGTGGCTAAGTTTCCAGAACATGCAAGCCTAGCTGCCAGAGCTGTTGTAGAAATTTCAAGGCAATATAGTGTTGATGATGGTGGTTCATGCCACTTAGGTTTCAAGGATGAAACCTTGGAACATGGGCAATCATTTCCTAGAGATGGTAATGGTAAATTTTCTATTGGGAGGCAGAATTGGAACATGAAATTTAAGGATGCTACCTCTGCTGCTCAAGCAGCAACTGAGTTTGCAGAACATGCAAGCCTAGCTGCCAGAGATATAGTAGAACTTTCAATGCAATATTGTGTTGATGATGGTGGTTCATGCCACTTAGGTTTCAAGGATGAAACGTTGGAACATGGGCAATCATTTCCTAGAGATGGTAATGGTAATTTTTCTGTTGGTAGGTAGAATTGGAGCATGAAATTTAAGGATGCTACCTCTGCTGCTCAAGCAGCGATTGAGTTTGCAGAACATGCAAGCCTAGCTGCCAGAGATATATTAGAACTTTCAAGGCAATATTTTGTTGATGATGGTGATTCATGCCACTTAGTTTTCAAGGATGTAAGGTTGGAACATGGGCAATCATTTCCTTGAGATGGTAATGGTAATTTTTCTGTTGGCAGGGAGAATTGGAACATGAAATTTAAGGATGCTACCTTTGCTGCTCAAGCAGGGGATGAGTTAGTAGAATATGCAAGCCTAGCTGCCAGAGATGTTTTAGAACTTTCAAGGCAATATTGTGTTGATGATGGTGGTTCATGCCACTTAGGTTTCAAGGATGAAAGGTTGGAACATGGGCAATCATTTCCTAGAGATGGTAATGGTAATTTTTCTTTTGGCAAGCAGAATTGGAACATGAAATTTAAGGATGCTACCTCTGCCGCTCAAGCAGCGGCTGAGTTTGCAGAATATGCAAGCCTAGCTGCCCGAGCTGTTGTAGAACTTTCAAGGCAATATTGTGTTGATGATAGTGGTTCATGCCACTTAGGTTTCGAGGATGAAACATTGGAACATGGGCAATCATTTCCTAGAGATGGTAATGGTAATTTTTCTGTTGGCAGGCAGAATTGGAACATGAAATTAAAGGATGCTACCTCTGCTGCTCAAGCAGCGGATGAGTTTGCAGAACATGCAAGCCTAGCTGCCAGAGCTGTTGTAGAACTTTCAAGGCAATATTGTGTTGATGATGGTGGTTCATGCCACTTAGGTTTCAAGGATGAAAGGTTGGAACATGGGCAATCATTTCCTAGAGATAGTAATGGTAATGTTTCTGTTGGCAGGCATAATTGGAACATGAAATTTAAAGATGCTACCTCTGCTGCTCAACCCGCGGCTCAGTTTGCAGAACATGCAAGCGTAGCTGCTAGAGCTGTTGTAGAACTTTCAAGGCAATATTGTGTTGATGATGGTGGTTCATGCCACTTAGGTTTCAAGGATGAAACGTTGGAACATGGGCAATCATTTCCTAGAGATGGTAATGGTAATTTTTCTGTTGGCAGGCAGAATTGGAACATGAAATTAAAGGATGCTACCTCTGCTGCTCAAGCAGCGGATGAGTTTGCAGAACATGCAAGCCTAGCTGCCAGAGCTGTTGTAGAACTTTCAAGGCAATATTGTGTTGATGATGGTGGTTCATGCCACTTAGGTTTCAAGGATGAAAGGTTGGAACATGGGCAATCATTTCCTAGAGATAGTAATGGTAATGTTTCTGTTGGCAGGCATAATTGGAACATGAAATTTAAGGATGCTACCTGTGCTCCTCAAGCCGCGGCTGAGTTTGCAGAACATGCAAGCCAAGCTGCTAGAGCTGTTGTAGAACTTTCAAGGCAATATTGTGTTGATGATGGTGGTTCATGCCACTTAGGTTTCAAGGATGAAACGTTGGAACATGGGCAATCATTTCCTAGAGATGGTAATGGTAATTTTTCTGTTGGCAGGCAGAATTGGAACATGAAATTAAAGGATGCTACCTCTGCTGCTCAAGCAGCGGCTGAGTTTGCAGAACATGCAAGCCTAGCTGCCAGAGCTGTTGTAGGACTTTCAAGGCAATATTGTGTTGATGATGGTGGTTCATGCCACTTAGGTTTCAAGGATTAAAGGTTGGAACATGGGCAATCATTTCCTAGAGATAGTAATGGTAATGTTTCTGTTCGCAGGCATAATTGGAACATGAAATTTAAGGATGCTACCTTTGCTCCTCAAGCCGCGGCTGAGTTTGCAGAACATGCAAGCCAAGCTGCTAGAGCTGTTGTAGAACTTTCAAGGCAATATTGTGTTGATAATTGTGGTTCATGCCACTTAGGTTTCAAGGATGAAACGTTGGAACATGGGCAATCATTTCCTAGAGATGGTAATGGTAATTTTTCTGTTGGCAGGCAGAATTAGAACATGAAATTAAAGGATGCTACCTCTGCTGCTCAAGCAGCGGCTGAGTTTGCAGAACATGCAAGCCTAGCTGCCAGAGCTGTTGTAGAACTTTCAAGGCAATATTGTGTTGATGATGGTGGTTCATGCCACTTAGGTTTCAAGGATTAAAGGTTGGAACATGGGCAATCATTTCCTAGAGATAGTAATGGTAATGTTTCTGTTCGCAGGCATAATTGGAACATGAAATTTAAGGATGCAACCTCTGCTGCTCAAGCCGTGGCTAAGTTTCCAGAACATGCAAGCCTAGCTGCCAGAGCTGTTGTAGAAATTTCAAGGCAATATAGTGTTGATGATGGTGGTTCATGCCACTTAGGTTTCAAGGATGAAACCTTGGAACATGGGCAATCATTTCCTAGAGATGGTAATGGTAAATTTTCTATTGGGAGGCCGAATTGGAACATGAAATTTAAGGATGCTACCTCTGCTGCTCAAGCAGCAACTGAGTTTGCAGAACATGCAAGCCTAGCTGCCAGAGATATAGTAGAACTTTCAATGCTATATTGTGTTGATGATGGTGGTTCATGCCACTTAGGTTTCAAGGATGAAACGTTGGAACATGGGCAATCATTTCCTAGAGATGGTAATGGTAATTTTTCTGTTGGCAGGCAGAATTGGAGAATGAAATTTAAGGATGCTACCTCTGCTGCTCAAGCAGCGATTAAGTTTGCAGAACATGCAAGCCTAGCTGCCAGAGATATATTAGAACTTTCAAGGCAATATTGTGTTGATGATGGTGATTCATGCCACTTAGTTTTCAAGGATGTAAGGTTGGAACATGGGCAATCATTTCCTTGAGATGGTAATGGTAATTTTTCTGTTGGCAGGGAGAATTGGAGCATGAAATTTAAGGATGCTACCTCTGTTGCTCAAGCAAAGGATGAGTTTGCAGAACATGCAAGCCTAGCTGCCAGAGCTGTTGTAGAACTTTCAAGGCAATATTGTGTTGATGATGGTGGTTCATGCCACTTAGGTTTCAAAGATGAAAGGTTCGAACATGGGCAATCATTTCCTAGAGATAGTAATGGTAATGTTTCTGTTGGCAGGCTGAATTGGAACATGAAATTTAAGGATGCTACCTCTGCCGCTCAAGCAGCGGCTGAGTTTGCAGAATATGCAAGCCTAGCTGCCCGAGCTGTTGTAGAACTTTCAAGGCAATATTGTGTTGATGATAGTGGTTCATGCCACTTAGGTTTCAAGGATGAAACATTGGAACATGGGCAATCATTTCCTAGAGATGGTAATGGTAATTTTTCTGTTGGCCGGCAGAATTGGAACATGAAATTAAAGTATGCTGCCTCTGCTGCTCAAGCAGAGGATGAGTTTGCAGAACATGCAAGCCTAGCTGCCAGAGCTGTTGTAGAACTTTCAAGGCAATATTGTGTTGATGATGGTGGTTCATGCCACTTAGGTTTCAAGGATGAAAGGTTGGAACATGGGCAATCATTTCCTAGAGATAGTAATGGTAATGTTTCTGTTGGCATGCATAATTGGAACATGAAATTTAAGGATGCTACCTCTGCTGCTCAACCCGCGGCTCAGTTTGCAGAACATGCAAGCCTAGCTGCTAGAGCTGTTGTAGAACTTTCAAGGCAATATTGTGTTGATGATGGTGGTTCATGCCACTTAGGTTTCAAGGATGAAAGGTTGGAACATGGGCAATCATTTCCTGGAGATGGTAATGGTAATTTTTCTGTTGGCAGGCAGAATTGGAACATGAAATTTAAGGATGCTACCTCTGCTGCTCAAGCAGCGGCTGAGTTTGCAGAACATGCAAGCCTAGCTGCCAGAGCTGTTGTAGAACTTTCAAGGCAATATTGTGTTGATGATGGTGGTTCATGCCACTTAGGTTTCAAGGATGAAAGGTTGGAACATGGGCAATCATTTCCTAGAGATAGTAATGGTAATATTTCTGTTGGCAGGCATAATTGGAACATGAAATTTAAGGATGCTACCTTTGCTCCTCAAGCCGCGGCTGAGTTTGCAGAACATGCAAGCCAAGCTGCTAGAGCTGTTGTAGAACTTTCAAGGTAATATTGTGTTGATGATGGTGGTTCATGCCACTTAGGTTTCAAGGATGAAAGGTTGGAACATGGGCAATCATTTCCTGGAGATGGTAATGGTAATTTTTCTGTTGGCAGGCAGAATTGGAACATGAAATTTAAGGATGCTACCTCTGCTGCTCAAGCAGCGGCTGAGTTTGCAGAACATGCAAGCCTAGCTGCCAGAGCTGTTGTAGAACTTTCAAGGCAATATTGTGTTGATGATGGTGGTTCATGCCACTTAGGTTTCAAGGATGAAAGGTTGGAACATGGGCAATCATTTCCTAGAGATAGTAATGGTAATGTTTCTGTTCGCGGGCATAATTGGAACATGAAATTTAAGGATGCAACCTCTGCTGCTCAAGCCGTGGCTAAGTTTCCAGAACATGCAAGCCTAGCTGCCAGATCTGTTGTAGAAATTTCAAGGCAATATAGTGTTGATGATGGTGGTTCATGCCACTTAGGTTTCAAGGATGAAACCTTGGAACATGGGCAATCATTTCCTAGAGATGGTAATGGTAAATTTTCTATTGGGAGGCAGAATTGGAACATGAAATTTAAGGATGCTACCTCTACTGCTCAAGCAGCAACTGAGTTTGCAGAACATGCAAACCTAGCTGCCAGAGATATAGTAGAACTTTCAATGCAATATTGTGTTGATGATGGTGGTTCATGCCAGTTAGGTTTCAAAGATGAAAGGTTCGAACATGGGCAATCATTTCCTAGAGATAGTAATGGTAATTTTTCTATTGGCAGGTAGAATTGGAACATGAAATTTAAGGATGCTACCTTTGCTGCTCAAGCAGCGGCTGAGTTTGCAGAATATGCAAGCCTAGCTGCCAGAGCTGTTGTAGAAATTTCAAGGTAATATAGTGTTGATGATGGTGGTTCATGCCACTTAGGTTTCAAGGATGAAACGTTGGAATATGGGCAATCATTTCCTAGAGATGGTAATGGTAATTTTTCTGTTGGCAGGCAGAATTGGAGCATGAAATTTAAGGATGCTACCTCTGCTGCTCAAGCAGCGATTGAGTTTGCAGAACATGCAAGCCTAGCTGCCAGAGATATATTAGAACTTTCAAGGCAATATTGTGTTGATGATGGTGATTCATGCCACTTAGTTTTCAAGGATGTAAGGTTGGAACATGGGCAATCATTTCCTTGAGATGGTAATGGTAATTTTTCTGTTGGCAGGGAGAATTGGAACATGAAATTTAAGGATGCTACCTTTGCTGCTCAAGCAGGGGATGAGTTTGTAGAATATGCAAGCCTAGCTGCCAGAGATGTTTTAGAACTTTCAAGGCAATATTGTGTTGATGATGGTGGTTCATGCCACTTAGGTTTCAAGGATGAAAGGTTGGAACATGGGCAATCATTTCCTAGAGATGGTAATGGTAATTTTTCTGTTGGCAGGCAGAATTGGAACATGAAATTAAAGGATGCTACCTCTGCTGCTCAAGCAGCGGATGAGTTTGCAGAACATGCAAGCCTAGCTGCCAGAGCTGTTGTAGAACTTTCAAGGCAATATTGTGTTGATGATGGTGGTTCATGCCACTTAGGTTTCAAGGATGAAAGGTTGGAACATGGGCAATCATTTCCTAGAGATAGTAATGGTAATGTTTCTGTTGGCAGGCATAATTGGAACATGAAATTTAAGGATGCTACCTCTGCTGCTCAAGCATCGGCTGAGTTTACAGAACATGCAAGCCTAGCTGCCAGAGCTGTTGTAGAACTTTCAAGGCAATATTGTGTTGATGATGGTGGTTCATGCCACTTAGGTTTCAAGGATGAAAGGTTGGAACATGGGCAATCATTTCCTAGAGATGGTAATGGTAATTTTTCTGTTGGCAGGCAGAATTGGAACATGAAATTTAAGGATGCTACCTCTGCTGCTCAAGCAGCGGCTGAGTTTGCAGAATATGCAAGCCTAGATGCCAGAGCTGTTGTAGAACTTTCAAGGCAATATTGTGTTGATGATGGTGGTTCATGCCACTTAGGTTTCAAGGATGAAAGGTAGGAACATGGGCAATCATTTCCTGGAGATGGTAATGGTAATTTTTCTATTGGCAGGCAGAATTGGAACATGAAATTTAAGGATGCTACCTCTGCTGCTCAAGCAGCGGCTGAGTTTGCAGAACATGCAAGCCTAGCTGCCAGAGCTGTTGTAGAACTTTCAAGGCAATATTGTGTTGATGATGGTGGTTCATGCCACTTAGGTTTCAAGGATGAAAGGTTGGAACATGGGCAATCATTTCCTGGAGATGGTAATGGTAATTTTTCTGTTGGCAGGCAGAATTGGAACATGAAATTTAAGGATGCTACCTCTGCTGCTCAAGCAGCGGCTGAGTTTGCAGAACATGCAAGCCTAGCTGCCAGAGCTGTTGTAGAACTTTCAAGGCAATATTGTGTTGATGATGGTGGTTCATGCCACTTAGGTTTCAAGGATGAAAGGTTGGAACATGGGCAATCATTTCCTAGAGATAGTAATGGTAATGTTTCTGTTCGCAGGCATAATTGGAACATGAAATTTAAGGATGCAACCTCTGCTGCTCAAGCCGTGGCTAAGTTTCCAGAACATGCATGCCTAGCTGCTAGAGCTGTTGTAGAACTTTCAAGGCAATATTGTGTTTATGATGGTGGTTCATGCCACTTAGGTTTCAAGGATGATAGGTTGGAACATGGGCAATCATTTCCTGGAGATGGTAATGGTATTTGTTTTGTTGGCAGGCAAAATTGGAACATGAAATTTAAGGATGCTACCTCTGCTGCTCTAGCAGGCGATGAGTTTTTAGAATATGCAAGCCTAGCTGCCAGAGTTGTTGTAAACCTTTCAAGGCAATATTGTGTTGATGATTGTGGTTCATGCCACTTAGTTTTCAAGGATGAAAGGTCGGAACATAGTCAATCATTTCCTAGAGATAGTAATGGTAATTTTTCTATTGGCAGGCAGAATTGGAATATGAAATTTAAGAATGCTACCTCTGCTACTCAAGCAGCGGCTGAGTTTGCAGAATATGCAAGCCTAGCTGTCAGAGCTGTTGTAGAAATTTCAAGGCAATATAGTGTTGATGATGGTGGTTCATGTCACTTATGTTTCAAGGATGAAACGTTGGAACATGGGCAATCATTTCCTAGAGATGGTAATGGTAATTTTTCTGTTGCCAGGCAGAATTGGAAAATGAAATTTAAGGATGCTACCACTGCTGCTCAAGCACGGGATGAGTTTGTAGAATATGCAAGCCTAGCTGCCAGAGCTGTTGTAGAACTTTCAAGGCAATATTGTGTTGATGATGGTGGTTCATGCCACTTAGGTGTCAAGTATGAAAGGTTGGAACATGGGCAATCATTTCCTGGGGATGGTAATGGTAATTTTTTTGTTGGTAGGCAAAATTGGAAAATGAAATTTAAGGATGCTACCTCTGCTACTCAAGCAGCGGCTGAGTTTGCAGAATATGCAAGCCTAGCTGTCAGAGCTGTTGTAGAAATTTCAAGGCAATATAGTGTTGATGATGGTGGTTCATGTCACTTATGTTTCAAGGATGAAACATTGGAACATGGGCAATCATTTCCTAGAGATGGTAATGGTAATTTTTCTGTTGCCAGGCAGAATTGGAACATGAAATTTAAGGATGCTACCACTGCTGCTCAAGCACGGGATGAGTTTGTAGAATATGCAAGCCTAGCTGCCAGAGCTGTTGTAGAACTTTCAAGGCAATATTGTGTTGACGATGGTGGTTCATGCCACTTAGGTGTCAAGGATGAAAGGTTGGAACATGTGCAATCATTTCCTAGGGATGGTAATGGTAATTTTTTTGTTGGCAGGCAGAATTGGAACATGAAATTTAAGGATGCTACCTCTGCTGCTCAAGCAGCGGCTGAGTTTGCAGAACATGCAAGCCTAGCTGCCAGAGCTATTATAGAACTTTCAAGGCAATATTGTGTTGATCCTTGAAACCTTGGAACATGCCCATGTTCCAACGTTTCATCCTTGAAACCTAAGTGGCATGAACCACCATCATCAACACTATATTACCTTGAAATTTCTACAACAGCTCTGGCAGCTAGGCTTGCATGTTCTGCAAACTCAATCGCTACTTGAGCAGCAGAGGTAGCATCCTTAAATTTCATGCTCCAATTCTGCCTGCCAACAGAAAAATTACCATTACCATCTCCAGGAAATGATTGCCCATGTTCCAACCTTTCATCCTTGAAACCTAAGTGGAATGAACCACCATCATCAACATAATATTGCCTTGAAAGTTCTACAACAGCTCTGGCAGTTAGGCTTGCATGTTCTGCAAACTCAGCCGCTGCTTGAGAAGCAGAGGTAGCATCCTTAAATTTCATGTTCCAATTCTGCCTGCCAACAGATAAATTACCATTACCATCTCTAGGAAATGATTGCCCCGTTCCAACCTTTCATCTTTGAAACCTAAGTGGCATGAACCAGCATCATCAACACAATATTGCCTTGAAAGTTCTACAAAAGCTCTGGTAGCTAGGCTTGCAAATTCTGCAAACTCAGCTGCTGCTTGAGCAGCAGAGGTAGCATCCTTAAATTTCATGTTCCAATTCTGCTTGCCAACAGAAAAATTACCATCTCCAGGAAATGATTGCCGTTGTTCCAACCTTTCATCCTTGAAACCTAAGTGGCATGAACCACCATCATCAACACAATATTGCCTTGAAAGTTCTACAACAGCTCTGGCAGCTAGGCCTGCATGTTCTGCAAACTCAGCCGCTGCTAGAGCAGCAGAGGTAGCATCCTTAAATTTCATGTTCCAATTCTACCTGCCAACAGAAAAATTACAATTACTATCTCCAGGAAATGATTGGGCATGTTCCAACCTTTCATCTTTGAAACCTAGGTGGCATGAACCACCATCATCAACATAATATTGCCTTGAATGTTCTACAACAGCTCTGGCAGCTAGGCTGACATGTTCTGCAAACTCAGCCGTTGCTTGAGCAGCAGAGGTATCATCATAAATTTCATGTTCCAATTCTGCCTACCGACAGAAAAATTACTACTACCACTTCCAGGAAATGATTGCCCATGTTCCAACCTTTCATCCTTGAAACCTAAGTGGCATGAACTACCATCATCAACATAATATTGCCTTGAAACTTCTACAATAGCTGTGGCATCTAGGCTTGCATGTTCTGCAAACTCAGCCGCTGCTTGAGCAGTAGAGGTAGCATCCTTTAATTTCATGTTCCAATTCTTCCTGCCAACAGAAATATTACCATTACCATCTCCAGGAAATGATTGCCCATGTTCCAACCTTTCATCTTTGAAACCTAAGTGGCATGAACCACCAACATCAACACAATATTTCCTTGAAAGTTCTACAACAGCTCTGGCAGCTAGGCTTGCATGTTCTGCAAACTCCGGTGCTGCTTGAGCAGGAGAGTTAGCATCCTTAAATTTCATGTTCCAATTCTGCTTACCAACAGAAAAATTACCATCTCCAGGAAATGATTGCCCATGTTCCAACCTTTCATCCTTGAAACCTAAGTGGAATGAACCGCCATCATCAACACAATATTGCCTTGAAAGTTCTACAACAGCTATGGCAGCTAGGCTTGCATGTTCTGCAAACTCAGCCGCTGCTTGAGCAGCAGAGGTAGCATCCTTAAATTTCATGTTCCAATTCTACCTGCCAACAGAAAAATTACAATTACTATCTTCAAGAAATGATTGGGCATGTTCCAACCTTTCATCTTTGAAACCTAAGTGGCGTGAACCACCATTATCAACACAATATTGCCTTGAAAGTTCTACAACAGCTCTAGCAGCTAGGCTTGCATGTTCTGCAAACTCAGCCGTTGCTTGAGCAGCAGAGGTAGCATCATAAATTTCATGTTCCAATTCTGCCTACCGACAAAAAAATTACTACTACCACCTCCAGGAAATGATTGCCCATGTTCCAACCTTTCATCCTTGAAACCTAAGTGGCATGAACTACCATCATCAACATAATAATGCCTTGAAACTTCTACAATAGCTCTGGCAGCTAGGCTTGCATGTTCTGCAAACTCAGCCGCTGCTAGAGCAGCAGAGGTAGCATCCTTAAATTTCATGTTCCAATTCTACCTGCCAACAGAAGAATTACAATTACTATCTCCAGGAAATGATTGGGCATGTTCCAACCTTTCATCTTTGAAACCTAAGTGGCATGAACCACCATTATCAACACAATATTGCCTTGAAAGTTCTACAACAGCTCTAGCAGCTAGGCTTGCATGTTTTGCAAACTCAGTCGTTGCTTGAGCAGCAGAGGTAGCATCATAAATTTCATGTTCCAATTCTGCCTACCGACAGAAAAATTACTACTACCACCTCCAGGAAATGATTGCCCATGTTCCAACCTTTCATCCTTGAAACCTATGTGGCATGAACTACCATCATCAACATAATATTGCCTTGAAAGTTCTACAACAGCTATGGCAGCTAGGCTTGCATGTTCTGCAAACACAGCCGCTGCTTGAGCAACAGAGTTAGCATCCTTAAATTTTATGTTCCAATTCTGCCTGCCAACAGAAAAATTACATCTCCAGGAAATGATTGCCCATGTTCCAACCTTTCATCCTTGAAACCTAAGTGGCACGAACCACCAACATCAACACAATATTGCCTTGAAAGTTCTACAACAGCTCTGGCAGCTAGGCTTGCATGTTCTGCAAACTCCGCTGCTGCTTGAGCAGCAGAGTTAATATCCTTAAATTTCATGTTCCAATTCTGCTTGCCAACAAAAAAATTACCATCTCCAGGAAATGATTGCCCATGTTCCAACCTTTCATCCTTGAAACCTAAGTGGAATAAACCGCCATCATCAACACAATATTGCCTTGAAAGTTCTACAACAGCTCTGGCAGCTAGGCCTGCATGTTCTGCAAACTCAGCCGCTGCTAGAGCAGTAGAGGTAGCATCCTTAAATTTCATGTTCCAATTCTACCTGCCAACAGAAAAATTACAATTACTATCTCCAGGAAATGATTGGGCATGTTCCAACCTTTCATCTTTGAAACCTAAGTGGCATGAACCACCATCATCAACACAATATTGCCTTGAAAGTTCTACAACAGCTCTGGCAGCTAGGCTGGCATGTTCTGCAAACTCAGCTGTTGCTTGAGCAGCAGAGGTATCATCATAGATTTCATGTTCCAATTCTGCCTACCGACAGAATAATTACTACTACCACCTCCAGGAAATGATTGCCCATGTTCCAACCTTTCATCCTTGAAACCTAAGTGGCATGAACTACCATCATCAACATAATATTGCCGTGAAACTTCTACAATAGCTCTGGCAGCTAGGCTTGCATGTTCTGCAAACTCAGCCGCTGCTTGAGCAGCAGAGGTAGCATCCTTAAATTTCATGTTCCAATTCTTCCTGCCAACAGAAAAATTACCATTACCATCTCCAGGAAATGATTGCCCATGTTCCAACCTTTCATCTTTGAAACCTAAGTGGCATGAACCACCAACATCAACACAATATTGCCTTGAAAGTTCTACAACAGCTCTGGCAGCTAGGCTTGCATGTTCTGTAAACTCCGCTGCTGCTTGAGCAGCAGAGTTAGCATCCTTAAATTTCATGTTCCAATTCTGCTTACCAACAGAAAAATTAACATCTCCAGGAAATGATTGCCCATGTTCCAACCTTTCATCCTTGAAACCTAAGTGGAATGAACCGCCATCATCAACACAATATTGCCTTGAAAGTTCTACAACAGCTCTGGCAGCTAGGCTTGCATGTTCTGCAAACTCAGCCGCTGCTTGAGCAGCAGAGGTAGCATCCTTAAATTTCATGTTCCAATTCTACCTGCCAACAGAACAATTACAATTACTATCTCCAGGAAATGATTGGGCATGTTCCAACCTTTCATCTTTGAAACCTAAGTGGCATGAACCACCATTATCAACACAATATTGCCTTGAAGGTTCTACAACAGCTCTATCAGCTAGGGTTGCATGTTCTGCAAACTCAGCCGTTGCTTGAGCAGCAGAGGTAGCATCATAAATTTCATGTTCCAATTCTGCCTACCGACAGAAAAATTACTACTACCACCTCCAGGAAATGATTGCCCATGTTCCAACCTTTCATCCTTGAAACCTAAGTGGCATGAACTACCATCATCAACATAATATTGCCTTGAAACTTCTACAATAGCTCTGGCAGCTAGGCTTGCATGTTCTGCAAACTCAGCCAGTGCTTGAGCAGCAGAGGTAGCATCCTTAAATTTCATGTTCCAATTCTACCTGCCAACAGAAAAATTACCATTACCATCTCCAGGAAATGATTTCCCATGTTCCAACCTTTCATCTATGAAACCTAAGTGGCATGAACCACCAACATCAACACAATAATGCCTTGAAAGTTCTACAACAGCTCTGGCTGCTAGGCTTGCATGTTCTGCCAAATCAGCCGCTACTTGAGCAACAGAGGTAGCATCCTTAAACTTCATGTTCCAATTCTGCTTGCCAACAGAAAAATTACTACTTCAACCTCTAGGAAATTATTGCCCATGTTCCAACCTTTCATCCTTGAAACCTAAGTGGTATGAACTACCATCATCAACATAATATTTCCTTGAAAGTTCTACAACAGCTCTGGCAGCTAGGCTTGCATGTTCTGCAAACTCTGTAGCTGCTTGAGCAGCAGAGTTAGCATCCTTAAATTTTATGTTCCAATTCTGCCTGCCAACAGAAAAATTACATCTCCAGGAAATGATTGCCCATGTTCCAACCTTTCATCCTTGAAACCTAAGTGGCATGAACCACCAACATCAACACAATATTGCCTTGAAAGTTCTACAACAGCTCTGGCAGCTAGGCTTGCATGTTCTGCAAACTCCGCTGCTGCTTGAGCAGCAGAGTTAATATCCTTAAATTTCATGTTCCAATTCTGCTTGCCAACAAAAAAATTACCATCTCCAGGAAATGATTGCCCATGTTCCAACCTTTCATCCTTGAAACCTAAGTGGAATAAACCGCCATCATCAACACAATATTGCCTTGAAAGTTCTACAACAGCTCTGGCAGCTAGGCTTGCATGTTCTGCAAACTCAGCCGCTGCTTGAGCAGCAGAGGTAGCATCCTTAAATTTCATGTTCCAATTCTACCTGCCAATAGAACAATTACAATTACTATCTCCAGGAAATGATTGGGCATGTTCCAACCTTTCATCTTTGAAACCTAAGTGGCATGAACCACCATTATCAACACAATATTGCCTTGAAAGTTCTACAACAGCTCTATCAGCTAGGGTTGCATGTTCTGCACACTCAGCCGTTGCTTGAGCAGCAGAGGTAGCATCATAAATTTCATGTTCCAATTCTACCTACCGATAGAAAAATTACTACTACCACCTCCAGGAAATGATTGCCCATGTTCCAACCTTTCATCTATGAAACCTAAGTGGCATGAACCACCAACATCAACACAATAATGCCTTGAAAGTTCTACAACAGCTTTGGCTGCTAGGCTTGCATGTTCTGCCAAATCAGCCGCTGCTTGAGCAACAGAGGTAGCATCCTTAAACTTCATGTTCCAATTCTGCCTGCCAACAGAAAAATTACTACTTCAACCTCTAGGAAATTATTGCCCATGTTCCAACCTTTCATCCTTGAAACCTAAGTGGTATGAACTACCATCATCAACATAATATTTCCTTGAAAGTTCTACAACAGCTCTGGCAGCTAGGCTTGCATGTTCTGCAAACTCCGTAGCTGCTTGAGCAGCAGAGTTAGCATCCTTAAATTTTATGTTCCAATTCTGCCTGCCAACAGAAAAATTACATCTCCAGGAAATGATTGCCCATGTTCCAACCTTTCATCCTTGAAACCTAAGTGGCATGAACCACCAACATCAACACAATATTGCCTTGAAAGTTCTACAACAGCTCTGGCAGCTAGGCTTGCATGTTCTGCAAACTCCGCTGCTGCTTGAGCAGCAGAGTTAATATCCTTAAATTTCATGTTCCAATTCTGCTTGCCAACAAAAAAATTACCATCTCCAGGAAATGATTGCCCATGTTCCAACCTTTCATCCTTGAAACCAAAGTGGAATGAACCACCATCATCAACACAATATTGCCTTGAAAGTTCTACAACAGCTCTGGCAGCTAGGCTTGCATGTTCTGCAAACTCAGCTACTGCTTGAGCAGCAGAGGTAGCATCCTTAAATTTCATGTTCCAATTCTGCCTGCCAACAGATAAATTACCATTACCATCTCTAGGAAATGATTGCCCCGTTCCAACCTTTCTTCCTTGAAACCTAAGTGGCATGAACCACCATCATCAACACAATATTGCCTTGAAAGTTCTACAACAGCTCTGGAAGCTAGGTTTGCATGTTCTGCAAACTCAGCCGCTGCTTGAGCAGCAGAGGTAGAATCCTTAAATTTCATGTTCCAATTCTGCCTGCCAACAGAACAATTACCATTACCATATTCAGGAAATGATTGCCCATGTTCCAACCTTTCATCCTTGAAATCTAAGTGGCATGAACCACCATCATCAACACAATATTGCCTTGAATGTTCTACAACAGCTCTGGCAGCTAGGCCTGTATGTTCTGTAAACACAGTCGCTACTTGAGCAGCAGTGGTAGCATCCTTAAATTTCATGTTCCAATTCTGTCTGCCAATAGAAAAATTACCATTACCATCTCCAGGAAATGATTGTCAATGTTCCAACCTTTCATCCTTGAAACCTAAGTGGCATGAACCACCATCATCAACACAATATTGCTTTGAAAGTTCTACAACAGCTCTAGCAGCTAGGCTTGGATGTTTTGCAAACTCAGCCGCTACTTGAGCAGTAGAGGTAGCACCCTTAAATTTCATGTTCCAATTGTGCCTGCCAATAGAAAATTTACCATCTCCAGGAAATGATTGCCCATGTTCCAACCTTTTATCCTTGAAACCTAAGTTGCATGAACCACCATCATCAACTAAAATATTGCCTTGAAAGTTCTACAACAGCTCTGGCAGCTAGTCTTGCATGTTCTGCAAACTCAGTCGCTAATTGAGCAGCAAAGGTAGCATCCTTAAATTTCAAGTTCCAATTCTACCTGCCAACAGAAAAATTACCATTACCATCTCAAGGAAATGATTGCCCATGTTCCAACCTTTGATCCTTGAAAACTATGTGGCATGAACCACCATCATCAACTCAATATTGCCTTGAAAGTTCTCCAACAGCTCTGGCAGCTAGGCTTGCATGTTCTCCAAACTCAGCCGCTGCTTGAGCAGCAGAGGTAGCATCCTTAAATTTCATGTTCCAATACTCCCTGCGAATAGAAAAATTACCATTTCCATCTCTAGGAAATGATTGCCCATTTTCCAATCTTTCATCCTTGAAAACTAAGTGGAATGAACCACCATCATAAACACAATATTGCCTTGAAAGTTCTACAACAGCTCTGGCAGCTAGGCTTGCATGTTCTCCAAACTCAGTCGCTGCTTGAGCAGCAGAGGTAGCATCCTTAAATTTCATGTTCCAATAGTACCTGCCAACAGAAAAATTACAATTACTATCTCCAAGAAATGATTGGGCATGTTCAGACCTTTCATCTTTGAAACCTAAGTGGCATGAACCACCATTATGAACACAATATTCCCTTGAAAGTTCTACAACAGCTCTATCAGCTAGGCTTGCATGTTCTGCAAACTCAGCCGTTGCTTGAGCAGCAGAGGTAGCATCATAAATTTCATGTTCCAATTCTGCCTACCGACAGAAAAATTACTACTACCACCTCCAGGAAATGATTGCCCATGTTCCAACCTTTCATCCTTGAAACCTAAGTGGCATGAACTACCATCATCAACATAATATTGCCTTGAAACTTCTACAATAGCTCTGGCAGCTAGGCTTGCATGTTCTGCAAACTCAGCCGGTGCTTGAGCAGCAGAGGTAGCATCCTTAAATTTCATGTTCCAATTCTACCTGCCAACAGAAAAATAACCATTACCATCTCCAGGAAATGATTGCCCATGTTCCAACCTTTCATCTTTGAAACCTAAGTGGCATGAACCACCAACATCAACACAATAATGCCTTGAAAGTTCTACAACAGCTCTGCTGCTAGGCTTGCATGTTCTGCCAAATCAGCCGCTGCTTGAGCAACAGAGGTAGCATCCTTAAACTTCATGTTCCAATTCTGCCTGCCAACAGAAAAATTACTACTTCCACCTCTAGGAAATTATTGCCCATGTTCCAACCTTTCATCCTTGAAACCTAAGTGGTATGAACTACCATCATCAACATAATATTTCCTTGAAAGTTCTATAACAGCTCTGGCAGCTAGGCTTGCATGTTCTGCAAACTCCGTAGCTGCTTGAGCAGCAGAGTTAGCATCCTTAAATTTTATGTTCCAATTCTGCCTGCCAACAGAAAAATTACATCTCCAGGAAATGATTGCCCATGTTCCAGCCTTTCATCCTAGAAACCTAAGTGGCATGAACCACCAACATCAACACAATATTGCCTTGAAAGTTATACAACAGCTCTGGCAGCTAGGCTTGCATGTTCTGCAAACTCCGCTGCTGCTTGAGCAACAGAGTTAATATCCTTAAATTTCATGATCCAATTCTGCTTGCCAACAAAAAAATTACCATCTCCAGGAAATGATTGCCCATGTTCCAACCTTTCATCCTTGAAACCAAAGTGGAATGAACCACCATCATCAACACAATATTGCCTTGAAAGTTCTACAACAGCTCTGGCAGCTAGGCTTGCATGTTCTGCAAACTCAGCCGCTGCTTGAGCAGCAGAGGTAGCATCCTTAAATTTCATGTTCCAATTCTGCCTGCCAACAGATAAATTACCATTACCATCTCTAGGAAATGATTGCCCCGTTCCAACCATTCATCCTTGAAACCTAAGTGGCATGAACCACCATCATCAACACAATATTGCCTTGAAAGTTCTACAACAGCTCTGGAAGCTAGGTTTGCATGTTCTGCAAACTCAGCCGCTGCTTGAGCAGCAGAGGTAGAATCCTTAAATTTCATGTTCCAATTCTGCCTGCCAACAGAAAAATTACCATTACCATCTTCAGAAAATGATTGCCCATGTTCCAACCTTTCATCCTTGAAATCTAAGTGGCATGAACCACCATCATCAACACAATATTGCCTTGAATGTTCTACAACAGCTCTGGCAGCTAGGCCTGCATGTTCTGCAAACACAGTCGCTACTTGAGCAGCAGTGGTAGCATCCTTAAATTTCATGTTCCAATTTTGTCTGCCAATAGAAAAATTACCATTACCATCTCTAGGAAATGATTGCCAATGTTCCAACCTTTCATCCTTGAAACCTAAGTGGCATGAACCACCAACATCAACACAATAATGCCTTGAAAGTTCTACAACAGCTCTGCTGCTAGGCTTGCATGTTCTGCCAAATCAGCCGCTGCTTGAGCAGCAGAGGTAGCACCCTTAAATTTCATGTTCCAATTGTGCCTGCCAATAGAAAATTTACTATCTCCAGGAAATGATTGCCCATGTTCCAACCTTTTATCCTTGAAACCTAAGTTGCATGAACCACCATCATCAACTAAAATATTGCCTTGAAAGTTCTACAACAGCTCTGGCAGCTAGTCTTGCATGTTCTGCAAACTCAGTCGCTAATTGAGCAGCAAAGGTAGCATCCTTAAATTTCAAGTTCCAATTCTACCTGCCAACAGAAAAATTACCATTACCATCTCAAGGAAATGATTGCCCATGTTCCAACCTTTGATCCTTGAAAACTATGTGGCATGAACCACCATCATCAACTCAATATTGCCTTGAAAGTTCTCCAACAGCTATGGCAGCTAGGCTTGCATGTTCTCTAAACTCAGCCGCTGCTTGAGCAGCAGAGGTAGCATCCTTAAATTTCATGTTCCAATACTGCCTGCGAATAGAAAAATTACCATTTCCATCTCTAGGAAATGATTGCCCATTTTCCAATCTTTCATCCTTGAAAACTAAGTGGAATGAACCACCATCATCAACACAATATTGCCTTGAAAGTTCTACAACAGCTCTGGCAGCTAGGCTTGCATGTTCTCCAAACTCAGCCGCTGCTTGAGCAGCAGAGGTAGCATCCTTAAATTTCATGTTCCAATAGTGCCTGCCAATAGAAAAATTACCATTAACATCTCAAGGAAATGATTGCCCATGTTCCAACCTTTTATCCTTGAAACCTAAGTGGCATGAACCACCATCATAACCACAATATTGCCTTGAAAGTTCTACAACAGCTCTGGCAGCTAGGCTTGCATGTTATGCTAACTTAGCCGCTGCTTGAGCAGCAGAGGTAGCATCCTTAAATTTCATCTTCCAATTCTGCTTGCCAATAAAAAAATTACCATTACAATCTCCAGGAAATGCTTGCTCATGTTCCAACCTTTCATCCTTGAAACCTAAGTGGCATGAACCACCATCATCAACACAATATTGCCTTGAAAGATCTCCAACAGCTCTGGCAGCTAAGCTTGCATGTTCTCCAAATTCAGCCGCTGCTTGAGCAGCAGAGGTAGCATCCTTAAATTTCATGTTCCAATACTGCCTGCCAACAGAAAAATTACCATTTCCATCTCAAGGAAATAATTGCCTATGTTCCAACCTTTCATCCTTGAAAACTAAGTGGAATGAACCACCATCATCAACACAATATTGCCTTGAATGTTCTACAATAGCTTTGGCAGCTAGGCTTGCATGTTCTCCTAACTCAGTCTCCGCTTGAGCAGCAGAGGTAGCATCCTTAAATTTCATGTTCCAATACTACCTGCCAATAGAAAGAGTTCCATTACCATCTCAAGGAAATGATTGCCCATGTTCCAACCTTTTATCCTTGAAACCTAAGTGGCATGAACCACCATCATCAACACAATATTGCCTTGAAAGTTCTACAACAGCTCTGGTAGCTAGGCTTGCATGTTCTCCTAACTCAGCCGCTGCTTGAGCAGTAGAGTTAGCATCCTTAAATTTCATGTTCTAATTCTGCCTGCCAACAGAAAAATTACCACTATCCTCTCCAGGAAATAATTGCCCATGTTCCAACCTCTCATCCTTGAAACCTAAGTGGTATGTACCACCATCATCAACACAATATAGCCTTAAAAGTTCTACAATAGCTCTGGCTTCTAAGCTTGCATGTTCTGCAAACTCAGCCGCTGCTTGAGCAGCATAGGTAGCATCCTTAAATATCCTTACCATCTCAAGGAAATGATTGCCCATGTTCCAACCTTTTATCCTTGAAACCTAAGTGGCATGAACTACCATCATCAGCACAATATTGCCTTGAAAGTTCTACAACAGCTCTGGCAGCTAGGCTTGCATGTTCTGCAAACTCAGTCGCTACTTGAGCAGCAGAGGTAGCATCCTTAAATTCCATGTTCCAATTGTGCCTGCCAATAGAAAATTTACCACTATCCTCTCCAGGAAATAATTTCCCATGTTCCAACCTTTCATCCTTGAAACCTAAGTGGTATGTACCACCATCATCAGCACAATATTACCTTGAAAGTTCTACAACAACTCTGGCTTCTAAGCTTGCATGTTCTGCAAACTCAGCCGATGCTTGAGCAGCATAGGTAGCATCCTTAAATTTCATTACAATCTCAAGAAAATGATTGCCCATGTTCCAACCTTTTATCCTTGAAACCTAAGTGGCATAAACTACAATCATCAACACAATATTGCCTTGAAAGTTCTACAACAGCTCTGGCAGCTAGGCTTCCATGTCCTGCAAACTCAGTCGCTACTTGAGCAGCAGAGGTAGCATCCTTAAATTTCAAGTTCCAATTCTACCTGCCAACAGAAAAATTACCATTACCATCTCAAGGAAATGATTGCCCATGTTCTAATCTTTCATCCTTGAAAACTATGTGGTATGAACCACCATCATCAACACAATATTGCCATGAAAGTTCTCCAACAACTCTGGTAGCTAGGCTTGGATGTTCTCCAAACTCAGCCGCTGCTTGAGCAGCAGAGGTAGCATCCTTAAATTTCATGTTCCAATACTGTCTGCCAACAGAAAAATTACCACTATCCTCTCCAGGAAATAATTGCCCATGTTTCAACCTTTCATCCTTGAAACCTATGTGGTATGTACCACCATCTTCAACACAATATTGCCTTGAAAGTTCCCCAACAGCTCTGGCAGCTAGGCTTGCATGTTCTCCAAACTCAGTCGCTAATTAAGCAGCAGAGGTAGCATCCTTAAATTTCATATTCCAACTCTACCTGCCAATAGAAAAATTACCATTACCATCTCAAGGAAATGATTTCCCATGTTCCAACCTTTCATCCTTGAAAACTATGTGGCATGAACTACCATCATCAACACAGTATTGCCTTGAAAGTTCTACAACAGCTCTAGCAGCTTGGCCTGCATGTTCTGCAAACTCAGCCGCTGCTTGAGCAACAGAGGTAGCATCCTTAAATTTCATGTTCCAATTCTACCTGCCAATAGAAAAATTACCATTACCATTACCATCTCCAGGAAAAGATTGCCCATGTTCCATCCTTTCATCCTTGAAACCTAAGTGGCATGAACCACTATCATTAACACAATATTGCCTTGAAAGTTCTATAACAGTTATGGCAACTAGGCTTGCATGTTCTGCAAACTCAGCCGCGGCTTGAGCAGCAGAGGTAGAATCCTTAAATTTCATGTTCCAACACTGCCTGCCAACAGAAATATTACCATTACCATCTCAAAGAAATGATTGCCCATGTTCCAACCTTTCATCCTTGAAACCTATGTGGCATGAACTACCATCATCCACACAGTATTGCCTTGAAAGTTCTACAACAGCTCTGGCAGCTAGGCTTTCATGTTCTGCTAACTCACCCGCTGCTTGAGCAGCAGAGGTAGCATCCTTAAATTTCATGTTCCAATTCTGCCTGCCAAAAGAAAAATTACCACTATCCTCTCCAGGAAATAATTGCCCATGTTCCAACCTTTCATCCTTGAAACCTAAGTGGTATGTACCACCATCATCAACACAATATTGCCTTGAAAGTTCTACAACAGATCTGGCTTCTAAGCTTGCATGTTCTGCAAACTCAGCCACTGCTTGAGCAGCATAGGTATCATCCTTAAATTTCATTACCATCTCAAGGAAATGATTGACATGTTCCAACCTTTTATCCTTGAAACCTAAGTGGCATGAACTACCATCATCAACACAATATTGCCTTGAAAGTTCTACAACAGCTCTGGCAGCTAGGCTTGCATGTTCTGCAAACTCTGTCGCTACTTGAGCAGCAGAGGTAGCATCTTAAAATTTCATGTTCCAATTGTGCCTGCCAATAGAAAATATACCATCTCCAGGAAATGATTGGCCATGTTCCAACCTTTTATCCTTGAAACCTAAGTTGCATGAACCACCATCATCAACTAAAATATTGCCTTGAAAGTTCTACAATAGCTCTGGCAACTAGTCTTGCATGTTCTTCAAACTCAGTCGCTAATTGAGCAGCAGAGGTAGCATCCTTAAATTTCAAGTTCCAATTCTACCTGCCAACAGAAAAATTACCATTACCATCTCAAGGAAATGATTGCCCATGTTCCAACCTTTCATCCTTGAAAACTATGCGGCATGAACCACCATCATCAACACAATAATGCCTTGTAAGTTCTCCAACAGCTCTGGCAGCTAGGCTTGCATGTTCTCCAAACTCAGCCGCTGCTTGAGTAGCAGAGGTAGCATCCTTAAATTTCAAGTTCCAATTCTACCTGCCAACAGAACAATTACCATTACCATCTCAAGGAAATGATTGCCCATGTTCCAACCTTTCATCCTTGAAAACTGTGTGGCATGAACCACCATTATCAACACAATATTGCCTTGAAAGTTCTACAACAGCTTTGGCAGCTAGGCTTGCATGTCCTGCAAACTCAGTCGCTACTTGAGCAGCAGAGGTAGCATCCTTAAATTTCAAGTTCCAATTCTACCTGCCAACAGAAAAATTACCATTACCATCTCAAGGAAATGATTGCCCATGTTCCAACCTTTCATCCTTAAAAACTATGTGGCATGAACCACCATCATCAACACAATATTGCCTTGAAAGTTCTCCAACAGCTCTGGCAGCTAGGCTTGGATGTTCTCCAAACTCAGCCGCTGCTTGAGCAGCAGAGGTAACATCCTTAAATTTCATGTTCCAATACTGTCTGCCAACAGAAAAATTACCACTATCCTCTCCAGGAAATAATTGCCCATGTTCCAACCTTTCATCCTTGAAACCTAAGTGGTATGTACCACCATCATCAACACAATATTGCCTTGAAAGTTCTACAACAGCTCTGGCTTCTAAGCTTGCATGTTCTGCAAACTCAGCCGCTGCTTGAGCAGCATAGGTATCATCCTTAAATTTCATTACCATCTCAAGGAAATGATTGCCATGTTCCAACCTTTTATCCTTGAAACCTAAGTGGCATGAACTACCATCATCAACACAATATTGCCTTGAAAGTTCTACAACAGCTCTGGCAGCTAGGCTTGCATGTTCTGCAAACTCTGTCGCTACTTGAGCAGCAGAGGTAGCATCTTAAAATTTCATGTTCCAATTGTGCCTGCCAATAGAAAATTTACCATCTCCAGGAAATGATTGGCCATGTTCCAACCTTTTATCCTTGAAACCTAAGTTGCATGAACCACCATCATCAACTAAAATATTGCCTTGATAGTTCTACAATAGCTCTGGCAACTAGTCTTGCATGTTCTTCAAACTCAGTCGCTAATTGAGCAGCAGAGGTAGCATCCTTAAATTTCAAGTTCCAATTCTACCTGCCAACAGAAAAATTACCATTACCATCTCAAGGAAATGATTGCCCATGTTCCAACCTTTCATCCTTGAAAACTATGCGGCATGAACCACCATCATCAACACAATAATGCCCTGTAAGTTCTCCAACAGCTCTGGCAGCTAGGCTTGCATGTTCTCCAAACTCAGCCGCTGCTTGAGTAGCAGAGGTAGTATCCTTAAATTTCAAGTTCCAATTCTACCTGCCAACAGAAAAATTACCATTACCATCTCAAGGAAATGATTGCACATGTTCCAACCTTTCATCCTTGAAAACTATGTGGCATGAACCACCATCATCAACACAATATTGCCTTGAAAGTTCTACAACAGCTCTGGCAGCTAGGCTTGCATGTCCTGCAAACTTAGTCGCTACTTGAGCAGCAGAGATAGCATCCTTAAATTTCAAGTTCCAATTCTACCTGCCAAGAAACAAATTACCATTACCATCTCAAGGAAATGATTGCCCATGTTCCAACCTTTCATCCTTAAAAACTATGTGGCATGAACCACCATCATCAACACAATATTGCCTTGAAAGTTCTCCAACAGCTCTGGCAGCTAGGCTTGGATGTTCTCCAAACTCAGCCGCTACTTGAGCAGCAGAGGTAACATCCTTAAATTTCATGTTCCAATACTGTCTGCCAACAGAACAATTACCACTATCCTCTCCAGGAAATAATTGCCCATGTTCCAACCTTTCATCCTTGAAACCTAAGTGGTGTGTACCACCATCATCAACACAATATTGCCTTGAAAGTTCTCCAACAGCTCTGGCAGCTAGGCTTGCATGTTCTCCAAATTCAGTCGCTAATTGAGCAGCAGAGGTAGCATCCTTAAATTTCATGTTCCAATTCTACCTGCCAATAGAAAAATTACCATTACCATCTCAAGGAAATGATTGCCCATGTTCCAACAATTCATCCTTGAAAACTATGTGGCATGAACTACCATCATCAACACAGTATTGCCTTGAAAGTTCTAAAACAGCTCTGGCAGCTAGGCCTGCATGTTCTGCAAACTCAGCTGCTGCTTGAGCAGCAGAGGTAGCATCCTTAAATTTCATGTTCCAATTCTACCTGCCAACAGAAAAATTACCATTACCATCTCCAGGAAATGATTGCCCATGTTCCATCCTTTCATCCTTGAAACCTAAGTGGCATGAACCACTATCATCAACACAATATTGCCTTGAAAGTTCTATAACAGTTATGGTAACTAGGCTTGCATGTTCAGCAAACTCAGCCGCGGCTTGAGCAGCAGAGGTAGAATCCTTAAATTTCATGTTCCAATACTGCCTGCCAACAGAAATATTACCATTACCATCTCAAAGAAATAATTGCCCATGTTCCAACCTTTCATCCTTGAAAACTGTGTGGCATGAACCACCATTATCAACACAATATTGCCTTGAAAGTTCTACAACAGCTTTGGCAGCTAGGCTTGCATGTCCTGCAAACTCAGTCGCTACTTGAGCAGCAGAGGTAGCATCCTTAAATTTCAAGTTCCAATTCTACCTGCCAACAGAAAAATTACCATTACCATCTCAAGGAAATGATTGCCCATGTTCCAACCTTTCATCCTTAAAAACTATGTGGCATGAACCACCATCATCAACACAATATTGCCTTGAAAGTTCTCCAACAGCTCTGGCAGCTAGGCTTGGATGTTCTCCAAACTCAGCCGCTGCTTGAGCAGCAGAGGTAACATCCTTAAATTTCATGTTCCAATACTGTCTGCCAACAGAAAAATTACCACTATCCTCTCCAGGAAATAATTGCCCATGTTCCAACCTTTCATCCTTGAAACCTAAGTGGTATGTACCACCATCATCAACACAATATTGCCTTGAAAGTTCTACAACAGCTCTGGCTTCTAAGCTTGCATGTTCTGCAAACTCAGCCGCTGCTTGAGCAGCATAGGTATCATCCTTAAATTTCATTACCATCTCAAGGAAATGATTGCCATGTTCCAACCTTTTATCCTTGAAACCTAAGTGGCATGAACTACCATCATCAACACAATATTGCCTTGAAAGTTCTACAACAGCTCTGGCAGCTAGGCTTGCATGTTCTGCAAACTCTGTCGCTACTTGAGCAGCAGAGGTAGCATCTTAAAATTTCATGTTCCAATTGTGCCTGCCAATAGAAAATTTACCATCTCCAGGAAATGATTGGCCATGTTCCAACCTTTTATCCTTGAAACCTAAGTTGCATGAACCACCATCATCAACTAAAATATTGCCTTGATAGTTCTACAATAGCTCTGGCAACTAGTCTTGCATGTTCTTCAAACTCAGTCGCTAATTGAGCAGCAGAGGTAGCATCCTTAAATTTCAAGTTCCAATTCTACCTGCCAACAGAAAAATTACCATTACCATCTCAAGGAAATGATTGCCCATGTTCCAACCTTTCATCCTTGAAAACTATGCGGCATGAACCACCATCATCAACACAATAATGCCCTGTAAGTTCTCCAACAGCTCTGGCAGCTAGGCTTGCATGTTCTCCAAACTCAGCCGCTGCTTGAGTAGCAGAGGTAGTATCCTTAAATTTCAAGTTCCAATTCTACCTGCCAACAGAAAAATTACCATTACCATCTCAAGGAAATGATTGCACATGTTCCAACCTTTCATCCTTGAAAACTATGTGGCATGAACCACCATCATCAACACAATATTGCCTTGAAAGTTCTACAACAGCTCTGGCAGCTAGGCTTGCATGTCCTGCAAACTTAGTCGCTACTTGAGCAGCAGAGATAGCATCCTTAAATTTCAAGTTCCAATTCTACCTGCCAAGAAACAAATTACCATTACCATCTCAAGGAAATGATTGCCCATGTTCCAACCTTTCATCCTTAAAAACTATGTGGCATGAACCACCATCATCAACACAATATTGCCTTGAAAGTTCTCCAACAGCTCTGGCAGCTAGGCTTGGATGTTCTCCAAACTCAGCCGCTACTTGAGCAGCAGAGGTAACATCCTTAAATTTCATGTTCCAATACTGTCTGCCAACAGAACAATTACCACTATCCTCTCCAGGAAATAATTGCCCATGTTCCAACCTTTCATCCTTGAAACCTAAGTGGTGTGTACCACCATCATCAACACAATATTGCCTTGAAAGTTCTCCAACAGCTCTGGCAGCTAGGCTTGCATGTTCTCCAAATTCAGTCGCTAATTGAGCAGCAGAGGTAGCATCCTTAAATTTCATGTTCCAATTCTACCTGCCAATAGAAAAATTACCATTACCATCTCAAGGAAATGATTGCCCATGTTCCAACAATTCATCCTTGAAAACTATGTGGCATGAACTACCATCATCAACACAGTATTGCCTTGAAAGTTCTAAAACAGCTCTGGCAGCTAGGCCTGCATGTTCTGCAAACTCAGCTGCTGCTTGAGCAGCAGAGGTAGCATCCTTAAATTTCATGTTCCAATTCTACCTGCCAACAGAAAAATTACCATTACCATCTCCAGGAAATGATTGCCCATGTTCCATCCTTTCATCCTTGAAACCTAAGTGGCATGAACCACTATCATCAACACAATATTGCCTTGAAAGTTCTATAACAGTTATGGTAACTAGGCTTGCATGTTCAGCAAACTCAGCCGCGGCTTGAGCAGCAGAGGTAGAATCCTTAAATTTCATGTTCCAATACTGCCTGCCAACAGAAATATTACCATTACCATCTCAAAGAAATAATTGCCCATGTTCCAACCTTTCATCCTTGAAAACTATGTGGCATGAACTACCATCATCAACACAGTATTGCCTTGAAAGTTCTACAACAGCTCTGGCAGCTAGGCTTTCATGTTTTGCTAACTTAGCCACTGCTTGAGCAGCAGAGGTAGCATACTAAAATTTCATTTTCCAATTCTGCCTGCCAACAAAAAAATTACCACTATCCTCTCCAGGAAATAATTGCCCATGTTCCAACCTTTCATCCTTGAAACCTAAGTGGTATGTACCACCATCATCAACACAATATTGCCTTGAAAGTTCTACAACAGCTCTGGCTTCTAAGCTTGCATGTTCTGCAAACTCAGCCGCTGCTTGAGCAGCATAGATAGCATCCTTAAATTTCATTACCATCTCAAGGAAATGATTGCCCATGTTCCAACCTTTTATCCTTGAAACCTAAGTGGCATGAACTACCATCATCAACACAATATTGCCTTGAAAGTTCTACAACAGCTCTGGCAGCTAGGCTTGCATGTTCTGCAAACTTTGTCGCTACTTGAGCAGCAGAGGTAGCATCTTATAATTTCATGTTCCAATTGTGCCTGCCAATAGAAAATATACCATCTCCAGGAAATGATTGGCCATGTTCCAACCATTTATCCTTGAAACCTAAGTTGCATGAACCACCATCATCAACTAAAGTATTGCCTTGAAAGTTCTACAACAGCTCCGGCAACTAGTCTTGCATGTTCTTCAAACTCAGTCGCTAATTGAGCAGCAGAGGTAGCATCCTTAAATTTCAAGTGCCAATTCTACCTGCCAACAGAAAAATTACCATTACCATCTCAAGGAAATGATTGCCCATGTTCCAACCTTTCATCCTTGAAAACTATGTGGCATGAACCACCATCATCAACACAATATTGCCTTGTAAGTTCTCCAACAGCTCTGGCAGCTAGGCTTGCATGTTCTCCAAACTCAGCCGCTGCTTGAGCAGCAGAGGTAGCATCCTTAAATTTCATGTTCCAATACTGCCTGCCAACAGAACAATTACCATTTCCATCTTAAGGAAATGATTGCCCATGTTCCAACCTTTCATCCTTGAAAACTAAGTGGAATGAACCACCATCATCAACACAATATTGCCTGGAAAGTTCTACAACAACTCTGGTAGCTAGGCTTGGATATTTTGCAAACTCAGCCGCTAATTGAGCAGCAGAGGTAGCATCCTTAAATTTCATGTTCCAATTGTTCCTGCCAATAGAAAAATTACCATCTCCAGGAAAAGATTGCCCATGTTCCAACCTTTTATCCTTGAAACCTAAGTGGCATGAACCACCATCATCAACTAAAATATTGCCGTGAAAGTTCTACAACAGCTCTGGAAGCTAGGCTTGCATGTTCTTCAAACTCAGTCGCTAATTGAGCAGCAGAGGTAGCATCCTTAAATTTCATGTTCCAATTCTACCTGCCAACAGAAAAATTACCATTACCATTACCATCTCCATGAAATGATTGCCCATGTTCCAACCTTTCATCCTTGAAACCTAAGTGGCATGAACCACCATCATCAACACAATATTGCCTTGAAAGTTCTACAATAGCTCTGGCAGCTAGGCTTGATGTTCTCCAAACTCAGCCGTTGTTTGAGTAGCAGAGGTAGCATCCTTAAATTTCATGTTCCAATTCTACCTGCCAACAAAAACATTACCATTACCATCTCTAGGAAATGATTGCCCATGTTCCGACCTTTCATTCTTGAAACCTAAGTGGCATGAATCACTATCACCAACACAATATTGCCTTGAAAGTTCTACTACATCTCTTTTAGCTAGGCCTGCATGTTCTGCAAACTCAGTCGCTACTTGAGCAACAGAGGTAGCATCCTTAAATTTCATGGTTCAATTCTGCCTGCCAATAGAAACATTACCATTACCATCTCCAGGAAAGGATTGCCCATGTTCCAACCTTTCATCCTTTAAACCTAAGTGGCATGAACCACCATCATCAACACAATATTTCCTTAAAAGTTCTAAAACAACTCTGGCAGCTAGGCTTACATGTTACGCCAACTCAACCGTTGCTTGAGCAGTAGAGGTAGCATCCTTAAATTTCGTGTTCCAATTCTGCTTCCCAACAGAAAAATTACCATTACCATCTTTAGGAAATGATTGCCCATGTTCCAACCTTTCATCCTTGAAACCTAAGTGGCATGAACCACCATCATCAACACAATATTGCCTAGAAAGTTCTACAACAGCTCTGGCAGCTAGGCTTGCATGTTCTCCAAAATCAGCCACTGCTTGAGCAGCAGAGGTAGCATCCTTAAATTTCATTTTCCAATTCTACCTGCCAATAGAAAATTTACCATCTCCAGGAAATGATTTCCCATGTTCCAACATTTTATCCTTGAAACCTAATTGGCATGAACCACCATCACCAACATAATATTGTCTTGAAAGTTCTATAATAGCTCTGGCAGCTAGGCTTGCATGTTCTGTAAACTCAGTCGCTGCTTGAGCAGCAAAGGTAGCATCCTTAAATTTCATGTTCCAATTCTGCTTGCCAACAGAAAAATTACCATTACCATCTTCAGGAAATGCTTGCCCATGTTCCAACCTTTCATCCTTGAAACCTAAGTGGCATGAACTACCACCATCAACACAATATTTCCTTAAAAGTTCTACAACAACTCTGGCAGCTAGGCTTGCATGTTCTGCAAACTCAGCCGTTGCTTGAGCAGTAGAGGTAGCATTCTTAAATTTCATGTTCCAATACTGCCTGCCAACAGAAAAATTACCATTACCATGTCAAGGAAATGATTGCCCATGTTCCAACCTTTCATCCTTGAAAACTATGTGGCATGAACCACCATCATCAACACAATATTGCCTTGAAAGTTCTACAATAGCTCTGGCAGCTAGGCTTGCATGTTCTACAAACTCAGTCTCTACTTGAGCAGCAGAGGTAGCATCCTTAAATTTCATGTTCCAATTCTTCCTGCCAATTGAAAAATTACCATTACCATCTCCAGGAAATGATTGCACATGTTCCAACCTTTCATCCTTGAAACATAAGTGGCATGAACCACCATCATCAAAACAATATTGCCTTGAAAGTTCTACAACAGCTCTTGCAGCTAGGCTTGGATGTTCTCCAAACTCAGCCGCTGCTTGAGCAGCAGAGGTAGCATCCTTAAATTTCATGTTCCAATTCTGCCCACCAATAGAAAATTTATTATCTCCAGGAAATGATTACCCATGTTCCAACCTTTTATCCTTGAAACCTAAGTGGCATGAACCACCATCATCAACACAATATTGCCTTGAAAGTTCTATAGTAGCTCTGGCAGCTAGGTTTGCATGTTTTGCCAACTCAGACGCTGTTTGAGTAGCAGAAGTAGCATCCTTAAATTTTATGTTCCAATTCTACCTGCCAGCAAAAACATCTCCAGGAAATGATTGCCCATGTTCCGACCTTTCATTCTTAAAACCTAAGTGGCATGAACCACCATCATCAACACAATATTGCCTTGAAAGTTCTACTACAGCTCTTTTAGCTAGGCCTGCATATTCTGCAAACTCAGTCGCTACTTGAGCAACAGAGGTAGCATCGTTAAATTTCATGGTTAAATTCTGCCTGCCAATAGAAACATTACCATTACCATCTCAAGGATATGATTGCCCATGTTCCAACCTTTCATCCTTGAAAACTAAGTGGCATGAACCACCATCATCAACCCAATATTGCCTTGAAAGTTCTACAATAGCTCTGGTAGCTAGGCTTGCATGTTCTTCAAACTCAGTCTCTACTTGAGCAGCAGAGGTAGCATCCTTAAATTTCATGTTCCAATTCTTCCTGCCAATTGAAAAATTACCATTACCATCTCCAGGAAATGATTGCACATGTTCCAACCTTTCATCCTTGAAACCTAAGTGGCATGAACCACCATTATCAAAACAATATTGCCTTGAAAGTTCTACAACAGCTCTGGCAGCTAGGCTTGGATGTTCTCCAAACTCAGCCGCTGCTTGAGCAGCAGAGGTAGCATCCTTAAATTTCATGTTCCAATTCTGCCTGCCAATAGAAAATTTAATTTACCATCTCCAGGAAATGATTGCCCATGTTCCGACCTTTCATTCTTGAAACCTAAGTGGCATGAACCACCACCATCAACACAATATTGCCTTGAAAGTTCTACTACAGCTCTTTTAGCTAGGCCTGCATGTTCTGCAAATCCAGTCGCTACTTGAGCAACAGAGGTAGCATCATTAAATTTCATGGTTCAATTCTGCCTGCCAATAGAAACATTACCATTACCATCTCTTGGAAATGATTGCCCATGTTCCAACCTTTCATCCTTGAAACCTAAGTGTCATGAACCACCATCATCAACACAATATTTCCTCAAAAGTTCTACAACAACTCTGGCAGCTAGGCTTGCATGTTCTGCAAACTCAGCCACTGCTTGAGACGTAGAGGTAGCATCCTTAAATTTCGTGTTCCAATACTGCCTGCCAACAGAAAAATTACCATTACCATCTCAAGGAAATGATTGCCCATGTTCCAACCTTTCATCCTTGAAAACTAAGTGGCATAAACCACCATCATCAACACAATATTTCCTTGAAAGTTCTACAACAGCTCTGGCAGCTAGGCTTGCATGTTCTGTAAACTCAGCCGCTGCTTGAGCATCAGAGGTAGCATCCTTAAATTTCATGTTCCAGTTCTGCTTCCCAACAGAAAAATCACCATTACCATATTCAGGAAATGCTTTCCCATGTTCCAACCTCTCATCCTTGAAATCTAAGTGGTATGAACCACCATCATCAACACAATATTTCCTATAAAGTTGTCCAACAGCTCTGGCAGCTAGGCTTGCATGTTATCCAAAATCAGCCACTGCTTGAGCATCAGAGGCAGCATCCTTAAATTTCTTGTTCCAATATTGCCTGCCAACAGAAAAATTACCATTACCATCTCAAGGAAATGATTGCCCAAGTTTCAAGCTTTCATCCTTGAAAACTAAGTGGCATGAACCACCATCATCAACACAATATTGCCTTGAAAGTTCTACAATAGCTCTGGCAGCTAGGCTTGCATGTTCTACAAACTCAGTCGCTACTTGAGCAGCAGAGGTAGCATCCTTAAATTTCATGTTCCAATTATGCCTGCCAATGGAAAAATTACCATTACCATCTCCAGGAAATGCTTACCCATATTCCAACCTTTCATCCTTTAAACCTAAGTGGCATGAGCCACCATCATCAATACAATATTGCTTAGAAAGTTCTCCAACAGCTCTAGCAGCTAGGCTTGTATGTTCTCCAAACTCAGCTGCTGCTTTAGCAGCAAAGGCAGCATCCTTAAATTTCATGTTCCAATACTGCCTGCCAATAGAAAAATTACCATTACCACCTCAAGGAAATGATTGCCCATGTTCCAACCTTTCCTTTTATTTGTTCAAAGGTATTATTATCAAATATAATTTTTTGTTCTGAAGATTCTTCATCTTTATATTCTTCTCGTGTTATTACTTTTATTTCTTTTTCAGTCATTATGTTTCATCATCTTCTTTTGTTATTTCATCTTCTATTTCATCTTCTATATCTGATATTTCTGTCTTCGCTATCTAGTTCATAATCTATATACTCCATCTGCATATATTCTTCATTATCAATTATGATTTCAGTTATTTGTTTTTTCTTTTGGTTTCTAGGTGCTTTACAGTCTTTAGCTATATGTCCTAATTTTCCACAGTTATAACAAGTACATTCTATTAGTTTCTTTTTTGGTCTAAATGGTCTTTTATTCTGATAATTTTTTACATAATATCTTTTTCTTGGTTTTTTATTTTTATATTTTGACTTATATTTATTATATTTCTTTGTTTTCCATTTTTTATTATAATATTTATCTGTACATCCAAATTGTGGTGCTGTTTTATTTTTACAACATCTTAAGTTTTTTATTAATATTTTTTCCATTTTTGTTTCTTCTTTATATTTTTCACATAATTGTACAAACCATTGTTGTAGAAATTTTATTCTAGCTCCTAAAGTATCTGTTAGTCCTGCTTCATTCCCTTCTTTTATTATTTTGGAGTTAAAAGGTTATGGTAATTTTGTGAAATATAATTTTCTTATTTCTTTACTTTCTTCTGTATTATATGTTCCTTTATAATAATATTCTCTAAATGCACAAGTATATTCATCTATATAGCACATATTACATATTGCTAATTTTGTTATTAGATTTCTATTTGTTTGTTTTTCTTTATTTTGTTCTTCAATTTCTGTGGTCATACTACTAAATTCATTTCTTATGGCTATTTCATATTTATATAATATTTCTATATTTGTTGTTGCTATTTCACCATTAAATTTTTTATTGCTTCTTAAGGTATCTATACTTTCTCTCATTAGATTGTGTAACCATAATTTTACGGTTCCTATAAGTGTTCTTTCTATATATCCTGGTGTTTCTGTCATTCCTATTTTATTATCTACTAATTGTTTAGATAAATATCCTATCCATAGTTGGATTGTTTTATTTATATCTGCTACGCAATCTAAATCTAAAAAGTTATATTGTTCAGATATTGGTTTTGGTGTCCATTTTTATTTAACCTACTATTCCATAGTGTATCATATCTATCAGATTGTTCATAGTTAGCAGTATAATAATTTGGGTTTAATCCTTTCGGATTTTTTACACCCGATGTACTAGGCTTTTCATCCATATTTACATCTCCTGTGTTTATTTCTACATTTTTTATTTTTTCTATATTTTCTAAAAGTTCTGTATATGTTTCACTTATTTCACTTGATTCTGATTCTGATTTTTGGTCATCTATATTGTTATCTATTTTATCTATTTCTTCAATTTTAGGAATTTCTTCTGGTTGTAATATTTGTTTAAATTTATTTATTTCATCTTCTAATTCTATTTCTTTATTTTTCTCTCTTTGCTTATTTTCATATATTGCTTTTAACATATTTTATTCTTTTTCTAATGCTATAATTTTTATGTTTTTAGTTTCTTCCAATTGTTGTATTTCTTTGCTTGCTTGTTTTTTAATGATTTCGATTTCTTTTTTCTTATCAATTTCTTCATTTTCTCTACTTATTCTGGTCATAGCTGTTAAGCTATCTTCTAGTCTTGCTGTTTCTTTTTCTATCATTAAGTATAATTGGTCTCCTATTTTTTTATATCTTCTACCTAAGTTTGAAAATATTATTTTTATTTTTAATCCGTCTTGGTTTTCATAGGTTTTTTCATCTATTGCAAATTCTTCTTTGTTCATTTTTAATCTATAGCTCTGATACCATTTTGAGTGTCCCTTCTATTGTTATTTGGTTTCATTTGTTATTTAGTCTGATCTAAAAGCTTTTTCATAAAATTCTCTTTGTGGTGGAATTAGTCTAATTATTTCTGATATGCATTCTAATACATATTCTATGTATTCTATATCTTGGGTCCTTTGATAGTCTTCTATATTATTTTCTATTAGATTTTTTAGTAAATTTATATTTTCTGTAGTTTGTTGCCAGTATTGTAAATATGTATGATTCATTATATGCTATCAAAATATAGGTCTAGTTCATATAAATCTGTTTCTGGTATGATTAGTTCTGTCCAATTTTGGTCCATTATTTCTGTTATTTCAAAGGCTAGTATTTTTTCATAGATTATTCTTCTTACATCATTATTAATGTCTTTTAGTATATAAAGTATAAGTGTTTTATAGGTAATATCGTCATCTATTAGATAAGTGTTCATCTTATCATATGATTTGCTAAAACATATTCCTTTTAATCTCTATGTTTATTATCCTTATTCATCATATTATAATAAGTTATTTTAATCATCTTTTTGGTCACTACCATGATTTTCTGCTTCAATCAGTTACCCTAACAGCGCTTCAACTCTTGTTTACTCCCCTAAACGGCCTCCTGCCTACCGGTTTCAACTTTAGGATGCATAGTCTGGGCTTACTTACTCTTAGCATATTTTCATGGCAAACTTACTTAAGATGATTTTTATAACAGTACTATTATATGATGGATAATTATAATCTACATGTAAGAGATTATCAGGAATATACTAGTTTAGCTACTCATGTTCATAGTGTTACATACCTGTTTTTGTAGATTCTTGGTGTCTTCTTGTTGATCTTTCATATTTTCTTGCTGATTCATAGCTTGCTTATCTTCCATAGCTTTCCTGTATTTTATCTTTGAATATTTTTATTTCTGTAAGTATTTCTTGTGAGAAGAGAAGAGAGAGAGGAGAGAGAAGCCCTTGGCCTGAAGATGTAGCCTGTTTTATTTCATAATCGAAAGACTTATTTATAATATTACAAAATGACTTTTACTATTCATGAACGACCTTTACTGTTCATGAATCTGACTCTTGACTCTTACTATTCATGAACGACCTTTACTGTTCATGAATCTGACTCTTGACTCTTACTATTCATGAACGACCTTTACTGTTCATGAAAACTGACACTTACTATTTACTTTACGACTTTTACAAAAAACAAAATAACATAAAGAAAAGAAAGGAATCTAATATCTCTTTCATATTATTTTGTCTGCCATATTTCTTTGTCTAGCTTGTCGTCTTCTTCTTCAGTAATCTTCTTCTTGTTTATTCCAGTTGTACGTCTGGAACAATATTATCTTCTCCTTTGCATTTTGAGCATATGTGGTCTGGATATTTGTGACTGATTAACTTGCAATATCTTGTTAATAATTCTGGAGAAATAAAATTTGTCCTTATAGCTCTTGTGGTTGTAGATTGTTCTGGCTTCAAAAGACTTAAGACCCATTGTCTTAATTCTTCCATATCTGGTTCTCGTATTTCTCTGCAGTTTGAATATATCATTGTCTGTTCTCTTGAATAATAACTCCAAATAGCATTTTGATTTAGGTAGTTGTTTGCTAGTTCATTTAGTATAGTGGATATTCCGATAATCCTTTTATTTGCATAAAAGTCTGGAATATTTATTTTTTCTATCTCTTCTTGTTCTTCTATTTTTTTCTGGTACTAGCATCTCCCTTGTAAGTCCGATCTTGATAACTTGTATGATGGGTTTTATTTCTTCATATAGTATCTCTGCTGTAGCTGAATAGAATCGTATATAGAATAATGTTCCTTTGGTTATTCTTTTGTACTGCATAAATGCTCTGTATACTTCTGGTATGGTAGCTATTTCTTGTCCTGTCTGTGTATATACTGTATCTAGTAATCCGTAATTGTAGCAAGTGGCTACTAGTTTTGCATTTGTATTTGGTAATGCTATTAGTTTATTATATCCTGTTAGATAATGAGTAATATAATCTTCATCTGGATTTTGGGTAGTTTGGGATCTTGGATTTTTGTTTAGGAAGTTTTGTATTTTATATATGTTGTCTATATATGTACGGGTTATATGGTTGTATGTCTTTTTGGCTTGGTTTAGGCTTTCTTTGTAGGTGTTTATCTGTGGTGGTAGGAATATTTCTTTCTGGGTATTTTGGATATTTTTCTGTATGAATGGTTTTGAAAATAGATTGTTCATATTTGTATTTGTATATCTAGGTTTAATTTCTTCCTTTTTCTTTGCAGATAAACTGCTAGCTGTGCTGCTTCCTGCAACTGCATTTAACAAACTGTTATGAGTTTTTAGGTGTTTCTCAACGTCACCTTCTAGCTCTGGAATTTTAGAGACTTCCGATCGTCTTATCTCCGCATTTTTCAAGTCATGCTGCTGACCACTAGCTGTTTTCTTTATTATCTGTATCTCTTCTTCTATGCTTTCCACTTTTTTACAAAGTGTAGTCATAGCTAAGAGTAGATTTTCCATTGTATTATCTGGTTCAGTTTGGGTAGCTTTGTCTTGATAAGTAATCTGCAACAACATTCTTGTTAGTAGTGATTATTTCAATTGTAAATGTAAAGTTTAATATATTTAATACCAGTCTGCGTATTTCTTTTGTTGTAACTGAATCTTGTACTTTTCTGGTTATCCACCATTTAACTTGGGTGTTATCTGTTCTTACAATAAATCTGTTGTAAACTATATATGGTTCAAATGCTAATAAACATTTATATAATGCAAATAATTCTTTTCTATTTATTTCCCATCTTTCTTGTGGTTCAGTATAAGATCCTGAATAATATCTGCAATGATGTTCTATTTTTTCTTTATCATATTTATATTTAAGAACTCCTCCATAACTATGATTACTCGAATCTGTTTCTACAATATAAGTAAATTTCTTATTTTCATCTGGGAAGTATAATTTTGGTAGTTTCTTACACAATATTTTAATCTTCTTTATTTGTTCCTTATCTTTTTCATCGAACCCATATTCTACATCCTTTTTTAGTTTTTTCTGTAAAGGTTTTAGGTTTTCTGCTAATTTAGGTATATATTCTCTTACTTGGTTTACTAATCCTAAAAATGATTGTAATTTCTTTTTTGTATCTATGTTTTCATCAAGATTGATTATTTTTTGTACTATGTGTGTTTGCATTTTTATTCCATTTTTATCTATTTGTATTCCTAAAAATTCTATCTGATTCTTCATAATTTCTGCTTTGGTTTTGCTTAAGCTTATACCAGAGTTTTCTATAATATGTATGAATTTTTCTAATAATTTTATATGTTCATCTTGTGTTCTTGAATATAGTAATATATCATCTATATATACTATACAATTCTCTAGTTGGTTAAAATAATTATCCATAAAATGTTGGTATCTTCCTGGTGCATTTTTATATCCAAATGGTAAAACATTCCATTCATAAAATCCTTGTGGTACTGTAAATGCTGTTAGTTTTTTAGATTCATCTTCTAGTTTTAGATGGTAAAATCCTGATTTACAGTCAAATTTACTGAAGTAATTATATCCTTGGATTTGTCTTATTTTTAATATCTTATTAGGTATTGGGTAATTATATGTTTTAGTTTTTGTATTTAAATTTCGGTAATCTATAACCATTCTACTTTTTCCTCTTTTTTGTTCATTATGTTTATTTACTATAAATGCTGGACTTGTATGTTTACTATTACTTTCTTGTATGTAATTGTTATCCAATAATTCTTTTATATGCATTTTGAACTCTGCTAAGTCATCAAAGTTATATTTTAAAGGTTTTTGTGTTATTATACTGTTTTCTTCTATTAATTCTATTTTTATTTTTGTTTTATGTTTATTCCATCCTTTTAGAGGGTTATCATTATATAATTTTTCTAATTCATTCTGGATTATTTTTACTTTGTCTATTGTAAATATAATAATTTCTAATTGAGTAGTTTCATTTTTACTTATATTTTCTAATTTTTGTGTGATTTTTTCACTTCCTTTTATCCATTCTATAGTTTTTCTTTATTTATTATTTACTCTTTTTGCTCCTACTTTATTTTTACATGGTGTGGTAAACCACCAGTGTGTCCTTGTTATTATATGTGGGTATAGTTTATCTAAAAATGGCATTCCTAGTAATATATCTTTCGTAGTGAATTCAAAGTTATATATTTCTTCTATAGTTAATATTTTATCCCATATTTGTATTTTTACATTCTTGGCTCTGTAGTTAATCATACTACCTTCATTATTAAATCCTGTTACTACCATAGGTGTTTTTAATTTTTCCCATTTATCTGTTGGTAAACAATTATATTTACATATATTAGCTTCTGCTCCTGTATCTATCATTGGTGTATAGTATCTATTATAATATCCTTCTACTATGATTTTTGCGAGTATATATATTTTCATTCTTCTGTTCTTTTTATTATTATTTTCTTATCTTTGTATGTTATGGTTAATTGTTTATCTCCTAGATTGTATGGTTTTACTTTTTCTAACCATTTTATTCCTAGTGTAATGTTTTCGTTTTCATTTTCTTGATATATTTTAAATTGTATTATCAAAGGTATTCCTCCAATAATTATTTCTTTTTCTGTTATTTCTTCATTTATTATTAATTCTTTAGGTAATTCTGGGCATAGTTGTTCAGTAGTTATTATTTCAGTTTCTGTTACTAATTCTCTTGTGATATAGTTTTCTTCTTGACCTGTATTTATTAATATTTGATATTTTCTTTGTTCCATGATTCCGGTTATATAGTAATGGTATGGATTTATTTTTTCTTTTGTGTTTCTTATTAAGTTTTTTGGGATTATATATTCTCTCCTTGATGTACTTATTCTTGATGATGTTGGTGTTTCATAAGTTAATTGGTTTGGTATACTTGATGTACTTAATCTCTCTTTTACTATTTCTAAGTCTTCTTCCATATCAATTTCTTTATAGCTGTATTCATTATTGTCAATAACTGTAACTATTCTTTCAAATGGATTTTCTATTTTGATTTTATTAATTTTATTTCTTGCTGCTATTTTATGTTTTGTTGTTAAGACGTATAAGTTTTTACATCTAGCTGTTAATATCTTACTTCCAGGTGTTAATTCTATTCCTGACATTTTCCAGTATAATACTAATGATTTATCTATATTCCTATCGTTTATTGCTATTGAATAATTGGCACTTATTATGAATTTAAACTTTTGGTATATAAGATTTCCTTTTATTGCACTTATTATGCTTTTTTCTATAGGTTGGATTATTCTATCATCTGCTAAATATATTTCTATAGGGGTATCTATTCCTTCTCTAAAACATGCTTTTATTAATAATTCAGTTCCTCCTAGGTGTACATATTTAATTGGGTTTTTTGCCTTTATATCTTGTATTTCTTTATTTATTATTCTTTTATTTATTATTGGTATTTTGGCTTTTCCTTTTGTATATTTACAGTCAATTATATGTTCTTTTTGACTAACTACGTAATATTCTTCTCTTTGTCTTTTGAACCAATTTTTTATTGTAGGTACTTCAAATATTTTTTCAACAAACTAAGTGGCATGAACCATCATCATCAACACAATATTGCCTTGAAAGTTCTACAACAGCTCTGGTAGCTAGGTTTGCATGTTCTGCAAACTCAGCCGCTGTTTGAGTAGCAGAGGTAGCATCCTTAAATTTCATGGTTCAATTCTGCCTGCCAATAGAAACATTACCATTACCATCTCCAGGAAATGATTGCCCATATTCCAACCTTTCATCCTTGAAACATAAGTGGCATGAACCACCATCATCAACACAATATTGCCTTGAAAGTTCTACAACAACTCTGGCAGCTAGGCTTGCATGTTCTGCAAACTCAGCCGTTGCTTGAGCAGTAGTGGTAGCATCTTTAAATTTCGTGTTCCAATACTGCCTGCCAACAGAAAAAATACCATTACCATCTCAAGGAAATGATTGCCCATGTTCCAACCTTTCATCCTTGAAACCTAAGTGGTATGAACAACCATCATCAACACAATATTTCCTTAAAAGTTCTACAACAACTCTGGCAGCTAGGATTTCATGTTCTACAAACTCAGCCGCTACTTGAGCAGCAGAGGTAGCATCCTTAAATTTCATGTTCCAATTCTGCTTGCCAATAGAAAATTACCATTACCATCTCAAGGAAATGATTGCCCATGTTCCAACCTTTTATCCTTGAAACCTAAGTGGCATGAACCATCATCATCAACACAATATTGCCTTAAAAGTTCTACAACAACTCTGGCAGCTAGGCTTGCATGTTCTGTAAACTCAGCTGCTACTTGAGCAGCAGAGGTAGCATCCTTAAATTTGATGTTCCAATTCTGCCTGCCAATAGAAAAATTACCATTACCATCTCCAGGAAATAATTGCCCATGTTCCAACCTTTTATCCTTGAAACCTAAGTGGCATGAACCACCATCATCAACACAATATTGCCTTGAAAGTTCTACAACAGCTCTGGCAGCTAGGCTTGCATGTTCTGTAAATTCAGCCGCTGCTTGAGCACCAGAGGTAGCATCCTTAAATTTCATGTTCCAATTCCGTTTGCCAACAGAAAAATTAACATTACCATCTCCAGGAAATGCTTTTCCTTGTTCCAACCTTTTATCCATGAAACCTAAGTAGCATGAACCATCATCATTAGCACAATATTGCCTTGAAAGTTCTACAACAGCTCTGGCAGCTAGGCTTGCATGTTCTGCAAACTCAGCCGTTGCTTGAGCAGCAGAGGTTGCATCCTTAAATTTCATGTTCCAATACTACCTGCCAATAGAAAAATTACCATTACCATCTCAAGGAAATGATTTCCCATTTTCCAACCTTTCACCCTTGAAACCTAAGTGGCATGAACCACTATCATCAACATAATATTGCCTTGAATGTTCTACAACAGCTATGGCATCTAGGCTTGCATGTTCTGCAAACTCAGCCGCGGCTTGAGAAGCAGAGGTAGCATCCTTAAATTTCATGTTCCAATTCTGCCTACCAACAGAAAAATTACCACTACCCTCTCTAGAAAATGATTGCCCATGTTCCAACCTTTTATCCTTGAAACCTACGTGGCATGAACCACCATCATCAATACAATATTGCCTTGAAAGTTCTACAACAGCTCTGGCAGCTAGGTTTGCATGTTTTGCAAACTCAGCCGCTGTTTGAGTAGCAGAGGTAGCATCCTTAAATTTCATGGTTCAATTCTGCCTGCCAATAGAAACATTACCATTACCATCTCCAGGAAATGATTGCCCATATTCCAACCTTTCATCCTTGAAACATAAGTGGCATGAACCACCATCATCAACACAATATTGCCTTGAAAGTTCTACAACAACTCTGGCAGCTAGGCTTGCATGTTCTGCAAACTCAGCCGTTGCTTGAGCAGTAGTGGTAGCATCTTTAAATTTCGTGTTCCAATACTGCCTGCCAACAGAAAAAATACCATTACCATCTCAAGGAAATGATTGCCCATGTTCCAACCTTTCATCCTTGAAAACTAAGTGGCATGAACCACCATCATCAACACAATATTGCCTTGAAAGTTCTACAACTGTTCTGGCAGCTAGGGTTTCATGTTCTACAAACTCAGCCGCTACTTGAGCAGCAGAGGTAGCATTCTTAAATTTCATGTTCCAATTCTGCTTGCCAACAGAAGAACTACCATTACAATCTCCAGGAAATACTTGCCCATGTTCTAACCTTTCATCCTTGAAACCTAAGTGGCATGAACAACCATCATCAACACAATATTGCCTTGAAAGTTCTTCAACAGCTCTGGCAGCTAGGCTTGCATGTTCTCCAAACTCAGCCACTGCTTGAGCATCAGAGGTAACATCCTTAAATTACATGTTCCAATACTGCCTTCCAACAGAAAAATTACCATTACCATCTCAAGGAAATGATTTCCCATGTTCTAACCTTTCTTCCTTGAAACCAAAGTGGCATGAACCACCATCATCAACACAATATTTCCTTGAAAGTTCTATAATAGCTCTGGCATCTAGGCTTGCATGTTCTGCAAACTCAGCTGCTGCTTGAGCAGCAGAGGTAGCAACCTTAAATTTCATGTTCCAATTGTGCCTGCCAATAGAAAATTACCATTACTATCTCAAGGAAATGATTTCCCATGTTCCAACCTTTCATCCTTGAAAACTAAGTGGCATGAACCACCATCATCAGCACAATATTTCCTTGAAAGTTCTACTATATCTCTTTTAGCTAGGCTTGTATGTTCTGCAAACTCAGTCGCTACCTGAGCAGCAGAGGTAGCATCCTTAAATTTCATGTTCCAATTATGCTTTCCAATAGAAAAATTACCATTACCATCTCCAGGAAATGATTGCCCATGTTCCAAACTTTCATCCTTGAAACCTAAGTGGCACGAACAACCATCATCAAAACAATATTTCCCTGAAAGTTGTACAACAGCTCTGGCAGCTAGGCTTGGATGTTCTGCAAACTCAGTCGCTGCTTGAGCAGTAGAGGTAGCATCCTTAAATTTCATGTTCCAATTCTGCCTGCCAATAGAAAATTACCATTACCATCTCAAGGAAATTATTTCCCATGTTCTAACCTTTCATCCTTGAAAACTAAGTGCCATGAACCACCATCATCAGCACAATATTTCCTTGAAAGTTTACAACATCTCTTTTAGATAGGCTTGCATGTTCTGCATACTTAGCCGCGGCTTGAGCAGCAGAGGTAGCATCCTTAAATTTCATGTTCCAATTCTCCCTACCAACAGAAAAATTACCACTACCCACTCTAGGAAATGATTGCCCATGTTCCAACCTTTTATCCTTGAAACCTAAGTGGCATGAACCACCATCATCAACATAATATTACCTTGAAAGTTCTACAACAACTCTGGCAGCTAGGTTTGCATGTTCTGCAAACTCAGCCGCTATTTGAGTAGCAGAGGTAGCATCCTAAAATTTCATGTTCCAATTCTGTTTGCCAACAGAAAAATTAACATTACCATCTCCAGGAAATGCTTTCCCATGTTCCAACCTTTTATCCATGAAACCTATGTAGCATGAACCATCATCATTAACAAATATTGCCTTGAAAGTTCTACAACAGCTCTGGCAACTAGGCTTGCATGTTCTACAAACTAAGCCGTTGCTTGAGCAGTAGAGGTAGCATCCTTAAATTTCATGTTCCAATACTACCTGGCAATAGAAAAATTACCATTACCATCTCAAGGAAATGATTTCCCATGTTCCAACCTTTTATCCTTGAAACCTAAGTGGCATGAACCACTATCATCAACATAATATTGCCTTGAAAGTTCTACAACAGCTATGGCATCTAGGCTTGCATGTTCTGCAAACTCAGCCGCGGCTTGAGCAGTAGAGATAGCATCCTTAAATTTCATGTTCCAATTCTCCCTTCCAATAGAAACATTACCACTACCCGCTCTAGGAAATGATTGCCCATGTTCCAACCTTTTATCATTGAAACCTAAGTGGCATGAACCACCATCATCAACACAATATTGCATTGAAAGTTCTACAACAGCTCTGGCAGCTAGGTTTGCATGTTCTGCAAACTCAGCCGCTATTTGAGTAGCAGAGGTAGCATCCTTAAATTTCATGGTTCAATTCTGCCTGCCAATAGAAACATTACCATTACCATCTACAGGAAATGATTACCCATGTTCCAACATTTCATCCTTGTAACCTAAGTGGCATGAACCACCATCATCAACACAATATTGCCTTGAAAGTTCTACAACAGCTCTGGCAGCTTGGTTTGCATGTTCTGCAAACTCAGCCGTTGCTTGAGCAGTAGTGGTAGCATCTTTAAATTTTGTGTTCCAATACTCCCTGCCAATAGAAAAATTACCATTACCATCTCAAGTAAATGATTGCCCATGTTCCAACCTTTCATCCTTGAAAACTAAGTGGCATGAACCACCATCATCAATATAATATTGCCTTGAAAGTTCTACAACTGCTCTGGAAGCTAGGGTTTCATGTTCTACAAACTCATCCGCTGCTTGAGCAGCAGAGGTAGCATCCTTAAATTTCATGTTCCAATTCTGCTTGCCAACAGAAGAACTACCATTACAATCTCCAGGAAATGCTTGCCCATGTTCTAACATTTCATCCTTGAAACCTAAGTGGCATGAACCACCATCATCAACACAATATTGCCTTGAAAGTTCTTCAACAGCTCTCGCAGCTAGGCTTGCATGTTCTCCAAACTCATCCGCTGCTTGAGCATCAGAGGTAGCATCCTTAAATTACATGTTCCAATACTGCCTTCCAACAGAAAAATTACCATTACCATCTCAAGGAAATGATTTCCCATGTTCCTACCTTTCTTCTTTGAAACTAAAGTGGCATGAACCACCATCATAAACACAATATTGCCATGAAAGTTCTATAACAGCTCTGGCATCTAGGCTTGCATGTTCTGCAAACTCAGCCGCTGCTTGAGCAGCAGAGGTAGCATCCTTAAATTTCTTATTCCAATTGTGCCTGCCAATAGAAAATTACCATTACTATCTCAAGGAAATGATTTCCCATGTTCCAACCTTTCATCCTTGAAAACTAAGTGGCATGAACCACCATCATCAGCACAATATTTCCTTGAAAGTTCTACTACATCTCTTAAAGCTAGGCTTGCATGTTCTGCAAACTCAGTCGCTACTTGAGAAGCAGAGGTAGCATCCTTAAATTTCATGTTCCAATTATGCTTGCCAATAGAAAAATTACCATTACCATCTCCAGGAAATGATTGCCCATGTTCCAACCTTTCATCCTTGAAACCTAAGTGGCATGAACCACCATCATCAAGACAATATTTCCTTGAAAGTTCTACAATAGCTCTGGCAGCTAGGCTTGGATGTTCTGCAAACTCAGTCGCTGCTTGAGCAGTAGAGGTAGCATCCTTAAATTTCATGTTCCAATTCTGCCTGCCAATAGAAAATTACCATTACCATCTCAAGGAAATGATTTCCCATGTTCTAACCTTTCATCCTTGAAAACTAAGTGCCTTGAACCACCATCATCAGCACAATATTTCCTTGAAAGTTTACAACATCTCTTTTAGATAGGCTTGCATGTTCTGCAAACTCAGCCGCGGCTTGAGCAGCAGAGGTAGCATCCTTAAATTTCATGTTCCATTTCTGCCTACCAACAGAAAAATTACCACTACCCGCTCTAGGAAATGATTGCCCAAGTTCCAACCTTTTATCCTTGAAACCTAAGTGGCATGAACCACCATCATCAACACAATATTGCCATGAAAGTTCTACAACAGCTCTGGCAGCTAGGTTTGTATGTTCTGCAAACTCAGCCGCTGATTGAGTTGCAGAGGTAGCATCCTTAAATTTCATGGTTCAATTCTGCCTGCCAATAGAAACATTACCATTACCATCTGCAGGAAATGATTGCCCATGTTCCAACCTTTCATCCTTGAAACCTAAGTGGCATGAACCGCCATCATCAACACAATATTTCCTTGAAAGTTTACAAAATCTCTTTTAGATAGGCTTGCATGTTCTGCAAACTTAGCCGTGGCTTGAGCAGCAGAGGTAGCATCCTTAAATTCCATGTTCCAATTGTGCCTGCCAATAGAAAATTACCATTACTATCTCAAGGAAATGATTTCCCATGTTCCAATCTTTCATCCTTGAAAACTAAGTGGCATGAACCACCATCATCAGCACAATATTTCCTTGAAAGTTCTATAACATCTCTTTTAGCTAGGCTTGCATGTTCTGCAAACTCAGTCGCTACTTGAGCAGCAGAGGTAGCATCCTTAAATTTCATGTTCCAATTATGCTTGCCAATAGAAAAATTACCATTACCATCTCCAGGATATGATTGCCCATGTTCCAACCTTTCATCCTTGAAACCTAAGTGGCATGAACCACCATCATCAAGACAATATTTCCTTGAAAGTTCTACAACAGCTCTGGCAGCTCGGCTTGGATGTTCTGCAAACTCAGTCGCTGCTTGAGCAGTAGAGGTAGCATCCTTAAATTTCTTGTTCCAATTCTGCCTGCCAATAGAAAATTACCATTACCATCTCAAGGAAATGATTTCCCATGTTCTAACCTTTCATCCTTGAAAACTAAGTGCCATGAACCACCATCATCAGCACAATATTTCTTTGAAAGTTTAACACATATCTTTGATATAGGCTTGCATGTTCTGCAAACTTAGCCGCGGCTTGAGCAGCAGAGATAGCATCCTTAAATTTCATGTTCCAATTCTACCTACCAACAGAACAATTACCACTACCCGCTCTAGGAAATGATTGCCCATGTTCCAACCTTTTATCCTTGAAACCTAAGTGGCATGAACCACCATCATCAACACAATATTGCCTTGAAAGTTCTATAACAACTCTGGCAGCTAGGTTTGCATGTTCTGCAAACTCAGCCGCTATTTGAGTAGCAGAGGTTGCATCCTTAAATTTCATGGTTCAATTCTGCCTGCCAATAGAAACATTTCCATTACCATCTCCAGGAAATGATTGCCCATGTTCCAACCTTTCATCCTTGAAACCTAAGTAGCATGAACCACCATCATCAACACAATATTGCCTTGAAAGTTCTACAACAACTCTGGCAGCTAGGCTTGGATGTTCTGCAAACTCAGTCGCTGCTTGAGCAGTAGAGGTAGCATCCTAAAATTTCATGTTCCAATTCTGCCTGCCAATAGAAAATTACCATTACCATCTCAAGGAAATGATTTCCCATGTTCTAACCTTTCATCCTTGAAAACTAAGTGCCATGAACCACCATCATCAGCACAATATTTCTTTGAAAGTTTACAACATCTCTTTTATATAGGCTTGCATGTTCTGCAAACTTAGCCGCGGCTTGAGCAGCAGAGGTAGCATCCTTAAATTTCATGGTCCAATTCTGCCTACCTACAGAAAAATTACCACTACCCGCTCTAGGATATGATTGCCCATGTTCCAACCTTTTATCCTTGAAACCTAAGTGGCATGAACCACCATCATCAACACAATATTGCCTTGAAAGTTCTACAACACCTCTGGCAGCTAGGTTTGTATGTTCTGCTAACACAGCCGCTATTTGAGTACTAGAGGTAGCATCCTTAAATTTCATGGTTCAATTCTGCCTGCCAATAGAAACATTACCATTACCATCTCCAGGAAATGATTGCCCATGTTCCAACCTTTCATCCTTGAAAACTAAGTGGCATAAACCACCATCATCAACACAATATTGCCTTGAAAGTTCTACAACAGCTTTGGCAGCTAGGGTTTCATGTTCTACATACTCAGCCGCTGCTTGAGCAGCAGAGGTAGCATCCTTAAATTTCATGTTCCAATTCTGCTTGCCAATAGAAGAACTACCATTTCAATCTCCAGGAAATTCTTGCCCATGTTCTAAAATTTCATCCTTGAAACCTAAGTGGCATGAACCACCATTATCAACGCAATATTGCCTTGAAAGTTCTTCAACAGCTCTGGCAGCTAGGCTTGCATGTTCTCCAAACTCAGCCGCTGCTTGAGCATCAGAGGTAGCATCCTTAAATTACATGTTCCAATACTGCCTTCCAACAGAAGAATTACCATTACCATCTCAAGGAAATGATTTCCCATGTTCCAACCTTTCATCCTTGAAAACTAAGTGGCAAGAACCACCATCATCAGCACAATATTTCCTTGAAAGTTCTACTACATCTCTTTTAGCTAGGTTTGCATGTTCTGCAAACTCAGTCGCTACTTGAGCAGCAGAGGTAGCATCCTTAAATTTCATGTTCCAATTATGCTTGCCAATAGAAAAATTACCATTACCATCTCAAGGAAATGATTGCCCATGTTCCAACCTTTCATCCTTGAAACGTAAGTGGCATGAACCACCATCATCAAGACAATATTTCCTTGAAAGTTCTACAACAGCTCTGGCAGCTAGGCTTGGATATTCTGCAAACTCAGTCGCTGCTTGAGCAGTAGAGGTAGGATACTTAAATTTCATGTTCCAATTCTGCCTGCCAATAGAAAATTACCATTACCATCTCAAGGAAATGATTTCCCATGTTCCAACCTTTCATCCTTGAAAACTAAGTGCCATGAACCACCATCATCACCACAATATTTCCTTGAAAGTTTACAACATCTCTTTTAGATAGGCTTGCATGTTCTGCAAACTCAGTCGCGGCTTGAGCAGCAGAGGTAGCATCCTTAAATTTCATGTTCCACTTCTGCCTACCAACAGAAAAATTACCACTACCCGCTCTAGGAAATGATTGCCCAAGTTCAAACCTTTTATCCTTGAAACCTAAGTGCCATGAACCACCATCATCAACACAATATTGCCTTGAAAGTTCTACAACAGCTCTGGCAGCTAGGTTTGCATGTTCTGCAAACTCAGCCTCTGTTTGAGTAGCAGAGGTAGCATCCTTAAATTTCATGGTTCAATTCTGCCCGCCAATAGAAACATTACCATTACCATCTCCAGGAAATGATTGCCCATGTTCCAACCTTTCACCCTTGAAAACTAAGTGGCATGAACCACCATCATCAACACAATATTGCCTTGAAAGTTCTACAACAGCTCTGGCAGCTAGGGTTTCATGTTCTACAAACTCAGCCGCTGCTTGAGCAGCAGAGGTAGCATCCTTAAATTTCATGTTCCAATTCTCCTTGCCAACAGAAGAACCACCATTACAATCTCCAGGAAACGCTTGCCCATGTTCTAATCTTTCATCCTTGAAACCTAAGTGGCATGAATCACCATCATCAACACAATATTGCCTTGAAAGTTCTATAACAGCTCAAGCATATAGGCTTGCATGTTCTGCAAACTCAGCCGCTGCTTGAGCAGCAGAGGTAGCATCCTTAAATTTCATGTTCCAATTGTGCCTGCCAATAGAAAATTACCATTACAATCTCAAGGAAATTATTTCCCATGTTCCAACCTTTCATCCTTGAAAACTAAGTGGCATGAACCACCATCATCAGCACAATATTTCCTTGAAAGTTCTACTACATCTCTTTTAGCTAGGCTTGCATGTTCTGCAAACTCAGTAGCTACTTGAGCAGCAAGGGTAGCATCCTTAAATTTCATGTTCCAATTATGCTTGACAATAGAAAAATTACCATTACCATCTCCAGGAAATGATTGCCCATGTTCCAACCTTTCATCCTTGAAACCTAAGTGGCATGAACCACCATCATTAATATAATATTTCCTTGAAAGTTCTACAATAGCTCTGGCAGCTAGGCTTGGATGTTCTGCAAACTCAGTCGCTGCTTGAGCAGCAGAGGTAGCATCCTTAAATTTCATGTTCCAATTCTGCTTGCCAACAGAAGAACTACCATTACAATCTCCAGGAAATGATTTCCCATGTTCTAACATTTCATCCTTGAAACCTAAGTGGCATGAACCACCATCATCAGCACAATATTGCCTTGAAAGTTCTTCAACAGCTCTCGCAGCTAGGCTTGCATGTTCTCCAAACTCATCCGCTGCTTGAGCAGCAGAGGTAGCATCCTTAAATTACATGTTCCAATACTGCCTTCCAACAGAAAAATTACCATTACCATCTCAAGGAAATGATTTCCCATGTTCCTACCTTTCTTCTTTGAAACTAAAGTGGCATGAACCACCATCATAAACACAATATTGCCATGAAAGTTCTATAACAGCTCTGGCATCTAGGCTTGCATGTTCTGCAAACTCAGCCGCTGCTTGAGCAGCAGAGGTAGCATCCTTAAATTTCTTATTCCAATTGTGCCTGCCAATAGAAAATTACCATTACTATCTCAAGGAAATGATTTCCCATGTTCCAACCTTTCATCCTTGAAAACTAAGTGGCATGAACCACCATCATCAGCACAATATTTCCTTGAAAGTTCTACTACATCTCTTAAAGCTAGGCTTGCATGTTCTGCAAACTCAGTCGCTACTTGAGAAGCAGAGGTAGCATCCTTAAATTTCATGTTCCAATTATGCTTGCCAATAGAAAAATTACCATTACCATCTCCAGGAAATGATTGCCCATGTTCCAACCTTTCATCCTTGAAACCTAAGTGGCATGAACCACCATCATCAAGACAATATTTCCTTGAAAGTTCTACAATAGCTCTGGCAGCTAGGCTTGGATGTTCTGCAAACTCAGTCGCTGCTTGAGCAGTAGAGGTAGCATCCTTAAATTTCATGTTCCAATTCTGCCTGCCAATAGAAAATTACCATTACCATCTCAAGGAAATGATTTCCCATGTTCTAACTTTTCATCCTTGAAAACTAAGTGCCTTGAACCACCATCATCAGCACAATATTTCCTTGAAAGTTTACAACATCTCTTTTAGATAGGCTTGCATGTTCTGCAAACTCAGCCGCGGCTTGAGCAGCAGAGGTAGCATCCTTAAATTTCATGTTCCATTTCTGCCTACCAACAGAAAAATTACCACTACCCGCTCTAGGAAATGATTGCCCAAGTTCCAACCTTTTATCCTTGAAACCTAAGTGGCATGAACCACCATCATCAACACAATATTGCCATGAAAGTTCTACAACAGCTCTGGCAGCTAGGTTTGTATGTTCTGCAAACTCAGCCGCTGATTGAGTAGCAGAGGTAGCATCCTTAAATTTCATGGTTCAATTCTGCCTGCCAATAGAAACATTACCATTACCATCTGCAGGAAATGATTGCCCATGTTCCAACCTTTCATCCTTGAAACCTAAGTGGCATGAACCACCATCATCAACACAATATTTCCTTGAAAGTTTACAAAATCTCTTTTAGATAGGCTTGCATGTTCTGCAAACTTAGCCGTGGCTTGAGCAGCAGAGGTAGCATCCTTAAATTCCATGTTCCAATTGTGCCTGCCAATAGAAAATTACCATTACTATCTCAAGGAAATGATTTCCCATGTTCCAATCTTTCATCCTTGAAAACTAAGTGGCATGAACCACCATCATCAGCACAATATTTCCTTGAAAGTTCTATAACATCTCTTTTAGCTAGGCTTGCATGTTCTGCAAACTCAGTCGCTACTTGAGCAGCAGAGGTAGCATCCTTAAAATTCATGTTCCAATTATGCTTGCCAATAGAAAAATTACCATTACCATCTCCAGGATATGATTGCCCATGTTCCAACCTTTCATCCTTGAAACCTAAGTGGCATGAACCACCATCATCAAGACAATATTTCCTTGAAAGTTCTGCAACAGCTCTGGCAGCTCGGCTTGGATGTTCTGCAAACTCAGTCGCTGCTTGAGCAGTAGAGGTAGCATCCTTAAATTTCTTGTTCCAATTCTGCCTGCCAATAGAAAATTACCATTACCATCTCAAGGAAATGATTTCCCATGTTCTAACCTTTCATCCTTGAAAACTAAGTGCCATGAACCACCATCATCAGCACAATATTTCTTTGAAAGTTTAACACATATCTTTGATATAGGCTTGCATGTTCTGCAAACTTAGCCGCGGCTTGAGCAGCAGAGATAGCATCCTTAAATTTCATGTTCCAATTCTACCTACCAACAGAACAATTACCACTACCCGCTCTAGGAAATGATTGCCCATGTTCCAACCTTTTATCCTTGAAACCTAAGTGGCATGAACCACCATCATCAACACAATATTGCCTTGAAAGTTCTATAACAACTCTGGCAGCTAGGTTTGCATGTTCTGCAAACTCAGCCGCTATTTGAGTAGCAGAGGTTGCATCCTTAAATTTCATGGTTCAATTCTGCCTGCCAATAGAAACATTTCCATTACCATCTCCAGGAAATGATTGCCCATGTTCCAACCTTTCATCCTTGAAACCTAAGTAGCATGAACCACCATCATCAACACAATATTGCCTTGAAAGTTCTACAACAACTCTGGCAGCTAGGCTTGGATGTTCTGCAAACTCAGTCGCTGCTTGAGCAGTAGAGGTAGCATCCTAAAATTTCATGTTCCAATTCTGCCTGCCAATAGAAAATTACCATTACCATCTCAAGGAAATGATTTCCCATGTTCTAACCTTTCATCCTTGAAAACTAAGTGCCATGAACCACCATCATCAGCACAATATTTCTTTGAAAGTTTACAACATCTCTTTTATATAGGCTTGCATGTTCTGCAAACTTAGCCGCGGCTTGAGCAGCAGAGGTAGCATCCTTAAATTTCATGGTCCAATTCTGCCTACCTACAGAAAAATTACCACTACCCGCTCTAGGATATGATTGCCCATGTTCCAACCTTTTATCCTTGAAACCTAAGTGGCATGAACCACCATCATCAACACAATATTGCCTTGAAAGTTCCACAACACCTCTGGCAGCTAGGTTTGTATGTTCTGCAAACACAGCCGCTGTTTGAGTACTAGAGGTAGCATCCTTAAATTTCATGGTTCAATTCTGCCTGCCAATAGAAACATTACCATTACCATCTCCAGGAAATGATTGCCCATGTTCCAACCTTTCATCCTTGAAAACTAAGTGGCATAAACCACCATCATCAACACAATATTGCCTTGAAAGTTCTACAACAGCTTTGGCAGCTAGGGTTTCATGTTCTACAAACTCAGCCGCTGCTTGAGAAGCAGAGGTAGCATCCTTAAATTTCATGTTCCAATTCTGCTTGCCAACAGAAGAACTACCATTTCAATCTCCAGGAAATTCTTGCCCATGTTCTAAAATTTCATCCTTGAAACCTAAGTGGCATGAACCACCATTATCAACGCAATATTGCCTTGAAAGTTCTTCAACAGCTCTGGCAGCTAGGCTTGCATGTTCTCCAAACTCAGCCGCTGCTTGAGCATCAGAGGTAGCATCCTTAAATTACATGTTCCAATACTGCCTTCCAACAGAAGAATTACCATTACCATCTCAAGGAAATGATTTCCCATGTTCCAACCTTTCATCCTTGAAAACTAAGTGGCAAGAACCACCATCATCAGCACAATATTTCCTTGAAAGTTCTACTACATCTCTTTTAGCTAGGTTTGCATGTTCTGCAAACTCAGTCGCTACTTGAGCAGCAGAGGTAGCATCCTTAAATTTCATGTTCCAATTATGCTTGCCAATAGAAAAATTACCATTACCATCTCAAGGAAATGATTGCCCATGTTCCAACCTTTCATCCTTGAAACGTAAGTGGCATGAACCACCATCATCAAGACAATATTTCCTTGAAAGTTCTACAACAGCTCTGGCAGCTAGGCTTGGATATTCTGCAAACTCAGTCGCTGCTTGAGCAGTAGAGGTAGGATACTTAAATTTCATGTTCCAATTCTGCCTGCCAATAGAAAATTACCATTACCATCTCAAGGAAATGATTTCCCATGTTCCAACCTTTCATCCTTGAAAACTAAGTGCCATGAACCACCATCATCACCACAATATTTCCTTGAAAGTTTACAACATCTCTTTTAGATAGGCTTGCATGTTCTGCAAACTCAGTCGCGGCTTGAGCAGCAGAGGTAGCATCCTTAAATTTCATGTTCCACTTCTGCCTACCAACAGAAAAATTACCACTACCCGCTCTAGGAAATGATTGCCCAAGTTCAAACCTTTTATCCTTGAAACCTAAGTGCCATGAACCACCATCATCAACACAATATTGCCTTGAAAGTTCTACAACAGCTCTGGCAGCTAGGTTTGCATGTTCTGCAAACTCAGCCTCTGTTTGAGTAGCAGAGGTAGCATCCTTAAATTTCATGGTTCAATTCTGCCCGCCAATAGAAACATTACCATTACCATCTCCAGGAAATGATTGCCCATGTTCCAACCTTTCACCCTTGAAAACTAAGTGGCATGAACCACCATCATCAACACAATATTGCCTTGAAAGTTCTACAACAGCTCTGGCAGCTAGGGTTTCATGTTCTACAAACTCAGCCGCTGCTTGAGCAGCAGAGGTAGCATCCTTAAATTTCATGTTCCAATTCTGCTTGCCAACAGAAGAACCACCATTACAATCTCCAGGAAACGCTTGCCCATGTTCTAATCTTTCATCCTTGAAACCTAAGTGGCATGAATCACCATCATCAACACAATATTGCCTTGAAAGTTCTATAACAGCTCAAGCATATAGGCTTGCATGTTCTGCAAACTCAGCCGCTGCTTGAGCAGCAGAGGTAGCATCCTTAAATTTCATGTTCCAATTGTGCCTGCCAATAGAAAATTACCATTACAATCTCAAGGAAATTATTTCCCATGTTCCAACCTTTCATCCTTGAAAACTAAGTGGCATGAACCACCATCATCAGCACAATATTTCCTTGAAAGTTCTACTACATCTCTTTTAGCTAGGCTTGCATGTTCTGCAAACTCAGTAGCTACTTGAGCAGCAAGGGTAGCATCCTTAAATTTCATGTTCCAATTATGCTTGACAATAGAAAAATTACCATTACCATCTCTAGGAAATGATTGCCCATGTTCCAACCTTTCATCCTTGAAACCCAAGTGGCATTAACCACCATTATCAAGACAATATTTCCTTGAAAGTTCTACAACAGCTCTGGCAGCTAGGGTTTCATGTTCTACAAACTCAGCCGCTGCTTGAGCAGCAGAGGTAGCATCCTTAAATTTCATGTTCCAATTCTGCTTGCCAATAGAAGAACCACCATTACTATCTCCAGGAAACGCTTGCCCATGTTCTAATCTTTCATCCTTGAAACCTAAGTGGCATGAACCACCATCATCAACACAATATTGCCTTGAAAGTTCTATAACAGCTCTAGCATATAGGCTTGCATGTTCTGCAAACTCAGCCGCTGCTTGAGCAGCAGAGGTAGCATCCTTAAATTTCATGTTCCAATTGTGCCTGCCAATAGAAAATTACCATTACAATCTCAAGGAAATTATTTCCCATGTTCCAACCTTTCATCCTTGAAAACTAAGTGGCATGAACCACCATCATCAGCACAATATTTCCTTGAAAGTTCTACTACATCTCTTTTAGCTAGGCTTGCATGTTCTGCAAACTCAGTCGCTACTTGAGCAGCAGAGGTAGCATCCTTAAATTTCATGTTCCAATTATGCTTGACAATAGAAAAATTACCATTACCATCTCTAGGAAATGATTGCCCATGTTCCAACCTTTCATCCTTGAAACCTAAGTGGCATTAACCACCATCATCAAGACAATATTTCCTTGAAAGTTCTACAACAGCTCTGGCAGCTAGGCTTGGATGTTCTGCAAACTCAGTCGCTGCTTGAGCAGTAGAGGTAGCATCCTTAAATTTTATGTTCCAATTCTTCCTGCCAATAGAAAATTACCATTACCATCTCAAGGAAATGATTTCCCATGTTCCAAACTTTCATCCTTGAAAACTAAGTGCCATGAACCACCATCATCAGCACAATATTTCCTTGAAACTTTACAACATCTCTTTTAGATAGGCTTGCATGTTCTGCAAACTCAGTCGCTGCTTGAGCAGTAGAGGTAGCATCCTAAAATTTCATGTTCCAATTCTGCCTACCAATAGAAAATTACCATTACCATCTCAAGGAAATGATTTCCCACGTTCTAACCTTTCATCCTTGAAAACTAAGTGCCATGAACCACCATCATCAGCACAATATTTCTTTGAAAGTTTAACACATCTCTTTTATATAGGCTTGCATGTTCTGCAAACTTAGCCGCGGCTTGAGCAGCAGAGGTAGCATCCTTAAATTTCATGTTCCAATTCTGCCTACCAACAGAACAATTACCACTACCCGCTCTAGGAAATGATTGCCCATGTTCCAACCTTTTATCCTTGAAACCTAAGTGGCATGAACCACTATCATCAACACAATATTGCCTTGAAAGTTATACAACAACTCTGGCCGCTAGGTTTGCATGTTCTGCAAACTCAGCCGCTATTTGAGTAGCAGAGGTTGCATCCTTAAATTTCATGGTTCAATTCTGCCTGCCAATAGAAACATTTCCATTACCATCTCCAGGAAATGATTGCCCATGTTCCAACCTTTCATCCTTGAAATCTAAGTAGCATGAACCACCATCATCAACACAATATTGCCTTGAAAGTTCTACAACAACTCTGGCAGCTAGGCTTGGATGTTCTGCAAACTCAGTCGCTGCTTGAGCAGTAGAGGTAGCATCCTAAAATTTCATGTTCCAATTCTGCCTGCCAATAGAAAATTACCATTACCATCTCAAGGAAATGATTTCCCATGTTCTAACCTTTCATCCTTGAAAACTAAGTGCCATGAACCACCATCATCAGCACAATATTTCTTTGAAAGTTTAACACATCTCTTTTATATAGGCTTGCATGTTCTGCAAACTTAGACACGGCTTGAGCAGCAGAGGTAGCATCCTTAAATTTCATGTTCCAATTCTGCCTACCTACAGAACAATTACCACTACCCGCTCTAGGAAATGATTGCCCATGTTCCAACCTTTTATCCTTGAAACCTAAGTGGCATGAACCACCATCATCAACACAATATTGCCTTGAAAGTTCTACAACAACTCTGGCAGCTAGGTTTGCATGTTCTGCAAACTCAGCCGCTATTTGAGTAGCAGAGGTTGCATCTTTAAATTTCATGGTTCAATTCTGCCTGCCAATAGAAACATTTCCATTACCATCTCCAGGAAATGATTGCCCATGTTCCAACCTTTCATCCTTGAAACCTAAGTAGCATGAACCACCATGATCAACACAATATTGCCTTGAAAGTTCTACAACAACTCTGGCAGCTAGGCTTGGATGTTCTGCAAACTCAGTCGCTGCTTGAGCAGTAGAGGTAGCATCCTAAAATTTCATGTTCCAATTCTGCCTGCCAATAGAAAATTACCATTACCATCTCAAGGAAATGATTTTCCATGTTCTAACCTTTCATCCTTGAAACCTAAGTGCCATGAACCACCATCATCAGCACAATATTTCTTTGAAATTTCTACTATATCTCTTTTAGCTAGGTTTGCATGTTCTGCAAACTCAGTCGCTACTTGAGCAGCAGAGGTAGCATCCTTAAATTTCATGTTCCAATTATGCTTGCCAATAGAAAAATTACCATTACCATCTCAAGGAAATGATTGCCCATGTTCCAACCTTTCATCCTTGAAACGTAAGTGGCATGAACCACCATCATCAAGACAATATTTCCTTGAAAGTTCTACAACAGCTCTGGCAGCTAGGCTTGGATGTTCTGCATACTCAGTCGCTACTTGAGCAGTAGAGGTAGGATCCTAAAATTTCATGTTCCAATTCTGCCTGCCAATAGAAAATTACCATTACCATCTCAAGGAAATGATTTCCCATGTTCCAACCTTTCATCCTTGAAAACTAAGTGCCATGAACCACCATCATCAGCACAATATTTCCTTGAAAGTTTACAACATCTCTTTTAGATAGGCTTGCATGTTCTGCAAACTCAGCCGCGGCTTGAGCAGCAGAGGTAGCATCCTTAAATTTCATGTTCCAATTCTGCCTACCAACAGAAAAATTACCACTACCCGCTCTAGGAAATGATTGCCCAAGTTCAAACCTTTTATCCTTGAAACCTAAGTGCCATGAACCACCATCATCAACACAATATTGCCTTGAAAGTTCTACAACAGCTCCGGCAGCTAGGTTTGCATGTTCTGCAAACTCAGCCGCTGTTTGAGTAGCAGAGGTAGCATCCTTAAATTTCATGGTTCAATTCTGCCTGCCAATAGAAACATTACCACTACCATCTCCAGGAAATGATTGCCCATGTTCCAACCTTTCATCCTTGAAACCTAAGTGGCATGAACCACCATCATCAACACAATATTGCCTTGAAAGTTCTACAATAGCTCTGGCAGCTAGGTTTGCATGTTCTGCAAACTCAGCCGCTGTTTGAGTAGCAGAGGTAGCATCCTTAAATTTTATGGTTCAATTCTGCCTGCCAATAGAAACATTACCATTACCATCTCCAGGAAATAATTGCCCATGTTCCAACCTTTCATCCTTGAAAACTAAGTGGCTTGAACCACCATCATCAACAAAATATTGCCTTGAAAGTTCTACAACAGCTCTGGTAGCTAGGGTTTCATGTTCTACAAACTCAGCCGCTGCTATAGCAGCAGAGGTAGCATCCTTAAATTTCATGTTCCAATTCTGCTTGCCAACAGAAGAACCACCATTACAATCTCCAGGAAATGCTTGCCCATGTTCTAATCTTTCATCCTTGAAACCTAAGTGGCATGAACCACCATCATCAACACAATATTGCCTTGAAAGTTCTTCAACAGCTCTGGCAGCTAGGCTTGCATGCTCTGCAAACTCAGCCGCTGCTTGAGCAGCAGAGGTAGCATCCTTAAATTTCATGTTCCAATTGTGCCTGCCAATAGAAAATTACCATTACAATCTCAAGAAAATGATTTCCCATGTTCCAACCTTTCATCCTTGAAAACTAAGTGGCATGAACCACCATCATCAGCACAATATTTCCTTGAAAGTTATACTACATCTCTTTTAGCTAGGCTTGCATGTTCTGCAAACTCAGTCGCTACTTGAGCAGCAGAGGTAGCATCCTTAAATTTCATGTTCCAATTATGCTTGACAATAGAAAAATTACCATTACCATCTCCAGGAAATGATTTCCCATGTTCCAACCTTTCATCCTTGAAACCTAAGTGGCATGAACCACCATCATCAAGACAATATTTCCTTGACAGTTCTACAACAGCTCTGGCAGCTAGGCTTGGATGTTCTGCAAACTCAGTCGCTGCTTGAGCAGTAGAGGTAGCATCCTTAAATTTCATGTTCTAATTCTGCCTGCCAATAGAAAATTACCATTACCATCTCAAGGAAATGATTTCCCATGTTCCAACCTTTCATCCTTGAAAACTAAGTGGCATGAACCACCAATATCAGCACAATATTTCCTTGAAAGTTCTACTACATCTCTTTTAGCTAGGCTTGCATGTTCTGCAAACTCAGTCGCTACTTGAGCAGCAGAGGTAGCATCCTTAAATTTCATGTTCCAATTATGCTTGACAATAGAAAAATTACCATTACCATCTCCAGGAAATGATTTCCCATGTTCCAACCTTTCATCCTTAAAACCTAAGTGGCATGAACCACCATCATCAAGACAATATTTCCTTGAAAGTTCTACAACAGCTCTGGCAGCTAGGCTTGGATGTTCTGCAAACTCAGTCGCTGCTTGAGCAGTAGAGGTAGCATCCTTAAATTTCATGTTCCAATTCTGCCTGCCAATAGAAAATTACCATTACCATCTCAAGGAAATGATTTCCCATGTTCTAACCTTTCACCCTTGAAAACTAAGTGCCATGAACCACCATCATCAGCACAATATTTCTTTGAAAGTTTAACACATCTCTTTTATATAGGCTTGCATGTTCTGCAAACTTAGACACGGCTTGAGCAGTAGAGGTAGCATCCTTAAATTTCATGTTCCAATTCTGCCTACCAACAGAACAATTACCACTACCCGCTCTAGGAAATGATTGCCCATGTTCCAACCTTTTATCCTTGAAACCTAAGTGGCATGAACCACCATCATTAACACAATATTGCCTTGAAAGTTCTACAACAATTCTAGCAGCTAGGTTTGCATGTTCTGCAAACTCAACCGCTATTTGAGTAGCAGAGGTTGCATCCTTAAATTTCATGGTTCAATTCTGCCTGCCAATAGAAACATTTCCATTACCATCTCCAGGAAATGATTGCCCATGTTCCAACCTTTCATCCTTGAAACCTAAGTAGCATGAACCACCATGATCAACACAATATTGCCTTGAAAGTTCTACAACAACTCTGGCAGCTAGGCTTGGATGTTCTGCAAACTCAGTCGCTGCTTGAGCAGTAGAGGTAGCATCCTAAAATTTCATGTTCCAATTCTGCCTGCCAATAGAAAATTACCATTACCATCTAAAGGAAATGATTTCCCATGTTCTAACCTATCATCCTTGAAAACTAAGTGCCATGAACCACCATCATCAGCACAATATTTCTTTGAAAGTTTACAACATCTCTTTTATATAGGCTTGCATGTTCTGCAAACTTAGCCGTGGCTTGAGCAGCAGAGGTAGCATCCTTAAATTTCATGTTCCAATTCTGCCTACCAATAGAAACATTACCACTACCCGCTCTAGGAAATGATTGCCCATGTTCCAACCTTTTATCCTTGAAACCTAAGTGGCATGAACCACCATCATCAACACAATATTGCCTTGAAAGTTCTACAACAGCTCTGGCAGCTAGGTTTGCATGTTCTGCAAACACAGCCGTTGTTTGAGTACCAGAGGTAGCATCCTTAAATTTCATGGTTCAATTCTGCCTGCCAATAGAAACATTACCATTACCATCTCCAGGAAATGATTGTCCATGTTCCAACCTTTCATCCTCTAAAACTAAGTGGCATGAACCACCATCATCAACACAATATTGCCTTGAAAGTTCTACAACAGCTCTGGCAGCTAGGGTTTCATGTTCTACAAACTCAGCCACTGCTTGAGCAGCAGAGGTAGCATCCTTAAATTTCATGTTCCAATTCTGCTTGCCAACAGAAGAACTACCCTTACAATCTCCAGGAAATTCTTGCCCATGTTCTAAAATTTCATCCTTGAAACCTAAGTGGCATGAACCATCATCATCAACACAATATTGCCTTGAAAGTTCTTCAACAGCTCTGGCAGCTAGGCTTGCATGTTCTCCAAACTGAGCCGCTGCTTGAGCATCAGAGGTAGCATCCTTAAATTACATGTTCCAATTATGCTTGCCAATAGAAAAATTACCATTACCATCTCAAGGAAAAGATTGCCCATGTTCCAACCTTTCATCCTTGAAACGTAAGTGGCATGAACCACATCATCAAGACAATATTTCCTTGAAAGTTCTACAACAGCTCTGGCAGCTAGGCTTGGATGTTCTGCAAACTCAGTCGCTGCTTGAGCAGTAGAGGTAGGATCCTTAAATTTCATGTTCCAATTCTGCCTGCCAATAGAAAATTACCATTACCATCTCAAGGAAATGATTTCCCATGTTCCAACCTTTCATCCTGGAAAACTAAGTGCCATGAACCACCATCATCAGCACAATATTTCCTTGAAAGTTTACAACATCTCTTTTAGATAGGCTTGCATGTTCTGCAAACTTAGCCGCGGCTTGAGCAGCAGATGTAGCATCCTTAAATTTCATGTTCCAATTCTGCCTACCAACAGAAACATTACCACTACCCGCTCTAGGAAATGATTGCCCAAGTTCAAACCTTTTATCCTTGAAACCTAAGTGCCATGAACCACCATCATCAACACATTATTGCCTTGAAAGTTCTACAACAGCTCTGGCAGCTAGGTTTGCATGTTCTGCAAACTCAGCCGCTGTTTGAGTAGCAGAGGTAGCATCCTTAAATTTCATGGTTCAATTCGTCCTGCCAATAGAAACATTACCACTACCATCTCTAGGAAATGATTGCCCATGTTCCAACCTTTCATCCTTGAAACCTAAGTGGCATGAACCACCATCATCAACACAATATTGCCTTGAAAGTTCTACAATAGCTCTGGCAGCTAGGTTTGCATGTTCTACAAACTCAGCCGCTGTTTGAGTAGCAGTGGTAGCATCCTTAAATTTCATGGTTCAATTCTGCCTGCCAATAGAAACACCACCATTACCATCTCCAGGAAATAATTGCCCATGTTCCAACCTTTCATCCTTGAAAACTAAGTGGCATGAACCACCATCATCAACACAATATTGCCTTGAAAGTTCTACAACAGCTCTGGCAGCTAGGGTTTCATGTACTACAAACTCAGCCGCTGCTATAGCAGCAGAGGTAGCATCCTGAAATTTCAAGTTCCAATTCTGCTTGCCAACAGAAGAACCACCATTACAATCTCCAGGAAATGCTTTCCCATGTTCTAATCTTTCACCCTTGAAACCTAAGTGGCATGAACCACCATCATAAACACAATATTGCCTTGAAAGTTCTATAACAGCTCTAGCATATAGGCTTGCATGTTCTGCAAACTCAGCCACTGCTTGAGCAGCAGAGGTAGCATCCTTAAATTTCATGTTCCAATTGTGCCTGCCAATAGAATATTACCATTACAATCTCAAGGAAATGATTTCCCATGTTCCAACCTTTCATCCTTGAAAACTAAGTGGCATGAACCACCATCATCAGTACAATATTTCCTTGAAAGTTCTACTACATCTCTTTTAGCTAGGCTTGCATGTTCTGCAAACTCAGTCGCTACTTGAGCAGCAGAGGTAGCATCCTTAAATTTCATGTTCCAATTATGCTTGACAATAGAAAAATTACCATTACCATCTCCAGGAAATAATTGCCCATGCTCCAACCTTTCATCCTTGAAACCTAAGTGGCATGAACCACCATCATCAAGACAATATTTCCTTGAAAGTTCTACAACAGCTCTGGCAGCTAGGCTTGGATGTTCTGCAAACTCAGTCGCTGCTTGAGCAGTAGAGGTAGCATCCTTACATTTCATGTTCCAATTATGCCTGCCAATAGAAAATTACCATTACCATCTCAAGGAAATGATTTCCCATGTTCCAACCTTTCATCCTTGAAAACTAAGTGCCATGAACCACCATCATCAGCACAATATTTCCTTGAAAGTTTACAACATCTCTTTTAGATAGCCTTCCATGTTCTACAAACTCAGCCGCGACTTGAGCAGCAGAGGTAGCATCCTTAAATTTCATGTTCCAATTCTGCCTACCAACAGAAAAATTACCACTACCCGCTCTAGGAAATGATTGCCCAAGTTCCAACCTTTTATCCTTGAAAACTAAGTGCCATGAACCACCATCATCAACACAATATTGCCTTGAAAGTCCTATAACAGCTCTAGCATATAGGCTTGCATGTTCTGCAAACTCAGCCGCTGCTTGAGCAGCAGAGGTAGTATCCTTAAATTTCATGTTCCAATTGTGCCTGCCAATAGAAAATTACCATTACTATCTCAAGGAAATGATTTCCCATGTTCCAACCTTTCATCCTTGAAAACTAAGTGGCATGAACCACCATCATCAGCACAATATTTCCTTGAAAGTTCTACTACATCTCTTTTAGCTAGGCTTGCATGTTCTGCAAACTCAGTCGCTACTTGAGCAGCAGAGGTAGCATCCTTAAATTTCATGTTCCAATTATGCTTGCCAATAGAAAAATTACCATTACCAACTCCAGGAAATGATTGCCCATGTTCCAACCTTTCATCCTTGAAACCGAAGTGGCATGAACCACCATCATCAAAAAGACAATATTTCCTTGAAAGTTCTACAACAGCTCTGGCAGCTAGGATTGGATGTTCTGCAAACTCAGTCGCTGCTTGAGCAGTAGAGGTAGCATCCTTAAATTTCAGGTTCCAATTCTGCCTGCCAATAGAAAATTACCATTACCATCTCAAGGAAATGATTTCCCATGTTCCAACCTTTCATCCTTGAAAACTAAGTTCCATGAACCACCATCATCAGCACAATATTTCCTTGAAAGTTTACAACATCTCTTTTAGATAGGCTTGCATGTTCTGCAAACTCAGCCGCGGCTTGAGCAGCAGAGGTAGCATCCTTAAATTTCATGTTCCAATTCTGCCTACCAACAGAAAAATTGCCACTACCCGTTCTAGGAAATGATTGCCCAAGTTCCAACCTTTTATCCTTGAAACCTAAGTGCCATGAACCACCATCATCAACACAATATTTCCTTGAAAGTTCTACAACAGCTCTGGCAGCTAGGTTTGCATGTTCTGAAAACTCAGCCGCGGCTTGAGCATCAGAGGTAGCATCCTTAAATTTCATGTTCCAATTCTGCCTACCAACAGAAAAATTACCACTACCCGCTCTAGGAAATGATTGCCCATGTTCCAACCTTTCATCCTTGGAACCTAAGTGGCATGAACCACCATCATCAACACAATATTGCCTTGAAAGTTCTACAACAGCTCTGGCAGCTAGGTTTGCATGTTCTGCAAACTCAGCCGCTGTTTGAGTAGCAGAGGTAGCATCCTTAAATTTCATGGTTCAATTCTGCCTGCCAATAGAAACATTACCATTACCATCTCCAGGAAATGATTGCCCAAGTTCCAACCTTTTATCCTTGAAACCTAAGTGCCATGAACCACCATCATCCACACAATATTGCCTTGAAAGTTCTACAACAGCTCTGGCTGCTAGGTTTGCATGTTCTGCAAACTCAGCCGCTGTTTGAGTAGCAGAGGTAGCATCCTTAAATTTCATGGTTCAATTCTGCCTGCCAATAGAAACATTACCATTACCATCTCCAGGAAATGCTTGCCCATGTTCCAACCTTTCATCCTTGAAAACTAAGTGGCATGAACCACCATCATCAACACAATATTGCCTTGAAAGTTCTACAACAGCTCTGGCAGCTAGGGTTTCATGTTCTACAAACTCAGTCACTGCTTGAGCAGCAGAGGCAGCATCCTTAAATTTCATGTTCCAATTCTGCATGCCAACAGAAGAACCACCATTACAATCTCCAGGAAATGCTTGCCCATGTTCTAATCTTTCATCCTTGAAACCTAAGTGGCATGAACCACCATCATCAACACAATATTGCCTTGAAAGTCCTATAACAGCTCTAGCATATAGGCTTGCATGTTCTGCAAACTCAGCCGCTGCTTGAGCAGCAGAGGTAGCATCCTTAAATTTCATGTTCCAATTGTGCCTGCCAATAGAAAATTACCATTACTATCTCAAGGAAATGATTTCCCATGTTCCAACCTTTCATCCTTGAAAACTAAGTGGCATGAACCACCATCATCAGCACAATATTTCCTTGAAAGTTCTACTACATCTCTTTTAGTTAGGCTTGCATGTTCTGCAAACTCAGTCGCTACTTGAGCAGCAGAGGTAGCATCCTTAAATTTCATGTTCCAATTATGCTTGCCAATAGAAAAATTACCATTACCAACTCCAGGAAATGATTGCCCATGTTCCAACCTTTCATCCTTGAAACCGAAGTGGCATGAACCACCATTATCAAAAAGACAATATTTCCTTGAAAGTTCTACAACAGCTCTGGCAGCTAGGCTTGGATGTTCTGCAAACTCAGTTGCTGCTTGAGCAGTAGAGGTAGCATCCTTAAATTTCATGTTCCAATTCTGCCTGCCAATAGAAAATTACCATTACCATCTCAAGGAAATGATTTCCCATGTTCCAACCTTTCATCCTTGAAAACTAAGTTCCATGAACCACCATCATCAGCACAATATTTCCTTGAAAGTTTACAACATCTCTTTTAGATAGGCTTGCATGTTCTGCAAACTCAGCCGCGGCTTGAGCAGCAGAGGTAGCATCCTTAAATTTCATGTTCCAATTCTGCCTACCAACAGAAAAATTGCCACTACCCGTTCTAGGAAATGATTGCCCAAGTTCCAACCTTTTATCCTTGAAACCTAAGTGCCATGAACCACCATCATCAACACAATATTGCCTTGAAAGTTCTACAACAGCTCTGGCAGCTAGGTTTGCATGTTCTGAAAACTCAGCCGCGGCTTGAGCATCAGAGGTAGCATCCTTAAATTTCATGTTCCAATTCTGCCTACCAACAGAAAAATTACCACTACCCGCTCTAGGAAATGATTGCCCATGTTCCAACCTTTCATCCTTGGAACCTAAGTGGCATGAACCACCATCATCAACACAATATTGACTTGAAAGTTCTACAACAGCTCTGGCACCTAGGTTTGCATGTTCTGCAAACTCAGCCGCTGTTTGAGTAGTAGAGGTAGCATCCTTAAATTTCATGGTTCAATTCTGCCTGCCAATAGAAACATTACCATTACCATCTCCAGGAAATGATTAAACAAGTTCCAACCTTTTATCCTTGAAACCTAAGTGCCATGAACCACCATCATCCACACAATATTGCCTTGAAAGTTCTACAACAGCTCTGGCTGCTAGGTTTGCATGTTCTGCAAACTCAGCCGCTGTTTGAGTAGCAGAGGTAGCATCCTTAAATTTCATGGTTCAATTCTGCCTGCCAATAGAAACATTACCATTACCATCTCCAGGAAATGATTGCCCATGTTCCAACCTTTCATCCTTGAAAACTAAGTGGCATGAACCACCATCATCAACACAATATTGCCTTGAAAGTTCTACAACAGCTCTGGCAGCTAGGGTTTCATGTTCTACAAACTCAGTCACTGCTTGAGCAGCAGAGGCAGCATCCTTAAATTTCATGTTCCAATTCTGCATGCCAACAGAAGAACCACCATTACAATCTCCAGGAAATGCTTGCCCATGTTCTAATCTTTCATCCTTGAAACCTAAGTGGCATGAACCACCATCATCAACACAATATTGCCTTGAAAGTCCTATAACAGCTCTAGCATATAGGCTTGCATGTTCTGCAAACTCAGCCGCTGCTTGAGCAGTAGAGGTAGCATCCTTAAATTTCATGTTCCAATTGTGCCTGCCAATAGAAAATTACCATTACTATCTCAAGGAAATGATTTCCCATGTTCCAACCTTTCATCCTTGAAAACTAAGTGGCATGAACCACCATCATCAGCACAATATTTCCTTGAAAGTTCTACTACATCTCTTTTAGCTAGGCTTGCATGTTCTGCAAACTCAGTCGCTACTTGAGCAGCAGAGGTAGCATCCTTAAATTTCATGTTCCAATTATGCTTGCCAATAGAAAAATTACCATTACCAACTCCAGGAAATGATTGCCCATGTTCCAACCTTTCATCCTTGAAACCGAAGTGGCATGAACCACCATCATCAAAAAGACAATATTTCCTTGAAAGTTCTACAACAGCTCTGGCAGCTAGGCTTGGATGTTCTGCAAACTCAGTTGCTGCTTGAGCAGTAGAGGTAGCATCCTTAAATTTCATGTTCCAATTCTGCCTGCCAATAGAAAATTACCATTACCATCTCAAGGAAATGATTTCCCATATTCCAACCTTTCATCCTTGAAAACTAAGTTCCATGAACCACCATCATCAACACAATATTTCCTTGAAAGTTTACAACATCTCTTTTAGATAGGCTTGTATGTTCTGCAAACTCAGCCGTGGCTTGAGCATCAGAGGTAGCATCCTTAAATTTCATGTTCCAATTCTGCCTACCAACAGAAAAATTACCACTACCCGCTCTAGGAAATGATTGCCCATGTTCCAACCTTTCATCCTTGGAACCTAAGTGGCATGAACCACCATCATCAACACAATATTGCCTTCAAAGTTGTACAACAGCTTTGGCAGCTAGGTTTGCATGTTCTGCAAACTCAACCGCTGTTTGAGTAGCAGAGGTAGCATCCTTAAATTTCATGGTTCAATTCTGCCTGCCAATAGAAATATTACCATTACCATCTCCAGGAAATGATTGCCCATGTTCCAATCTTTCATCCTTGGAACCTAAGTGGCATAAACCACCATCATCAACACAATATTGCCTTGAAAGCTCTACAACAGCTCTGGCAGTTAGGTTTGCATGTTCTACAAACTCAGCCGCTGTTTGACTAGCAGAGGTAGCATCCTTAAATTTCATGGTTCAATTCTTCCTGCCAATAGAAACATTACCATTACCATCTCCAGGAAATGATTGCCCATGTTCCAACCTTTCATCCTTGAAAGCTAAGTGGCATGAACCACGATCATCAACACAATATTGCCTTGAAAGTTCTACAACAGCTCTGGCAGCTCGGGTTTCATGTTCTACAAACTCAGTCGCTACTTGAGCAGCAGAGGTAGCATCCTTAAATTTCATGTTCCAAATCTGCTTGCCAACAGAAGAACCACCTTTACAATCTCCAGGAAATGCTTGCCCATGTTCTAATCTTTTATCCTTGAAACCTAAGTGGCATGAACCACCATCATCAACACAATATTGCCTTGAAAGTTCTTCAACAGCTCTGGCAGCGAGGCTTGCATGTTCTCCAAACTCAGCCGCTGCTTGAGCATCAGAGGTAGCATCCTTAAATTACATGTTCCAAAACTGCCTTCCAACAGAAAAATTACCATTACCATCTCAAGGAAATGATTTCCCATGTTCCAACCTTTCTTCCTTGAAACCAAAGTGGCATGAACCACCATCATCAACACAATATTGCCTCCAAAGTTCTATAACAGCTCTGGAATCTAGGCTTGCATGTTCTGCAAACTCAGCCGCTGCTTGTGCAGCAGAGGTAGCATCCTTAAATTTCGTGTTCCAATTGTGCCTGCCAATAGAAAATTACCATTACTATATCAAGGAAATGATTTCCCATGTTCCAACCTTTCATCCTTGAAAACTAAGTGCCATGAACCGCCATCATCAGCACAATATTTCCTTGAAAGTTCTACAACATCACTTTTAGATAGGCTTGCATGTTCTGCAAACTCAGCCGCTGCTTAAGCAGTAGAGGTAGCATCCTTAAATTTCATGTTCCAATTCTGCTTGCCAACAGAAATATTACCAATCACCATCTCCAGGAAATGCTTGCCCATGTTCCAACCTTTCATCCTTGAAACCTAACTGGCATGAGCCACCATCATCAATACAATATTGCCTAAAAAGTTCTCCAATAGCTCTGGCAGCTAGGCTTGTATGTTCTCCAAACTCAGCTGCTGCTTGAGCAGCAGAGGCAGCATCCTTAAATTTCACGTTCCAATACTGCCTGCCAACAGAAAAATTACCATTACCACCTCAAGGAAAAGATTGCCCATGTTCGAACCTTTCATCCTTGAAAACTAAGTGGCATGAACCACCATCATCAACACAATATTGCCTTGAAAGTTCTATAACAGCTCTGGAATCTAGGCTTGCATGTTCTGCAAACTCAGCCGCTGCTTGAGCAGCAGAGGTAGCATCCTTAAATATCATGTTCCAATTGTGCCTGCCAATAGAAAATTACCATTACTATCTCTAGGAAATGATTTCCCATGTTCCAACCTTTCATCCTTGAAACCTAAGGGGCATGAACCACCATCATCAACAAAATATTGCCTTGAAAGTTCTACAACAGCTCTGGCAGCTAGGCTTGCATGTTGTTCAAACTCAGCTGCTGCTTGAACAGCAGAGGTAGCATCCTTAAATTTCATGTTCCAATTCTGCCTGCCAATAGAAAACTTACCATTACCATCTCCAGGAAATGATTGCCCATGTTCCAACCATTCATCCTTGAAACCTAAGTGGCATAAACCACCATCATCAAAACAATCTTGCCTTGAAAATTCTACAACTTCTCTGGCAGCTAGGCTTGCATCTTCTGCAAACTCAGCCGCTGCTTGAGCAGCAGAGGTAGCATCCTTAAATTTCATGTTCCAATTCTGCTTGCCAACAGAAAAATTAACATTACCATCTCAAAGAAATGCTTTCCCATGTTCCAACCTTTCATCCTTGAAACCTAAGTGGCATGAACCACTATCATCAACACAATATTGCCTTGGAAGTTCTACAACAGCTCTGGTAGCTAGGCTTGGATGTTCTGCAAACTCAGTCGCTACTTGAGCTGCAGAGGTAGTATCCTTCAATTTCATGCTCCAATTCTGCCTGCCAATAGAAAAATTACCATTACCATCTCAAGGAAATGATTGCCCAAGTTCCAACCTTTTATCCTTGAAACCTAAGTGCCATGAACCACCATCATCAACACAATATTGCCTTGAAAGTTCTACAACAGCTCTGGCAGCTAGGCTTGCATGTTCTACACACTCAGTCGCTGCTTGAGAAGCAGAGGTAGCATCCTTAAATTTAATGTTCCAATTCTGCCTGCCAACAAAAAATTACCATTACCACCTCAAGGAAATGATTGCCCAACTTCCAACCTTTCATCCTTGAAAACTAAGTGGCATGAACCATCATCATCAACACAATATTGCATTAAAAGTTCTATAAAAGCTCTGGCATCTAGGCTTGCATGTTCTGCAAACTCAGCCGCTGCTTGAGCAGCAGAGGTAGCATCCATAAATTTCATGTTCCATTTCAGCGTGCTAATAGAAAATTACCATTACCATCTCAAGAAAATGATTGCCCATCTTCCAACCTTTTATCCTTGAAACCTAAGTGGCATGAACCATCATCATCAACACAATATTGCCTTAAAAGTTCTACAACAGCTCTGGCAGCTAGGCTTGCATGTTCTGCAAACTCAGCCGCTACTTGAGCAGCAGAGGTAGCATCCTTAAATTTCATGTTCCAATTCTGCCTGCCAATAGAAAAATTACCATTACCATCTCCAGGAAATGATTGCCCATGTTCCAACCTTTTATCCTTGAAACCTAAGTGGCATGAACCATCATCATCAACACAATATTGCCTTAAAAGTTCTACAACAGCTCTGGCAGCTAGGCTTGCATGTTCTGCCAATTCAATCGTTGCTTGAGCAGCACAGGTAGCATCCTTAAATTTCATGTTCCATTACAGCCTGCTAATAGAAAAATTACCATTACCATCTCAAGGAATTGATTGCCCATGTTCCAACCTTTAATCCTTGAAACCTAAGTGGCATGAACCACCATCATCAACACAATATTGCCTTGAAAGTTCTACAACAGCTCTGGCAGCTAGGATTAAATGTTCTGCAAACTCAGCCGCTGCTTGAGCAGCAGAGGTAGCATCCTTAAATTTCATGTTCCAATTCTGCTTGCCAACAGAAAAATTAACATTACCATCTCCAGGAAATGCTTACCCATGCTCCAACCTTTCATCCTTGAAACCAAAGTGGCATGACCCACCATCATCAACTCAATATTGCCTTGAAAGTTCTACAACAACATTTGTAGCTAGGCTTGCATGTTCTGCAAACTTAGTCGCTACTTGAGCAGCAGAGGTAGCATCCTTAAATTTCATGTTCCAATTCTGCCTGCCAACAAAAAAATTACCATTACCACCTCAAGGAAATGATTGCCCATGTTCCAACCTTTCATCCTTTAAAACTAAGTTCCATGAACCACCATCATCAGCACAATATTTCCTTGAAAGTTTACAACATCTCTTTTAGATAGGCTTGCATGTTCTGCAAACTCAGCCGCGGCTTGAGCAGCAGAGGTAGCATCCTTAAATTTCATATTCAAATACTGCCTACCAATAGAAAAATTACCACTACCCGCTCTAGGAAATGATTGCCCAAGTTCCAACCTTTTATCCTTGAAACCTAAGTGCCATGAACCACCATCATCAACACAATATTGCCTCGAAAGGTCTACAACAGCTCTGGCAGCTAGGTGCGCATGTTCTGCAAACTCAGCCGCTGTTTGAGTAGCAGAGGTAGCATCCTTAAATTTCATGGTTCAATTCTGCCTGCCAATAGAAACATTACTATTACCATCTCCAGGAAATGATTGCCCATGTTCCAACCTTTCATCCTTGGAACCTAAGTGGCATGAACCACCATCATCAACACAATATTGCCTTGAAAGTTCTACAACAGCTCTGGCAGCTAGGTTTGCATGTTCTGTAAACTCAGCCGCTATTTGAGTAGCAGAGGTAGCATCCTTAAATTTCATGGTTCAATTCTGCCTACCAATAGAAACATTACCATTACCATCTCCAGGAAATGATTGCCCATGTTCCAACCTTTCATCATTGAAAACTAAGTGGCATGAACCACCATCATCAACACAATATTGCCTTGAAAGTTGTACAACAGCTCTGGCAGCTAGGGTTTCATGTTCTACAAACTCAGTCGCTGCTTGAGCAGCAGAGGTAGCATCCTTAAATTTCATGATCCAATTCTGATTGCCAACAGAAGAACCACCATTACAAACTCCAGGAAATGCTTGCCCATGTTCTAATCTTTCATCCTTGAAACCTAAGTGGCATGAACCACCATCATCAACACAATATTGCCTTGAAAGTTCGATAACAGCTCTAGCATATAGGCTTGCATGTTCTGCAAACTCAGCCGCTGCTTGAGCAGCAGAGGTAGCATCCTTAAATTTCATGTTCCAATTGTGCCTGCCAATAGAAAATTACCATTACTATCTCAAGGAAATGATTTCCCATGTTCCAACCTTTCATCCTTGAAAACTAAATGGCATGAACCACCATTATCAGCACAATATTTTCTTGAAAGTTCTACTACATCTCTTTTAGCTAGGCTTGCATATTCTGCAAACTCAGTCGCTACTTGTGCAGCAGAGGTAGCATCCTTAAATTTCATGTTCCACTTATGCTTGACAATAGAAAAATTACCATTACCATCTCTAGGAAATGATTGCGTATGTTCCAACCTTTCATCCTTGAAACCTAAGTGGCGTGAACCACCATCATCAAGACAATATTTCCTTGAAAGTTCTACAACAGCTCTGGCAGCTAGGCTTGGATGTTCTGCAAACTCAGTCGCTGCTTGAGTAGTAGAGGTAGCATCCTTAAAATTCATGTTCCAATTCTGCCTGCCAATAGAAGATTACCATTACCATATCAAGGAAATGATTTCCCATGTTCCAACCTTTCATCCTTGAAAACTAAGTTCCATGAACCACCATCATCAGCACAATATTTCCTTGAAAGTTTACAACATCTCTTTTAGATAAGCTTGCATGTTCTGCAAACTCAGCCGCGGCTTGAGCATCAGAGGTAGCATCCTTAAATTTCATGTTCCAATTCTGCCTACCAACAGAAAAATTACCACTACCCGCTCTAGGAAATGATTGCCCTTGTTCCAACCTTTCATCCTTGGAACCTAAGTGGCATGAACCACCATCATCAACACAATATTGCCTTGAAAGTTCTACAACAGCTCTGGCAGCTAGGTTTGCATGTTCTGCAAACTCAGCCGATGTTTGAGTAGCAGAGGTAGCATCCTTAAATTTCATGGTTCAATTCTGCCTGCCAATAGAAACATTACCATTACCATCTCCAGGAAATGATTGCCCAAGTTCCAACCTTTTATCCTTGAAACCTAAGTGCCATGAACCACCATCATCAACACAATATTGCCTCGAAAGTTCTACAACAGCTCTGGCAGCTAGGTTTGCATGTTCTGCAAACTCAGCCGCTGTTTGAGTAGCAGAGGTAGCATCCTTAAATTTCATGGTTCAATTCTGCCTGCCAATAGAAACATTACCATTACCATCTCTAGGAAATGATTGCCCATGTTCCAACCTTTCATCCTTGAAACCTAAGTGGCATGAACCACCATCATCAACACAATATTGCCTTGAAAGTTCTACAACAACTTTGGCAGCTTCATGTTCTACAAACTCAGTCGCTGCTTGAGCAGCAGAGGTAGCATCCTTAAATTTAATGTTCCAATTCTGCTTGCCAACAGAAGAACCACCATTACAATCTCCAGGAAATGCTTGCCCATGTTCTAATCTTTCATCCTTGAAACCTAAGTGGCATGAACCACCATCATCAACACAATATTGCCTTGAAAGTTCTTCAACAGCTCTGGCAGCTAGGCTTGCATGTTCTCCAAACTCAGTCGCTGCTTGAGCATTAGAGGTAGCATGCTTAAATTACATGTTCCAATACTACCTTCCAACAAAACAATTACCATTACCATCTCAAGGAAATGATTTCCCATGTTCCAACCTTTCTTCCTTGAAACCTAATGGGCATGAACCACCATCATCAACACAATATTGCCTTGAAAGTTTTATAACAGCTCTGGAATCTAGGCTTGCATGTTCTGCAAACTCAGCTGCTGCTTGAGCAGCACAGGTAGCATCCTTAAATTTCATGTTCCAATTGTGCCTGCCAATAGATAATTACCATTACTATCTCAAAGAAATGATTTCCCATGTTCCAACCTTTCATCCTTGAAAACTACGTGGCATGAACCACCATCATCAGCACAATATTTCCTTGAAAGTTCTACTACATCTCTTTTAGCTAGGCTTGCATGTTCTGCAAACTCAGTCGCTACTTGAGCAGCAGAGGTAGCATCCTTAAATTTCATGTTCCACTTATGCTTGACAATAGAATAATTACCATTACCATCTCTAGGAAATGATTGCGTATGTTCCAACCTTTCATCCTTGAAACCTAAGTGGCATGAACCACCATCATCAAAACAATATTTCCTTGAAAGTTCTACAACAGCTCTGGCAGCTAGGCTTGGATGTTCTGCAAACTCAGTCGCTGCTTGAGCAGTAGAGGTAGCATCCTTAAAATTCATGTTCCAATTCTGCCTGCCAATAGAAAATTACCATTACCATATCAAGGAAATGATTTCCCATGTTCCAACCTTTCATCCTTGAAAACTAAGTGCCATGAACCACCATCATCAGCACAATATTTCCTTGAAAGTTTACAACATCTCTTTTAGATAGGCTTGCATGTTCTGAAAACTCAGCCGCGGCTTGAGCATCAGAGGTAGCATCCTTAAATTTCATGTTCCAATTCTGCCTACCAACAGAAAAATTACCACTACCCGCTCTAGGAAATGATTGCCCATGTTCCAACCTTTCATCCTTGGAACCTAAGTGGCATGAACCACCATCATCAACACAATATTGCCTTGAAAGTTCTACAACAGCTCTGGCAGCTAGGTTTGCATGTTCTGCAAACTCAGCCGCTGTTTGAGTAGCAGAGGTAGCATCCTTAAATTTCATGGTTCAATTCTGCCTGCCAATAGAAACATTACCATTACCATCTCCAGGAAATGATTGCCCAAGTTCCAACCTTTTATCCTTGAAACCTAAGTGCCAGGAACCACCATCATCCACACAATATTGCCTTGAAAGTTCTACAACAGCTCTGGCTGCTAGGTTTGCATGTTCTGCAAACTCAGCCGCTGTTTGAGTAGCAGAGGTAGCATCCTTAAATTTCATGGTTCAATTCTGCCTGCCAATAGAAACATTACCATTACCATCTCTAGGAAATGATTGCCCATGTTCCAACCTTTTATCCTTGAAACCTAAGTGGCATGAACCACCATCATCAACACAATATTGCCTAGAAAGTTCTACAACAGCTCTGGCAGCTAGGGTTTCATGTTCTACAAACTCAGTCGCTTCTTGAGCAGCAGAGGTAGCATCCTTAAATTTAATGTTCCAATTCTGCTTGCCAACAGAAGAACCACCATTACAATCTCCAGGAAATGCTTGCCCATGTTCTAATCTTTCATCCTTGAAACCTAAGTGGCATGAACCACCATCATCAACACAATATTGCCTTGAAAGTTCTTCAACAGCTCTGGCAGCTAGGCTTGCATGTTCTCCAAACTCAGCCGCTGCTTGAGCATTAGAGGTAGCATCCTTAAATTACATGTTCCAATACTACCTTCCAACAAAAAAATTACCATTACCATCTCAAGGAAATGATTTCCCATGTTCCAACCTTTCTTCCTTGAAACCTAATGGGCATGAACCACCATCATCAACACAATATTGCCTTGAAAGTTCTATAACAGCTCTGGAATCTAGGCTTGCATGTTCTGCAAACTCAGCTGCTGCTTGAGCAGCAGAGGTAGCATCCTTAAATTTCATGTTCCAATTGTGCCTGCCAATAGAAAATTACCATTACTATCTCAAGGAAATGATTTCCCATGTTCCAACCTTTCATCCTTGAAAACTAAGTGGCATGAACCACCATCATCAGCACAATATTTCCTTGAAAGTTCTACTTCATCTCTTTTAGCTAGGCTTGCATATTCTGCAAACTCAGTCGCTACTTGTGCAGCAGAGGTAGCAACCTTAAATTTCATGTTCCAATTATGCTTGACAATTGAAAAATTACCATTACCATCTCTAGGAAATGATTGCGTATGATCCAACCTTTCATCCTTGAAACCTAAGTGGCATGAACCACCATCATCAAGACAATATTTCCTTGAAAGTTTGACAACAGCTCTGGAAGCTAGGCTTGGATGTTCTGCAAACTCAGTCGCTGCTTGAGCAGTAGAGGTAGCATCCTTAAAATTCATGTTCCAATTCTGCCTGCCAATAGAAAATTACCATTACCATATCAAGGAAATGATTTCCCATGTTCCAACCTTTCATCCTTGAAAACTAAGTGCCATGAACCACCATCATCAGCACAATATTTCCTTGAAAGTTTACAACATCTCTTTTAGATAGGCTTGCATGTTCTGCAAACTCAGCCGCGCATCAGAGGTAGCATTCTTAAATTTCATGTTCCAATTCTGCCTACCAACAGAAAAATTATCACTACCCGCTCTAGGAAATGATTGCCCATGTTCCAACCTTTCATCCTTGGAACCTAAGTGGCATGAACCACCATCATCAACACAATATTGCCTTGAAAGTTCTACAACAGCTCTGGCAGCTAGGTTTGCATGTTCTGCAAACTCAGCCGCTGTTTGAGTAGCAGAGGTAGCATCCTTAAATTTCATGGTTCAATTCTGCCTGCCAATAGAAACATTACCATTACCATCTCCAGGAAATGATTGCCCAAGTTCCAACCTTTTATCCTTGAAACCTAAGTGCCATGAACCACCATCATCCACACAATATTGCCTCGAAAGTTCTACAACAGCTCTGGCTGCTAGGTTTGCATGTTCTGCAAACTCAGCCGCTGTTTGAGTAGCAGAGGTTTAAATTTCATGGTTCAATTCTGCCTGCCAATAGAAACATTACCATTACCATCTCTAGGAAATGATTTCCCATGTTCCAACCTTTCATCCTTGAAACCTAAGTGGCATGAACCACCATCATCAACACAATATTGCCTTGAAAGTTCTACAACAGCTCTGGCAGCTTCATGTTCTACAAACTCAGTCGCTGCTTGAGCAGCAGAGGTAGCATCCTTAAATTTAATGTTCCAATTCTGCTTGCCAACAGAAGAACCACCATTAAAATCTCCAGGAAATGCTTGCCCATGTTCTAATCTTTCATCCTTGAAACCTAAGTGGCATGAACCACCATCATCAACACAATATTGCCTTGAAAGTTCTTCAACAGCTCTGGCAGCTAGGCTTGCATGTTCTCCAAACTCAGCCGCTGCTTGAGCATTAGAGGTAGCATGCTTAAATTACATGTTCCAATACTACCTTCCAACAAAACAATTACCATTACCATCTCAAGGAAATGATTTCCCATGTTCCAACCTTTCTTCCTTGAAACCTAATGGGCATGAACCACCATCATCAACACAATATTGCCTTGAAAGTTCTATAACAGCTCTGGAATCTAGGCTTGCATGTTCTGCAAACTCAGCTGCTGCTTGAGCAGCAGAGGTAGCATCCTTAAATTTCATGTTCCAATTGTGCCTGCCAATAGATAATTACCATTACTATCTCAAAGAAATGATTTCCCATGTTCCAACCTTTCATCCTTGAAAACTACGTGGCATGAACCACCATCATCAGCACAATATTTCCTTGAAAGTTCTACTACATCTCTTTTAGCTAGGCTTGCATGTTCTGCAAACTCAGTCGCTACTTGAGCAGCAGAGGTAGCATCCTTAAATTTCATGTTCCACTTATGCTTGACAATAGAATAATTACCATTACCATCTCTAGGAAATGATTGCGTATGTTCCAACCTTTCATCCTTGAAACCTAAGTGGCATGAACCACCATCATCAAAACAATATTTCCTTGAAAGTTCTACAACAGCTCTGGCAGCTAGGCTTGGATGTTCTGCAAACTCAGTCGCTGCTTGAGCAGTAGAGGTAGCATCCTTAAAATTCATGTTCCAATTCTGCCTGCCAATAGAAAATTACCATTACCATATCAAGGAAATGATTTCCCATGTTCCAACCTTTCATCCTTGAAAACTAAGTGCCATGAACCACCATCATCAGCACAATATTTCCTTGAAAGTTTACAACATCTCTTTTAGATAGGCTTGCATGTTCTGAAAACTCAGCCGCGGCTTGAGCATCAGAGGTAGCATCCTTAAATTTCATGTTCCAATTCTGCCTACCAACAGAAAAATTACCACTACCCGCTCTAGGAAATGATTGCCCATGTTCCAACCTTTCATCCTTGGAACCTAAGTGGCATGAACCACCATCATCAACACAATATTGCCTTGAAAGTTCTACAACAGCTCTGGCAGCTAGGTTTGCATGTTCTGCAAACTCAGCCGCTGTTTGAGTAGCAGAGGTAGCATCCTTAAATTTCATGTTCCAATTGTGCCTGCCAATAGAAAATTACCATTACTATCTCAAGGAAATGATTTCCCATGTTCCAACCTTTCATCCTTGAAAACTAAATGGCATGAACCACCATTATCAGCACAATATTTTCTTGAAAGTTCTACTACATCTCTTTTAGCTAGGCTTGCATATTCTGCAAACTCAGTCGCTACTTGTGCAGCAGAGGTAGCATCCTTAAATTTCATGTTCCACTTATGCTTGACAATAGAAAAATTACCATTACCATCTCTAGGAAATGATTGCGTATGTTCCAACCTTTCATCCTTGAAACCTAAGTGGCATGAACCACCATCATCAAAACAATATTTCCTTGAAAGTTCTACAACAGCTCTGGCAGCTAGGCTTGGATGTTCTGCAAACTCAGTCGCTGCTTGGGCAGTAGAGGTAGCATCCTTAAATTACATGTTCCAATACTACCTTCCAACAAAAAAATTACCATTACCATCTCAAGGAAATGATTTCCCATGTTCCAACCTTTCTTCCTTGAAACCTAATGGGCATGAACCACCATCATCAACACAATATTGCCTTGAAAGTTCTATAACAGCTCTGGAATCTAGGCTTGCATGTTCTGCAAACTCAGCTGCTGCTTGAGCAGCAGAGGTAGCATCCTTAAATTTCATGTTCCAATTGTGCCTGCCAATAGAAAATTACCATTACTATCTCAAGGAAATGATTTCCCATGTTCCAACCTTTCATCCTTGAAAACTAAGTGGCATGAACCACCATCATCAGCACAATATTTCCTTGAAAGTTCTACTACATCTCTTTTAGCTAGGCTTGCATATTCTGCAAACTCAGTCGCTACTTGTGCAGCAGAGGTAGCAACCTTAAATTTCATGTTCCAATTATGCTTGACAATTGAAAAATTACCATTACCATCTCTAGGAAATGATTGCGTATGATCCAACCTTTCATCCTTGAAACCTAAGTGGCATGAACCACCATCATCAAGACAATATTTCCTTGAAAGTTTGACAACAGCTCTGGAAGCTAGGCTTGGATGTTCTGCAAACTCAGTCGCTGCTTGAGCAGTAGAGGTAGCATCCTTAAAATTCATGTTCCAATTCTGCCTGCCAATAGAAAATTACCATTACCATATCAAGGAAATGATTTCCCATGTTCCAACCTTTCATCCTTGAAAACTAAGTGCCATGAACCACCATCATCAGCACAATATTTCCTTGAAAGTTTACAACATCTCTTTTAGATAGGCTTGCATGTTCTGCAAACTCAGCCGCGCATCAGAGGTAGCATTCTTAAATTTCATGTTCCAATTCTGCCTACCAATAGAAAAATTATCACTACCCGCTCTAGGAAATGATTGCCCATGTTCCAACCTTTCATCCTTGGAACCTAAGTGGCATGAACCACCATCATCAACACAATATTGCCTTGAAAGTTCTACAACAGCTCTGGCAGCTAGGTTTGCATGTTCTGCAAACTCAGCCGCTGTTTGAGTAGCAGAGGTAGCATCCTTAAATTTCATGGTTCAATTCTGCCTGCCAATAGAAACATTACCATTACCATCTCCAGGAAATGATTGCCCAAGTTCCAACCTTTTATCCTTGAAACCTAAGTGCCATGAACCACCATCATCCACACAATATTGCCTCGAAAGTTCTACAACAGCTCTGGCTACTAGGTTTGCATGTTCTGCAAACTCAGCCGCTATTTGAGTAGCAGAGGTTTAAATTTCATGGTTCAATTCTGCCTGCCAATAGAAACATTACCATTACCATCTCTAGGAAATGATTGCCCATGTTCCAACCTTTCATCCTTGAAACCTAAGTGGCATGAACCACCATCATCAACACAATATTGCCTTGAAAGTTCTACAACAGCTCTGGCAGCTTCATGTTCTACAAACTCAGTCGCTGCTTGAGCAGCAGAGGTAGCATCCTTAAATTTAATGTTCCAATTCTGCTTGCCAACAGAAGAACCACCATTACAATCTCCAGGAAATGCTTGCCCATGTTCTAATCTTTCATCCTTGAAACCTAAGTGGCATGAACCACCATCATCAACACAATATTGCCTTGAAAGTTCTTCAACAGCTCTGGCAGCTAGGCTTGTATGTTCTCCAAACTCAGCCGCTGCTTGAGCATTAGAGGTAGCATGCTTAAATTACATGTTCCAATACTACCTTCCAACAAAACAATTACCATTACCATCTCAAGGAAATGATTTTCCATGTTCCAACCTTTCTTCCTTGAAACCTAATGAGCATGAACCACCATCATCAACACAATATTGCCTTGAAAGTTCTATAACAGCTCTGGAATCTAGGCTTGCATGTTCTGCAAACTCAGCTGCTGCTTGAGCAGCAGAGGTAGCATCCTTAAATTTCATGTTCCAATTGTGCCTGCCAATAGAAAATTACCATTACTATCTCAAGGAAATGATTTCCCATGTTCCAACCTTTCATCCTTGAAAACTAAGTGGCATGAACCACCATCATCAGCACAATATTTCCTTGAAAGTTCTACTACATCTCTTTTAGCTAGGCTTGCATATTCTGCAAACTCAGTCGCTACTTGTGCAGCAGAGGTAGCAACCTTAAATTTCATGTTCCAATTATGCTTGACAATTGAAAAATTACCATTACCATCTCTAGGAAATGATTGCGTATGATCCAACCTTTCATCCTTGAAACCTAAGTGGCATGAACCACCATCATCAAGACAATATTTCCTTGAAAGTTTGACAACAGCTCTGGAAGCTAGGCTTGGATGTTCTGCAAACTCAGTCGCTGCTTGAGCAGTAGAGGTAGCATCCTTAAAATTCATGTTCCAATTCTGCCTGCCAATAGAAAATTACCATTACCATATCAAGGAAATGATTTCCCATGTTCCAACCTTTCATCCTTGAAAACTAAGTGCCATGAACCACCATCATCAGCACAATATTTCCTTGAAAGTTTACAACATCTCTTTTAGATAGGCTTGCATGTTCTGCAAACTCAGCCGCGCATCAGAGGTAGCATTCTTAAATTTCATGTTCCAATTCTGCCTACCAACAGAAAAATTATCACTACCCGCTCTAGGAAATGATTGCCCATGTTCCAACCTTTCATCCTTGGAACCTAAGTGGCATGAACCACCATCATCAACACAATATTGCCTTGAAAGTTCTACAACAGCTCTGGCAGCTAGGTTTGCATGTTCTGCAAACTCAGCCGCTGTTTGAGTAGCAGAGGTAGCATCCTTAAATTTCATGGTTCAATTCTGCCTGCCAATAGAAACATTACCATTACCATCTCCAGGAAATGATTGCCCAAGTTCCAACCTTTTATCCTTGAAACCTAAGTGCCATGAACCACCATCATCCACACAATATTGCCTCGAAAGTTCTACAACAGCTCTGGCTGCTAGGTTTGCATGTTCTGCAAACTCAGCCGCTGTTTGAGTAGCAGAGGTTTAAATTTCATGGTTCAATTCTGCCTGCCAATAGAAACATTACCATTACCATCTCTAGGAAATGATTGCCCATGTTCCAACCTTTTATCCTTGAAACCTAAGTGGCATGAACCACCATCATCAACACAATATTGCCTTGAAAGTTCTACAACAGCTCTGGCAGCTAGGGTTTCATGTTCTACAAACTCAGTCGCTGCTTGAGCAGCAGAGGTAGCATCCTTAAATTTAATGTTCCAATTCTGCTTGCCAACAGAAGAACCACCATTACAATCTCCAGGAAATGCTTGCCCATGTTCTAATCTTTCATCCTTGAAACCTAAGTGGCATGAACCACCATCATCAACACAATATTGCCTTGAAAGTTCTTCAACAGCTCTGGCAGCTAGGCTTGCATGTTCTCCAAACTCAGCCGCTGCTTGAGCATTAGAGGTAGCATCCTTAAATTACATGTTCCAATACTACCTTCCAACAAAAAAATTACCATTACCATCTCAAGGAAATGATTTCCCATGTTCCAACCTTTCTTCCTTGAAACCTAATGGGCATGAACCACCATCATCAACACAATATTGCCTTGAAAGTTCTATAACAGCTCTGGAATCTAGGCTTGCATGTTCTGCAAACTCAGCTGCTGCTTGACCAGCAGAAGTAGCATCCTTAAATTTCATGTTCCAATTGTGCCTGCCAATAGAAAATTACCATTACTATCTCAAGGAAATGATTTCCCATGTTCCAACCTTTCATCCTTGAAAACTAAGTGGCATGAACCACCAACATCAACACAATATTTCCTTGAAAGTTCTACTACATCTCTTTTAGCTAGGCTTGCATATTCTGCAAACTCAGTCGCTACTTGTGCAGCAGAGGTAGCAACCTTAAATTTCATGTTCCAATTATGCTTGACAATAGAAAAATTACCATTACCATCTCTAGGAAATGATTGCGTATGATCCAACCTTTCATCCTTGAAACCTAAGTGGCATGAACCACCATCATCAAAACAATATTTCCTTGAAAGTTCTACAACAGCTCTGGCAGCTAGGCTTGGATATTTTGCAAACTCAGTCACTGCTTGAGCAGTAGAGGTAGCATCCTTAAATTTCATGTTCCAATTCTGCCTGCCAATAGAAAATTACCATTACCATCTCAAGGAAATGATTTCCCATGTTCCAACCTTTTATCCTTGAAAACTAAGTGCCATGAACCACCATCATCAGCACAATATTTCCTTGAAAGTTTACAACATCTCTTTTAGATAGGCTTGCATGTTCTGCAAACTCAGCCGCGGCTTGAGTAGCAGAGGTAGCATCCTTAAATTTCATGTTCCAATTCTGCCTACCAACAGAAATATTACCACTACCCACTCTAGGAAATGATTGCCCAAGTTCCAACCTTTTATCCTTGAAACCTAAGTGCCATGAACCACCATCATCAACTCAATATTGCCTTGAAAGTTCTACAACAGCTCTGGCAGCTAGGTTTGCATGTTCTGCAAACTCAGCCGCTGTTTGAGTAGCAGAGGTAGCATCCTTAAATTTCATGGTTCAATTCTGCCTACCAATAGAAACATTACCATTACCATCTCCAGGAAATGATTGCCCATGTTCCAACCTTTCATCCTTGAAAACTAAGTGGCATGAACCACCATCATCAACACAATATTGCCTTGAAAGTTCTACAACAGCTCTGGCAGCTAGGGTTTCATGTTCTACAAACTCAGTCACTACTTGAGCAGCAGAGGTAGCATCCTTAAATTTCAAGTTCCAATTCTGCTTGCCAACAGAAGAACCACCATTACAATCTCCAGGAAATGCTTGCCCATGTTCTAATCTTTCATCCTTGAAACCTAAGTGGCATGAACCACCATCATCAACACAATATTGCCTTGAAAGTTCTTCAACAGCTCTGGCAGCTAGGCTTGTATGTTCTCCAAACTCAGCCGCTGCTTGAGCATCAGAGGTAGCATCCTTAAATTACATGTTCCAATACTGCCTTCCAACAGAAAAATTACCATTACCATCTCGAGGAAATGATTTCCCATGTTCCAACCTTTCTTCCTTGAAACCAAAGTGGCATGAACCACCATAATCAACACAATATTGCCTTGAAAGTTCTATAACAGCTCTGGAATCTAGGCTTGCATGTTCTGCAAACTCAGCCGCTGCTTGAGCAGCAGAGGTGGCATCCTTAAATTTCATGTTCCAATTGTGTCTGCCAATAGAAAATTACCATTACTATATCAAGGAAATGATTTCCCATGTTCCAACCTTTCATCCTTGAAAACTAAGTGCCATGAACCATCATCATCAACACAATATTGCCTTGAAAGTTCTACAACAGCTCTGGTAGATAGGGTTTCATGTTCTGCAAACTCAGCCGCGGCTTGACCATCAGAGGTAGCATCCTTAAATTTCATGTTCCAATTCTGCCTACCAACAGAAAAATTACCACTACCCGCTCTAGGAAATGATTGCCCATATTCCAACCTTTCATCCTTGGAACCTAAGTGGCATGAACCACAATTATCAACACAATATTGCCTTGAAATTTCTACAACAGCTCTGGCAGCTAGGCTTGCATGTTGGTCAAACTCAGCCGCTACTTGAGCAGCAGAGGTAGCATCCTTAAATTTCATGTTCCAATTCTGCCTGCCAATAGAAAAATTACCATTACCATCTCCAGGAAATGATTGCCCATGTTCCAAATATTCATCCTTGAAACCTAAGTGGCATAAACCACCATCATCAAAACAATCTTGCCTTGAAAATTCTACAACTTCTCTGGCAGCTAGGCTTGCATCTTCTGCAAACTCAGCCGCTGCTTGAGCAGCAGAGGTAGCATCCTTAAATTTCATGGTTCAATTCTTCCTGCCAATAGAAACATTACCATTACCATCTCCAGGAAATGATTGCCCATGTTCCAACCTTTCATCCTTGAAAACTAAGTGGCATGAACCACCATCATCAACACAATATTGCCTTGAAAGTTCTACAACAACTCTGGCAGCTAGGGTTTCATGTTCTACAAACTCAGTCGCTACTTGAGCAGCAGAGGTAGCATCCTTAAATTTCATGTTCCAATTCTGCTTGCCAACATAAGAACCACCATTACAATCTCCAGGAAATGCTTGCCCATGTTCTAATCTTTCATCCTTGAAACCTAAGTGGCATGAACCACCATCATCAACACAATATTGCCTTGAAAGTTCTTCAACAGCTCTGGCAGCTAGGCTTGCATGTTCTCCAAACTCAGCCGCTGCTTGAGCATCAGAGGTAGCATCCTTAAATTACATGTTCCAATACTGCCTTCCAATAGAAAAATTGCCACTACCATCTCAAGGAAATGATTTCCCATGTTCCAACCTTTCTTCCTTGAAACCTAATGGGCATGAACCACCATCATCAACACAATATTGTATTGAAAGTTCTATAACAGCTCTGGAATCTAGGCTTGCATGTTCTGCAAACTCAGCTGCTGCTTGAGCAGCAGAGGTAGCATCCTTAAATTTCATGTTCCAATTGTGCCTGCCAATAGAAAATTACCATTACTATCTCAAGGAAATGATTTCCCATGTTCCAACCTTTCATTCTTGAAAACTAAGTGGCATGAACCACCAACATCAGCACAATATTTCCTTGAAAGTTCTACTACATCTCTTTTAGCTAGGCTTGCATATTCTGCAAACTCAGTCGCTACTTGTGCAGCAGAGGTAGCAACCTTAAATTTCATGTTCCAATTATGCTTGACAATAGAAAAATTACCATTACCATCTCTAGGAAATGATTGCGTATGATCCAACCTTTCATCCTTGAAACCTAAGTGCCATGAACCACCATCATCAACTCAATATTGCCTCGAAAGTTCTACAACAGCTCTGGCAGCTAGGTTTGCATGTTCTGCAAACTCAGCCGCTGTTTGAGTAGCAGAGGTAGCATCCTTAAATTTCATGGTTCAATTCTGCCTACCAATAGAAACATTACCATTACCATCTCCAGGAAATGATTGCCCATGTTCCAACCTTTCATCCTTGAAAACTAAGTGGCATGAACCACCATCATCAACACAATATTGCCTTGAAAGTTCTACAACAGCTCTGGCAGCTAGGGTTTCATGTTCTACAAACTCAGTCACTACTTGAGCAGCAGAGGTAGCATCCTTAAATTTCAAGTTCCAATTCTGCTTGCCAACAGAAGAACCACCATTACAATCTCCAGGAAATGCTTGCCCATGTTCTAATCTTTCATCCTTGAAACCTAAGTGGCATGAACCACCATCATCAACACAATATTGCCTTGAAAGTTCTTCAACAGCTCTGGCAGCTAGGCTTGTATGTTCTCCAAACTCAGCCGCTGCTTGAGCATCAGAGGTAGCATCCTTAAATTACATGTTCCAATACTGCCTTCCAACAGAAAAATTACCATTACCATCTCGAGGAAATGATTTCCCATGTTCCAACCTTTCTTCCTTGAAACCAAAGTGGCATGAACCACCATAATCAACACAATATTGCCTTGAAAGTTCTATAACAGCTCTGGAATCTAGGCTTGCATGTTCTGCAAACTCAGCCGCTGCTTGAGCAGCAGAGGTGGCATCCTTAAATTTCATGTTCCAATTGTGCCTGCCAATAGAAAATTACCATTACTATATCAAGGAAATGATTTCCCATGTTCCAACCTTTCATCCTTGAAAACTAAGTGCCATGAACCATCATCATCAACACAATATTGCCTTGAAAGTTCTACAACAGCTCTGGTAGATAGGGTTTCATGTTCTGCAAACTCAGCCGCGGCTTGACCATCAGAGGTAGCATCCTTAAATTTCATGTTCCAATTCTGCCTACCAACAGAAAAATTACCACTACCCGCTCTAGGAAATGATTGCCCATATTCCAACCTTTCATCCTTGGAACCTAAGTGGCATGAACCACAATTATCAACACAATATTGCCTTGAAATTTCTACAACAGCTCTGGCAGCTAGGCTTGCATGTTGGTCAAACTCAGCCGCTACTTGAGCAGCAGAGGTAGCATCCTTAAATTTCATGTTCCAATTCTGCCTGCCAATAGAAAAATTACCATTACCATCTCCAGGAAATGATTACCCATGTTCCAACCATTCATCCTTGAAACCTAAGTGGCATAAACCACCATCATCAAAACAATCTTGCCTTGAAAATTCTACAACTTCTCTGGCAGCTAGGCTTGCATCTTCTGCAAACTCAGCCGCTGCTTGAGCAGCAGAGGTAGCATCCTTAAATTTCATGGTTCAATTCTTCCTGCCAATAGAAACATTACCATTACCATCTCCAGGAAATGATTGCCCATGTTCCAACCTTTCATCCTTGAAAACTAAGTGGCATGAACCACCATCATCAACACAATATTGCCTTGAAAGTTCTACAACAACTCTGGCAGCTAGGGTTTCATGTTCTACAAACTCAGTCGCTACTTGAGCAGCAGAGGTAGCATCCTTAAATTTCATGTTCCAATTCTACTTGCCAACAGAAGAACCACCATTACAATCTCCAGGAAATGCTTGCCCATGTTCTAATCTTTCATCCTTGAAACCTAAGTGGCATGAACCACCATCATCAACACAATATTGCCTTGAAAGTTCTTCAACAGCTCTGGCAGCTAGGCTTGCATGTTCTACAAACTCAGCCGCTGCTTGAGCATCAGAGGTAGCATCCTTAAATTACATGTTCCAATACTGCCTTCCAATAGAAAAATTGCCACTACCATCTCAAGGAAATGATTTCCCATGTTCCAACCTTTCTTCCTTGAAACCTAATGGGCATGAACCACCATCATCAACACAATATTGCCTTGAAAGTTCTATAACAGCTCTGGAATCTAGGCTTGCATGTTCTGCAAACTCAGCTGCTGCTTGAGCAGCAGAGGTAGCATCCTTAAATTTCATGTTCCAATTGTGCCTGCCAATAGAAAATTACCATTACTATCTCAAGGAAATGATTTCCCATGTTCCAACCTTTCATCCTTGAAAACTAAGTGGCATGAACCACCAACATCAGCACAATATTTCCTTGAAAGTTCTACTACATCTCTTTTAGCTAGGCTTGCATATTCTGCAAACTCAGTCGCTACTTGTGCAGCAGAGGTAGCAACCTTAAATTTCATGTTCCAATTATGCTTGACAATAGAAAAATTACCATTACCATCTCTAGGAAATGATTGCGTATGATCCAACCTTTCATCCTTGAAACCTAAGTGGCATGAACCACCATCATCAAGACAATATTTCCTTGAAAGTTCTACAACAGCTCTGGCAGCTAGGCTTGGATATTTTGCAAACTCAGTCACTGCTTGAGCAGTAGAGGTAGCATCCTTAAATTTCATGTTCTAATTCTGCCTGCCAATAGAAAATTACCATTACCATCTCAAGGAAATGATTTCCCATGTTCCAACCTTTTATCCTTGAAAACTAAGTGCCATGAACCACCATCATCAGCACAATATTTCCTTGAAAGTTTACAACATCTCTTTTAGATAGGCTTGCATGTTCTGCAAACTCAGCCGCGGCTTGAGTAGCAGAGGTAGCATCCTTAAATTTCATGTTCCAATTCTGCCTACCAACAGAAATATTACCACTACCCGCTCTAGGAAATGATTGCCCAAGTTCCAACCTTTTATCCTTGAAACCTAAGTGCCATGAACCACCATCATCAACACAATATTGCCTCGAAAGTTCTACAACAGCTCTGGCAGCTAGGTTTGCATGTTCTGCAAACTCAGCCGCTGTTTGAGTAGCAGAGGTAGCATCCTTAAATTTCATGGTTCAATTCTGCCTACCAATAGAAACATTACCATTACCATCTCCAGGAAATGATTGCCCATGTTCCAACCTTTCATCCTTGAAAACTAAGCGGCATGAACCACCATCATCAACACAATATTGCCTTGAAAGTTCTACAACAGCTCTGGCAGCTAGGGTTTCATGTTCTACAAACTCAGTCACTACTTGAGCAGCAGAGGTAGCATCCTTAAATTTCAAGTTCCAATTCTGCTTGCCAACAGAAGAACCACCATTACAATCTCCAGGAAATGCTTGCCCATGTTCTAATCTTTCATCCTTGAAACCTAAGTGGCATGAACCACCATCATCAACACAATATTGCCTTGAAAGTTCTTCAATAGCTCTGGCAGCTAGGCTTGTATGTTCTCCAAACTCAGCCGCTGCTTGAGCATCAGAGGTAGCATCCTTAAATTACATGTTCCAATACTGCCTTCCAACAGAAAAATTACCATTACCATCTCGAGGAAATGATTTCCCATGTTCCAACCTTTCTTACTTGAAACCAAAGTGGCATGAACCACCATAATCAACACAATATTGCCTTGAAAGTTCTATAACAGCTCTGGAATCTAGGCTTGCATGTTCTGCAAACTCAGCCGCTGCTTGAGCAGCAGAGGTGGCATCCTTAAATTTCATGTTCCAATTGTGCCTGCCAATAGAAAATTACCATTACTATATCAAGGAAATGATTTCCCATGTTCCAACCTTTCATCCTTGAAAACTAAGTGCCATGAACCACCATCATCAACACAATATTGCCTTGAAAGTTCTACAACAGCTCTGGTAGATAGGGTTTCATGTTCTGCAAACTCAGCCGCGGCTTGAGCGTCAGAGGTAGCATCCTTAAATTTCATGTTCCAATTCTGCCTACCAACAGAAAAATTACCACTACCCGCTCTAGGAAATGATTGCCCATATTCCAACCTTTCATCCTTGGAACCTAAGTGGCATGAACCACAATCATCAACACAATATTGCCTTGAAATTTCTACAACAGCTCTAGCAGCTAGGCTTGCATGTTGGTCAAACTCAGCCGCTACTTGAGCAGCAGAGGTAGCATCCTTAAATTTCATGTTCCAATTCTGCCTGCCAATAGAAAAATTACCATTACCATCTCCAGGAAATGATTGCCCATGTTCCAACCATTCATCCTTGAAACCTAAGTGGCATAAACCACCATCATCAAAACAATCTTGCCTTGAAAATTCTACAACTTCTCTGGCAGCTAGGCTTGCATCTTCTGCAAACTCAGCCGCTGCTTGAGCAGCAGAGGTAGCATCCTTAAATTTCATGGTTCAATTCTTCCTGCCAATAGAAACATTACCATTACCATCTCCAGGAAATGATTGCCCATGTTCCAACCTTTCATCCTTGAAAACTAAGTGGCACGAACCACCATCATCAACACAATATTGCCTTGAAAGTTCTACAACAACTCTGGCAGCTAGGGTTTCATGTTCTACAAACTCAGTCGCTACTTGAGCAGCAGAGGTAGCATCCTTAAATTTCATGTTCCAATTCTGCTTGCCAACAGAAGAACCACCATTACAATCTCCAGGAATTGCTTGCCCATGTTCTAATCTTTCATCCTTGAAACCTAAGTGGCATGAACCACCATCATCAACACAATATTGCCTTGAAAGTTCTTCAACAGCTCTGGCAGCTAGGCTTGCATGTTCTCCAAACTCAGCCGCTGCTTGAGCATCAGAGGTAGCATCCTTAAATTACATGTTCCAATACTGCCTTCCAATAGAAAAATTGCCACTACCATCTCAAGGAAATGATTTCCCATGTTCCAACCTTTCTTCCTTGAAACCAAAGTGGCATGAACCACCATCATCAACACAATATTGCCTTGAAAGTTCTACAACAGCTCTGGCAGCTAGGCTTGCATGTTCTGCAAACTCAGCCGCTGCTTGGGCAGCAGAGGTTGCATCCTTAAATTTCATGTTCCAATTCTCCTTGCCAACAGAAAAATTAACATTACCATCTCCAGGAAATGCTTGCCCATGTTCCAACTTTTCATCCTTGAAACTTAAGTGGCATGAACCACCATCATCAACTCAATATTGCCTTGAAAGTTCTACATAACCATTTGTAGCTAGGCTTGCATGTTCTGCAAACTCAGCCGCTGCTTGAGCAGCAGAGGTAGCATCCTTAAATTTCATGTTCCAATTGTGCCTGCCAATAGAAAATTACCATTACTATCTCAAGGAAATGATTTCCCATGTTCCAACCTTTTATCCTTGAAACCTAAGTGGCATGAACCTCCATCATCAACACAATATTGCCTTGAAAGTTCTACAACAGCTCTGGCAGCTAGGCTTGCATGTTCTGCAAACTCAGCCGCTGCTTGAGCAGCAGAGGTAGCATTCTTAAATTTGATGTTCCAATACTGCCTGCCAACAGAACAATTACCGTTACCATCTCCAGGAAATAATTGCTCATGTTCCAACCTTTCATCCTTGGAAACTAAGTGGCATGAACCACCATCATCAACACAATATTGCCTTGAAAGTTCTACAACAGCTCTGGCAGCTAGGCTTGCATGTTCTGCAAACTCAGCCGCTACTTGAGCAGCAGAGGTAGCATCCTTAAATTTCATGTTCCAATTCTGCTTGCCAATAGAAAAATTACCATTACCATCTCCAGGAAATGATTGCCCATGTTCCAACCTTTTATTCTTGAAACCTAAGTGGCATGAACCACCATCATCAACACAATATTGCCTTGAAAGTTCTACAATAGCTCTGGCAGCTAGGCTTGCATGTTCTGCAAACTCAACCGCTGCTTGAGCAGCACAGGTAGCATCCTTAAATTTCATGTTCCATTACTTCCTGCTAATAGAAAAATTACCATTGCCATCTCAAGGAATTGATTGCCCATGTTCCAACCTTTCATCCTTGAAACCTAAGTGGCATGAACCACCATCATCAACACAATATTGCCTTGAAAGTTCTATAACAGCTCTGGCAGCTAGGCTTAAATGTTCTGCAAACTCAGCCGTTGCTTGAGCAGCAGAGGTAGCATCCTTAAATTTCATGTTCTAATTCTGCTTGCCAACAGAAAAATTAACATTACCATCTCCAGGAAATGCTTACCCGTGTTCCAACCTTTCATCCTTGAAACCTAAGTGGCATGACCCACCATCATCAACTCAATATTGCCTTGAAAGTTCTACAACAACATTTGTAGCTAGGATTGCATGTTCTGCAAACTTAGTCGCTACTTGAGCAGCAGAGGTAGCATCCTTAAATTTCAGGTTCCAATTCTGCCTGCCAACAAAAAAATTACCATTACCACCTCAAGGAAATGATTGCCCATGTTCCAACCTTTCATCCTTGAAAACTTAGTGGCATGAACCATCATCATCAACTCAATATTGCCTTGAAAGTTCTACAACAGCTCTGGCAGCTAGGCTTGCATGTTCTGCAAATTAAGCCGCTGCTTGAGCAGCAAAGGTAGCATCCTTAAATTTCATGTTCCATTTCTGCGTGCCAATAGAAATTACCATTACCATCTCAAGGAAATGATTGCCCATGTTCCAACCATTTATCCTTGAAACCTAAGTGGCATGAACCATCATCATCTACACAACATTGCCTTAAAAGATCTACAACAGCTCTGGCAGCTAGACTTGCATTTTCTGCAAACTAAGCCGCTACTTGAGGAGCAGAGGTAGCATCCATAAATTTCATGTTCCAATTCTGCCTGCCAACAAAAAAATTACCATTACCACCTCAAGTAAATGATTGACCATGTTCCAACCTTTCATCCTTGAAAACTTAGTGGCATGAACCATCATCATCAACTCAATATTGCCTTGAAAGTTCTACAACAGCTATGGCAGCTAGGCTTGCATGTTCTGCAAACTCAGCCGATGCTTGAGCAGCAAAGGTAGCATCCTTAAATTTCATGTTCCATTTCTGCGTGCCAATTGAAAATTACCATTACCATCTCAAGGAAATGATTGCCCATGTTCCAACCATTTATCCTTGAAACCTAAGTGGCATGAACCATCATCATCTACACAATATTGCCTTAAAAGTTCTACAACAGCTCTGGCAGCTAGGCTTGTATATTTTGCAAACTAAGCCGCTACTTGAGCAGTAGAGGTAGCATCCTTAAATTTCATGTTCCAATTCTACCTGCCAATAGAAAAATTACCATTACCATCTCCAGGAAATGATTGCCCATGTTCCAACCTTTTATCCTTGAAACCTAAGTGGCATGAACCACCATCATCAACACAATATTGCCTTGAAAGTTCTACAACAGCTCTGGCAGCTAGGCTTGCATGTTCTGCAAACTCAGCCGCTGCTTGAGCAGCAGAGGTAGCATCCTTAAATTTCATGTTCCAATTCTGCTTGCCAATAGAAAAATTAACATTACCATCTCCAGGAAATGCTTTCCCATGTTCCAACCTTTTATCCTTGAAACCTAAGTAGCATAAACCATCATCATCAACACAATATTGCCTTAAAAGTTCTACAACAGCTCTGACAGCTAGGCTTGCATGTTCTGCAAACTCAGCCGCTACTTGAGCAGCAGAGGTAGCATCCTTAAATTTCATGTTCCAATTCTGCCTGCCAATAGAAAAATTACCATTACCATCTCCAGGAAATGATTGCCCATGTTCCAACCTTTCATCCTTGAAAACTAAGCGGCATGAACCACCATCATCAACACAATATTGCCTTGAAAGTTCTATAACAGCTCTGGCAGCTAGGCTTGCATGTTCTGCAAACTCTGCTGCTGCTTGAGCAGCAGAGGTAGCATCCTTAAGTTTCATGTTCCAATTCTGCTTGCTAATAGAAAAATTAACATTACCGTCTCCAGGAAACACTTTCCCAAGTTCCAACCTTTCATCCTTGAAACCTAAGTGGCATGAACCACCATCATCAACACAATATTGCCTTGAAAGTTCTACAATAGCTCTGGTAGCTAGGCTTGCATATTGTTCAAACTCAGCCGCTACTTAAGCAGCAGAGGTAGCATCCTTAAATTTCATGTTCCTATTTTTCCTACCAATAGAAAAATTACCATTACCATCTCCAGGAAATGATTGCCCATGTTCCAACCATTCATCCTTGAAACCTAAGTGGCATGAACCACCATTATCAAAACAATATTGCCTTGAAAGTTCTACAACATCTCTGGTAGCTAGGCTTGGATGTTCTGCAAACTCAGCCGCTACTTGAGCTGCAGAGGTAGCATCCTTAAATTTCATGCTCCAATTCTGCCTGCCAATAGAAAAATTACCATTACCATCTCAAGGAAATGATTGCCCATGTTCCAACCTTTCATCCTTAAAACCTAAGTGGCATGAACCACCATCATCAAGACAATATTTCCTTGAAAGTTCTCCAACAGCTCTGGCAGCTAGGCTTCCATGTTCTCTAGACTCAGCCGCTTCTTGAGCATCACATGTAGCATCCTTAAATTTCATGTTCCACTACTGCCTGCCAATAGAAAAATTACCATTACCATCTCAAGGAAATGATTGCCCATGTTTCAACCTTTCATCCTTGAAACCTAAGTGGCATGAACCACCATCATCAACACAATATTGCCTTGAAAGTTCTACAACAGCTTTGGCAGCTAGGCTTGCATGTTGTTCAAACTCAGCCGCTGCTTGAGCAGCAGCGGTAGCATCCTTAAATTTCATGTTCCAATTTTGCCTGCCAATAGAAAAATTACCATTACCATCTCTAGGAAATGATTGCCCATGTTCAGACCATTCATCCTTGAAACCTAAGTGGCATGAACCACCATCATCAAAACAATCTTGCCTTGAAAATTCTACAACATCTCTGGCAGCTAGTCTTGCATCTTCTGCAAACTCAGCCGCTGCTTGAGCAGTAGAGGTAGCATCCTTAAATTTCATGTTCCAATTCTGCTTGCCAACAGAAAAATTAACATTACCATCTCCAGGAAATGCTTGCCCATGTTCCAACCTTTCATCCTTGAAACCTAAGTGGCATGAACCCCTATCATCAACACAATATTGCCTTGAAAGTTCTACAACAGCTCTGTAGCTAGGCTTGGATGTTCTGCAAACTCAGTCGCTACTTGAGCTGCAGAGGTAGCATCCTTAAATTTCATGCTCCAATTCTGCCTGCCAATGGAAAAACTACCATTACCATCTCAAGGAAATGATTGCCCATGTTCCAATCTTTCATCCTTGAAACCTAAGTGTCATGAACCACCATCATCAAGACAATATTTCCTTGAAAGTTCTCCAACAGCTCTGGCAGCTAGGCTTCCATGTTCTCCAAACTCAGCCTCTACTTGAGCATCACAGGTAGCATCCTTAAATTTCATATTCCAATATTACCTGCCAATAGAAAAATTACCATTACTATCTCAAGGAAATGATTTCCCATGTTCCAACCTTTCATCCATCAAACCTAAGTGGCATGAACCACCATCATCAACACAATATTGCCTTGAAAGTTCTACAACAGCTCTGGCAGCTAGGCTTGCATGCTGTTCAAACTCAGCCGCTGCTTGAGCAGCAGAGGTAGCATCCTTAAATTTCATGTTCCAATTTTGCCTGCCAATAGAAAAATTACCATTACCATCTCGAGGAAATGATTGCCCATGTTCAAACCATCCATCCTTGAAACCTAAGTGGCATGAACCACCATCACCAAACCAATCTTGCCTTGAAAATTCTACAATATATCTGGCAGCTAGGCTTGCATCTTCTACAAACTCAGCCGCTGCTTGAGAAGTATCGGTAGCATCCTTAAATTTCATGTTCCAATTCTGCTTGCCAACAGAAAAATTAATATTACCATCTCCAGGAAATGCTTGCCCATGTTCCAACCTTTCATCCTTGAAACCTAAGTGGCATGAACCACTATCATCAACACAATATTGCCTTCAAAGTTCTACAACAGCTCTGGTAGCTAGGCTTGGATGTTCTGCAAACTCAGCCGCTACTTGAGCTGCAGAGGTAGCATCCTTAAATTTCATGCTCCAATTCTGCCTGCCAATAGAAAAATTACCATTACCATCTCAAGGAAATGATTGCCCATGTTCCAACCTTTCATCCTTGAAACCTAAGTGGCATGAACCACTATCATCAAGACAATATTTCCTTGAAAGTTCTCCAACACCTCTGGCAGCTAGGCTTCCATGTTCTCAAAACTCAGCCGCTGCTGGAGCATCACAGGTAGCATCCTTAAATTTCATATTCCAATACTGCCTACCAATAGAAGAATAACCATTACCATCTCAAGGAAATGATTGCCCATGTTCCAACCTTTCATCCTTGAAACCTAAGTGGCATCAACCACCATCATCAACACAATATTGCCTTGAAAAATCTACAACAGCTCTGGAAGCTAGGCTTGCATGTTCTTCAAACTCAGCCGCTGCTTGAGCAGCAGAGGTAGCATCCTTAAATTTCATGTTCCAATTCTGCTTGCCAAAAGAAAAATTAACATTACCATCTCCAGGAAATGCTTGCCCATGTTCCAACTTTTCATCCTTGAAACTTAAGTGGCATAAACCACCATCATCAACTCAATATTGCCTTGAAAGTTCTAAAAACCATTTGTAGCTAGGCTTGCATGTTCTGCAAACTCAGTCGCTACTTGAGCAGCAGAGGTAGCATCCTTCAATTTCATGTTCCAATTCTGCCTGCCAACAAAAAAATTACCATTACCACCTCAAGGAAATGATTGCCCAACTTCCAACCTTTCATCCTTGAAAACTAAGTGGCATGAACCATCATCATCAACTCAATATTGCCTTGAAAGTTCTATAACAGCTCTGGTATCTGGGCTTGCATGTTCTGCTAACTCAGCCGCTGCTTGAGCAGCAGAGGTATCATCCATAAATTTCATGTTCCATTTCAGCGTGCTAATAGAAATTTACCATTATCATCTCAAGAAAATGATTGCCCATGTTCCAACCTTTTATCCTTGAAACCTAAGTGGCATGAACCATCACCATCAACATAATATTGCCTTAAAAGTTAGACAACAGCTCTGGCAGCTAGGCTTGCATGTTCTGCAAACTCAGCCGCTACTTGAGCAGCAGAGGTAGCATCCTTAAATTTCATATTCCAATTTTGCCTGCCAATAGAAAAATTACCATTACCATCTCTAGGAAATGATTGTCCATGTTCCAACCTTTTATCCTTTAAACCTAAGTGGCATGAACCACCATCATCAACACAATATTGCCTTGAAAGTTCTACAACAGCTCTGGCAGCTAGGCTTGCATGTTCTGCAAACTCAGCCGCTGCTTGAGCAGCACAGGTAGCATCCTTAAATTTCATGTTCCAATACTACCTGCTAATAGAAAAATTACCTTTACAATCTCAAGGAATTGATTGCCCATGTTCCAACCTTTCATCCTTGAAACCTAAGGTGCATGAACCACCATCATCAACAAAATATTGCCTTGAAAGTTCTACAACAGCTCTGGCAGCTAGGCTTAAATGTTCTGCAAACTCAGTCGCTGCTGGAGCAGCAGAGGTAGCATCCTTAAATTTCATGTTCCAATTCTGCTTGCCAACAGAAAAATTAACATTACCATCTCCAGGAAATGCTTGCCCATGTTCCAACCTTTTATCCTTAAAACCTAAGTGGCATGGCCCACCATCATCAACTCAATATTGCCTTGAAAGTTCTACAACAACATTTGTAGCTAGGCTTGCATGTTCTTCAAACTTAGTCGCTACTTGAGCAGCAGAGGTAGCATCCTTAAATTTCATGTTCCAATTCTGCCTGCCAACAAAAAAATTACCATTACCACCTCAAGGAAATGATTGCCCATGTTCCAACCTTTCATCCTTGAAAACTTAGAGGCATGAACCATCATCATCAACTCAATATTGCCTTGAAAGTTCTATAACAGCTCTGGCAGCTAGGCTTGCATGTTCTGCAAACTCAGCCGCTGCTTGAGCAGCATAGGTAGCATACTTAAATTTCATGTTCCAATACTGCCTGCTAATAGAAAAATTACCATTACCATCTCAAGGAATTGATTGCCCATGTTCCAACCTTTCATCCTTGAAACCTAAGTGGCATGAACCACCATAATCAACACAATATTGCCTTGAAAGTTCTACAACAGCTCTGGCAGCTAGGCTTAAATGTTCTGCAAACTCAGCCGCTGCTTGAGCAGAAGATGTAGCATCCTTAAATTTCATGTTCCAATTCTGCTTGCCAACAGAAAAATTAACATTACCATCTCCAGGAAATGCTTGCCCATTTTCCAACCTTTCATCCTTGAAACCTAAGTGGCATGACCCACCATCATCAACTCAATATTGCCTTGAAAGTTCTACAACAACATTTGTAGCTAGGCTTGCATGTTCTGCAAACTTAGTCGCTACTTGAGCAGCAGAGGTAGCATCCTTAAATTACATGTTCCAATTCTGCCTGCCAACAAAAAAATTACCATTACCACCTCAAGGAAATGATTGCCCATGTTCCAACATTTCATCCTTGAAAACTTAGTGGCATGAACCATCATTATCAACTCAATATTTCCTTGAAAGTTCTACAATAGCTCTGGCATCTAGGCTTGCATATTCTGCAAACTCAACCGCTGCTTGAGCAGCAAAGGTAGCATCCTTAAATTTCATGTTCAATTTCTGCGTGCCAATAGAAAATTACCATTACCATCTCAAGGAAATGATTGCCCATGTTCCAACCTTTCATCCTTGAAACCTAAGTGGCATGAAAAACTATCATCAAGATAATATTTCCTTGAAAGTTCTCCAACACCTCTGGCAGCTAGGCTTCCATGTTCTCAAAACTCAGCCGCTGCTGGAGCATCACAGGTAGCATCCTTAAATTTCATATTCCAATACTGCCTTCCAATAGAAGAATAACCATTACCATCTCAAGGAAATGATTGCCCATGTTCCAACCTTTCATCCTTGAAACCTAAGTGGCATCAACCACCATCATCAACACTATATTGCCTTGAAAGTTCTACAACAGCTCTGGCAGCTAGGCTTGCATGTTCTGCAAACTCAGCCGCTGCTTGAGCAGTAGAGGTAGCATCCTTAAATTTCATGTTCCAATTCTGCTTGCCAAAAGAAAAATTAACATTACAATCTCCAGGAAATGCTTGCCCATGTTCCAACTTTTCATCCTTGAAACTTAAGTGGCATAAACCACCATCATCAACTCAATATTGCCTTGAAAGTTCTACAAAACCATTTGTAGCTAGGCTTGCATGTTCTGCAAACTCAGTCGCTACTTGAGCAGCAGAGGTAGCATCCTTCAATTTCATGTTCCAATTCTGCCTGCCAACAAAACAATTACCATTACCACCTCAAGGAAATGATTGCCCAACTTCCAACCTTTCATCCTTGAAAACTAAGTGGCATGAACCATCATCATCAACTCAATATTGCCTTGAAAGTTCTATAACAGCTCTGGCATCTGGGCTTGCATGTTCTGCTAACTCAGCCGCTGCTTGAGCAGCAGAGGTATCATCCATAAATTTCATGTTCCATTTCAGCGTGCTAATAGAAATTTACCATTATCATCTCAAGAAAATGATTGCCCATGTTCCAACCTTTTATCCTTGAAACCTAAGTGGCATGAACCATCATCATCAACACAATATTGCCTTGAAAGTTCTACAACAACATTTGTAGCTAGGCTTGCATGTTCTTCAAACTTAGTCGCTACTTGAGCAGCAGAGGTAGCATCCTTAAATTTCATGTTCCAATTCTGCCTGCCAACAAAAAAATTACCATTACCACCTCAAGGAAATGATTGCCCATGTTCCAACCTTTCATCCTTGAGAACTTAGTGGCATGAACCATCATCATCAACTCAATATTGCCTTGAAAGTTCTATAACAGCTCTGGCAGCTACGCTTGCATGTTCTGCAAACTCAGCCGCTGCTTGAGCAGCAAAGGTAGCATCCTTAAATTTCATGTTCAATTTCTGCGTGCCAATAGAAAATTACCATTACCATCTCAAGGAAATGATTGCCCATGTTCCAACCTTTTATCCTTGAAACCTAAGTGGCATGAACCACCATAATCAACACAATATTGCCTTGAAAGTTCTACAACAGCTCTGGCAGCTAGGCTTAAATGTTCTGCAAACTCAGCCGCTGCTTGAGCAGAAGAGGTAGCATCCTTAAATTTCATGTTCCAATTCTGCTTGCCAAAAGAAAAATTAACATTACCATCTCCAGGAAATGCTTGCCCATTTTCCAACCTTTCATCCTTGAAACCTAAGTGGCATGACCCACCATCATCAACTCAATATTGCCTTGAAAGTTCTACAACAACATTTGTAGCTAGGCTTGCATGTTCTGCAAACTTAGTCGCTACTTGAGCAGCAGAGGGAGCATCCTTAAATTACATGTTCCAATTCTGCCTGCCAACAAAAAAATTACCATTACCACCTCAAGGAAATGATTGCCCATGTTCCAAACTTTCATCCTTGAAAACTTAGTGGCATGAACCATCATTATCAACTCAATATTTCCTTGAAAGTTCTACAATAGCTCTGGCATCTAGGCTTGCATATTCTGCAAACTCAGCCGCTGCTTGAGCAGCAAAGGTAGCATCCTTAAATTTCATGTTCAATTTCTGCGTGCCAATAGAAAATTACCATTACCATCTCAAGGAAATGATTGCCCATGTTCCAACCTTTTATCCTTGAAACCTAAGTGGCATGAACCATCATCATCTACGCAATATTGCCTTAAAAGTTAGACAACAGCTCTGGCAGCTAGGCTTGCATGTTCTGCAAACTCAGCCTCTACTTGAGCAGCAGAGGTAGCATCCTTAAATATCATGTTCCAATTCTGCCTGCCAATAGAAAAATTACCATTACCATCTCCAGGAAATGATTGCCCATGTTCCAACCTTTTATCCTTGAAACCTAAGTGGCATGAACCACCATCATCAACACAATATTGCCTTGAAAGTTCTACAACAGCTCTGGCAGCTAGGCTTGCATGTTCTGCAAACTCAGCCGCTGCTTGAGCAGCAGAGGTAGCATCCATAAATTTCATGTTCCAATTCTGCTTGCAAATAGAAAAATTAACATTACCATCTCCAGGAAACGCTTTCCCATGTTCCAACCTTTTATCCTTGAAACCTAAGTTGCATGAACCATCATCATCAATACAATATTGCCTTAAAAGTTCTACAACAGCTCTGGTAGCTAGGCTTGCATGTTCTGCAAACTCAACCGCTACTTGAGCAGCTGAGGTAGCATCCTTAAATTCCATGTTCTAGTTCTGCCTCCCAATAGAAAAATTACCATTACCATCTCCAGGAAATGATTGCCCATGTTCCAACCTTTTATCCTTGAAACCTAAGTGGCATGAACCACCATCATCAACACAATATTGCCTTGAAAGTTCTACAATAGCTCTGGCAGCTAGGCTTGCATGTTCTGCAAACTCAGCCGCTGCTTGAGTAGCAGAGGTAGCATCCTTAAGTTTCATGTTCCAATTCTGCTTGCCAATAGAAAAATTAACATTACCATCTCCAGGAAACGCTTTCCCATGTTCCAACCTTTTATCCTTGAAACCTAAGTCGCATGAACTATCATCATCAACACAATATTGCCTTGAAAGTTCTATAATAGATCTGGCAGCTAGGCTTGCATGTTTTGCAAACTCAGCCGCTGCTTGAGCAGTAGAGGTAGCATCCTTAAATTTCATGTTCCAATTCTGCCTGCCAATAGAAAAATTACCATTACCATCTCTAGGAAATGATTGCCCATGTTCCAACCTTTTATCCTTGAAACCTAAGTGGCATGAACCACCATCATCAACACAATATTGCCTTGACAGTTCTACAACAGCTCTGGCAGCTAGGCTTGCATGTTCTGCAAACTCAGCTGCTGCTTGAGAAGCACAGGTAGCATACTTAAATTTCATGTTCCAATACTGCCTGCTAATAGAAAAATTACCATTACCATCTCAAGGAATTGATTGCCCATGTTCCAACCTTTCATGCTTGAAACCTAAGTGGCATGAACCACCATCATCAACACAATATTGCCTTGAAAGTTCTACAACAGCTCTGGTAGCTACGCTTGCATGTTCTGCAAACTCAGCCCCTGCTTGAGTAGCAGAGGTAGCATCCTTAAATTTCATGTTCCAATTCTGCTTGCCAACAGAAAAATTAACATTACCATCTCCAGGAAATGCTTTCCCATGTTCCAAACTTTAATCCTTGAAACCTAAGTAGCATGAACCATCATCATCAACAAAATATTACCTTAAAAGTTCTATAACAGCTCTGGCAGCTAGGCTTGCAAGTTCTGCAAACTCAGCCGCTACTTGAGCAGCAGAGGTAGCATCCTTAAATTTCATGTTCCAATTCTGCCTGCCAATAGAAAAATTACCATTACCATCTCCAGGAAATGATTGCCCATGTTCCAACCTTTCATCCTTGAAAACTAAGTGGCATGAACCAGAATCATCAGCATAATATTGCATTGAAAGTTCTATAACAGCTCTGGCAGCTAGGTTTGCATGTTCTGCAAACTCTGCCGCTGCTTGAGCAGCAGAGGTAGCATCCTTAAGTTTCATGTTCCAATTCTTCTTGCCAATAGAAATATTAACATTACCATCTCCAGGAAACGCTTTTCCATGTTCCAACCTTTTATCCTTGAAACCTAAGTCGCATGAACTATCATCATCAACACAATATTGCCTTGAAAGTTCTATAATAGCTCTGGCAGCTAGGCTTGCATGTTCTGCAAACTCAGCCGCTGCTTGAGCAGCAGAGGTAGTATTCTTAAATTTCATGTTACAATACTACCTGCCAATAGAAAAATTACCATTACCATCTCAAGGAAATGATTTCCCATGTTCCAACCTTTCATCCTGGAAACCTAAGTGGCATGAACCACCATCATCAACACAATATTGTCTTGAAAGTTCAACAACAGCTCTGGCAGCTAGTCTTGCTTGTTCTACAAACTCAGCCGCTGCTTGAGCAGCAGAGGTAGCATCCTTAAATTTCATGTTCCAATTCTGCTTGCCAACAGAAAAATTACCATTACCACCTCAAGGAAACAATTACCCATGTTCCAACCTTTCATCCTTGAAAACTAAGTGGCATGAACCATAATCATCAACTCAATATTGCCTTGAAAGTTCTACAACAGCTCTGGCAGCTAGGCTTGCATGTTCTGCAAACTCAGTCGCTGCATGAGCAGCAGAGGTAGCATCCATAAATTTCATGTTCCAATTCTGCTTGCCAACAGAAGAACTACCATTACAATCTCCAGGAAATGCTTGGCCATGTTCTAACCTTTCATCCTTTAAAACTAAGTGGCATGAACCACCATCATCAACACAAAATTGCCTTGAAAGTTCTTCAACAGCTCTGGCAGCTAGGCTTGCATGTTCTCCAAACTCAGCCGCTGCTTGAGCATCAGAGGTAGCATCCTTAAATTTCAATTTTCCAATTCTGCCTGCCAATAGAAAAATTACCATTACCATCTCCAGGAAATGATTGCCCATGTTCCAACCTTTCATCCTTGAAAACTAAGTGGCATGAACCATAATCATCAACATAATATTGCATTGAAAGTTCTATAACAGCTCTGGCAGCTAGGCTTGCATGTTCTGCAAACTCTGCCGCTGCTTGAGCAGCAGAGGTAGCATCCTTAAGTTTCATGTTCCAATTCTGCTCGCCAATAGAAAAATTAACATTACCATCTCCAGGAAACGCTTTCCCATGTTCATCCTTTTATCCTTGAAACCTTAGTCGCATGAACTATCATCATCAACACAATATTGCCTTGAAAGTTCTATAATAGCTCTGGCAGCTAGGCTTGCATGTTTTGCAAACTCAGCCGCTGCTTGAGCAGCAGAGGTAGTATCCTTAAATTTCATGTTACAATACTACCTGCCAATAGAAAAATTACCATTACCATCTCAAGGAAATGATTTCCCATGTTCCAACCTTTCATCCTGGAAACCTAAGTGGCATGAACCACCATCATCAACACAATATTGTCTTGAAAGTTCTACAACAGCTCTGGCAGCTAGTCTTGCATGTTCTACAAACTCAGCCGCTGCTTGAGCAGCAGAGGTAGCATCCTTAAATTTCATGTTCCAATTCTGCTTGCCAACAGAAAAATTACCATTACCACCTCAAGGAAACAATTACCCATGTTCCAAACTTTCATCCTTGCAAACTAAGTGGCATGAACCATAATTATCAACTCAATATTGCCTTGAAAGTTCTACAACAGCTCTGGCAGATAGGCTTGCATGTTCTGCAAACTCAGTCGCTGCATGAGCAGCAGAGGTAGCATCTTTAAATTTCATGTTCCAATTCTGCTTGCCAACAGATGAACTACCATTACAATCTCCAGGAAATGCTTGGCCATGTTCTAACCTTTCATCCTTTAAAACTAAGTGGCATGAACCACCATCATCAACACAATATTGCCATGAAAGTTCTTCAACAGCTCTGGCAGCTAGGCTTGCATGTTCTCCAAACTCAGCCGCTGCTTGAGCATCAGAGGTAGCATCTTTAAATTTCAATTTTCCAATACTGCCTGCCAATAGAAAAATTACCATTACCACCTCAAGGAAATGATTGCCCATGTTTCAACCTTTCATCCTTGAAACCTAAGTGGCATGAACCACCATCATCAACACAATATTGCCTTGAAAGTTCTACAACAGCTTTGGCAGCTAGGCTTGCATGTTCTGCAAACTCAGCCGTTGCTTGAGCAGCAGAGGTAGCATCCTTAAATTTCATGTTCCAATTCTGCTTGCCAACAGAAAAATTAACATTACCATCTCCAGGAAATGCTTTCCCATGTTCCAAACTTTAATCCTTGAAACCTAAGTAGCATGAACCATCATCATCAACAAAATATTGCCTTAAAAGTTCTATAACTGCTCTGGCAGCTAGGCTTGCAAGTTCTGCAAACTCAGCCGCTACTTGAGCAGCAGAGGTAGCATCCTTAAATTTCATGTTCCAATTCTGCCTGCCAATAGAAAAATTACCATTACCATCTCCAGGAAATGATTGCCCATGTTCCAACCTTTCATCCTTGAAAACTAAGTGGCATGAACCATAATCATCAACATAATATTGCATTGAAAGTTCTATAACAGCTCTGGCAGCTAGGTTTGCATGTTCTGCAAACTCTGCCGCTGCTTGAGCAGCAGAGGTAGCATCCTTAAGTTTCATGTTCCAATTCTGCTTGCCAATAGAAAAATTAACATTACCATCTCCAGGAAACGCTTTCCCATGTTCCAACCTTTTATCCTTGAAACCTAAGTCGCATGAACTATCATCATCAACACAATATTGCCTTGAAAGTTCTACAATAGCTCTGGCAGCTAGGCTTGCATGTTCTGCAAACTCAGCCGCTGCTTGAGCAGCAGAGGTAGTATCCTTAAATTTCATATTACAATACTACCTGCCAATAGAAAAATTACCATTACCATCTCAAGGAAATGATTTCCCATGTTCCAACCTTTCATCCTGGAAACCTAAGTGGCATGAACCACCATCATCAACACAATATTGTCTTGAAAGTTCAACAACAGCTCTGGCAGCTAGTCTTGCTTGTTCTACAAACTCAGCCGCTGCTTGAGCAGCAGAGGTAGCATCCTTAAATTTCATGTTCCTATTCTGCTTGCCAACAGAAAAATTACCATTACCACCTCAAGGAAACAATTACCCATGTTACAACCTTTCATCCTTGAAAACTAAGGGGCATGAACCATAATCATCAACTCAATATTGCCTTGAAAGTTCTACAACAGCTCTGGCAGCTAGGCTTGCATGTTCTGCAAACTCAGTCGCTGCATGAGCAGCAGAGGTAGCATCCTTAAATTTCATGTTCTAATTCTGCTTGCCAACAGAAGAACTACCATTACAATCTCCAGGAAATGCTTGGCCATGTTCTAACCTTTCATCCTTTAAAACTAAGTGGCATGAACCACCATCATCAACACAAAATTGCCTTGAAAGTTCTTCAACAGCTCTGGCAGCTAGGCTTGCATGTTCTCCAAACTCAGCCGCTGCTTGAGCATCAGAGGTAGCATCCTTAAATTTCAATTTTCCAATTCTGCCAGCCAATAGAAAAATTACCATTACCATTTCCAGGAAATGATTGCCCATGTTCCAACCTTTCATCCTTGAAAACTAAGTGGCATGAACCATAATCATCAACATAATATTGCATTGAAAGTTCTATAACAGCTCTGGCAGCTAGGCTTGCATGTTCTGCAAACTCTGCCGCTGCTTCAGCAGCAGAGGTAGCATCCTTAAGTTTCATGTTCCAATTCTGCTTGCCAATAGAAAAATTAACATTACCATCTCCAGGAAACGCTTTCCCATGTTCCATCCTTTTATCCTTGAAACCTAAGTCGCATGAACTATCATCATCAACACAATATTGCGTTGAAAGTTCTATAATAGCTCTGGCAGCTAGGCTTGCATGTTTTGCAAACTCAGCCGCTGCTTGAGCAGCAGAGGTAGTATCCTTAAATTTCATGTTACAATACTACCTGCCAATAGAAATATTACCATTACCATCTCAAGGAAATGATTTCCCATGTTCCAGCCTTTCATCCTAGAAACCTAAGTGGCATGAACCACAATCATCAACACAATATTGTCTTGAAAGTTCTACAACAGCTCTGGCAGCTAGTCTTGCATGTTCTACAAACTCAGCCGCTGCTTGAGCAGCAGAGGTAGCATCCTTAAATTTCATGTTCCAATTCTGCTTGCCAACAGAAAAATTACCATTACCACCTCAATGAAACCATTACCCATGTTCCAACCTTTCATCCTTGAAAACTAAGTGGCATGAACCATAATCATCAACTCAATATTGCCTTGAAAGTTCTACAACAGCTCTGGCAGCTAGGCTTGCATGTTCTGCAAACTCAGTCGCTGCATGAGCAGCAGAGGTAGCATCCTTAAATTTCATGTTCCAATTCTGCTTGCCAACAGAAGAACTACCATTACAATCTCCAGGAAATGCTTGGCCATGTTCTAACCTTTCATCCTTTAAAACTAAGTGGCATGAACCACCATCATCAATACAAAATTGCCTTGAAAGTTCTTCAACAGCTCTGGCAGCTAGGCTTGCATGTTCTCCAAACTCAGCCGCTTCTTGAGCATCAGAGGTAGCATCCTTAAATTTCAATTTTCCAATTCTGCCTGCCAATAGAAAAATTACCATTACCATCTCCAGGAAATGATTGCCCATGTTCCAACCTTTCATCCTTGAAAACTAAGTGGCATGAACCATAATCATCAACAAATATTGCATTAAAAGTTCTATAACAGCTCTGGCAGCTAGGCTTGCATGTTCTGCAAACTCTGCCACTGCTTCAGCAGCAGAGGTAGCATCCTTAAGTTTCATGTTCCAATTCTGCTTGCCAATAGAAAAATTAACATTACCATCTCCAGGAAACGCTTTCCCATGTTCCAACCTTTTATCCTTGAAACCTAAGTCGCATGAACTATCATCATCAACACAATATTGCCTTGAAAGTTCTATAATAGCTCTGGCAGCTAGGCTTGCATGTTCTGCAAACTCACCCGCTGCTTGAGCAGCAGAGGTAGTATCCTTAATTTTCATGTTACAATACTACCTGCCAATAGAAAAATTACCATTACCATCTCAAGGAAATGATTTCCCATGATCCAACCTTTCATCCTGGAAACCTAAGTGGCATGAACCACCATCATCAACACAATATTGTCTTGAAAGTTCTACAACAGTTCTGGCAGCTAGTCTTGCATGTTCTACAAACTCAGCCGCTGCTTGAGCAGCAGAGGTAGCATCCTTAAATTTCATGTTCCAATTCTGCTTGCCAACAGAAAAATTACCATTACCACCTCAATGAAACCATTACCCATGTTCCAACCTTTCATCCTTGAAAACTAAGTGGCATGAACCATAATCATCAACTCAATATTGCCTTGAAAGTTCTACAACAGCTCTTGCAGCTAGGCTTGCATGTTCTGCAAACTCAGTCGCTGGATGAGCAGCAGAGGTAGCATCCTTAAATTTCATGTTCCAATTCTGCTTGCCAACAGAAGAACTACCATTACAATCTCCAGGAAATGCTTGGCCATGTTCTAACCTTTCATCCTTTAAAACTAAGTGGCATGAACCACCATCATCAACACAAAATTGCCTTGAAAGTTCTTCAACAGCTCTGGCAGCTAGGCTTGCATGTTCTCCAAACTCAGCCGCTTCTTGAGCATCAGAGGTAGCATCCTTAAATTTCAATTTTCCAATTCTGCCTGCCAATAGAAAAATTACCATTACCATCTCCAGGAAATGATTGCCCATGTTCCAACCTTTCATCCTTGAAAACTAAGTGGCATGAACCATAATCATCAACAAAATATTGCATTAAAAGTTCTATAACAGCTCTGGCAGCTAGGCTTGCATGTTCTGCAAACTCTGCCACTGCTTCAGCAGCAGAGGTAGCATCCTTAAGTTTCATGTTCCAATTCTGCTTGCCAATAGAAAAATTAACATTACCATCTCCAGGAAATGCTTTCCCATGTTCCAACCTTTTATCCTTGAAACCTAAGTCGCATGAACTATCATCATCAACACAATATTGCCTTGAAAGTTCTATAATAGCTCTGGCAGCTAGGCTTGCATGTTCTGCAAACTCAGCCGCTGCTTGAGCAGCAGAGGTAGTATCCTTAATTTTCATGTTACAATACTACCTGCCAATAGAAAAATTACCATTACCATCTCAAGGAAATGATTTCCCATGTTCCAACCTTTCATCCTGGAAACCTAAGTGGCATGAACCACCATCATCAACACAATATTGTCTTGAAAGTTCTACAACAGTTCTGGCAGCTAGTCTTGCATGTTCTACAAACTCAGCCGCTGCTTGAGCAGCAGAGGTAGCATCCTTAAATTTCATGTTCCAATTCTGCTTGCCAACAGAAAAATTACCATTACCACCTCAAGGAAACAATTACCCATGTTCCAACCTTTCATCCTTGAAAACTAAGTGGCATGAACCATAATCATCAACTCAATATTGGCTTGAAAGTTCTACAACAGCTCTGGCAGCTAGGCTTGCATGTTCTGCAAACTCAGTCGCTGCATGAGTAGCAGAGGTAGCATCCTTAAATTTCATGTTCCAATTCTGCTTGCCAACAGAAGAACTACCATTACAATCTCCAGGAAATGCTTGGCCATGTTCTAGCCTTTCATCCTTTAAAACTAAGTGGCATGAACCACCATCATCAACACAATATTGCCATGAAAGTTCTTCAACAGCTCTGGCAGCTAGGCTTGCATGTTCTCCAAACTCAGCCGCTGCTTGAGCATCAGAGGTAGCATCTTTAAATTTCAATTTTCCAATACTGCCTGCCAATAGAAAAATTACCATTACCACCTCAAGGAAATGATTGCCCATGTTTCAACCTTTCATCCTTGAAACCTAAGTGGCATGAACCACCATCATCAACACAATATTGCCTTGAAAGTTCTACAACAGCTCTGGTAGCTAGGCTTGCATGTTGTTCAAACTCAGCCACTACTTAAGCAGCAGAGGTAGCATCCTTAAATTTCATGTTCCAATTTTGCCTGCCAATAGAAAAATTACCATTACCATCTCCAAGAAATGATTGCCCATGTTCCAACCATTCATCCTTGAAACCTAAGTGGCATGAACCACCATCATCAAAACAATCTTGCCTTGACAGTTCTACAACAGCTCTGGCAGCTAGGCTTGGATGTTGTTCAAACTCAGCCGCTGCTTGAGCAGCAGAGGTAGCATCCTTAAATTTCATGTTCCAATTCTGCTTGCCAACAGAAAAATTAACATTACCATCTCCAGGAAATGCTTGCCCATGTTCCAACCTTTCATCCTTGAAAGTTCTACAACAGCTCTGGTAGCTAAGCTTGGATGTTCTGCAAACTCAGCCGCTACTTGAGCTGTAGAGGTAGCATCCTTAAATTTCATGCTCCAATTCTGCCTGCCACTAGAAAAATTACCATTACCATCTCAAGGAAATGATTGCCCATGTTCCGACCTTTCATCCTTGAAACCTAAGTGGCATGAACCACCATCATCAAGACAATATTTCCTTGAAAGTTCTCCAACAGCTCTGGCAGCTAGGCTTCCATGTTCTCCAGACTCAGCCGTTGCTTGAGCATCACAGGTAGCATCCTTAAATTTTATGTTCCACTACTGCCTGCCAATAGAAAAATTACCATTACCATCTCAAGGAAATGATTGCCCATGTTTCAACCTTTCATCCTTGAAACCTAAGTGGCATGAACCACCATCATCAACACAATATTGCCTTGAAAGTTCTACAACAGCTCTGGCAGCTAGGCTTGCATGTTGTTCAAACTCAGCCGCTGCTTGAGCAGCAGCGGTAGCATCCTTAAATTTCATGTTCCAATTTTGCCTGCCAATAGAAAAATTACCATTACCATCTCTAGGAAATGATTGCCCATGTTCCAACCATTCATCCTTGAAACCTAAGTGGCATAAACCACCATCATCAAAACAATCTTGCCTTGAAAGTTCTACAACAGCTCTGGTAGCTAGGCTTGCATGTTGTTCAAACTCAGCCACTACTTAAGCAGCAGAGGTAGCATCCTTAAATTTCATGTTCCAATTTTGCCTGCCAATAGAAAAATTACCATTACCATCTCCAAGAAATGATTGCCCATGTTCCAACCATTCATCCTTGAAACCTAAGTGGCATGAACCACCATCATCAAAACAATCTTGCCTTGACAGTTCTACAACAGCTCTGGCAGCTAGGCTTGGATGTTGTTCAAACTCAGCCGCTGCTTGAGCAGCAGAGGTAGCATCCTTAAATTTCATGTTCCAATTCTGCTTGCCAACAGAAAAATTAACATTACCATCTCCAGGAAATGCTTGCCCATGTTCCAACCTTTCATCCTTGAAAGTTCTACAACAGCTCTGGTAGCTAAGCTTGGATGTTCTGCAAACTCAGCCGCTACTTGAGCTGTAGAGGTAGCATCCTTAAATTTCATGCTCCAATTCTGCCTGCCACTAGAAAAATTACCATTACCATCTCAAGGAAATGATTGCCCATGTTCCGACCTTTCATCCTTGAAACCTAAGTGGCATGAACCACCATCATCAAGACAATATTTCCTTGAAAGTTCTCCAACAGCTCTGGCAGCTAGGCTTCCATGTTCTCCAGACTCAGCCGTTGCTTGAGCATCACAGGTAGCATCCTTAAATTTTATGTTCCACTACTGCCTGCCAATAGAAAAATTACCATTACCATCTCAAGGAAATGATTGCCCATGTTTCAACCTTTCATCCTTGAAACCTAAGTGGCATGAACCACCATCATCAACACAATATTGCCTTGAAAGTTCTACAACAGCTCTGGCAGCTAGGCTTGCATGTTGTTCAAACTCAGCCGCTGCTTGAGCAGCAGCGGTAGCATCCTTAAATTTCATGTTCCAATTTTGCCTGCCAATAGAAAAATTACCATTACCATCTCTAGGAAATGATTGCCCATGTTCCAACCATTCATCCTTGAAACCTAAGTGGCATAAACCACCATCATCAAAACAATCTAGCCTTGAAAATTCTACAACATCTCTGGCAGCTAGGCTTGCATCTTCTGCAAACTCAGCCGCTGCTTGAGCAGTAGAGGTAGCATCCTTAAATTTCATGTTCCAATTCTGCTTGGCCAACAGAAAAATTAACATTACCATCTCCAGGAAATGCTTGCCCATGTTCCAACCTTTCATCCTTGAAACCTAAGTGGCATGAACCACTATAATCAACACAATATTGCCTTGAAAGTTCTACAACAGCTCTGTAGCTAGGCTTGGATGTTCTGCAAACTCAGCCGCTACTTGAGCTGCAGAGGTAGCATCCTTAAATTTCATGCTCCAATTCTGCCTGCCAATGGAAAAACTACCATTACCATCTCAAGGAAATGATTGCCCATGTTCCAACCTTTCATCCTTGAAACCTAAGTGGCATGAACCACCATCATCAAGACAATATTTCCTTGAAAGTTCTCCAACAGCTCTTGCAGCTAGGCTTCCATGTTCTCCAAACTCAGCCGCTGCTTGAGCATCACAGGTAGCATCCTTAAATTTTATATTCCAATACTACCTGCCAATAGAAATATTACCATTACTATCTCAAGGAAATTATTTCCCATGTTCCAACCTTTCATCCTTGAAACCTAAGTGGCATGAACCACCATCATCAACACAATATTGCCTTGAAAGTTCTACAACATCTCTGGCAGCTAGGCTTGCATGTTGTTCAAACTCAGCCGTTGCTTGAGCAGCAGAGGTAGCATCCTTAAATTTCATGTTCCAATTTTGCCTGCCAATAGAAAAATTACCATTACCATCTCCAGGAAATGATTGCCCATGTTCAAACCATTCATCCTTGCAACCTAAGTGGCATGAACCACCATCATCAAAACAATCTTGCCTTGAAAATTCTATAATATATCTGGCAACTAGGCTTGCATCTTCTACAAACTCAGCCGCTGCTTGAGCAGCAGAGGTAGCATCCTTAAATTTCATGTTCCAATTCTGCCTGCCAACAGAAAAATTAATATTACCATCTCTAGGAAATGATTGCCCATGTTCCAACCTTTTATCATTGAAACCTAAGTGGCATGAACCATCATCATCAACACAATATTGCCTTAAAAGTTCTACAACAGCTCTGGCAGCTAGGCTTGCATGTTCTGCAAACTCAGCCACTACTTGAGCAGCAGAGGTAGCATCCTTAAATTTCATGTTCCAATTCTGCTTGCCAACAGAAAAATTAACATTACCATCTCCAGGAAATGCTTGCCCATGTTCCAACCTTTCATCCTTAAAACCTAAGTGGCATGGCCCACCATCATCAACTCAATATTGCCTTGAAAGTTCTACAACAACATTTGTAGCTAGGCTTGCATGTTCTTCAAACTTAGTCGCTACTTGAGCAGCAGAGATAGCATCCTTAAATTTCATGTTCCAATTCTGCCTGCCAACAAAAAAATTACCATTACCACCTCAAGGAAATGATTGCCCATGTTCCAACCTTTCATCCTTGAAAACTTAGTGGCATGAACCATCATCATCAACTCAATATTGCCTTGAAAGTTCTATAACAGCTCTGGCAGCTAGGCTTGCATGTTCTGCAAACTCAGCCGCGGCTTGAGCAGCACAGGTAGCATACTTAAATTTCATGTTCCAATACTGCCTGCTAATAGAAAAATTACCATTACCATCTCAAGGAATTGATTGCCCATGTTCCAACCTTTTATCCTTGAAACCTAAGTGTCATGAACCATCATCATCTACGCAATATTGCCTTGAAATTTCTACAACAGCTCTGGCAGCTAGGCTTAAATGTTCTGCAAACTCAGCCGCTGCTTGAGCAGAAGAGGTAGCATCCTTAAATTTCTTGTTCCAATTCTGCCTGCCAATAGAAAAATTACCATTACCATCTCCAGGAAATGCTTGCCCATGTTCCAACCTTTTATCCTTGAAACCTAAGTGGCATGAACCACCATCATCAACACAATATTGCCTTGAAAGGTCTACAACAGCTCTGACAGCTAGGCTTGCATGTTCTGCAAACTCTGCCGCTGCTTGAGCCGCAGAACTAGCATCCTTAAGTTTCATGTTCCAATTCTGCCTGCCAATAGAAAAATTAACATTACCATCTCCAGGAAACGCTTTCCCATATTCCAACCTTTCATCCTTGAAAACTTAGTCGCATGAACCATCATCATCAACACAATATTGCCTTGAAAGTTCTATAATAGATCTGGCAGCTAGGCTTGTATGTTTTGCAAACTCAGCCGCTGCTTTAGCAGCAGAGGTAGCATCCTTAAATTTCATGTTCCAATTCTGCCTGCCAATAGAAAAATTACCATTACCATCTCCAGGAAATGATTGCCCATGTTCCAACCTTTAATCCTTGAAACCTAAGTGGCATGAACCACCATCATCAACACAATATTGCCTTAAAAGTTCTACAACAGCTCTGGCAGCTTGGCTTGCATTTTCTACAAACTCAGCCGCTGCTTGAGAAGCACAAGTAGCATACTTAAATTTCGTGTTCCAATACTGCCTGCTAATAGAAAAATTACCATTACCATCTGAAGGAATTGATTGCCCATGTTCCAACCTTTCATGCTTGAAACCTAAGTGGCATGAACCATAATCAACAACTCAATATTGCCTTGAAAGTTCTACAATAGCTCTGGCAGCTAGGCTTGCATGTTCTGCAAACTCAGCCGCTGCTTGAGTAGCAATGGTAGCATCCTTAAATTTCAGGTTCCAATTCTACCTGCCAATAGAAAAATTACCATTACCATCTCCAGGAAATGATTGCCCATGTTCCAAGCTTTTATCCTTGAAACCTAAGTGGCATGAACCACCATCATCAACACAATATTGCCTTGAAAGTTCTACAACAGCTCTAGCAGCTAGGCTTGCATGTTCTGCAAACTCAGCCGCTGCTTGAGCAGCAGAGGTAGCATCCTTAAATTTCATGTTCCAATTCTGCTTGCCAACAGAAAAATTAACATTACCATCTCCAGGAAATGCTTTCCCATCTTCCAACCTTTTATCCTTGAAACCTAAGTAGCATGAACCATCATCAACAACACAATATTGCCTGGTAAGTTCTATAACAGGTATGGCAGTTAGGCTTGCATGTTCTGCAAACTCAGCCGCTGCTTGAGCAGCAGAGGTAGCATCCTTAAATTTCATATTACAATACTACCTGCCAATAGAACAATTACCATTACCATCTCAAGGGATTGATTTCCCCTGTTCCAACCTTTCATCCTGGAAACCTAAGTGGCATGAACCACCATCATCAACACAATATTGCCTTGAAATTTCTACAACAGCTCTGGCAGCTAGGCTTGTATGTTCTGCAAACTCTACCGCTGCTTGAGCAGCAGAGGTAGCATCCTTAAGTTTCATGTTCCAATTCTGCTTGCCAATAGAAAAATTAACATTACCATCTCCAGGAAACGCTATCCCATGTTCCAACCTTTTATCCTTGAAACCTAAGTCGCATGAACTATCATCATCAACACAATATTGCCTTGAAAGTTCTATAATAGCTCTGGCAGCTAGGCTTGCATGTTCTGCAAACTCAGCCGCTGCTTTAGCAGCAGAGGTAGCATCCTTAAATTTCATGTTAAAATACTACCCGCTAATAGAAAAATTACCATTACCATCTCAAGGAAATGATTTCCCATGTTCCAACCTGTTATCCTTGAAACCTAAGTGGCATGAACCACCATCATCAACACAATATTGCCTTAAAAGTTCTACAACAGCTCTGGCAGCTAGGCTTGCATGTTCTGCAAACTCTGCCGCTGCTTGAGCAGCAGAGGTAGCATCCTTAAGTTTCATGTTCCAATTCTGCTTGCCAATAGAAAAATTAACATTACCATCTCCAGAAAACGCTTTCCCATGTTCCAACCTTTTATCCTTGAAACCTAAGTCGCATGAACTATCATCATCAACACAATATTGCCTTGAAAGTTCTATAATAGCTCTGGCAGCTAGGCTTGCATGTTCTGCAAACTCAGCCGCTGCTCGAGAAGCAGAGGTAGCATCCTTAAATTTCATGTAACAATACTATCTGCCAATAGAAAAATTACCATTACCATCTCAAGGAAAAGATTTCCCATGTTCCAACCTTTTATCCTTGAAACCTAAGTGGCATGAACCACCATCATCAACACAATATTGCCTTGAAAGTTCTACAACAGCTCTGGCAGCTAGGCTTGCATGTTCTGCAAACTCAGCCGCTGCTTGAACAGCAGAGGTAGCATCCTTAAATTTCATGTTACAATACTACCTGCCAATAGAAAAATTACCATTACCATCTCAAGGAAATGATTTCCCATGTTCCAACCTTTTATCCTTGAAACCTAAGTGGCATGAACCATAATCATCAACTCAATATTGCCTTGAAAGTTCTACAATAGCTCTGGCAGCTAGGCTTGCATGTTCTGCAAACTCAGCCGCTGCTTGAGTAGCAATGGTAGCATCCTTAAATTTCAGGTTCCAATTCTGCCTGCCAATAGAAAAATTACCATTACCATCTCCAGGAAATGATTGCCCATGTTCCAAGCTTTTATCCTTGAAACCTAAGTGGCATGAACCACCATCATCAACACAATATTGCCTTGAGAGTTCGACAACAGCTCTGGCAGCTAGGCTTGCATGTTCTGCAAACTCAGCCGCTGCTTGAACAGCAGAGGTAGCATCCTTAAATTTCATGTTACAATACTACCTGCCAATAGAAAAATTACCATTACCATCTCAAGGAAATGATTTCCCATGTTCCAACCTTTTATCCTTGAAACCTAAGTGGCATGAACCATAATCATCAACTCAATATTGCCTTGAAAGTTCTACAATAGCTCTGGCAGCTAGGCTTGCATGTTCTGCAAACTTAGCCGCTGCTTGAGTAGCAATGGTAGCATCCTTAAATTTCAGGTTCCAATTCTACCTGCCAGTAGAAAAATTACCATTACCATCTCCAGGAAATGATTGCCCATGTTCCAACCTTTTCTCCTTGAAACCTAAGTGGCATGAACCACCATCATCAACACAATATTGCCTTGAAAGTTCTACAACACCTCTGGCAGCTAGGCTTGCATGTTCTGCAAACTCAGCCGCTGCTTGAGCAGCAGAGGTAGCATCCTTAAATTTCATGTTCCAATTCTGCTTGCCAACAGAAATATTAACATTACCATCTCCAGGAAATGCTTTCCCATCTTCCAACCTTTTATCCTTGAAACCTAAGTAGCATGAACCATCATCAACAACACAATATTGCCTGGTAAGTTCTATAACAGCTCTGGTAGTTAGGCTTGCATGTTCTGCAAACTCAGCCGCTGCTTGAGCAGCAGAGGTAGCATCCTTAAATTTCATATTACAATACTACCTGCCAATAGAAAAATTACCATTACCATCTCAAGGGAATAATTTCCCCTGTTCCAACCTTTCTTCCTGGAAACCTAAGTGGCATGACCCACCATCATCAACACAATATTGCCTTGAAAGTTCTACAACAGCTCTGGCAGCTAGGCTTGCATGTTCTGCAAACTCTGTCGCTGCTTGAGCAGCAGAGGTAGCATCCTTAAGTTTCATGTTCCAATTCTGCTTGCCAATAGAAAAATTAACATTACCATCTCCAGGAAACGCTTTCCCATGTTCCAACCTTTTATCCTTGAAACCTAAGTCGCATGAACTATCATCATCAACACAATATTGCCTTGAAAGTTCTATAATAGCTCTGGCAGCTAGGCTTGCATGTTCTGCAAACTCAGCCGCTGCTTGAGCAGCAGAGGTAGCATCCTTAAATTTCATGTTACAATACTACCTGCCAATAGAAAAATTACCATTACCATCTCAAGGAAATGATTTCCCATGTTCCAACCTTTTATCCTTGAAACCTAAGTGGCATGAACCACCATCATCAACACAATATTGCCTTGAAAGTTCTACAACAGCTCTGGCAGCTAGGCTTTCATGTTCTGCAAACTCTGCCGCTGCTTGAGCAGCAGAGGTAGCATCCTTAAGTTTCATGTTCCAATTCTGCTTGCCAATAGAAAAATTAACATTACCATCTCCAGGAAACGCTTTCCCATTTTCCAACCTTTTATCCTTGAAACCTAAGTCGCATAAACTATCATCATCAACACAATATTGCCTTGAAAGTTCTACAACAGCTCTGGCAGCTAGGCTTGCATGTTCTGCAAACTCAGCCGCTGCTTGAACAACAGAGGTAGCATCCTTAAATTTCATGTTACAATACTACCTGCCAATAGAAAAATTACCATTACCATCTCAAGGAAATGATTTCCCATGTTCCAACCTTTTATCCTTGAAACCTAAGTGGCATGAACCATAATCATCAACTCAATATTGCCTTGAAAGTTCTACAATAGCTCTGGCAGCTAGGCTTGCATGTTCTGCAAACTCAGCCGCTGCTTGAGTAGCAATGGTAGCATCCTTAAATTTCAGGTTCCAATTCTACCTGCCAATAGAAAAATTACCATTACCATCTCCAGGAAATGATTGCCCATGTTCCAACCTTTTCTCCTTGAAACCTAAGTGGCATGAACCACCATCATCAACACAATATTGCCTTGAAAGTTCTACAACACCTCTGGCAGCTAGGCTTGCATGTTCTGCAAACTCAGCCGTTGCTTGAGCAGCAGAGGTAGCATCCTTAAATTTCATGTTCCAATTCTGCTTGCCAACAGAAAAATTAACATTACCATCTCCAGGAAACGCTTTCCCATCTTCCAACCTTTTATCCTTGAAACCTAAGTAGCATGAACCATCATCAACAACACAATATTGCCTTGAAAGTTCTATAACAGCTCTGGCAGTTAGGCTTGCATGTTCTGCAAACTCAGCCGCTGCTTGAGCAGCAGAGGTAGCATCCTTAAATTTCATATTACAATACTACCTGCCAATAGAAAAATTACCATTACCATCTCAAGGGAATGATTTCCCCTGTTCCAACCTTTCTTCCTTGAAACCTAAGTGGCATGACCCACCATCATCAACACAATATTGCCTTGAAAGTTCTACAACAGCTCTGGCAGCTAGGCTTGCATGTTCTGCAAACTCTGCCGCTGCTTGAGCAGCAGAGGTAGCATCCTTAAGTTTCATGTTCCAATTCTGCTTGCCAATAGAAAAATTAACATTACCATCTCCAGGAAACGCTTTCCCATGTTCCAACCTTTTATCCTTGAAACCTAAGTCGCATGAACTATCATCATCAACACAATATTGCCTTGAAAGTTCTATAATAGCTCTAGCAGCTAGGCTTGCATGTTCTGCAAACTCAGCCGCTGCTTGAGCAGTAGAGGTAGCATCCTTAAATTTCATGTTACAATACTACCTGCCAATAGAAAAATTACCATTACCATCTCAAGGAAATGATTTCCCATGTTCCAACCTTTTATCCTTGAAACCTAAGTGGCATGACCCACCATCATCAACACAATATTGCCTTGAAAGTTCTACAACAGCTCTGGCAGCTAGGCTTGCATGTTCTGCAAACTCTGCCGCTGCTTGAGCAGCAGAGGTAGCATCCTTAAGTTTCATATTCCAATTCTGCTTGCCAATAGAAAAATTAACATTACCATCTCCAGGAAACGTTTTCCCATGTTCCAACCTTTTATCCTTGAAACCTAAGTCGCATGAACTATCATCATCAACACAATATTGCCTTGAAAGTTCTATAATAGCTCTAGCAGCTAGGCTTGCATGTTCTGCAAACTCAGCCGCTGCTTGAGCAGCAGAGGTAGCATCCTTAAATTTCATGTTACAATACTACCTGCCAATAGAAAAATTACCATTACCATCTCAAGGAAATGATTTCCCATGTTCCAACCTTTTATCCTTGAAACCTAAGTGGCATGAACCATAATCATCAACTCAATATTGCCTTGAAAGTTCTACAATAGCTCTGGCAGCTAGGCTTGCATGTTCTGCAAACTCAGCCGCTGCTTGAGTAGCAATGGTAGCATCCTTAAATTTCAGGTTCCAATTCTACCTGCCAATAGAAAAATTACCATTACCATCTCCAGGAAATGATTGCCCATGTTCCAACCTTTTCTCCTTGAAACCTAAGTGGCATGAACCACCATCATCAACACAATATTGCCTTGAAAGTTCTACAACACCTCTGGCAGCTAGGCTTGCATGTTCTGCAAACTCAGCCGCTACTTGAGCAGCAGAGGTAGCATCCTTAAATTTCATGTTCCAATTCTGCTTGCCAACAGAAAAATTAACATTACCATCTCCAGGAAATGCTTTCCCATCTTCCAACCTTTTATCGTTGAAACCTAAGTAGCATGAACCATCATCAACAACACAATATTGCCTGGTAAGTTCTATAACAGCTCTGGCAGTTAGGCTTGCATGTTCTGCAAACTCAGCCGCTGCTTGAGCAGCAGAGGTAGCATCCTTAAATTTCATATTACAATACTACCTGCCAATAGAAAAATTACCATTACCATCTCAAGGGAATGATTTCCCCTGTTCCAACCTTTCTTCCTGGAAACCTAAGTGGCATGACCCACCATCATCAACACAATATTGCCTTGAAAGTTCTACAACAGCTCTGGCAGCTAGGCTTGCATGTTCTGCAAACTCTGCCGCTGCTTGAGCAGCAGAGGTAGCATCCTTAAGTTTCATGTTCCAATTCTGCTTGCCAATAGAAAAATTAACATTACCATCTCCAGGAAACGCTTTCCCATGTTCCAACCTTTTATCCTTGAAACCTAAGTCGCATGAACTATCATCATCAACACAATATTGCCTTGAAAGTTCTATAATAGCTCTAGCAGCTAGGCTTGCATGTTCTGCAAACTCAGCCGCTGCTTGAGCAGCAGAGGTAGCATCCTTAAATTTCATGTTACAATACTACCTGCCAATAGAAAAATTACCATTACCATCTCAAGGAAATGATTTCCCATGTTCCAACCTTTTATCCTTGAAACCTAAGTGGCATGAACCACCATCATCAACACAATATTGCCTTGAAAGTTCTACAACAGCTCTGGCAGCTAGGCTTGCATGTTCTGCAAACTCTGCCGCTGCTTGAGCAGCAGAGGTAGCATCCTTAAGTTTCATGTTCCAATTCTGCTCGCCAATAGAAAAATTAACATTACCATCTCCAGGAAACGCTTTCCCATGTTCCAACCTTTTATCCTTGAAACCTAAGTCGCATGAACTATCATCATTAACACAATATTGCCTTGAAAGTTCTATAATAGCTCTGGCAGCTAGGCTTGCATGTTCTACAAACTCAGCCGCTGCTTGAGCAGCAGAGGTAGCATCCTTAAATTTCATGTTACAATACTACCTGCCAATAGAAAAATTACCATTACCATCTCAAGGAAATGATTTCCCATGTTCCAACCTTTTATCCTTGAAACCTAAGTGGCATGAACTATCATCATCAACACAATATTGCCTTGAAAGTTCTATAATAGCTCTGGCAGCTAGGCTTGCATGTTCTGCAAACTAAGCCGCTGCTTGAGCAGCAGAGGTAGCATCCTTAAATTTCATGTTACAATACTACCTACCAATAGAAAAATTACCATTACCATCTCAAGGAAATGATTTCCCATGTTCCAACCTTTTATCCTTGAATCCTAAGTGGCATGAACCACCATCATCAACACAATATTGCCTTGAAAGTTCTACAACAGCTCTGGCAGCTAGGCTTGCATGTTCTGCAAACTCTGCCGCTGCTTGAGCAGCAGAGGTAGCATCCTTAAGTTTCATGTTCCAATTCTGCTTGCCAATAGAAAAATTAACATTACCATCTCCAGGAAACGCTTTCCCATGTTCCAACCTTTTATCCTTGAAACCTAAGTCGCATGAACTATCATCATCAACACAATATTGCCTTGAAAGTTCTATAATAGCTCTGGCAGCTAGGCTTGCATGTTCTACAAACTCAGTCGCTGCTTGAGCAGCAGAGGTAGCATCCATTAATTTCATGTTACAATACTACCTGCCAATAGAAAAATTACCATTACCATCTCCAGGAAACGCTTTCCCATGTTCCAACCTTTTATCCTTGAAACCTAAGTCGCATGAACTATCATCATCAACACAATATTGCCTTGAAAGTTCTATAATAGCTCTAGCAGCTAGGCTTGCATGTTCTGCAAACTCAGCCGCTGCTTGAGCAGCAGAGGTAGCATCCTTAAATTTCATGTTACAATACTACCTGCCAATAGAAAAATTACCATTACCATCTCAAGGAAATGATTTCCCATGTTCCAACCTTTTATCCTTGAAACCTAAGTGGCATGAACCATAATCATCAACTCAATATTGCCTTGAAAGTTCTACAATAGCTCTGGCAGCTAGGCTTGCATGTTCTGCAAACTCAGCCGCTGCTTGAGTAGCAATGGTAGCATCCTTAAATTTCAGGTTCCAATTCTACCTGCCAATAGAAAAATTACCATTACCATCTCCAGGAAATGATTGCCCATGTTCCAACCTTTTCTCCTTGAAACCTAAGTGGCATGAACCACCATCATCAACACAATATTGCCTTGAAAGTTCTACAACACCTCTGGCAGCTAGGCTTGCATGTTCTGCAAACTCAGCCGCTGCTTGAGCAGCAGAGGTAGCATCCTTAAATTTCATGTTACAATACTACCTACCAATAGAAAAATTACCATTACCATCTCAAGGAAATGATTTCCCATGTTCCAACCTTTTATCCTTGAATCCTAAGTGGCATGAACCACCATCATCAACACAATATTGCCTTGAAAGTTCTACAACACCTCTGGCAGCTAGGCTTGCATGTTCTGCAAACTCAGCCGCTGCTTGAGCAGCAGAGGTAGCATCCTTAAATATCATGTTACAATACTACCTACCAATAGAAAAAGTACCATTACCATCTCAAGGAAATGATTTCCCATGTTCCAACCTTTTATCCTTGAATCCTAAGTGGCATGAACCACCATCATCAACACAATATTGCCTTGAAAGTTCTACAACAGCTCTGGCAGCTAGGCTTGCATGTTCTGCAAACTCTGCCGCTGCTTGAGCAGCAGAGGTAGCATCCTTAAGTTTCATGTTCCAATTCTGCTTGCCAATAGAAAAATTAACATTACCATCTCCAGGAAACGCTTTCCCATGTTCCAACCTTTTATCCTTGAAACCTAAGTCGCATGAACCATCATCATCAACACAATATTGCCTTGAAAGTTCTATAATAGCTCTGGCAACTAGGCTTGCATGTTCTGCAAACTCAGCCGCTGCTTGAGCAGCAGAGGTAGCATCCTTAAATTTCATGTTACAATACTACCTTCCAATAGAAAAATTACCATTACCATCTCAAGGAAATGATTTCCCATGTTCCAACCTTTTATCCTTGAAACCTAAGTGGCATGAACCATAATCATCAACTCAATATTGCCTTGAAAGTTCTACAATAGCTCTGGCAGCTAGGCTTGCATGTTCTGCAAACTCAGCCGCTGCTTGAGTAGCAATGGTAGCATCCTTAAATTTCAGGTTCCAATTCTACCTGCCAATAGAAAAATTACCATTACCATCTCCAGGAAATGATTGCCCATGTTCCAACCTTTTCTCCTTGAAACCTAAGTGGCATGAACCACCATCATCAACACAATATTGCCTTGAAAGTTCTACAACACCTCTGGCAGCTAGGCTTGCATGTTCTGCAAACTCAGCCGCTGCTTGAGCAGCAGAGGTAGCATCCTTAAATATCATGTTACAATACTACCTACCAATAGAAAAATTACCATTACCATCTCAAGGAAATGATTTCCCATGTTCCAACCTTTTATCCTTGAATCCTAAGTGGCATGAACCACCATCATCAACACAATATTGCCTTGAAAGTTCTACAACAGCTCTGGCAGCTAGGCTTGCATGTTCTGCAAACTCTGCCGCTGCTTGAGCAGCAGAGGTAGCATCCTTAAGTTTCATGTTCCAATTCTGCTTGCCAATAGAAAAATTAACATTACCATCTCCAGGAAACGCTTTCCCATGTTCCAACCTTTTATCCTTGAAACCTAAGTCGCATGAACTATCATCATCAACACAATATTGCCTTGAAAGTTCTATAATAGCTCTGGCAGCTAGGCTTGCATGTTCTACAAACTCAGCCGCTGCTTGAGCAGCAGAGGTAGCATCCATTAATTTCATGTTACAATACTACCTGCCAATAGAAAAATTACCATTACCATCTCCAGGAAACGCTTTCCCATGTTCCAACCTTTTATCCTTGAAACCTAAGTCGCATGAACTATCATCATCAACACAATATTGCCTTGAAAGTTCTATAATAGCTCTAGCAGCTAGGCTTGCATGTTCTGCAAACTCAGCCGCTGCTTGAGCAGCAGAGGTAGCATCCTTAAATTTCATGTTACAATACTACCTGCCAATAGAAAAATTACCATTACCATCTCAAGGAAATGATTTCCCATGTTCCAACCTTTTATCCTTGAAACCTAAGTGGCATGAACCATAATCATCAACTCAATATTGCCTTGAAAGTTCTACAATAGCTCTGGCAGCTAGGCTTGCATGTTCTGCAAACTCAGCCGCTGCTTGAGTAGCAATGGTAGCATCCTTAAATTTCAGGTTCCAATTCTACCTGCCAATAGAAAAATTACCATTACCATCTCCAGGAAATGATTGCCCATGTTACAACCTTTTATCCTTGAAACCTAAGTGGCATGAACCACCATCGTCAACACAATATTGCCTTGAAAGTTCTACAACAGCTCTGGTAGCTAGGCTTGCATGTTCTGCAAACTCAGCCGCTGCTTGAGCAGCAGAGGTAGCATCCTTAAATTTCATGTTCCAATTCTGCTTGCCAACAGAAAAATTAACATTACCATCTCCAGGAAATGCTTTCCCATATTCCAACCTTTTATCCTTGAAACCTAAGTAGCATGAACCATCATCAACAACACAATATTGCCTGGTAAGTTCTATAACAGCTCTGGCAGTTAGGCTTGCATGTTCTGAAAACTCAGCCGCTGCTTGAGCAGCAGAGGTAGCATCCTTAAATTTCATATTACAATACTACCTGCCAATAGAAAAATTACCATTACCATCTCAAGGGAATGATTTCCCATGTTCCAACCTTTCATCCTGGAAACCTAAGTGGCATGAACCACCATCATCAACACAATATTGCCTTGAAAGTTCTACAACAGCTCTGGCAGCTAGGCTTGCATGTTCTGCAAACTCTGCCACTGCTTGAGCTGCAGAGGTAGCATCCTTAAGTTTCATGTTCCAATTCTGCTTGCCAATAGAAAAATTAACATTACCATCTCCAGGAAACGCTTTCCCATGTTCCAACCTTTTATCCTTGAAACCTAAGTCGCATGAACTATCATCATCAACACAATATTGCCTTGAAAGTTCTATAATAGCTCTGGCAGCTAGGCTTGCATGTTCTTCAAACTCAGCCGCTGCTTGAGCAGCAGAGGTAGCATCCTTAAATTTCATGTTACAATACTACCTGCCAATAGAAAAATTACCATTACCATCTCAAGGAAATGATTTCCCATGTTCCAACCTTTTATCCTTGAAACCTAAGTGGCATGAACCACCATCATCAACACAATATTTCCTTGAAAGTTCTACAACAGCTCTGGCAGCTAGGCTTGCATGTTCTGCAAACTCAGCCGCTGCTTGAACAGCTGAGGTAGCATCCTTAAATTTCATGTTACAATACTACCTGCCAATAGAAAAATTACCATTACCATCTCAAGGAAATGATTTCCCATGTTCCAACCTTTTATCCTTGAAACCTAAGTGGCATGAACCACCATCATCAACACAATATTGCCTTGCAAGTTCTACAACAGCTCTGGCAGCTAGGCTTGCATGTTCTGCAAACTCTGCCGCTGCTTGAGCAGCAGAGGTAGCATCCTTAAGTTTCATGTTCCAATTCTGCTCGCCAATAGAAAAATTAACATTACCATCTCCAGGAAACGCTTTCCCATGTTCCAACCTTTTATCCTTGAAACCTAAGTCGCATGAACTATCATCATCAACACAATATTGCCTTGAAAGTTCTATAATAGCTCTGGCAGCTAGGCTTGCATGTTCTACAAACTCAGCCGCTGCTTGAGCAGCAGAGGTAGCATCCTTAAATTTCATGTTACAATACTACCTGCCAATAGAAAAATTACCATTACCATCTCAAGGAAATGATTTCCCATGTTCCAACCTTTTATCCTTGAAACCTAAGTGGCATGAACCACCATCATCAACACAATATTTCCTTGAAAGTTCTACAACAGCTCTGGCAGCTAGGCTTGCATGTTCTGCAAACTCAGCCGTTGCTTGAGCAGCAGAGGTAGCATCCTTAAATTTCATGTTCCAATTCTGCTTGCCAACAAAAAAATTAACATTACCATCTCCAGGAAATGCTTTCCCATCTTCCAACCTTTTATCCTTGAAACCTAAGTAGCATGAACCATCATCAACAACACAATATTGCCTGGTAAGTTCTATAACAGCTCTGGCAGTTAGGCTTGCATGTTCTGCAAACTCAGCCGCTGCTTGAGCAGCAGAGGTAGCATCCTTAAATTTCATATTACAATACTACCTGCCAATAGAAAAATTACCATTACCATCTCAAGGGAATGATTTCCCATGTTCCAACCTTTCATCCTTGAAACCTAAGTGGCATGAACCACCATCATCAACACAATATTGCCTTGAAAGTTCTACAACAGCTCTGGCAGCTAGGCTTGCATGTTCTGCAAACTCTGCCGCTGCTTGAGCAGCAGAGGTAGCATCCTTAAGTTTCATGTTCCAATTCAGCTTGCCAATAGAAAAATTAACATTACCATCTCCAGGAAACGCTTTCCCATGTTCCAACCTTTTATCCTTGAAACCTAAGTCGCATGAACTATCATCATCAACACAATATTGCCTTGAAAGTTCTATAATAGCTCTGGCAGCTAGGCTTGCATGTTCTTCAAACTCAGCCGCTGCTTGAGCAGCAGAGGTAGCATCCTTAAATTTCATGTTACAATACTACCTGCCAATAGAAAAATTACCATTACCATCTCAAGGAAATGATTTCCCATATGCCAACCTTTTATCCTTGAAACCTAAGTGGCATGAACCACCATCATCAACACAATATTTCCTTGAAAGTTCTACAACAGCTCTGGCAGCTAGGCTTGCATGTTCTGCAAACTCAGCCGCTGCTTGAACAGCAGAGGTAGCATCCTTAAATTTCATGTTACAATACTACCTGCCAATAGAAACATTACCGTTACCATCTCTAGGAAATGATTTCCCATGTTCCAACCTTTTATCCTTGAAACCTAAGTGGCATGAACCATAATCATCAACTCAATATTGCCTTGAAAGTTCTACAATAGCTCTGGCAGCTAGGCTTGCATGTTCTGCAAACTCAGCCGCTGCTTGAGTAGCAATGGTAGCATCCTTAAATTTTAGGTTCCAATTCTACCTGCCAATAGAAAAATTACCATTACCATCTCTAGGAAATGATTGCCCATGTTCCAACCTTTTATCCTTGAAACCTAAGTGGCATGAACCACCATCATCAACACAATATTGCCTTGAAAGTTCTACAACAGCTCTGGCAGCTAGGCTTGCATGTTCTGCAAACTCAGCCGCTGCTTGAGCAGCAGAGGTAGCATCCTTAAATTTCATGTTCCAATTCTGCTTGCCAACAGAAAAATTAACATTACCATCTCCAGGAAATGCTTTCCCATCTTCCAACCTTTTATCCTTGAAACCTAAGTAGCATGAACCATCATCAACAACACAATATTGCCTGGTAAGTTCTATAACAGCTCTGGCAGTTAGGCTTGCATGTTCTGCAAACTCAGCCGCTGCTTGAGCAGCAGAGGTAGCATCCTTAAATTTCATATTACAATACTACCTGCCAATAGAAAAATTACCATTACCATCTCAAGGGAATGATTTCCCATGTTCCAACCTTTCATCCTGGAAACCTAAGTGGCATGAACCACCATCATCAACACAATATTGCCTTGAAAGTTCTACAACAGCTCTGGCAGCTAGGCTTGCATGTTCTGCAAACTCTGCCGCTGCTTGAGCAGCAGAGGTAGCATCCTTAAGTTTCATGTTCCAATTCAGCTTGCCAATAGAAAAATTAACATTACCATCTCCAGGAAATGCTTTCCCATGTTCCAACCTTTTATCCTTGAAACCTAAGTCGCATGAACTATCATCATCAACACAATATTGCCTTGAAAGTTCTATAATAGCTCTGGCAGCTAGGCTTGCATGTTCTTCAAACTCAGCCGCTGCTTGAGCAGCAGAGGTAGCATCCTTAAATTTCATGTTACAATACTACCTGCCAATAGAAAAATTACCATTACCATCTCAAGGAAATGATTTCCCATGTTTCAACCTTTTATCCTTGAAACCTAAGTGGCATGAACCACCATCATCAACACAATATTTCCTTGAAAGTTCTGCAACAGCTCTGGCAGCTAGGCTTGCATGTTCTGCAAACTCAGCCGCTGCTTGAACAGCTGAGGTAGCATCCTTAAATTTCATGTTACAATACTACCTGCCAATAGAAAAATTACCATTACCATCTCAAGGAAATGATTTCCCATGATCCAACCTTTTATCCTTGAAACCTAAGTGGCATGAACCATAATCATCAACTCAATATTGCCTTGAAAGTTCTACAATAGCTCTGGCAGCTAGGCTTGCATGTTCTGCAAACTCAGTCGCTGCTTGAGTAGCAATGGTAGCATCCTTAAATTTCATGTTCCAATTCTGCCTGCCAATAGAAAAATTACCATTACCATCTCCAGGAAATGATTGCCCATGTTCCAACCTTTTATCCTTGAAACCTAAGTGGCATGAACCACCATCATCAACACAATATTGCCTTGAAAGTTCTACAACAGCTCTGGCAGCTAGGCTTGCATGTTCTGCAAACTCAGCCGCTGCTTGAGCAGCAGAGGTAGCATCCTTAAATTTCATGTTCCAATTCTGCTTGCCAACAGAAAAATTAACATTACCATCTCCAGGAAATGCTTTACCATCTTCCAACCTTTTATCCTTGAAACCTAAGTAGCATGAACCATCATCAACAACACAATATTGCCTGGTAAGTTCTATAACAGCTCTGGCAGTTAGGCTTGCATGTTCTGCAAACTCAGCCGCTGCTTGAGCAGCAGAGGTAGCATCCTTAAATTTCATATTACAATACTACCTGCCAATAGAAAAATTACCATTACCATCTCAAGGGAATGATTTCCCATGTTCCAACCTTTCATCCTGGAAACCTAAGTGGCATGAACCACCATCATCAACACAATATTGCCTTAAAAGTTCTACAACAGCTCTGGCAGCTAGGCTTGCATGTTCTGCAAACTCTGCCGCTGCTTGAGCAGCAGAGGTAGCATCCTTAAGTTTCATGTTCCAATTCAGCTTGCCAATAGAAAAATTAACATTACCATCTCCAGGAAACGCTTTCCCATGTTCCAACCTTTTATCCTTGAAACCTAAGTCGCATGAAATATCATCATCAACACAATATTGCCTTGAAAGTTCTATAATAGCTCTGGCAGCTAGGCTTGCATGTTCTTCAAACTCAGCCGCTGCTTGAGCAGCAGAGGTAGCATCCTTAAATTTCATGTTACAATACTACCTGCCAATAGAAAAATTACCATTACCATCTCAAGGAAATGATTTCCCATGTTCCAACCTTTTATCCTTGAAACCTAAGTGGCATGAACCACCATCATCAACACAATATTTCCTTCAAAGTTCTACAACAGCTCTGGCAGCTAGGCTTGCATGTTCTGCGAACTCAGCCGCTGCTTGAACAACTGAGGTAGCATCCTTAAATTTCATGTTACAATACTACCTGCCAATAGAAAAATTACCATTACCATCTCAAGGAAATGATTTCCCATGATCCAACCTTTTATCCTTGAAACCTAAGTGGCATGAACCACCATCATCAACACAATATTGCCTTGAAAGTTCTACAACAGCTCTGGCAGCTAGGCTTGCATGTTCTGCAAACTCTGCCGCTGCTTGAGCAGCAGAGGTAGCATCCTTAAGTTTCATGTTCCAATTTTGCTTGCCAATAGAAAAATTAACATTACCATCTCCAGGAAACGCTTTCCCATGTTCCAACCTTTTATCCTTGAAACCTAAGTCGCATGAACTATCATCATCAACACAATATTGCCTTGAAAGTTCTATAATAGCTCTGGCAGCTAGGCTTGCATGTTCTACAAACTCAGCCGCTGCTTGAGCAGCAGAGGTAGCATCCTTAAATTTCATGTTACAATACTACCTGCCAATAGAAAAATTACCATTACCATCTCAAGGAAATGATTTCCCATGTTCCAACCTTTTATCCTTGAAACCTAAGTGGCATGAACCACCATCATCAACACAATATTTCCTTGAAAGTTCTACAACAGCTCTGGCAGCTAGGCTTGCATGTTCTGCAAACTCAGCCGCTGCTTGAACAGCAGAGGTAGCATCCTTAAATTTCATGTTACAATACTACCTGCCAATAGAAAAATTACCATTACCATCTCCAGGAAATGATTTCCCATGTTCCAACCTTTTATCCTTGAAACCTAAGTGGCATGAACCATAATCATCAACTCAATATTGCCTTGAAAGTTCTACAATAGCTCTGGCAGCTAGGCTTGCATGTTCTTCAAACTCAGCCGCTGCTTGAGTAGCAATGGTAGCATCCTTAAATTTTAGGTTCCAATTCTACCTGCCAATAGAAAAATTACCATTACCATCTCCAGGAAATGATTGCCCATGTTCCAACCTTTTATCCTTGAAACCTAAGTGGCATGAACCACCATCATCAACACAATAATGCCTTGAAAGTTCTACAACAGCTCTGGCAGCTAGGCTTGCATGTTCTGCAAACTCAGCCGCTGCTTGAGCAGCAGAGGTAGCATCCTTAAATTTCATGTTACAATACTACCTGTCAATAGAAAAATTACCATTACCATCTCAAGGAAATGATTTCCCATGATCCAACCTTTTATCCTTGAAACCTAAGTGGCATGAACCATAATCATCAACTCAATATTGCCTTGAAAGTTCTACAATAGCTCTGGCAGCTAGGCTTGCATGTTCTGCAAACTCAGCCGCTGCTTGAGTAGCAATGGTAGCATCCTTAAATTTCAGGTTCCAATTCTGCCTGCCAATAGAAAAATTACCATTACCATCTCCAGGAAATGATTGCCCATGTTCCAACCTTTTATCCTTGAAACCTAAGTGGCATGAACCACCATCATCAACACAATATTGCCTTGAAAGTTCTACAACAGCTCTGGCAGCTAGGCTTGCATGTTCTGCAAACTCAGCCGCTGCTTGAGCAGCAGAGGTAGCATCCTTAAATTTCATGTTCCAATTCTGCTTGCCAACAGAAAAATTAACATTACCATCTCCAGGAAATGCTTTCCCATCTTCCAACCTTTTATCCTTGAAACCTAAGTAGCATGAACCATCATCAACAACACAATATTGCCTGGTAAGTTCTATAACAGCTCTGGCAGTTAGGCTTGCATGTTCTGCAAACTCAGCCGCTGCTTGAGCAGCAGAGGTAGCATCCTTAAATTTCATATTACAATACTACCTGCCAATAGAAAAATTACCATTACCATCTCAAGGGAATGATTTCCCATGTTCCAACCTTTCATCCTAGAAACCTAAGTGGCATGAACCACCATCATCAACACAATATTGCCTTGAAAGTTCTACAACAGCTCTGGCAGCTAGGCTTGCATGTTCTGCAAACTCTGCCGCTGCTTGAGCAGCAGAGGTAGCATCCTTAAGTTTCATGTTCCAATTCAGCTTGCCAATAGAAAAATTAACATTACCATCTCCAGGAAACGCTTTCCCATGTTCCAACCTTTTATCCTTGAAACCTAAGTCGCATGAACTATCATCATCAACACAATATTGCCTTGAAAGTTCTATAATAGCTCTGGCAGCTAGGCTTGCATGTTCTTCAAACTCAGCCGCTGCTTGAGCAGCAGAGGTAGCATCCTTAAATTTCATGTTACAATACTACCTGCCAATAGAAAAATTACCATTACCATCTCAAGGAAATGATTTCCCATGTTCCAACCTTTTATCCTTGAAACCTAAGTGGCATGAACCACCATCATCAACACAATATTTCCTTGAAAGTTCTACAACAGCTCTGGCAGCTAGGCTTGCATGTTCTGCAAACTCAGCCGCTGCTTGAACAGCTGAGGTAGCATCCTTAAATTTCATGTTACAATACTACCTGCCAATAGAAAAATTACCATTACCATCTCAAGGAAATGATTTCCCATGATCCAACCTTTTATCCTTGAAACCTAAGTGGCATGAACCACCATCATCAACACAATATTGCCTTGAAAGTTCTACAACAGCTCTGGCAGCTAGGCTTGCATGTTCTGCAAACTCTGCCGCTGCTTGAGCAGCAGAGGTAGCATCCTTAAGTTTCATGTTCCAATTTTGCTTGCCAATAGAAAAATTAACATTACCATCTCCAGGAAACGCTTTCCCATGTTCCAACCTTTTATCCTTGAAACCTAAGTCGCATGAACTATCATCATCAACACAATATTGCCTTGAAAGTTCTATAATAGCTCTGGCAGCTAGGCTTGCATGTTCTACAAACTCAGCCGCTGCTTGAGCAGCAGAGGTAGCATCCTTAAATTTCATGTTACAATACTACCTGCCAATAGAAAAATTACCATTACCATCTCAAGGAAATGATTTCCCATGTTCCAACCTTTTATCCTTGAAACCTAAGTGGCATGAACCACCATCATCAACACAATATTTCCTTGAAAGTTCTACAACAGCTCTGGCAGCTAGGCTTGCATGTTCTGCAAACTCAGCCGCTGCTTGAACAGCAGAGGTAGCATCCTTAAATTTCATGTTACAATACTACCTGCCAATAGAAAAATTACCATTACCATCTCCAGGAAATGATTTCCCATGTTCCAACCTTTTATCCTTGAAACCTAAGTGGCATGAACCATAATCATCAACTCAATATTGCCTTGAAAGTTCTACAATAGCTCTGGCAGCTAGGCTTGCATGTTCTTCAAACTCAGCCGCTGCTTGAGTAGCAATGGTAGCATCCTTAAATTTTAGGTTCCAATTCTACCTGCCAATAGAAAAATTACCATTACCATCTCCAGGAAATGATTGCCCATGTTCCAACCTTTTATCCTTGAAACCTAAGTGGCATGAACCACCATCATCAACACAATAATGCCTTGAAAGTTCTACAACAGCTCTGGCAGCTAGGCTTGCATGTTCTGCAAACTCAGCCGCTGCTTGAGCAGCAGAGGTAGCATCCTTAAATTTCATGTTACAATACTACCTGTCAATAGAAAAATTACCATTACCATCTCAAGGAAATGATTTCCCATGATCCAACCTTTTATCCTTGAAACCTAAGTGGCATGAACCATAATCATCAACTCAATATTGCCTTGAAAGTTCTACAATAGCTCTGGCAGCTAGGCTTGCATGTTCTGCAAACTCAGCCGCTGCTTGAGTAGCAATGGTAGCATCCTTAAATTTCAGGTTCCAATTCTGCCTGCCAATAGAAAAATTACCATTACCATCTCCAGGAAATGATTGCCCATGTTCCAACCTTTTATCCTTGAAACCTAAGTGGCATGAACCACCATCATCAACACAATATTGCCTTGAAAGTTCTACAACAGCTCTGGCAGCTAGGCTTGCATGTTCTGCAAACTCAGCCGCTGCTTGAGCAGCAGAGGTAGCATCCTTAAATTTCATGTTCCAATTCTGCTTGCCAACAGAAAAATTAACATTACCATCTCCAGGAAATGCTTTCCCATCTTCCAACCTTTTATCCTTGAAACCTAAGTAGCATGAACCATCATCAACAACACAATATTGCCTGGTAAGTTCTATAACAGCTCTGGCAGTTAGGCTTGCATGTTCTGCAAACTCAGCCGCTGCTTGAGCAGCAGAGGTAGCATCCTTAAATTTCATATTACAATACTACCTGCCAATAGAAAAATTACCATTACCATCTCAAGGGAATGATTTCCCATGTTCCAACCTTTCATCCTAGAAACCTAAGTGGCATGAACCACCATCATCAACACAATATTGCCTTGAAAGTTCTACAACAGCTCTGGCAGCTAGGCTTGCATGTTCTGCAAACTCTGCCGCTGCTTGAGCAGCAGAGGTAGCATCCTTAAGTTTCATGTTCCAATTCAGCTTGCCAATAGAAAAATTAACATTACCATCTCCAGGAAACGCTTTCCCATGTTCCAACCTTTTATCCTTGAAACCTAAGTCGCATGAACTATCATCATCAACACAATATTGCCTTGAAAGTTCTATAATAGCTCTGGCAGCTAGGCTTGCATGTTCTTCAAACTCAGCCGCTGCTTGAGCAGCAGAGGTAGCATCCTTAAATTTCATGTTACAATACTACCTGCCAATAGAAAAATTACCATTACCATCTCAAGGAAATGATTTCCCATGTTCCAACCTTTTATCCTTGAAACCTAAGTGGCATGAACCACCATCATCAACACAATATTTCCTTGAAAGTTCTACAACAGCTCTGGCAGCTAGGCTTGCATGTTCTGCAAACTCAGCCGCTGCTTGAACAGCTGAGGTAGCATCCTTAAATTTCATGTTACAATACTACCTGCCAATAGAAAAATTACCATTACCATCTCAAGGAAATGATTTCCCATGATCCAACCTTTTATCCTTGAAACCTAAGTGGCATGAACCACCATCATCAACACAATATTGCCTTGAAAGTTCTACAACAGCTCTGGCAGCTAGGCTTGCATGTTCTGCAAACTCTGCCGCTGCTTGAGCAGCAGAGGTAGCATCCTTAAGTTTCATGTTCCAATTTTGCTTGCCAATAGAAAAATTAACATTACCATCTCCAGGAAACGCTTTCCCATGTTCCAACCTTTTATCCTTGAAACCTAAGTCGCATGAACTATCATCATCAACACAATATTGCCTTGAAAGTTCTATAATAGCTCTGGCAGCTAGGCTTGCATGTTCTACAAACTCAGCCGCTGCTTGAGCAGCAGAGGTAGCATCCTTAAATTTCATGTTACAATACTACCTGCCAATAGAAAAATTACCATTACCATCTCAAGGAAATGATTTCCCATGTTCCAACCTTTTATCCTTGAAACCTAAGTGGCATGAACCACCATCATCAACACAATATTTCCTTGAAAGTTCTACAACAGCTCTGGCAGCTAGGCTTGCATGTTCTGCAAACTCAGCCGCTGCTTGAACAGCAGAGGTAGCATCCTTAAATTTCATGTTACAATACTACCTGCCAATAGAAAAATTACCATTACCATCTCAAGGAAATGATTTCCCATGTTCCAACCTTTTATCCTTGAAAGCTAAGTGGCATGAACCATAATCATCAACTCAATATTGCCTTGAAAGTTCTACAATAGCTCTGGCAGCTAGGCTTGCATGTTCTGCAAACTCAGCCGCTGCTTGAGTAGCAATGGTAGCATCCTTAAATTTTAGGTTCCAATTCTACCTGCCAATAGAAAAATTACCATTACCATCTCCAGGAAATGATTGCCCATGTTCCAACCTTTTATCCTTGAAACCTAAGTGGCATGAACCACCATCATCAACACAATATTGCCTTGAAAGTTCTACAACAGCTCTGGCAGCTAGGCTTGCATGTTCTGCAAACTCAGCCGCTGCTTGAGCAGCAGAGGTAGCATCCTTAAATTTCATGTTCCAATTCTGCTTGCCAACAGAAAAATTAACATTACCATCTCCAGGAAATGCTTTCCCATCTTCCAACCTTTTATCCTTGAAACCTAAGTAGCATGAACCATCATCAACAACACAATATTGCCTAGTAAGTTCTATAACAGCTCTGGCAGTTAGGCTTGCATGTTCTGCAAACTCAGCCGCTGCTTGAGCAGCAGAGGTAGCATCCTTAAATTTCATATTACAATACTACCTGCCAATAGAAAAATTACCATTACCATCTCAAGGGAATGATTTCCCATGTTCCAACCTTTCATCCTGGAAACCTAAGTAGCATGAACCACCATCATCAACACAATATTGCCTTGAAAGTTCTACAACAGCTCTGGCAGCTAGGCTTGCATGTTCTGCAAACTCTGCCGCTGCTTGAGCAGCAGAGGTAGCATCCTTAAGTTTCATGTTCCAATTCTGCTTGCCAATAGAAAAATTAACATTACCATCTCCAGGAAACGCTTTCCCATGTTCCAACCTTTTATCCTTGAAACCTAAGTCGCATGAACTATCATCATCAACACAATATTGCCTTGAAAGTTCTATAATAGCTCTGGCAGCTAGGCTTGCATGTTCTTCAAACTCAGCCGCTGCTTGAGCAGTAGAGGTAGCATCCTTAAATTTCATGTTACAATACTACCTGCAAATAGAAAAATTACCATTACCATCCCAAGGAAATGATTTCCCATGTTCCAACCTTTTATCCTTGAAACCTAAGTGGCATGAACCACCATCATCAACACAATATTGCCTTGAAAGTTCTACAACATCTCTGGCAGCTAGGCTTGCATGTTCTGCAAACTCAGCCGCTGCTTGAGCATCAGAGGTAGCATCCTTAAATTTCATGTTACAATACTACCTGCCAATAGAAAAATTTCCATTACCATCTCAAGGAAATGATTTCCCATGTTCCAACCTTTTATCCTTGAAACCTAAGTGGCATGAACCATAATCATCAACTCAATATTGCCTTGAAAGTTCTACAATAGCTCTGGCAGCTAGGCTTGCATGTTCTGCAAACTCAGCCGCTGCTTGAGTAGCAATGGTAGCATCCTTAAATTTTAGGTTCCAATTCTACCTGCCAATAGAAAAATTACCATTACCATCTCCAGGAAATGATTGCCCATGTTCCAACCTTTTATCCTTGAAACCTAAGTGGCATGAACCACCATCATCAACACAATATTGCCTTGAAAGTTCTACAATAGCTCTGGCAGCTAGGCTTGCATGTTCTGCAAACTCAGCCGCTGCTTGAGCAACAGAGGTAGCATCCTTAAATTTCATGTTCCAATTCTGCTTGCCAACAGAAAAATTAACATTACCATCTCCAGGAAATGCTTTCCCATCTTCCAACCTTTTATCCTTGAAACCTAAGTAGCTTGAACCATCATCATAAACACAATATTGCCTTGTAAGTTCTATAACAGCTCTGGCAGTTAGGCTTGCATGTTCTACAAACTCAGCCGCTGCTTGAGCAGCAGAGGTAGCATCCTTAAATTTCATGTTCCAATACTACCTGCCAATAGAAAAATTACCATTACTATCTCAAGGAAATGATTTCCCATGTTCCAACTTTTCATCCTGGAAACCTAAGTGGCATGAACCACCATCATCAACACAATATTGCCTTAAAAGTACTATAACAGCTCTGGCTGCTAGGCTTGCATGTTCTGCAAACTCAGCCACTGCTTGAGCAGCAGAGGTAGAATCCTTAAATTTCATGTTCCAATTCTGCTTGCCAACAGAAAAATTAACATTACCATCTCCAGGAAATGTTTGCCCATCTTCCAACCTTTTATCCTTGAAACCTAAGTGTCATGAACCATCATCATCAACACAATATTGCCTTGTAAGTTCTATAACAGCTCTGGCAGCTAGGCTTGCATGTTCTGCAAACTCATCCGCTGCTTGAGCAGCAGATGTAGCATCCTTAAATTTCATGTTCCAATACTACCTGCCAATAGAAAAATTACCATTACTATCTCAAGGAAATAATTTCCCATGTTCCAACTTTTCATCGTGGAAACCTAAGTGGCATGAACCACCATCATCAACACAATATTGCCTTGAAAGTTCTACAACTGCTCTGGCAGCTAGGCTTGCATCTTCTGCAAACTCAGCCACTGCTTGAGCAGCAGAGGTATCATATTTAAATTTCATGTTCTAATTCTTCTTGCCAACAGAAAAATTAACATAACCATCTCCAGGAAATGCTTGCCGTTCCAACCTTTCATCCTTGAAACCTAAGTGGCATGAACCACCATCATCAACTCAATATTGCCTTGAAAGTTCTACAACAACATTTGTAGCCAGGCTTGCTTGTTTTGCAAACTCAGTCGCTACTTGAGTAGCAAAGGTAACATCCTTAAATTTCATGTTCCAATTCTGCCTTCCAACAAAAAAATTACCATTACCACCTCAAGGAAATGGTTGTCCATGTTCCAACCTTTCATCCTTGAAAACTAAGTGTCATGAACCATAATCATCAACTCAATATTGCCTTGAAAGTTCTACAATAGCTCTGGAAGCTAGGCTTGCATGTTCTGAAAACTCTGCCGCTGCTTGAGTAGCAAGGGTAGCATCCTTAAATTTCATGTTCCAATTCTCCCTGCCAATAGAAAATTACCATTACCATATTAAGGAAATGATTGCCCTTGTTTCAACCTTTAATCCTTGAAACCTAAGTGGCATGAACCCTCATCATCAACACAATATTTCCTTGAAAGTTCTCCAACAGCTCTAGCAGCTAGGCTTGCATATTCTCCAAAATCAGCCGCTGCTTGAGCAGCAGAGGTAGCATACTTAAATTTCATGTTCCAATACTACCTGCCAATACAAAATACCATTACCATCTCAAGGAAATGATTGCCCATGTTCCAACCTTTAATCCTTGAAACCTAAGTGGCATGAACCATCATCATCAACAAAATATTTCCTTGAAAGTTCTCCAACAGCATTTGTAGCTAGGCTTGCATGTTTTGCAAACACAGTCGCTACTTGAGCAACAGAGGTAGCATCCTTAAATTTGATGTTCCAATTCAGCCTGCCAACAGAAAAATTAACATTACCATCTCCAGGAAACGATTACCCATGTTCCAACCTTTCATCCTTGAAAACTAAGTGGCATGAACCATAATCATCAACTCAATATTGCCTTGAAAGTTCTACAATAGCTTTGGTAGCTAGGCTTGCATGTTCTGCAAACTCAACCGCTGCTTGAATAGCAATGGTAGCATCCTTAAATTTCATGTTCCAATTCTGCCTGCCAATAGAAAAATTACCATTACCATCTCCAGGAAATGATTGCCCATGTTCCAACCTTTTATCCTTGAAACCTAAGTGGCATGAACAACCATCATCAACACAATATTGCCTTGAAAGTTCTACAACAGCTCTGGCAGCTAAGCTTGCATGTTCTGCAAACTCAGACGCTGCTTGAGCAGCAGAGGTAGTATCCTTAAATTTCATGTTCCAATTCTTCTTGCCAACAGAAAAATTAACATTACCATCTCCAGAAAATGCTTTCCCATGTTCCAACCTTTTATCCTTGAAATCTAAGTAGCATGAACCATCATCATCAACACAATATTGCCTTAAAAGTTCTATAACAGCTCTGGCAGTTAGGCTTGCATGTTCTGCAAACTCAGCCACTGCTTGAGTAGCAGAGGTAGCTTCCTTAAATTTCATGTTCCAATACTACCTGCCAATAGAAAAATTACCATTACCATCTCAAGGAAATGACTTCCCATGTTCCAACCTTTCATCCTGGAAACCTAAGTGGCATGAACCACCATCATCAACAGAATATTGCCTTGAAAGTTCTACAACAGCTCTGGCAGCTATGCTTACATATTCTGCAAACTTAGCAGCTGCTTGAGCAATAGAGGTAGCATACTTAAATTTCATGTTCCAATTTTGCCTCCCAATAGAAAAATTACCATTACCATCTCCAGAAAATGATTGCCCATGTTCCAACCTTTTATCCTTGAAACCTAAGTAGCATGAACCACCATCATCAACACAATATTGCCTTGAAAGTTCTACAACAGCTCTGGCAGCTAAGCTTGCATGTTCTGCAAACTCAGCCGCTGCTTGAGCAGCAGAGGTAGCATCCTTAAATTTCATGTTCCAATTCTTCTTGCCAACAGAAAAATTAACATTACCATCTCAAGGAAATGATTGCCCATGTTCCAAACTTCATCCTTGAAACCTAAGTGGCATGAACCACCATCATCAACACAATATTGCCTTGAATGATCTACAACAGCTCTGGCAGCTAGGCTTGCATGTTCTGCAAACTCAGCCGCTGCTTGAGCAACAGAGGTAGCATCCTTAAATTTCATGTTCCAAATCTGCCTGCCAATAAAAAAATTAACATTACCATCTCTAGGAAATGCTTTCCCATGTTCCAACCTTTCATCCTTGAAACCTAAGTGGCATGAACCACCATCATCAACACAATATTGCCTTGAAAGTTCTCCAACAGCTATGGCAGCTAGGCTTGCATGTTCTCCTAACTCAGCCGCTGCTTGAGCAGCAGAGGTAGCATCCTTAAATTTCATGTTCCAATACTGCCTGCCAATAGAAAAATTACCATTACCATCTCAAGGAAATGATTGCCCATGTTCCAAACTTCATCCTTGAAACCTAAGTGGCTTGAACCACCATCATCAACACAATATTGCCTTGAAATTTCTACAATAGCTCTGGCAGCTAGGCTTGCATGTTCTGCAAACTCAGCCGCTGCTTGAGTAGCAATGGTAGCATCCTTAAATTTCTTGTTCCAATTCTGCCAGCCAATAGAAAAATTACCATTACCATCTCCAGGAAATGATTGCCCATGTTCCAACCTTTTATCCTTGAAACCTATGTGGCATGAATCATCAACACAATATTGCCTTGAAAGATCAACAACAACTCTGGCAGCTAGGCTTGCATGTTCTGCAAACTCAGCCGCTGCTTGAGCAGCAGAGGTAGCATCCTTAAATATCATGTTCCAATTCTGCTTGCCAACATAAAAATTAACATTATCATCTCCAGGAAGTGCTTTCCCATGTTCCAACCTTTCATCCTTGAAACCTAAGTGGCATGAACCACCATCATCAAACACAACATTGCCTTGAAAGTTCTCCAACAGCTCTGGCAGCTAGGCTTGCATGTTCTCCTAACTCAGCCGCTGTTTGAGCAGCAGAGGTAGCATCCTTAAATTTCATGTTCCAATACTGCCTGCCAATTGAAAAATTACCATTACCATCTCAAGGATATGATTGCCCATGTTCCAAACTTCATCCTTGAAACCTAAGTGGCATGAACCACCATTATCAACACAATATTGCCTTGAAATTTCTACAATAGCTCTGTCAGCTAGGCTTGCATGTTCTGCAAACTCAGCCGCTGCATGAGCAGCAGAGGTAGCATCTTTAAATTTCATGTTCCAAATCTGCCTGCCAATATAAAAATTAACATTACCATCTCCAGGAAATGCTTGCCCATGTTCCAACATTTTATCCTTGAAACCTAAGTGGCATAAACCACCATCATCAACACAATATTGCCTTGAAATTTCTACAATAGCTCAGGCAGCTAGGCTTGCATGTTCTGCAAACTCAGCCGCTGCATGAGCAGCAGAGGTAGCATCCTTAAATTTCATGTTCCAATTCTGCCTGCCAATAAAAAAATTAACATTACCATCTCCAGGAAATGCTTTCCCATGTTCCAATATTTCATCCTTGAAACCTAAGTGGCATGAACCACTACATCAACACAATACTGCATTGAAAGTCCTACAACAGCTTTTGTAGCTAGGCTTGCATATTCTGCAAACTCAGTCGCTACTTGAGCAGCAGAGGTAGCATCCTTAAATTTCATGTTCCAATTCTGCTTGCCAACAGAAAAATTAACATTACCATCTCCAGGAAATGCTTTCCCATGTTCCAACCTTTCATCCTTGAAACCTAAGTGGCATGAACCACCATCATCAACACAATATTGCCTTGAAATTTCTACAATAGCTCTGGCAGCTAGGCTTGCATATTCTGCAAACTCAGCCGCTACATGAGCAGCACAGGTAGCATCATTAAATTTCATGTTCCAATTCTGCCTGCCAACAGAAAAATTACCATTACCACCTCAAGGAAACGATTATCCATTTTCCAACCTTTCATCCTTGAAAACTAAGTGGCATGTACCATAATCATCAACTCAATATTACCTTGAAAGTTCTACAATAGCTTTGGCAGCTAGGCTTGCATGTTCAGCAAACTCAGCCGCTGCTTGAAAAGCAATGGTAGCATCCTTAAATTTCATGTTCCAATTCTGCCTGCCAATAGAAAAATTACCATTACCATCTCCAGGAAATGATTTCCCATGTTCTAACCTTTTATCCTTGAAACTTAAGTGGCATGAACCACCATCATCAACACAATATTGACTTGAAAGTTCTACAACAGCTCTTGCAGCTAAGCTTGCATGTTCTGCAAACTCAGCCGCTGCTTGAGCAGCAGAGGTAGCATCCTTAAATTTCATCTTCCAATTCTGCTTGCCAACAGAAAAATTAACATTACCATCTCCAGAAAATGCTTTCCCATGTTCCAGCCTTTTATCCTTGAAACCTAAGTAGCATAAACCATCATCATCAACAGAATATTACGTTGAAAATTCTATAACAGCTCTGGCAGTTAGGTTTGCATGTTCTGCAAACTCAGCCGCTGCTTGAGCAACAAAGGTAGCATCCTTAAATTTCATGTCCCAATACTACCTGCCAATAGAAAAATTACCATTACCATCTCAAGGAAATGATTTCCCATGTTCCAACCTTTCATCCTGGAAACCTAAGTGGCATGAACCACCATCATCAACACAATATTGCCTTGAAAGTTCTACAACAGCTCTGGCAGCTAGGCTTACATGTTCAGCAAACTTAGCAGCTGCTTGAGCAGCAGAGGTAGCATCCTTAAATTTCATGTTCCAATTCTGCCTGCCAACAGAAAAATTACCATTACCACCTCAAGGAAACGATTACCCATGTTCCAACCTTTCATCTTTGAAAACTAAGTGGCATGAACCATAATCATCAACTCAATATTGCCTTGAAAGTTCTGCAATAGCTCTGGCAGCTAAGCTTGCATGTTCTGCAAACTCAGCCGCTGCTTGAGTAGCAATGGTAGCATCCTTAAATTTCATGTTCCAATTCTGCCATCCAATAGAAAAATTACCATTACCATCTCCAGGAAATGATTGCCCATGTTCCAACCTTTTATCCTTGAAACCTATGTGGCATGAATCATCAACACAATATTGCCTTGAAAGATCAACAACAGCTCTAGCAGCTAGGCTTGCATGTTCTGCAAACTTAGCCGCTGCTAGAGCAGCAGAGGTAGCATCTTTAAATTTCATGTTCCAATTCTGCTTGCCAACAGAAAAATTAACATTACCATCTCCAGGAAGTGCTTTCCCATGTTCCAATCTTTCATCCTTGAAACCTAAGTGGCATGAACCACCATCATCAACACAACATTGCCTTGAAAGTTCTCCAACAGCTCTGGCAGCTAGGCTTGCATGTTCTCCTAACTCAGCCGCTGTTTGAGCAACAGAGGTAGCATCCTTAAATTTCATGTTCCAATACTGCCTGCCAATTGAAAAATTACCATTACCATCTCAAGGATATGATTGCCCATGTTCCAAACTTCATCCTTGAAACCTAAGTGGCATGAACCACCATCATCAACACAATATTGCCTTGAAATTTCTACAATAGCTCTGTCAGCTAGGCTTGCATGTTCTGCAAACTCAGCCGCTGCATGAGCAGCAGAGGTAGCATCTTTAAATTTCATGTTCCAAATCGGCCTGCCAATATAAAAATTAACATTACCATCTCCAGGAAATGCTTGCCCATGTTCCAACATTTTATCCTTGAAACCTAAGTGGCATAAACCACCATCATCAACACAATATTGCCTTGAAATTTCTACAATAGCTCTGGCAGCTAGGCTTGCATGTTCTGCAAACTCAGCCGCTGCATGAGCAGCAGAGGTAGCATCCTTAAATTTCATGTTACAATTCTGCCTGCCAACAGAAAAATTAACATTACAATCTCCAGGAAATGCTTGCCCATGTTCCAACCTTTAATCCTTGAAACCTAAGTGGTATGAACCACCATCATCAACTCAATATTGCCTTGAAAGTTCTACAACAGCTCTGGCAGCTAGGCTTGCATGTTCTACAAACTCAATTGCTGCTTGAGCAGCATAGGTAGCATCCTTGAATTTCATTTTCCAATTCTGCTTGCCAACAGAACAATTACCATTACCATCTCCAGGAAATGATTGACCATGTTCCAACCTTTTATCCTTGAAACCTAAGTGGCATGAACCTCCAACATCAACACAATATTGCCTTGAAAGTTCTCCAACAGCTCTGGCAGCTAGGCTTGCATGTTCTCCAAACTCAGCTGCTGCTTGAGCAGCAGAGGAAGCATTCTTAAATTTCATGTTCCAATTCTGCCTGCCAATAGAAAAATTACCATTACCATCTCAAGGAAATGATTGCCCATGTTCCAACCTTTCATCCTTGAAACCTAAGTGGCATGAACCACCATCATCAATACAATATTGCCTTGAAAGTTCTCCAACAGCTCTGGTAGCTAGGCTTGCATATTCTCCAAAATCAGCCGCTGCTTGAGCAGCAGAGGTAGCATCCTTAAATTTCATGTTCCAATTCTGCCTGTCAATAGAAAAATTACCATTACCATCTCAAGGAAATGATTGCCCATGTTCCAACCTTTAATCCTTGAAACCAAAGTGGCATGAACCACCATCATCAACACAATATTGCCTTGAAAGATCTCCAACAGCTCTGGCAGCTAGGCTTGCATATTCTCCAAAATCAGCCGCTGCTTGAGCAGCAGAGGTAGCATCCTTAAATTTCATGTTCCAATACTGCCTGCCAATAGAAAAATTACCATTACCATCTCAAGGAAATGATTGCCCATGTTCCAAACTTCATCCTTGAAACCTAAGTGGCATGAACCACCATCATCAACACAATATTGCCTTGAAATTTCTACAATAGCTCTGGCAGCTAGGCTTGCTTGTTCTGCAAACTCAGCCGCTGCATGAGCAGCAGAGGTAGCATCCTTAAATTTCATGTTCCAAATCTGCCTGCCAATAAAAAAATAAACATTACTATCTCCAGGAAATGCTTGCCCATGTTCCAACATTTCATCCTTGAAACCTAAGTGGCATGAACCACCATCATCAACTCAATATTGCCTTGAAATTTCTACAATAGCTCTGTCAGCTAGGCTTGCATGTTCTGCAAACTCAGCCGCTGCATGAGCAGCAGAGGTAGCATCCTTAAATTTCATGTTCCAAATCTGCCTGCCAATAAAAAAATTAACATTACCATCTCCAGGAAATGCTTGCCCATGTTCCAACATTTTATCCTTGAAACCTAAGTGGCATGAACCACCATCATCAACACAATATTTCTTTGAAATTTCTACAATAGCACTGGCAGCTAGGCTTGCATGTTCTGAAAACTCAGCCGCTGCATGAGCAGCAGAGGTAGCATCCTTAAATTTCATGTTCCGATTCTGCCTGCCAACAGAAAAATTAACATTACAATCTCCATGAAATGCTTGCCCATGTTCCAACCTTTCATCCTTGAAACCTAAGTGGTATGAACCACCATCATCAACTCAATATTGCCTTGAAAGTTCTCCAAGAGCTCTGGCAGCTAGGCTTGCATGTTCTACAAACTCAATTACTGCTTAGGCAGCAGAGGTAGCATCCTTGAATTTTTATTTTCCAATTCTGCTTGCCAATAGATAAATTACTATTACCATCTCCAGTAAATGATTGCCCATGTTCCAACCTTTTATCCTTGAAACCTAAGTGGCATGAACCTCCAACATCAACACAATATTGCCATGAATGTTCTCCAACACCTCTGGCAGCTAGGCTTGAATATTCTCCAAAATCAGCCGCTGCTTGAGCAGCAGAGGTAGCATCCTTAAATTTCATGTTCCAATACTGCCTGCCAATAGAAAAATTACCATTACCATCTCAAGGAAATGATTGCGCATGTTCCAAACTTCATCCTTGAAACCTAAGTGGCATGAACCACCATCATCAACACAATATTGCCTTGAAAGTTCTCCAACAGCTCTGGTAGCTAGGCTTGCATATTCTCCAAAATCAGCCGCTGCTTGAGCAGCAGAGGTAGCATCCTTAAATTTCATATTCCAATACTGCCTGCCAATAGAAAAATTAACATTACTATCTCCAGGAAATGCTTGCCCATGTTCCAACATTTCATCCTTTAAACCTAAGTGGCATGAACCACCATCATCAACTCAATATTGCCTTGAAAGTTCTACAACAGCTCTGGTAGCTAGGCTTGCATGTTCTGCAAACTCAGTCGCTGCTTGAGCAGCAGAGGTAGCATCCATAAATTTCATGTTCCAATTCTGCTTGCCAATAGAAAAATTAACATAACCATCTCCAGGAAATGCTGGCCCATGTTCCAACCTTTCATCCTTGAAACCCAAGTGGCTTGAACCACCATCATCAACTCAATATTGCCTTGAAAGTTCTACAACAATATTTGTATCTAGGCTTGCATGTTCTGCAAACACATTCGCTACTTGAGCAGTAGAGGTAGCATCCTTAAATTTCATTTTCCAATTCTGCCTGCCAATAGAACAATTACCATTACCATCTCGAGGAAATGATTTCCCATGTTCCAACCTTTTATCCTTGAAACCTAAGTGGCATGAACCACCATCATCAACACAATATTGTCTTGAAAGTTCTATAACAACTCTGGCAGCTAGGCTTGGATGTTTTGAAAACTCAACTGCTACATGAGAAGCAGAGGTAGCATCCTTAAATTTCATGTTCCAGTTCTGCCTGCCAACAGAACAATTACCCTTACCATCTCTAGGAAATGATTGCCCATGTTCCAACCTTTTATCCTTGAAACCTAAGTGGCATGAACCACTATCATCAACACAATATTACCTTGAAAGTTCTACAACAACTCTGGTAGCTAGGCTTGTATTTAATGCAAACTCAACCGCTGCTTGAGCAGTAGAGGTAGCATCCTTAAATTTCATGTTCCAATTCTGCCTGCCAATAGAACAATTACCATTACCATCTCAAGGAAATGATTTCCCATGTTCCAACCTTTTATCCTTGAAAGATAGGTGGCATGAACCACCATCATCAACACAATATTGGCTTGAAAGTTCTATAACAACTCTGGCAGCTAGGCTTGGATGTTTTGCAAACTCAACCGCTGCTTGAGCAGTAGAGGTAACATCCTTTAATTTCATGTTCCAATTCTGCCTGCCAATAGAAAATTTACCATCTTCAGGAAATGATTGCCCATATTCCAACCTTTCATCCTGGAAACCTAAGTGGCATGAACCATCATCATCAACACAATATTGCCTTGAAAGTTCTACAACAGCTCTGGCTGCTAGGCTTGCATGTTCTGCAAACTCAGCCGTTGCTTGAGCAGCAGAGGCAGCATCCTTAAATTTCATGTTCCAATTCTGCTTGCCAACAGAAAAATTAACATAACCATCTCCAGGAAATGCTTGCCCATGTTCCAACCTTTCATCCTTGAAACCTAAGTGGCATGAACCACCATCATCAACTCAATATTGCCTTGAAAGTTCTACAACAACATTTGTATCTTGGCTTGCATGTTCTGCAAACTCAGTCACTACTTGAGCAGCAGAGGTTGCATCCTTAAATTTCATTTTCCAATTCTGCCTGCCAACAGAACAATTACCATTACCATCTCGAGGAAATGATTGCCCATGTTCCAACCTTTTATCCTTGAAACCTAAGTGGCATGAACCACCATCATCAACACAATATTGCCTTGAAAGTTCTCCAACAGCTCTGGCAGCTAGGCTTGCATGTTCTCCAAACTCAGCCGCTGCTTGAGCAGCAGAGGTAGCATTCTGAAATTTCATGTTCCAATTCTGCCTGCCAATAGAAAAATTACCATTACCATCTCAAGGAAATGATTGCCCATGTTCCAACCTTTCATCCTTGAAACCTAAGTGGCATGAACCACCATCATCAACAGAATATTGCCTTGAATGTTCTCCAACAGCTCTGGCAGCTAGGCTTGCATATTCTCCAAAATCAGCCGCTGCTTGAGTAGCAGAGGTAGCATCCTTAAATTTCATGTTCCAATACTGCCTGCCAATAGAAAAATTACCATTACCATCTCAAGGAAATGATTGCCCATGTTCCAAACTTCATCCTTGAAACCTAAGTGGCATGAACCACCATCATCAACACAATATTGCCTTGAATGTTCTCCAACAGCTCTGGCACCTAGGCTTGCATATTCTCCAAAATCAGCCGCTGCTTGAGCAGCAGAGGTAGCATCCTTAAATTTCATGTTCCAATACTGCCTGCCAATAGAAAAATTACCATTACCATCTCAAGGAAATGATTGGCCATGTTCCAAACTTCATCCTTGAAACCTAAGTGGCATGAACCACCATCATCAACACAATATTGCCTTGAAATTTCTACAATAGCTCTGGCAGCTAGGCTTGCTTGTTCTGCAAACTCAGCCGCTGCATGAGCAGCAGAGGTAGCATCCTTAAATTTCATGTTCCAAATCTGCCTGCCAATAAAACAATTAACATTACTATCTCCAGGAAATGCTTGCCCATGTTCCAACATTTCATCCTTGAAACCTAAGTGGCATGAACCACCATCATCAACTCAATATTGCCTTGAAATTTCTACAATAGCTCTGTCATCTAGGCTTGCATGTTCTGCAAACTCAGCCGCTGCATGAGCAGCAGAGGTAGCATCCTTAAATTTCATGTTCCAAATCTGCCTGCCAATAAAAAAATTAACATTACCATCTCCAGGAAATGTTTGCCCATGTTCCAACATTTTATCCTTGAAACCTAAGTGGCATGAACCACCATCATCAACACAATATTTCCTTGAAATTTCTACAATAGCACTGGCAGCTAGGCTTGCATGTTCTGCAAACTCAGCCGCTGCATGAGCAGCAGAGGTAGCATCCTTAAATTTCATGTTCCGATTCTGCCTGCCAACAGAAAAATTAACATTACAATCTCCATGAAATGCTTGCCCATGTTCCAACCTTTCATCCTTGAAACCTAAGTGGTATGAACCACCATCATCAACTCAATATTGCCTTGAAAGTTCTCCAACAGCTCTGGCAGCTAGGCATGCATGTTCTACAAACTCAATTACTGCTTGAGCAGCAGAGGTAGCATCCTTGAATTTTTATTTTCCAATTCTGCTTGCCAATAGAACAATTACTATTACCATCTCCAGTAAATGATTGCCCATGTTCCAACCTTTTATCCTTGAAACCTAAGTGGCATGAACCTCCAACATCGACATAATATTGCCATGAATGTTCTCCAACAGCTCTGGCAGCTAGGCTTGCATATTCTCCAAAATCAGCCGCTGCTTGAGCAGCAGAGGTAGCATCCTTAAATTTCATGTTCCAATACTGCCTGCCAATGGAAAATTACCATTACCATCTCAAGGAAATGATTGCGCATGTTCCAAACTTCATCCTTGAAACCTAAGTGGCATGAACCACCATCATCAACACAATATTGCCTTGAAAGTTCTCCAACAGCTCTGGTAGCTAGGCTTGCATATTCTCCAAAATCAGCCGCTGCTTGAGCAGCAGAGGTAGCATCCTTAAATTTCATATTCCAATACTGCCTGCCAATAGAAAAATTAACATTACTATCTCCAGGAAATGCTTGCCCATGTTCCAACATTTCATCCTTTAAACCTAAGTGGCATGAACCACCATCATCAACTCAATATTGCCTTGAAAGTTCTACAACAGCTCTGGTAGCTAGGCTTGCATGTTCTGCAAACTCAGCCGCTGCTTGAGCAGCAGAGGTAGCATCCATAAATTTCATGTTCCAATTCTGCTTGCCAATAGAAAAATTAACATAACCATCTGCAGGAAATGCTGGCCCATGTTCCAACCTTTCATCCTTGAAACCTAAGTGGCTTGAACCACCATCATCAACTCAATATTGCCTTGAAAGTTCTACAACAACATTTGTATCTAGGCTTGCATGTTCTGCAAACACATTCGCTACTTGAGCAGTAGAGGTAGCATCCTTAAATTTCATTTTCCAATTCTGCCTGCCAATAGAACAATTACCATTACCATCTCGAGGAAATGATTTCCCATGTTCCAACCTTTTATCCTTGAAACCTAAGTGGCATGAACCACCATCATCAACACAATATTGTCTTGAAAGTTCTATAACAACTCTGGCAGCTAGGCTTGGATGTTTTGAAAACTCAACTGCTACATGAGAAGCAGAGGTAGCATCCTTAAATTTCATGTTCCAGTTCTGCCTGCCAACAGAACAATTACCCTTACCATCTCTAGGAAATGATTGCCCATGTTCCAACCTTTTATCCTTGAAACCTAAGTGGCATGAACCACTATCATCAACACAATATTACCTTGAAATTTCTACAACAACTCTGGTAGCTAGGCTTGTATTTAATGCAAACTCAACCGCTGCTTGAGCAGTAGAGGTAGCATCCTTAAATTTCATGTTCCAATTCTGCCTGCCAATAGAACAATTACCATTACCATCTCAAGGAAATGATTTCCCATGTTCCAACCTTTTATCCTTGAAAGATAGGTGGCATGAACCACCATCATCAACACAATATTGCCTTGAAAGTTCTATAACAACTCTGGCAGCTAGGCTTGGATGTTTTGCAAACTCAACCGCTGCTTGAGCAGTAGAGGTAACATCCTTTAATTTCATGTTCCAATTCTGCCTGCCAATAGAAAATTTACCATCTTCAGGAAATGATTGCCCATGTTCCAACCTTTCATGCTGGAAACCTAAGTGGCATGAACCATCATCTTCAACACAATATTGCCTTGAAAGTTCTACAACAGCTCTGGCTGCTAGGCTTGCATGTTCTGCAAACTCATCCGTTGCTTGAGCAGCAGAGGCAGCATCCTTAAATTTCATGTTCCAATTCTGCTTGCCAACAGAAAAATTAACATAACCATCTCCAGGAAATGCTTGCCCATGTTCCAACCTTTCATCCTTGAAACCTAAGTGGCATGAACCACCATCATCAACTCAATATTGCCTTGAAAGTTCTACAACAACATTTGTATCTTGGCTTGCATGTTCTGCAAACTCAGTCACTACTTGAGCAGCAGAGGTTGCATCCTTAAATTTCATTTTCCAATTCTGCTTGCCAACAGAACAATTACCATTACCATCTCGAGGAAATGATTGCCCATGTTCCAACGTTTTATCCTTGAAACCTAAGTGGCATGAACCACCATCATCAACACAATATTGCCTTGAAAGTTCTCCAACAGCTCTGGCAGCTAGGCTTGCATGATCTCCAAACTCAGCCGCTGCTTGAGCAGCAGAGGTAGCATTCTGAAATTTCATGTTCCAATTCTGCCTGCCAATAGAAAAATTACCATTACCATCTCAAGGAAATGATTGCCCATGTTCCAACCTTTCATCCTTGAAACCTAAGTGGCATGAACCACCATCATCAACAGAATATTGCCTTGAATGTTCTCCAACAGCTCTGGCAGCTAGGCTTGCATATTCTCCAAAATCAGCCGCTGCTTGAGTAGCAGAGGTAGCATCCTTAAATTTCATATTCCAATACTGCCTGCCAATAGAAAAATTACCATTACCAGCTCAAGGAAATGATTGCCCGTGTTCCAACCTTTCATCCTTGAAACCTACGTGCCATGAACCACCATCACCAACACAATATTGCCTTGAAAGTTCTCCAACAGCTCTGGCAGCTAGGCTTGCATATTCTCCAAAATCAGTCGTTGCTTGAGCAGCAGAGGTAGCATCCTCAAATTTCATGTTCCAATACTTCCTGCCAATAGAAAAATTACCATTACCATCTCAAGGAAATGATTGCCCATGTTCCAACTTTTCATCCTTGAAACCTAAGTGGCATGAACCACCATCATCAACACAATATTGCCTTGAAAGTTCTACAATAGCTATGGCAGCTAGGCTTGCATGTTCTGCAAACTCAGCCGCTGCTTGAGCAGCAGAGGTAGCATCCTTAAATTTCATGTTCCGATTCTGCTTGCCAACAGAAAAATTAACATAACCATCTCCAGGAAATGCTTGCCCATGTTCCAACCTTTCATCCTTGAAACCTAAGTGGCATGAACCACCATCATCAACTCAATATTGCCTTGAAAGTTCTACAACAACATTTGTATCTTGGCTTGCATGTTCTGCAAACTCAGTCGCTACTTGAGCAGGAGAGGTAGCATCCTTAAATTTCATTTTCCAATTCTGCCTGCCAACAGAACAATTACCATTACCATCTCCAGGAAATGATTGCCCATGTTCCAACCTTTTATCCTTGAAACCTAAGTGGCATGAGCCACTATCATCAACATAATATTGCCTTGAAAGTTCTCCAACAGCTCTGGTAGCTAGGCTTGCATGTTCTCCAAACTCAGCCGATGCTTGAGCAGCAGAGGTAGCATTCTTAAATTTCATGTTCCAATTCTGCCTGCCAATAGAAAAATTACCATTACCATCTCAAGTAAATGATTGCCCATGTTCCAACCTTTCATCCTTGAAACCTACGTGCCATGAACCACCATCACCAACACAATATTGCCTCGAAAGTTCTCCAACAGCTCTGGCAGCTAGTCTTGCATATTCTCCAAAATCAACCGTTGCTTGAGCAGCAGAGGTAGCATCCTCAAATTTCATGTTCCAATACTTCCTGCCAATAGAAAAATTACCATTACCATCTCAAGGAAATGATTGCCCATGTTCCAACCTTTCATCCTTGAAACCTAAGTGGCATGGACCACCATCATCAACACAATATTGCCTTGAAAGTTCTACAATAGCTCTGGCAGCTAGGCTTGCATGTTCTCCAAAATCAGCCGTTGCTTGAGCAGCAGAGGTAGCATCCTCAAATTTCATGTTCTAATACTTCCTGCAAATAGAACAATTACCATTACCATCTCAAGGAAATGATTGCCCATGTTCCAACCTTTCATCCTTGTAACCTAAGTGGCATGGACCACCATCATCAACACAATATTGCCTTGAAAGTTCTACAATAGCTCTGGCAGCTAGGCTTGCATGTTCTGCAAACTTAGCCACTGCTAGAGCAGCAGAGGTAGCATCCTTAAATTTCATGTTCCAATTCTGCTTGCCAACAGAAAAATTAACATAACCATCTCCAGGAAATGCTTGCCCATGTTCCAACATTTCATCCTTGAAACCTAAGTGGCATGAACCACCATCATCAACTCAATATTGCCTTGAAAGTTCTACAATAACATTTATATCTAGGCTTGCATGTTCTGCAAACTCAGTCGCTACTTGAGCAGCAGAGGTAGCATCCTTAAATTTCATTTTCCAATTCTGCCTGCCAACAGAACAATTACCATTACCATCTCCAGGAAATGATTGCCCATGTTCTAACCTTTTATCCTTGAAACCTAAGTCGCATGAACCACCATCATCAACACAATATTGCCTTGAAAGTTATACAACAGCTCAGGCAGCAAGGCTTGCATGTTCTGCAAACCCAGCCGCTGCTTGAGCAGCAGAGGTAGCATCCTTAAATTTCATGTTCCAATTCTGCTTGCCAACAGAAAAATTAACATTACCATCTCCAGGAAATGCTTGCCCATGTTCCAACCTTTTATCCTTGAAACCTAAGTGGCATGAACCATCATCATCAACACAATATTGCCTTGAAAGTTCTACAACAGCTCTGGCAGCTAGGCTTGCATGTTCTGCAAACTCAGCCGCTGCTTGAGCAGCAGAGGTAGCATCCTTAAATTTCATGTTCCAATTCTGCTTGCCAACTGAAAAATTAACATAACCATCTCCAGGAAATGCTTGCCCATGTTCCAACCTTTCATCCTTGAAACCTAAGTGGCATGAACCACCATCATCAACTCAATATTGCCTTGAAAGTTCTACAACAACATTTTTATCTAGGCTTGCATGTTCTGCAAACTCAGTCGCTACTTGAGTAGCAGAGGTAGCATCCTTAAATTTCATTTTCCAATTCTCCCTGCCAACAGAACAATTACCATTATCATCTCTAGGAAATGATTGCCCATGTTCCAACCTTTTATCCTTGAAATCTAAGTGGCATGAACCACCATCATCAACACAATATTGCCTTGAAAGTTCTCCAACAGCTCTGGCAGCTAGGCTTGCATGTTCTCCTAACTCAGCCGCTGCTTGAGCAGCAGCGGTAGATTTCTTAAATTTCATGTTCCAATTCTGCCTGCCAATAGAAAAATTACCATTACCATCTCAAGGAAATGATTTCCCATGTTCCAACCTTTCATCCTTGAAACCTAAGTGGCAATAACCACCATCATCAACACAATATTGCATTGAAAGTTCTCTACAAGGCTCTGGCAGCTAGGCTTGCATATTCTCCGAAATCAGCCGCTGCTTGAGCAGCAGAGGTACCATCCTTAAATTTTAATTTCCAATTCTGCCTCTCAATAGAAAAATTACCATTACCATCTCCAGAAAATGATTGCCCATGTTCCAACCTTTTATCCTTGAAACCTATGTGGCATGAACCATCATCATCAACACAATATTGCCTTGAAAGTTCTACAACAGCTCTGGCAGCTAGGCTTGCATGTTCTACAAACCCAGCTGCTACTTGAGCAGCAAAGGTAGCATCCTTAAATTTCATGTTCCAGTTCTGCCTGCCAACAGAACAATTACCATTACCATCTCCAGGAAATGATTGCCCATGTTCCAACCTTTTATCCTTGAAACCTAAGTGGCATGAACCACCATCATCAACACAATATTACCTTGAAAGTTCTACAACAACTCTGGCAGCTAGGCTTGTATTTAATGGAAACTCAACCGCTGCTTGAGCAGTAGAGGTAGCATCCTTAAATTTCATGTTCCAATTCTGCCTGCCAATAGAACAATTACCATTACCATCTCAAGGAAATGATTTCCCATGTTCCAACCTATGTTATGCAAACTCAACCGCTGCTTGAGCAGCAGAGGTACCATCCTTTAATTTCATGTTCCAATTCTGCCGGCCAAGAGAAAATTTACCATCTTCCGGAAATGATAGCCCATGTTCCAACCTTTCATCCTAGAAACCTAAGTGGCATGAACCACCATCATCAACTCAATATTGCCTTGAAAGTTCTACAACAACATTTTTATCTAGGCTTGCATGTTCTGCAAACTCAGTCGCTACTTGAGTAGCAGAGGTAGCATCCTTAAATTTCATTTTCCAATTCTCCCTGCCAACAGAACAATTACCATTATCATCTCTAGGAAATGATTGCCCATGTTCCAACCTTTTATCCTTGAAACCTAAGTGGCATGAACCACCATCATCAACACAATATTGCCTTGAAAGTTCTCCAACAGCTCTGGCAGCTAGGCTTGCATGTTCTCCAAACTCAGCCGCTGCTTGAGCAGCAGCGGTAGATTTCTTAAATTTCATGTTCCAATTCTGCCTGCCAGTAGAAAAATTACCATTACCATCTCAAGGAAATGATTGCCCATGTTCCAACCTTTCATCCTTGAAACCTAAGTGGCAATAACCACCATCATCAACACAATATTGCATTGAAAGTTCTCTACAAGGCTCTGGCAGCTAGGCTTGCATATTCTCCGAAATAAACCGCTGCTTGAGCAGCAGAGGTACCATCCTTAAATTTCAATTTCCAATTCTGCCTCTCAATAGAAAAATTACCATTACCATCTCCAGAAAATGATTGCCCATGTTCCAACCTTTTATCCTTGAAACCTAAGTGGCATGAACCATCATCATCAACACAATATTGCCTTGAAAGTTCTACAACAGCTCTGGCAGCTAGGCTTGCATGTTCTACAAACCCAGCTGCTACTTGAGCAGCAAAGGTAGCATCCTTAAATTTCATGTTCCAGTTCTGCCTGCCAACAGAACAATTACCATTACCATCTCCAGGAAATGATTGCCCATGTTCCAACCTTTTATCCTTGAAACCTAAGTGGCATGAACCACCATCATCAACACAATATTACATTGAAAGTTCTACAACAACTCTGGCAGCTAGGCTTGTATTTAATGGAAACTCAACCGCTGCTTGAGCAGTAGAGGTAGCATCCTTAAATTTCATGTTCCAATTCTGCCTGCCAATAGAACAATTACCATTACCATCTCAAGGAAATGATTTCCCATGTTCCAACCTTTCATCCTTGAAAACTAAGTGGCATGAACCACCATCATCAACACAATATTGCCTTGAAAGTTCTATAACAACTCTGGCAGCTAGGCTTGGATGTTATGCAAACTCAACCGCTGCTTGAGCAGCAGAGGTACCATCCTTTAATTTCATGTTCCAATTCTGCCGGCCAATAGAAAATTTACCATCTTCAGGAAATGATAGCCCATGTTCCAACCTTTCATCCTGGAAACCTAAGTGGGATGAACCACCATCATCAACACAATATTGTCTTAAAAGTTCTACAACAACTCTGGCAGCTAGGCTTGCATTTTCTGTAAACTCAGCCGCTGGTTGAGCAGCAGAGGTAGCATCCTTAAATTTCATGTTCCAATTCTGCTTGCCAACAGAAAAATTAACATAACCATCTCTAGGAAATGCTTGCCCATGTTCCAACCTTTCATCCTTGAAACCTAAATGGCATGAACCACCATCATCAACTCAATATTGCCTTGAAAGTTCTACAACAACATTTGTATCTAGGCTTGCATGTTCTGCAAACTCAGTTGCTACTTGAGCAGCAGAGGTAGCATCCTTAAATTTCATTTTCCAATTCTGCCTGCCAACAGAACAATTACCATTACCATCTCCAGGAAATGATTGCCCATGTTCTAACCTTTTATCCTTGAAACCTAAGTGGCATACCTCCATCATCAACACAATATTGCCTTGAAAGTTCTCCAACAGCTCTGGCAGCTAGGCTTGCATGTTCTGCAAACTCAGCCGCTGCTTGAGCAGCAGAGGTAGCAGCCTTAAATTTAATGTTCCAATTCTGCTTGCCAACTGAAAAATTAACATTACCATCTCCAGGAAATGCTTGCCCATGTTCCAACCTTTTATTCTTGAAACCTAAGTGGCATGAACCATCATCATCAACAAAATATTGCCTTGAATGTTCTACAACAGCTCTGTCAGCTAGGCTTGCATGTTCTGAAAACTCAGCCACTGCTTGAGCACCAGAGGTAGCATCCTTAAATTTCATGTTCCAGTTCTGCTTGCCAAAAGAAATATTAACATAACCATCTCCAGGAAATGCTTGCCCATGTTCCAACCTTTCATCCTTGAAACCTAAGTGGCATGAACCACTACATCAACACAATATTGCATTGAAAGTCCTACAATAGCTTTTGTAGCTAGGCTTGCATGTTCTCCAAACTCAGTCGCTACTTGAGCAGCAGAGGTAGCATCCTTAAATTTCATGTTCCAATTCTGCTTCCCAATAGAAAAATTAACATAACCATCTCCAGGAAATGCTTGCCCATGTTCCAACCTTTCATCCTTGAAACCTAAGTGGCATGAACCACCATCATCAACTCAATATTACCTTGAAAGTTCTACAACAACATTTGTATCTAGGCTTGCATGTTCTGCAAACTCAGTCGCTACTTGAGTAGCAGAGGTAGCATCCTCAAATTTCATTTTCCAATTCTCCCTGCCAACAGAACAATTACCATTATCATCTCTAGGAAATGATTGCCCATGTTCCAACCTTTTATCCTTGAAACCTACGTGGCATGAACCACCATCATCAACACAATATTGCCTTGAAAGTTCTCCAACAACTCTTGAAGCTAGGCTTGCATGTTCTCCAAACTCAGCCGCTGCTTGAGCTGCAGCGGTAGATTTCTTAAATTTCATGTTCTAATTCTGCCTGCCAATAGAAAAATTACCATTACCATCTCAAGGAAATGATTTCCCATGTTCCAACCTTTCATCCTTGAAACCTAAGTGGTAATAACCACCATCATCAACACAATATTGCATTGAAAGTTCTCTACAAGGCTCTGGCAGCTAGGCTTGCATATTCTCCGAAATCAGCCGCTGCTTGAGCAGCAGAGGTACCATCCTTAAATTTCATGTTCCAATTCTGCCTGTCAATAGAAAAATTACCATTACCATCTCCAGAAAATGATTGCCCATGTTCCAACCTTTTATCTTTGAAACCTAAGTGGCATGAACCATCATCATCAACACAATGTTGCCTTGAAAGTTCTACAACAGCTCTGGCAGCTAGGCTTGCATGTTCTAAAAACCCAGCTGCTACTTGAGCAGCAGAGGTAGCATCCTTAAATTTCATGTTCCAGTTCTGCCTGCCAACAGAACAATTACCATTACCATCTCCAGGAAATGATTGCCCATGTTCCAACCTTTTATCCTTGAAACCTAAGTGGCATGAACCACCATCATCAACACAATATTACCTTGAAAGTTCTACAACAACTCTGGCAGCTAGGATTGTATTTAATGGAAACTCAACCGCTGCTTGAGCAGTAGAGGTAGCATCCTTAAATTTCATCTTCCAATTCTGCCTGGCAATAGAACAATTACCATTACCATCTCAAGGAAATGATTTCCCATGTTCCAACCTTTCATCCTTGAAAACTAAGTGGCATGAACCACCATCATCAACACAATATTATCTTGAAAGTTCTATAACAACTCTGGCAGCTAGGCTTGGATGTTAGGCAAACTCAACCGCTGCTTGAGCAGCAGAGGTACCATCCTTTAATTTCATGTTCCAATTCTACCTGCCAATAGAAAATTTACCATCTTGAGGAAATGATTGCCCATGTTTCACCTTTTCATCCTGGAAACCTAAGTGGCATGAACCACCATCATCAACACAATATCGCCTTGAAAGTTCTACAACAGCTCTGGCAGATAGGCTTGCATGTTCTGTAAACTCAGCCGCTGCTTGAGCAGCAGAGGTAGCATCCTTAAATTTCATGTTCCAATTCTGCTTGCCAACAGAAAAATTAACATAACCATCTCTAGGAAATGCTTGCCCATGTTCCAACCTTTTATCCTTGAAACCTAAATGGCATGAACCACCATCATCAACTCAATATTGCCTTGAAAGTTCTACAACAACATTTGTATCTAGGCTTGCATGTTCTGCAAACTCAGTCACTACTTGAGCAGCAGAGGTAGCATCCTTAAATTTCATTTTCCAATTCTGCCTACCAATAGAACAATTACCATTACCATCTCCAGGAAATGATTGCCCATGTTCCAACCTTTTATCCTTAAAACCTAAGTGGCATACCTCCATCATCAACACAATATTGCCTTGAAAGTTCTCCAACAGCTTTGGCAGCTAGGCTTGCATGTTCTGCAAACTCAGCCGCTGCTTGAGCAGCAGAGGTAGCATCCTTAAATTTCATGTTCCAATTCTGCCTGCCAACAGAAAAATTAACATTACCATCTCTAGGAAATGCTTGCCCATGTTCCAACCTTTCATCCTTGAAACCTAAGTGGCATGAACCACCATCATCAACTCAATATTGTCTTGAAAGTTCTACAACAACTCTGCCAGCTAGGCTTGCATGTTCTACAAACTCAGCTGCTGCTTGAGCAGTAGAGGTAGCATCCTTAAATTTCATTTTCTAATTCTGCCTGCCAACAGAACAATTACCATTACCATCTCCAGGAAATGATTGCCCATGTTCCAACCTTTTATCCCTGAAACCTAAGTGGCATGAACCACCATCATCAACACAATATTGCCTTGTAAGTTCTCCAACAGCTCTAGCAGCTAGGCTTGTATGTTCTCCAAACTCAGTCCCTGCTTGAGCAGCAGAGGTAGCATCCTTAAATTTCATGTGCTAATTCTGCCTGCCAATAGAAATATTACCATTAACATTTCCAGGATATGATTGCCCATGTTCCAACCTTTCATCCTTGAAACCTAAGTGGCATGAACCACCATCATCAACATAATCTTGCCTTGAAAGTTCTACAACAGCTCTGGCAGCTAGGCTTGCATGTTCTGCAAACTCAGCCGCTGCTTGAGCAGCAGAGGTAGCATCCTTAAATTTCATGTTCCAATTCTGCCTGCCAACAGAAAAATTACCATTACCATCTCCAGGAAATGATTGCCCATGTTCCAACCTTTCATCCTTGAAACCTAAGTGGCATGAACCACCATCATCAACACAATATTGCCTTGAAAGTTCTACAACAGCTCTGGCAGCTAGGCTTGCATGTTCTGCAAACTCAGCCGCTGCTTGAGCAGCAGAGGTAGCATCCTTAAATTTCATGTTCCAATTCTGCTTGCCAACAGAAAAATTAACATAAACATCTCTAGGAAATGCATGCCCATGTTCCAACCTTTCATCCTTGAAACTTAAATGGCATGAACCACCATCATCAACTCAATATTGCCTTGAAAGTTCTACAACAACATTTGTATCTAGGCTTGCATGTTCTACAAACTCAGTCGCTACTTGAGCAGCAGAGTTAGCATCCTTAAATTTCATTTTCCAATTCTGCCTGCCAACAGAACAATTACCATTACCATCACCAGGAAATGCTTGCCCATGTTCCAACCTTTCATCCTTGAAACCTAAGTGGCATGAACCACCATCATCAACTCAATATTGTCTTGAAAGTTCTACAACAGCTCTGCCAGCTAGGCTTGCATGTTCTACAAACTCAGCTGCTGCTTGAGCAGTAGGGGTAGCATCCTTAAATTTCATTTTCCAATTTTGCCTGCCAACAGAACAATTACGATTACCATCTCCAGGAAATGATTGCCCATGTTCCAACCTTTTATCCCTGAAACCTAAGTGGCATGAACCACCATCATCAACACAATATTGCCTTGAAAGTTCTCCAATAGCTCTAGCAGCTAGGCTTGTATGTTCTCCAAACTCAGTCCCTGCTTGAGCAGCAGAGGTAGCATCCTTAAATTTCATGTGCCAATTCTGCCTGCCAATAGAAATATTACCATTAACATTTCCAGGATATGATTGCCCATGTTCCAACCTTTCATCCTTGAAACCTAAGTGGCATGAACCACCATCATCAACATAATATTGCCTTGAAAGTTCTACAACAACTCTGGCTGCTAGGTTTGCATGTTCTCCAAACTCAGCCGTTGCTTGAGCAGCAGAGGTAGCATCCGTAAATTTCATGTTCCAATACTAACTGCCAATAGAAAATTTACCATCTCCAGGAAATGATTGCCCATGTTCCAACCTTTTATCCTTGAAGCCTAAGTGGCATGGACCATAATCATCAACACAATATTGCCTTGAAAGTTCTACAACAGCTCTGGCAGCTATGCTTGCATGTTCTGGAAACTCAGCCGCTGCTTGAGCAGCAGAGGTAGCATCCTTAAATTACATGTTCCAATTCTGCTTGCCAACAGAAAAATTAACATAACCATCTCTAGGAAATGCTTGCCCATGTTCCAACCTTTCATCCTTGAAACTTAAATGGCATGAACCACCATCATCAACTCAATATTGCCTTGAAAGTTCTACAACAACATTTGTATCTAGGCTTGCATGTTCTGCAAACTCAGTCGCTACTTGAGCAGCAGAGGTAGCATCCTTAAATTTCATTTTCTAATTCTGCCTGTCAACAGAACAATTACCATTACCATCTCCAGGAAACGATTGCCCATGTTCCAACCTTTTATCCTTGAAACCTAAGTGGCATGAACCACCATCATCAACACAATATTGCCTTGACAGTTCTCCAACAGCTCTGGCAGCTAGGCTTGCATGTTCTACAAACTCAGCCGCTGCTTGAGCAGCAGAGGTAGCATCCTTAAATTTAATGTTCCAATTCTGCTTGCCAACTGAAAAATTAACATTACCATCTCCAGGAAATGCTTGCCCATGTTCCAACCTTTTATTCTTGAAACCTAAGTGGCATGAACCATCATCATCAACACAATATTGCCTAGAAAGTTCTACAACAGCTCTGGCACCTAGGCTTGCATGTTCTGAAAACTCAGCCACTGCTTGAGCACCAGAGGTAGCATCCTTAAATTTCATGTTCCAATTCTGCTTGCCAACAGAAAAATTAACATAACCATCTCTAGGAAATGCTTGCCCATGTTCCAACCTTTTATCCTTGAAACCTAAATGGCATGAACCACCATCATCAACTCAATATTGCCTTGAAAGTTCTACAACAACATTTGTATCTAGGCTTGCATGTTCTGCAAACTCAGTCACTACTTGAGCAGCAGAGGTAGCATCCTTAAATTTCATTTTCCAATTCTGCCTACCAATAGAACAATTACCATTACCATCTCCAGGAAATGATTGCCCATGTTCCAACCTTTTATCCTTAAAACCTAAGTGGCATACCTCCATCATCAACACAATATTGCCTTGAAAGTTCTCCAACAGCTTTGGCAGCTAGGCTTGCATGTTCTGCAAACTCAGCCGCTGCTTGAGCAGCAGAGGTAGCATCCTTAAATTTCATGTTCCAATTCTGCCTGCCAACAGAAAAATTAACATTACCATCTCTAGGAAATGCTTGCCCATGTTCCAACCTTTCATCCTTGAAACCTAAGTGGCATGAACCACCATCATCAACTCAATATTGTCTTGAAAGTTCTACAATAACTCTGCCAGCTAGGCTTGCATGTTCTACAAACTCAGCTGCTGCTTGAGCAGTAGAGGTAGCATCCTTAAATTTCATTTTCTAATTCTGCCTGCCAACAGAACAATTACCATTACCATCTCCAGGAAATGATTGCCCATGTTCCAACCTTTTATCCCTGAAACCTAAGTGGCATGAACCACCATCATCAACACAATATTGCCTTGTAAGTTCTCCAACAGCTCTAGCAGCTAGGCTTGTATGTTCTCCAAACTCAGTCCCTGCTTGAGCAGCAGAGGTAGCATCCTTAAATTTCATGTGCCAATTCTGCCTGCCAATAGAAATATTACCATTAACATTTCCAGGATATGATTGCCCATGTTCCAACCTTTCATCCTTGAAACCTAAGTGGCATGAACCACCATCATCAACATAATATTGCCTTGAAAGTTCTACAACAACTCTGGCTGCTAGGTTTGCATGTTCTCCAAACTCAGCCGTTGCTTGAGCAGCAGAGGTAGCATCCGTAAATTTCATGTTCCAATACTAACTGCCAATAGAAAATTTACCATCTCCAGGAAATGATTGCCCATGTTGCAACCTAAGTGGCATAAACCATAATCATCAACACAATATTGCCTTTAAAGTTCTACAACTGCTCTGGCAGCTAGGCTTGAATGTTCTACAAACTCAGCTGCTACTTGAGCAGCAGAGGTAGCCTCCTTAAATTTCATGTTCCATTTCTGCCAGCCAACAGAACAATTACCATTAATATCTCCAGGAAATGATTGCCTATGTTCCAACCTTTTATCCTCGAAGCCTAAGTGGTATGAACCACCATCTTCAACACAATATTACCTTGAAAGTTCTACAACAACACTGGCAGCTAGGCTTGTATTTAATGCAAAGTCAGCCGCTGCTTGAGCAGTAGAGGTAGCATCCTTAAATTTCATGTACCAATTCTGCCTGCCAATAGAACAATTACCATTACCATCTTAAGGAAATGATTTCCTATCTTCCAACCTTTCATCCTTGAAAATTAAGTGGCATGAACCACCATCATCAACACAATATCGCCTTTTAAAGTTTTATAACAACTCTGGCAACTAGGCTTGGATGTTATGCAAACTCAACCGCTGCTTGAGCAGCAGAGGTACCATCCTTAAATTTCATGTTCCAATTCTTCATGCCAATAGAAAATTTACCATCTTCAGGAAATGATTGCCCATGTTCCAACCTTTCATCCTGGAAACCTAAGTGGCATGAACCTCCATCATCAACACAATATTGCCTTGAAACTTCTACAACAGCTCTGGCAGCTAGGCTTGCATGTTCTGCAAAATCAGCCGCTGCTTGAGCAGCAAAGGTAGCATCCTTAAATTTCATGTTCCAATTCTAATTTCCAATAGAAAAATTAACATAACCATCTGCAGGAAATGCTTGCCCATGTTCCAACCTTTCAACCTTGAAACCTAAGTGGCATGAACCACCATCATCAACTCAATATTGCCTTGAAAGTTCTACAACAACATTTGTAGCTAGGCTTGCATGTTTTGCGAACTCAGTCACTACTTGAGCAGCAGAGGTAGCATCCTTAAATTTCATGTTCCAATTCTGCCTACCTACAGAAAAATTACTATTACCACCTCAAGGAAATGATTACCCATGTTCCAACCTTTCATCCTTGAAAACTAAGTGGCATGAACCATAATCATCAACTCAATATTGCCTTGAAAGTTCTACAATAGCTCTGGCAGCTAGGCTTGCATGTTCTCCAAACACATTCGTTGCTTGAGCAGCAGAGGTAGCATCCGTAAATTTCATGTTCTAATACTACCTGCCAAAAGAAAAATTAACATTACCATCTCCAGGAAATGCTTGCCCATGTTCCAACCTTTCATCCTTGAAACCTAAGTGGCATGAACCACTATCATCAACACAATATTGCCTTGAAAGTTCTACAACAGCTCTGGCAGCTAGGCTTGGATGTTCTGCAATCCCAGCCGCTGCTTGAGCAGTAGAAGTAGCATCCTTAAATTTCATGTTCCAATTCTGCTTGCCAATAGAAAAATTAACATTACCATCTACAGGAAATGCTTTCCCATGTTCCAACCTTTTATCCTTGAAGCCTAAGTAGCATGAACCATCATCATCAACACAATATTGCCTTGAAAGTTCTACAACAGCTCTGGCAGCTAGGCTTTCATGTTCTCCAAACTCAGCCGCTGCTTGAGCAGCAGAGGTAGCATCCGTAAATTTCAGGTTCCAATACTACCTGCCAACAGAAAAATTAACATTACCATCTCCAGGAAATGCTTGCCCATGTTACAACCTTTCATCCTTGAAATCTAAGTGGCATGAACCACTATCATCAACACAATATTGCCTTGAAAGTTCTACAACAGCTCTGGCAACTAGGCTTGGATATTCTGCAATCTCAGCCGCTGCTTGAGCAGCAGAGGTAGCATACTTAAATTTCATGTTCCAATTCTGCTTGCCAACAGAAAATTTAACATAACCATCTCCAATAAATGCTTGCCCATGTTCCAACCTTTCATCCTTGAAACCTAAGTGGCATGAACCACCATTATCAACTCAATAATGCCTTGAAAGTTCTACAACAACATTTGTAGCTAGGCTTGCATGTTTTGCAAACTCAGTCGCCATTTGAGCAGCAGAGGTAGCATCCTTATATTTCATGTTCCAATTTTGCCTTCCAACAGAAAAATTACCATTACCACCTCAAGGAAATGATTGCCCATGTTCCAACCTTTCATCCTTGAAAACTAAGTGGCATGAACCATAATCATCAACTCAATATTGCCTTGAAAGTTCTACAATAGCTCTGGCAGCTAGGCTTACATGTTCTGCAAACTCAGCCGCTGCTCGAGTAGCAATGGTACCATCCTAAAATTTCATGTTCCAATTCTGCCTGCCAATAGAAAATTACGATTACCATCTCAAGGAAATGATTACCCATGTTCCAACCTTTAATCCTTGAAACCTAAGTGGCATGAACCATCATCATCAGCACAATATTTCCTTGAAAGTTCTCCAACAGCTCTGGCAGCTAGACTTGCATGTTCTCCAAACTCAGTCGCTGCTTGAGCAGCAGAGGTATCATCCTTAAATTTCATGTTCCAATACTACCTGCCAATAGAAAAATAACCATTACCATCTTAAAGAAATGATTTTCCATGTTCCAACCTTTAATCCTGGAAAACTAAGTGGCATGTACCATAATCATCAACTCAATATTGCCTTGAAAGTTCTACAATAGCTCTGGCAGCTAGGGTTGCATGTTCTGCAAACTCAGCCGCTGCTTGAGTAGCAATGGTAGCATCCTTAAATTTCATGTTCCAATTCTGCCTGCCAATAGAAAAATTACCATTACCATCTCAAGGAAATGATTACCCATGTTCCAACCTTTCATCCTTGAAACCTAAGTGGCATGAACCATCATCATCAACACAATATTTCCTTGAAAGTTCTCCAATAGCTCTGGCAGCTAGGCTTGCTTGTTCTCCAAAATCAGCCGCTGCTGGAGCAGTAGAGAAAGCAACCTTAAATTTCATGTTCCAATACTACCTGCCAATAGAAAAATTACCATTACCATCTTAAGGAAATGATTTCCCATGTTCCAACCTTTCATCCTTGAAACCTAAGTGGCATGAACCACCATCATCAACACAATATTGCCTTGAAAGTTCTCCAACAGCTCTGGCTGCTAGGCTTGCGTATTCTCCAAAATCAGCCGCTGCTTGAGCAGCAGAGGTAGCATCCTTAAATTACATATTCCAATACTGCCTGCCAATAGAAACATTACCATTACCATCTCAAGGAAATGATTGCCCATATTCCAACCTTTCATCCTTGAAACCTAAGTGGCATGAACCACCATCATCAACACAATATTGCCTTGAAAGTTCTCTAACAGCTCTGGCAGCTAGGCTTTCATATTCTCCAAAATCAACCGCTGCTTGAGTAGCAGAGGTAGAATCCTTAAATTTCATGTTCCAATACTGCCTGCCAACAGAAAATTACCATTACCATCTCAAGGAAATGATTGCCCATGTTCCAACCTTTAATCCTTGAAACCTAAGTGGCATGAACCATCATCATCAACACAATATTCCCTTGAAAGTTCTCCAACAGCTCTGGCAGCTAGGCTTGCATGTTCTCCAAACTCAGTCGTTGCTTGAGCAGCAGAGGTAGCATCCGTAAATTTCATGTTCCAATACTACCTGCGAACAGAAAAATTAACATTACCAACTCCAGGAAATGCTTGCCCATGTTCCAACCTTTCACCCTAGAAACCTAAGTGGCATGAACCACTATCATCAACACCATATTGCCTTGAAAGTTCTACAATAGCTCTGGCAGCTAGGCTTGGATGTTCTGCAATCTCAGCTGCTGCTTGAGCAGTAGAGGTAGCATCCTTAAATTTCATGTTCCAATTCTGCTTGCCAACAGAAACATTAACATTACCATCTCTAGGAAATGCTTTCACATATACCAACCTTTTATCCTTGAAACCTAAGTAGCATGAACCATCATCATCAACACAATATTGCCTTAAAGTTCTACAACAGCTCTGGCAGCTAAGTTTGCATGTTCTCCAAACTCAGCCGTTGCTTGAGCAGCAGAGGTAGCATCCATAAATTTCATGTTCCAATACTACCTGCCAACAGAAAAATTAACATTACCATCTCCAGGAAATGCTTGCCCATGTTCCAACCTTTCATTCTTGAAACCTAAGTGGCATGAACCACTATCATTAACACAATATTGCCTTGAAAGTTCTACCACAACATTTGTAGCTAGGCTTGCAAGTTTTGCAAACTCAGTCGCTACTTGAGCAGCAGAGGTAGCATCCTTAAATTTCATGTTCCAATTCTGCCTGCCAATAGAAAAATTACCATTACCACCTCAAGGAAATAATTGCCCATGTTCCAACCTTTCATCCTTGCAAACTAAGTGGCATGTACCATAATCATCAACTCAATATTGCCTTGAAAGTTCTACAATAGCTCTGGCAGCTAGGGTTGCATGTTGTGCAAACTCAGCCGCTGCTTGAGTAGCAATGGTAGCATCCTTAAATTTCATGTTCCAATTCTGCCTGCCAATAGAAAATTACCATTACCATCTCAAGGAAATGATTACCCATGTTCCAACCTTTAATCCTTGAAACCTAAGTGGCATGAACCATCATCATCAACACAATATTTCCTTGAAAGCTCTCCAATAGCTCTGGCAGCTAAGCTTGCTTGTTCTCCAAAATCAGCCGCTGCTGGAGCAGTAGAGAAAGCAACCTTAAACTTCATGTTCCAATACTACCTGCCAATAGAAAAATTACCATTACCATCTTAAGGAAATGATTTCCCATGTTCCAACCTTTCATCCTTGAAACCTAAGTGGCATGAACCACCATCATCAACACAATATTGCCTTGAAGGTTCTCCAACAGCTCTGGCTGCTAGGCTTGCGTATTCTCCAAAATCAGCCGTTGCTTGAGCAGCAGAGGTAGCATCCTTAAATTACATATTCCAATACTGCCTGCCAATAGAAACATTACCATTACCATCTCAAGGAAATGATTGCCCATATTCCAACCTTTCATCCTTGAAACCTAAGTGGCATGAAACACCATCATCAACATAATATTGCCTTGAAAGTTCTCCAACAGCTCTGGCAGCTAGGCTTGCATGTTCTCCAAACTCAGTCGTTGCTTGAGCAGCAGAGGTAGCATCCGTAAATTTCATGTTCCAATACTACCTGCGAACAGAAAAATTAACATTACCAACTCCAGGAAATGCTTGCCCATGTTCCAACCTTTCATCCTTGAAACCTAAGTGGCATGAACCACTATCATCAACACAATATTGCCTTGAAAGTTCTACAACAGCTCTGGCAGCTAGGCTTGGATGTTCTGCAATCTCAGCCGCTGCTTGAGCAGTAGAGGTAGCATCCTTAAATTTCATGTTCCAATTCTGCTTGCCAACAGAAACATTAACATTACCATCTCTAGGAAATGCTTTCACATATTCCAACCTTTTATCCTTGAAACCTAAGTAGCATGAACCATCATCATCAACACAATATTGCCTTGAAAGTTCTACAACAGCTCTGGCAGCTAAGTTTGCATGTTCTCCAAACTCAGCCGTTGCTTGAGCAGTAGAGGTAGCATCCTTAAATGTCATGTTCCAATTCTGCCTGCCAATAGAAAATTTACCATCTCCAGGAAATGATTGCCCCTGTTCCAACCTTTTATACTTGAAACCTAAGTGGAATGAACCACCATCATCAACAGAATATTGAATTGAAAGTTCTACAACAGCACTGGCAGCTAGGCTTACATGTTCTGCAAACTCAGCCACTGCTTGAGCAGCAGAGGTAGCATCCGTAAATTTCATGTTCCAATTCTGCCTTCCAACAGTAAAATTCACATTACCATCTCCAGGAAATGCTTGCCCATATTCCAACCTTTCGTCCTTGAAACCTAAGTGGCATGAACCACTACATCAACACAATATTGCATTGAAAGTACTACAACAACTTTTGTAGCTAGGCTTGCATGTTCTGCAAACTCAGTCGCTACTTTACCAGCAGAGGTAGCATCCTTAAATTTCATATTCCAATTCTGCCTGCCAACAGAAAAATTAACATTACCATCTCCAGGAAATGCTTGCCCCTGTTCCAAACTTTAATCCTTGAAACCTAAGTGGCATGAACCATCATCATCAACACAATATTTCCTTGAAAGTTGTCCAATAACTCTGGCAGCTAGGCTTGCCTGTTCTGCAAAACTAGCTGCTGCTTGAGCAGCAAAGGTAGTATCCTTAAATTTCAGGTTCCAATTCTGCTTGCCAATAGAAAAATTACCATTACCATCTTAAGGAAATGCTTTCCCATGTTCCAACCTTTCATCCTTGAAACCTAAGTGGCATGAACCACCATCATCAACACAATATTGCCTTGAAAGTTCTCCAACAGCTCTGGCTGCTAGGCTTGCGTATTCTCCAACATTAGCCGCTGCTTGAGCAGTAGAGGTAGCATCCTTAAATTACATATTCCAATATTGCCTGCCAATAGAAACATTACCATTACCATCTCAAGGAAATGATTGCCCATATTCCAACCTTTCATCCTTGAAACCTAAGTGGCATGAAACACCATCATCAATATAATATTGCCTTGAAAGTTCTCCAACAGCTCTGGCAGCTAGGCTTGCATGTTCTCCAAACTCAGTCGTTGCTTGAGCAGCAGAGGTAGCATCTGTAAATTTCATGTTCCAATACTACCTGCGAACAGAAAAATTAACATTACCAACTCCAGGAAATGCTTGCCCATGTTCCAACCTTTCATCCTTGAAACCTAAGTGGCATGAACCACTATCATCAACACAATATTGCCTTGAAAGTTCTACAACAGCTCTGGCAGCTAGGCTTGGATGTTCTGCAATCTCAGCCGCTGCTTGAGCAGTAGAGGTAGCATCCTTAAATTTCATGTTCCAATTCTGCTTGCCAACAGAAACATTAACATTACCATCTCTAGGAAATGCTTTCACATATTCCAACCTTTTATCCTTGAAACCTAAGTAGCATGAACCATCATCATCAACACAATATTGCCTTGAAAGTTCTACAACAGCTCTGGCAGCTAAGTTTGCATGTTCTCCAAACTCAGCCGTTGCTTGAGCAGTAGAGGTAGCATCCTTAAATGTCATGTTCCAATTCTGCCTGCCAATAGAAAATTTACCATCTCCAGGAAATGATTGCCCCTGTTCCAACCTTTTATACTTGAAACCTAAGTGGAATGAACCACCATCATCAACAGAATATTGAATTGAAAGTTCTACAACAGCACTGGCAGCTAGGCTTACATGTTCTGCAAACTCAGCCACTGCTTGAGCAGCAGAGGTAGCATCCGTAAATTTCATGTTCCAATTCTGCCTTCCAACAGTAAAATTCACATTACCATCTCCAGGAAATGCTTGCCCATATTCCAACCTTTCGTCCTTGAAACCTAAGTGGCATGAACCACTACATCAACACAATATTGCATTGAAAGTACTACAACAACTTTTGTAGCTAGGCTTGCATGTTCTGCAAACTCAGTCGCTACTTTACCAGCAGAGGTAGCATCCTTAAATTTCATATTCCAATTCTGCCTGCCAACAGAAAAATTAACATTACCATCTCCAGGAAATGCTTGCCCCTGTTCCAAACTTTAATCCTTGAAACCTAAGTGGCATGAACCATCATCATCAACACAATATTTCCTTGAAAGTTGTCCAATAACTCTGGCAGCTAGGCTTGCCTGTTCTGCAAAACTAGCTGCTGCTTGAGCAGCAAAGGTAGTATCCTTAAATTTCAGGTTCCAATTCTGCTTGCCAATAGAAAAATTACCATTACCATCTTAAGGAAATGCTTTCCCATGTTCCAACCTTTCATCCTTGAAACCTAAGTGGCATGAACCACCATCATCAACACAATATTGCCTTGAAAGTTCTCCAACAGCTCTGGCTGCTAGGCTTGCGTATTCTCCAACATTAGCCGCTGCTTGAGCAGTAGAGGTAGCATCCTTAAATTACATATTCCAATATTGCCTGCCAATAGAAACATTACCATTACCATCTCAAGGAAATGATTGCCCATATTCCAACCTTTCATCCTTGAAACCTAAGTGGCATGAAACACCATCATCAATATAATATTGCCTTGAAAGTTCTCCAACAGCTCTGGCAGCTAGGCTTGCATGTTCTCCAAACTCAGTCGTTGCTTGAGCAGCAGAGGTAGCATTTGTAAATTTCATGTTCCAATACTACCTGCGAACAGAAAAATTAACATTACCAACTCCAGGAAATGCTTGCCCATGTTCCAACCTTTCATCCTTGAAACCTAAGTGGCATGAACCACTATCATCAACACAATATTGCCTTGAAAGTTCTACAACAGCTCTGGCAGCTAGGCTTGGATGTTCTGCAATCTCAGCCGCTGCTTGAGCAGTAGAGGTAGCATCCTTAAATTTCATGTTCCAATTCTGCTTGCCAACAGAAACATTAACATTACCATCTCTAGGAAATGCTTTCACATATTCCAACCTTTTATCCTTGAAACCTAAGTAGCATGAACCATCATCATCAACACAATATTGCCTTGAAAGTTCTACAACATCTCTGGCAGCTAAGTGTGCATGTTCTCCAAACTCAGCCGTTGCTTGAGCAGTAGAGGTAGCATCCTTAAATGTCATGTTCCAATTCTGCCTGCCAATAGAAAATTTACCATCTCTAGGAAGTGATTGCCCCTATTCCAACCTTTTATACTTGAAAGCTAAGTGGAATGAACCACCATCATCAACAGAATATTGAATTGAAAGTTCTACAACAGCTCTGGCAGCTAGGCTTACATGTTCTGCAAACTCAGCCACTGCTTGAGCAGCAGAGGTAGCATCCGTAAATTTCATGTTCCAATTCTGCCTTCCTACAGTAAAATTCACATTACCATCTCCAGGAAATGCTTGCCCATATTCAACCTTTCGTCCTTGAAACCTAAGTGGCATGAACCACTACATCAACACAATATTGCATTGAAAGTACTACAACAACTTTTGTAGCTAGGCTTGCATGTTCTGCAAACTCAGTCGCTACTTTAGCAGCAGAGGTAGCATCCTTAAATTTCATATTCCAATTCTGCCTGCCAACAGAAAAATTAACATTACCATCTCCAGGAAATGCTCGCCCCTGTTCCAACCTTTAATCCTTGAAACCTAAGTGGCATGAACCATCTTCATCAACACAATATTTCCTTGAAAGTTCTCCAATAGCTCTGGCAGCTAGGCTTGCCTGTTCTGCAAAACTAGCTGCTGCTTGAGAAGCAAAGGTAGTATCCTTAAATTTCAGGTTCCAATTCTGCTTGCCAATAGAAAAATTACCATTACCATCTTAAGGAAATGCTTTCCCATGTTCCAACCTTTCATCCTTGAAACCTAAGTGGCATGAACCACCATCATCAACACAATATTGCCTTGAAAGTTCTCCAACAGCTCTGGCTGCTAGGCTTGCGTATTCTCCAAAATCAGCCGCTGCTTGAGCAGCAGAGGTAGCATCCTTAAATTACATATTCCAATACTGCCTGCCAATAGAAACATTACCATTACCATCTCAAGGAAATGATTGCCCATATTCCAACCTTTCATCCTTGAAACCTAAGTGGCATGAAACACCATCATCAACATAATATTGCCTTGAAAGTTCTCCAACAGCTCTGGCAGCTAGGCTTGCATGTTCTCCAAACTCAGTCGTTGCTTGAGCAGCAGAGGTAGCATCCGTAAATTTCATGTTCCAATACTACCTGCGAACAGAAAAATTAACATTACCAACTCCAGGAAATGCTTGCCCATGTTCCAACCTTTCATCCTTGAAACCTAAGTGGCATGAACCACTATTATCAACACAATATTGCCTTGAAAGTTCTACAATAGCTCTGGCAGCTAGGCTTGGATGTTCTGCAATCTCAGCCGCTGCTTGAGCAGTAGAGGTAGCATCCTTAAATTTCATGTTCCAATTCTGCTTGCCAACAGAAACATTAACATTACCATCTCTAGGAAATGCTTATACATATTCCAACCTTTTATCCTTGAAACCTAAGTAGCATGAACCATCATTATCAACAGAATATTGCCTTGAAAGTTCTACAACAGCTCTGGCAGCTAAGTTTGCATGTTCTCCAAACTCAGCCGTTGCTTGAGCAGTAGAGGTAGCATCCTTAAATGTCATGTTCCAATTCTGCCTGCCAATAGAAAATTTACCATCTCCAGGAAATGATTGCCCCTGTTCCAACCTTTTATACTTGAAACCTAAGTGGAATGAACCACCATCATCAACAGAATATTGAATTGAAAGTTCTACAACAGCTCTGGCAGCTAGGCTTACATGTTCTGCAAACTCAGCCACTGCTTGAGCAGCAGAGGTAGCATTCGTAAATTTCATGTTCCAATTCTGCCTTCCAACAGTAAAATTCACATTACCATCTCCAGGAAATGCTTGCCCATATTCCAACCTTTCGTCCTTGAAACCTAAGTGGCATGAACCACTACATCAACACAATATTGCATTGAAAGTACTACAACAACTTTTGTAGCTAGGCTTGCATGTTCTGCAAACTCAGTCGCTACTTTAGCAGCAGAGGTAGCATCCTTAAATTTCATATTCCAATTCTGCCTGCCAACAGAAAAATTAACATTACCATCTCCAGGAAATGCTTGCCCCTGTTCCAACCTTTAATCCTTGAAACCTAAGTGGCATGAACCATCATCATCAACACAATATTTCCTTGAAAGTTCTCCAATAGCTCTGGCACCTAGGCTTGCCTGTTCTGCAAAACTAGCTGCTGCTTGAGCAGCAAAGGTAGTATCCTTAAATTTCAGGTTCCAATTCTGCTTGCCAATAGAAAAATTACCATTACCATCTTAAGGAAATGCTTTCCCATGTTCCAACCTTTCATCCTTGAAACCTAAGTGGCATGAACCACTATCATCAACACAATATTGCCTTGAAAGTTCTATAACAGCTCTGGCAGCTAGGCTTGGATGTTCTGCAATCTCAGCCACTGCTTGAGCAGTAGAGGTAGCATCCTTAAATTTCCTGTTCCAATTCCTCTTGCCAACAGAAACATTAAAAATACCATTTCCAGGAAATGCTTGCCCATGTTCTAACCTTTCATCCTTGAAACCTAAGTGGCATGAACCACCATCATCAACTCAATATTGCCTTGAAAGTTCTACAACAACATTTGTAGCTAGGCTTTCATGTTCTGCAAACTCAGTCGCTACTTGAGCAGCAGAGGTAGCATCCTTAAATTTCATGTTACAATTCTGCCTACCAACTGAAAATTTACCATTACCAACTCAAGGAAATGATTGCCCATGTTCCAACCTTTCATTCTTGAAACCTAAGTGGCATGAACCCCCACCATCAACACAATATTGCCTTGAAAGTTCTACAACTGTTCTGGCAGCTAGGGTTTCATGTTCTACAAACTCAGCCGCTACTTGAGCAGCAGAGGTAGCATCCTTAAATTTCATGTTCCAATTCTGCCTGCCAACAGAAAAATTAACATTACCATCTCCAGGAAATGCTTGCCCCTGTTCCAACCTTTATTCCTTGAAACCTAAGTGGCATGAACCATCATCATCAACACAATATTTCCTTGAAAGTTCTCCAACAGCTCTGGCAGCTAGGCTTGCCTGTTCTGCAAAACTAGCCGCTGCTTGAGCCGCAAAGGTAGTATCCTTAAATTTCATGTTCCAATTCTGCTTGCCAATAGAAAAATTACCATTACCATCTTAAGGAAATTCTTTCCCATGTTCCAACCTTTCGTCCTTGAAACCTAAGTGGCATGAACCACTACATCAACACAATATTGCATTGAAAGTCCTGCAACAACTTTTGTAGCAAAGCTTGCATGTTCTGCAAACTCAGTCGCTACTTTAGCAGCAGAGGTAGCATCCTTAAATTTCATATTCCAATTCTGCCTGCCAACAGAAAAATTAACATTACCATCTCCAGTAAATGCTTGCCCTTGTTCCAACCTTTAATCCTTGAAACCTAAGTGGCATGAACCATCATCATCAACACAATATTTCCTTGAAAGTTCTCCAATAGCTCTGGCAGCTAGGCTTGCCTGTTCTGCAAAACTAGCTGCTGCTTGAACAGCAAAGGTAGTATCCTTAAATTTCAGGTTCCAATTCTGCTTGCCAATAGAAAAATTACCATTACCATCTTAAGGAAATGCTTTCCCATGTTCCAACCTTTCATCCTTGAAACCTAAGTGGCATGAACCACTATCATCAACACAATATTGCCTTGAAAGTTCTACAACAGCTCTGGCAGCTAGGCTTGGATGTTCTGCAATCTCAGCCACTGCTTGAGCAGTAGAGGTAGCATCTTTAAATTTCCTGTTCCAATTCTTCTTGCCAACAGAAACATTAAAAATACCATTTCCAGGAAATGCTTGCACATGTTCCAACCTTTCATCCTTGAAACCTAAGTGGCATGAACCACCATCATCAACTCAATATTGCCTTGAAAGTTCTACAACAACATTTGTAGCTAGGCTTTCATGTTCTGCAAACTCAGTCGCTACTTGAGCAGCAGAGGTAGCATCCTTAAATTTCATGTTCCAATTCTGCCTACCAACAGAAAATTTACCATTACCACCTCAAGGAAATGATTGCCCATGTTCCAACCTTTCATCCTTGAAAACTAGGTGGCATGAACCACTACATCAACACAATATTGCATTGAAAGTCCTACAACAGCTTTTGTAGCTAGGCTTGCATGTTCTGCAAACTCAGTCGCTACTTTAGCAGCAGAGGTAGCATCCTTAAATTTCATGTTCCAATTCTGCCTGCCAACAGAAAAATTAACATTACCATCTCTAGGAAATGCTTGCCCCTGTTCCAACCTTTAATCCTTGAAACCTAAGTGGCATGAACCATCATCATCAACACAATATTTCCTTGAAAGTTCTCCAACAGCTCTGGCAGCTAGGCTTGCCTGTTCTGCAAAACTAGCCGCTGCTTGAGCCGCAAAGGTAGTATCCTTATATTTCATGTTCCAATTCTGCTTGCCAATATAAAAATTACCATTACCATCTTAAGGAAATGCTTTCCCATGTTCCAACCTTTCATCCTTGAAACCTAAGTGGCATGAACCACCATCATCAACACAATATTCCCTTGAAAGTTCTCCAACAGCTCTGGCAGCTAGGCTTGTATGTTCTCCAAACTCAGCCGCTGCTTGAGCAGCAGAGGTAGCATACTTAAATTTCATGTTCCAATACTACCTGCCAATAGAAAAATTACCATTACCATCTCCAGGCAATGATTTCCCATGTTCCAACCTTTAATCCTTGAAACCTAAGTGGCATGAACCATCAGCATCAACACAATATTCCCTTGAAAGTTCTCCAACAGCTCTGGCAGCTAGGCTTGTATGTTCTCCAAACTCAGTCGTTGCTTGAGCAGCAGAGGTAGCATCCGTAAATTTCATGTTCCAACACTACCTGCCAACAGAAATATTAACATTACCATCTCCAGGAAATGCTTGTCCATGTTCCAACCTTTCATCCTTGAAACCTAAGTGGCATGAACCACTATCATCAACACAATATTGCCTTGAAAGTTCTACAACAGCTCTGGCAGCTAGGCTAGGATGTTCTGCAATCTCAGCCGCTGCTTGAGCAGTAGAGGTAGCATCCTTAAATTTCATGTTCCAACTCTGGTTGCCAACAGAAAAATTAACATTACCATCTCCAGGAAATGCTTTCCCATGTTCCAACCTTTTATCCTGGAAACCTAAGTAGCATGAACCATCATCATCAACATAATATTGGCTTGAAAGTTCTCCAACAGCTCTGGCAGCTAGGCTTGCCTGTTCTACAAAACTAGCCGCTGCTTGAGCCGCAAAGGTAGTATCCTTAAATTTCATGTTCCAATTCTGCTTGCCAATAGAAAAATTACCATTACCATCTTAAGGAAATGCTTTCCCATGTTCCAACCTTTCATCCTTGAAACCTAAGTGGCATGAACCACCATCATCAACATAATATTCCCTTGAAAGTTCTCCAACAGCTCTGGCAGCTAGGCTTGCATGTTCTCCAAACTCAGCCGCTGCTTGAGCAGCAGAGGTAGCATCCTTAAATTTCATGTTCCAATACTACCTGCCAATAGAAAAATTACCATTACCATCTCCAGGCAATGATTTCCCATGTTCCAACCTTTAATCCTTGAAACCTAAGTGGCATGAACCATCAGCATCAACACAATATTCCCTTGAAAGTTCTCCAACAGCTCTGGCAGCTAGGCTTGCATGTTCTCCAAACTCAGTCGTTGCTTGAGCAGCAGAGGTAGCATCCGTAAATTTCATGTTCCAACACTACCTGCCAACAGAAAAATTAACATTACCATCTCCAGGAAATGCTTGTCCATGTTCCAACCTTTCATCCTTGAAACCTAAGTGGCATGAACCACTATCATCAACACAATATTGACTTGAAAGTTCTACAACAGCTCTGGCAGCTAGGCTAGGATGTTCTGCAATCTCAGCCGCTGCTTGAGCAGTAGAGGTAGCATCCTTAAATTTCATGTTCCAACTCTGCTTGCCAACAGAAAAATTAAAATTACCATCTCCAGGAAATGCTTTCCCATGTTCCAACCTTTTATCCTGGAAACCTAAGTAGCATGAACCATCATCATCAACACAATATTGGCTTGAAAGTTCTCCAACAGCTCTGGCAGCTAGGCTTGCCTGTTCTGCAAAACTAGCCGCTGCTTGAGCCGCAAAGGTAGTATCCTTAAATTTCATGTTCCAATTCTGATTGACAATAGAAAAATTACCATTACCATCTTAAGGAAATGCTTTCCCATGTTCCAACCTTTCATCCTTGAAACCTAAGTGGCATGAACCACCATCATCAACACAATATTCCCTTGAAAGTTCTCCAACAGCTCTGGCAGCTAGGCTTGCATGTTCTCCAAACTCAGCCGCTGCTTGAGCAGCAGAGGTAGCATCCTTAAATTTCATGTTCCAATACTACCTGCCAATAGAAAAATTACCATTACCATCTCCAGGCAATGATTTCCCATGTTCCAACCTTTAATCCTTGAAACCTAAGTGGCATGAACCATCAGCATCAACACAATATTCCCTTGAAAGTTCTCCAACAGCTCTGGAAGCTAGGCTTGCATGTTCTCCAAACTCAGTCGTTGCTTGAGCAGCAGAGGTAGCATCCGTAAATTTCATTTTCCAACACTACCTGCCAACAGAAAAATTAACATTACCATCTCCAGGAAATGCTTGTCCATGTTCCAACCTTTCATCCTTGAAACCTAAGTGGCATGAACCACTATCATCAACACAATATTGCCTTGAAAGTTCTACAACAGCTCTGGCACCTAGGCTAGGATGTTCTGCAATCTCAGCCGCTGCTTGAGCAGTAGAGGTAGCATCCTTAAATTTCATGTTCCAACTCTGCTTGCCAACAGAAAAATTAACATTACCATCTCCAGGAAATGCTTTCCCATGTTCCAACCTTTTATCCTGGAAACCTAAGTAGCATGAACCATCATCATCAACACAATATTGGCTTGAAAGTTCTCCAACAGCTCTGGCAGCTAGGCTTACATGTTCTGCAAACTCAGCCGCTGCTTGAGCAGCAGAGGTAGCATCCGTAAATTTCATGTTCCAATTCTACCTTCCAACAGTAAAATTCACATTACCATCTCCAGGAAATGATTGCCCATGTTCTAACCTTTTATCCTTGAAACCTAAGTGGAATGAACCACCATAATCAACACAATATTGAATTGAAAGTTCTACAACAGCTCTGGCAGCTAGGCTTACATGTTCTGCAAAATCAGCCGCCAATAGAACAATTACCATTACCATCTCAAGGAAATGATTGCCCATATTCCAACCTTTCATCCTTGAAACCTAAGTGGCATGAACCACCATCATCAACACAATATTGCCTTGAAAGTTCTCCAACAGCTCTGGCAGCTAGGCTTGCATATTTTCCAAAATCAGCCGCTGCTTGAGCAGCAGAGGTAGCATCCTTAAATTTCATATTCCAATTCTGCCTGCCAATAGAAAATTTACCATCTCCAGGAAATGATTGCCCATGTTCCAACCTTTCATCCTTGAAACCTAAGTGGCATTAACCACCATCATCAACAAAATATTGCCTTGAAAGTTCCACAACAGCTCTGGCAGCTAGGCTTGCATGTTCTGCAAAACTAGCCGCTGCTTGGGCAGTAGAGGTAGCATCCTTAAATTTGATGTTCCAATTCTGCTTGCCAACTAAAAAATTACCATTACCATCTCCAGGAAATGCTTTCCCATGTTCCAACCTTTCATCCTTGAAACCTAAGTGGCATGAACCACCATTATCAACACAATATTGCCTTGAAAGTAATCCAACAGCTCTGGCAGCTAGGCTTGCATGTTCTCCAAACTTAGCCACTGCTTGAGCAGCATAGGTAGCATCCTTAAAATTCATGTTCCAATACTGCCTGCCAACAAAATGAATTAACAATACCATCTCAAGGAAATGATTTCCCATGTTCCAACCTTTCATCCTTGAAAACTAAGTGGCATGAACCACCATTATCAACATAATATTGCCTTGAAAGTTCTACAACAGCTCTGGCAGCTTGGCTTGCATGTTCTGCAAACTCAGTAGCTACTTATGCAGCAGAGGTAGCATCCTTAAATTTCATGTTCTAATTCTACCTGCCAATAGAAAAATTACCATTACCATCTCCAGGAAATGATTGCCCATGTTCCAATCTTTCATCCTTGAAACCTAAGTGGCATTAACCACCATCATCAACACAATATTGCCTTGAAAGTTCTCCAACAGCTCTGGCAACTAGGCTTGCATATTCTCCAAAATTAGCCGCTGCTTGAGCAGCAGAGGTAGCATCCTTAAATTTCATATCCCAATACTGCCTGCCAATAAAAAAATTACCATTACCATCTCAAGGAAATGATTGCCCATATTCTAACCTTTCATCCTTGAAACCTAAGTGGCATGAACCACCATCATCAACACAATATTGCCTTGAAAATTCTCCAACAGCTCTGGCAGCTAGGCATGAATATTCTCCAAAATCAGCCGCTGCTTGAGCAGCAGAGGTAGCATCCTTAAATTTCATGTTCCAATACTGCCTGCCAATAGAAAATTACCATTACCAACTCAAGGAAATGATTGCCCATGTTCCAACCTTTAATCCTTGAAACCTAAGTAGCATGAACCATCATCATCAACACAATATTGCCTTGAAAGTTCTACAACAACTCTTGCAGCTAGGTTTGCATGTTCTCCAAACTCAGCCGATGCTTGAGCAGCAGAGTTAGCATCCGTAAATTTCATGTTCCAATACTACCTGACAAAAAAAAATTAACATTACCATCTCCAGGAAATGCTTGCCCATGTTTCAACCTTTCATACTTGAAACCTAAGTGGCATGAACCACTATCATCAACACAATATTGCCTAGAAAGTTCTACAACAGCTCTGGCAGCTAGGCTTGGATGTTCTGCAATCTCAGACGCTGCTTGAGCAACAGAGGTAGCATCCTTAAATTTCATGTTCCAATTCTGCTTGCCAACAGAAAAATTACCATAACCATCTCCAGGAAATGCTTGCCCATGTTCCAACCTTTCATCGTTGAAACCTAAGTGGCATGAACCACCATCATCAACTCAATATTGCCTTGAAAGTTCTACAACAAAATTTGTAGCTAGGCTTGCATGTTTTGGAAACTCAGTCGCTACTTGAGCAGCAGAGGTAGCATCCTTAAATTTCATGTTCCAATTCTGCCTGCCAACAGAAACCATTACCACCTCAAGGAAATGATTGCCCATATTCCAACCTTTCAACCTTGAAAACTAAGTGGCATGAACCATAATCATCAACTCAATATTGCCTTGAAAGTTCTACAATAGCTCTGGCAGCTAGGCTTACATGTTCTGCAAACTCAGCCGCTGCTTGAATAGCAATGGTAGCATCCTAAAATTTCATATTTCGATTCTGCCTGCCAATAGAAAATTACCATTACCATCTCAAGGAAATGATTGCCCATGTTCCAACCTTTAATCCTTGAAACCTAAGTGGCATGAACCATCATCATCAACACAATATTTCCTTGAATGTTATCAAACAGCTCTGGCAGCTAGGCTTGCCTGTTCTCCAAACTCAGCCGCTGCTTGAGCAGCAGAGGTAGCATCCTTAAATTTCATGTTCCAATACTACCTTCCAATAGAAAAATTACCATTACCATCTTATGGAAATGATTTCCCATGTTCCAATCTTTCATTCTGGAAACCTAAGTGGCATGAACCACCATGATCAACACAATATTGCCTTGAAAGTTCTACAACAGCTTTGGCAGCTAGGCTTGTATGTTCTAGAAACTCAGCCGTTGCTTGAGCAGCAGAGGTAGCGTTCTTAAATTTCATGTTCCAATTCAGCCTGCCAATAGAAAAATTACCATTACCATCTCAAGGAAATGATTGCCCATATTCCAACCTTTCATCCTTGAAACCTAAGTGGCATGAACCACCATCATCAACACAATATTGCCTTGAAAGTTCTCCAACAGCTCTGGCAGCTAGGCTTGCATATTTTCCAAAATCAGCCGTTGCTTGAGCAGCAGAGGTAGCATCCTTAAATTTCATGTTCCAATACTGCCTGCCAATAGAAAATCACCCTTACCATCTCAAGGAAATGATTGCCAACGTTCCAACCTTTCATCCATGAAACCTAAGTGGAATGAACCACCATCATCTACACAATATTGCCTTGAAAGTTCTACAACAGATCTGGTAGCTAGGCTTGTATATTCTCCAAAATCAGCCGTTGCTTGAGAAGCAGAGGTAGCATCCTTAAATTTCATGTTCCGATTCTGCCTACCAATAGAAAATTTACATCTCCAGGAAATGATTGCCCATGTTCTAACCTTTTATCCTTGAAACCTAAGTGGAATGAACCACCATAATCAACACAATATTGAATTGAAAGTTCTACAACAGCTCTGGCAGCTAGGCTTACATGTTCTGCAAAATCAGCCGCTGCTTGAGCACTAGAGGTAGCACCCTTAAATTTCAAATTCCAATACTGCCTGCCAATAGAACAATTACCATTACCATCTCAAGGAAATGATTGCCCATATTCCAACCTTTCATCCTTGAAACCTAAGTGGCATGAACCACCATCATCAACACAATATTGCCTTGAAAGTTCTCCAACAGCTCTGGCAGCTAGGCTTGCATATTTTCCAAAATCAGCCGCTGCTTGAGCAGCAGAGGTAGCATCCTTAAATTTCATGTTCCAATACTGCCTGCTAATAGAAAATTACCCTTACCATCTCAAGGAAATGATTGCCCACGTTCCAACCTTTCATCCATGAAACCTAATTGGAATGAACCACCATCATCAACACAATATTGCCTTGAAAGTTCTCCAACAGCTCTAGCAGCTAGGCTTGCATATTTTCCAAAATCAGCCGTTGCTTGAGCAGCAGAGGTAGCATCCTTAAATTTCATGTTCCAATACTGCCTGCCAATAGAAAATCACCCTTACCATCTCAAGGAAATGATTGCCAACGTTCCAACCTTTCATCCATGAAACCTAAGTGGAATGAACCACCATCATCAACACAATATTGCCTTGAAAGTTCTACAACAGCTCTGGTAGCTAGGCTTGTATATTCTCCAAAATCAGCCGTTGCTTGAGAAGCAGAGGTAGCATCCTTAAATATCATGTTCCAATTCTGCCTGCCAATAGAAAATTTACCATCTCCAGGAAATGATTGCCCATGTTCTAACCTTTTATCCTTGAAACCTAAGTGGAATGAACCACCATAATCAACACAATATTGAATTGAAAGTTCTACAACAGCTCTGGCAGCTAGGCTTACATGTTCTGCAAAATCAGCCGCTGCTTGAGCACCAGAGGTAGCACCCTTAAATTTCAAATTCCAATACTGCCTGCCAATAGAACAATTACCATTACCATCTCAAGGAAATGATTGCCCATATTCCAACCTTTCATCCTTGAAACCTAAGTGGCATGAACCACCATCATCAACACAATATTGCCTTGAAAGTTCTCCAACAGCTCTGGCAGCTAGGCTTGCATATTTTCCAAAATCAGCCGCTGCTTGAGCAGCAGAGGTAGCATCCTTAAATTTCATGTTCCAATACTGCCTGCTAATAGAAAATTACCCTTACCATCTCAAGGAAATGATTGCCCACGTTCCAACCTTTCATCCATGAAACCTAATTGGAATGAACCACCATCATCAACACAATATTGCCTTGAAAGTTCTCCAACAGCTCTAGCAGCTAGGCTTGCATATTTTCCAAAATCAGCCGCTGCTTGAGCAGCAGAGGTAGCATCCTTAAATTTCATGTTCCAATACTGCCTGCCAATAGAAAATCACCCTTACCATCTCAAGGAAATGATTGCCAACGTTCCAACCTTTCATCCATGAAACCTAAGTGGAATGAACCACCATCATCAACACAATATTGCCTTGAAAGTTCTACAACAGCTCTGGTAGCTAGGCTTGTATATTCTCCAAAATCAGCCGTTGCTTGAGAAGCAGAGGTAGCATCCTTAAATATCATGTTCCAATTCTGCCTGCCAATAGAAAATTTACCATCTCCAGGAAATGATTGCCCATGTTCTAACCTTTTATCCTTGAAACCTAAGTGGAATGAACCACCATAATCAACACAATATTGAATTGAAAGTTCTACAACAGCTCTGGCAGCTAGGCTTACATGTTCTGCAAAATCAGCCGCTGCTTGAGCACCAGAGGTAGCACCCTTAAATTTCAAATTCCAATACTGCCTGCCAATAGAACAATTACCATTACCATCTCAAGGAAATGATTGCCCATATTCCAACCTTTCATCCTTGAAACCTAAGTGGCATGAACCACCATCATCAACACAATATTGCCTTGAAAGTTCTCCAACAGCTCTGGCAGCTAGGCTTGCATATTTTCCAAAATCAGCCGTTGCTTGAGCAGCAGAGGTAGCATCCTTAAATTTCATGTTCCAATACTGCCTGCTAATAGAAAATTACCCTTACCATCTCAAGGAAATGATTGCCCACGTTCCAACCTTTCATCCATGAAACCTAATTGGAATGAACCACCATCATCAACACAATATTTCCTTGAAAGTTCTCCAACAGCTTTGGCAGCTAGGCTTGCATGTTCTCTAAACTCAGTCGTTGCTTGAGCAGCAGAGGTAGCATCCTTAAATTTCATGTTCCAATTCTGCCTGCCAATAGAAAAATTACCATTACCATCTCGAGGAAATGATTGCCCACGTTCCAACCTTTCATCCATGAAACCTAAGTGTAATGAACCACCATCATCAACACAATATTACCTTGAAAGTTCTACAACAGCTCTGGTATCTAGGCTTGCATATTCTCCAAAATCAGCCGCTGCTTGAGCAGCAGAGGTAGCATCCTTAAATTTCATGTTCCAATTCTGCCTGCCAATAGAAAATTTACCATCTCCAGGAAATGATTGCCCATGTAATCACCTTTTATCCTTGAAACCTAAGTGGAATGAACCACCATCATCAACACAATATTGAATTAAAAGTTCTACAACAGCTCTGACAGCTAGGCTTACATGTTCTACAAACTCAGCCGCTGCTTAGGTTTCAAGGATAAAAGGTGATGATGGTGGTTCACGCTACTTAGGTTTCAAGGATGAAAGGTTGGAACATGGTCAAGCATTTCCTGGAGATTGTTATGGTAATTTTTCTGTTGGCAAGAAGAATTGGAACATGAAATTTAAGGATGCTACCTCTGCTGCTCAAGCAGCGGCTGAGTTTGCAGAACATGCAAGCCTAGCTGCCAGAGCTGTTGTAGAACTTTTAAGGCAATATTGTGTTGATGATGGTGGTTCATGCCAGTTAGGTTTCAAGGATGAAAGGTTGGAACATGGGCAATCATTTCCTTGAGATGGTAATGGTAATTTTTCTATTGGCAGGCAGTATTGGAATATGAAATTTAAGGATGCTACCTCTGCTGCTCAAGCAGCGGTTGAGTTTGCAGAACATGCAACCCTAGCAGCCAGAGTTGTTGTAGAACTATCAAGGCAATATTGTGTTGATGATGGTGGTTCATGCCACTTAGGTTTCAAGGATGAAAGGTTGGAAAATGGGCAATCATATCTTGGAGATGGTAATGGTAATATTTCTATTGGCAGGCACAATTGGAACACTAAATTTAAGGATGCTACCTCTATTGCTCAAGCAGCGGCTGAGTTTGCAGAACATGCAATCCTAGCTCCCAGAGCTGTTGTCAAACTTTCAAGGCAATATTGTGTTGATGATGATGGTTCATGCCATTTAGTTTTCAAGGATGAAAGGTTGGAACATGGGCAATTATTTCTTTGAGGTGGTAATGTTAATTTTTCTGTTGTGAGTAAGAAATTGGAACATGAAATTTAAGGATGCTACCTCTGTTGCTCAAGTAGCGACTGAGTTTGCAGAACATGCAAGCCTAGCTACAAAAGCTGTTGTAGAACTTTCAAGGCAATATTGAGTTGATGATGGTGGTTCATGCCACCTAGGTTTCAAGGATGAAAGGTTGGAACATGGGCAAGCATTTCCTGGAGATGGTATTGTTAATTTTTCTGTTGGCAAGCAGAATTGGAACAGGAAATTTAAGGATGCTACCTCTGCTGCTCAAGTAGCGGCTGAGTTTGGAGAACATGCAAGCCTAGCTGCCATAGCTGTTGGAGAACTTTCAAGGCAATATTGTGTTGATGATGGTGGTTCATGCCACTTAGGTTTCAAGGATAAAAGTTTGGAACATGGGCAATCATTTCCTGGAGATGGTAATGGTAATTATTCTGTTGGCACGCAGAATTGGAACTTGAAATTTAAGGATGCTACCTCTGCTGCTCAAGCAGGGCTGAGTTTGGAGAACATGCAAGCCTAGCTGCCAGAGCTGTTGGAGAACTTTCAAGGCAATATTGTGTTGATTATGGTGGTTCATGCCACTGAGGTTTCAAGGATAAAAGGTTAGAACATGGGCAATCATTTCCTGGAGATAGTAATGGTAATTGTTCTATTGGCAGGCAGAATTGGAACATGATATTTAAGGAAGCCACCTCTGCTGCTCAAGCAACAGCTGAGTTTGTAGAACATGCAAGCCTAGCTGCCAGAGCTGTTGTAGAACTTTCAAGGCAATATTGAGTTAATGATGGTGGTTCATGCCACTTAGGTTTCAAGGTTGAAAGGTTGGAACGTGGGCAAGCATTTCCTGGAGATGTTAATGTTAATTTTTCTGTTGGCAGGCAGAATTGGAACATGAAATTTAAGGATGCTACCTCTACTGCTCAAGTAGCGACTGAGTTTGCAGAACATACAAGCCTAGCTACAAATGCTGTTGTAGAACATTCAAGGCAATATTGAGTTGATGATGGTGGTTCACGCTACTTAGGTTTCAAGGATGAAAGGTTGGAACATGGGCAAACATTTCCTGGAGATGGTAATGTTAATTTTTTTGTTGGCAAGAAGAATTGGAACATGAAATTTAAGGATGCTACCTCTGCTGCTCGAGCAGCGGCTGAGTTTGCAGAACATGCAAGCCTAGCTGCCAGAGCTGTTATAGAACTTTTAAGGCAATATTGTGTTGATGATGATGGTTCATGCCACTTAGTTTTCAAGGATGAAAGGTTGGAACATGGGCAATCATTTTCTTGAGATGGTAATGGTAATTTTTCTATTGGCAGGCAGTAGTGGAATATGAAATTTAAGGATGCTACCTCTGCTGCTCAAGCAGCGGCTGAGTTTGCAGAACATGCAAGCCTAGCTGCCAGAGTTGTTGTAGAACTTTTAAGGCAATATTGTGTTGAGGATGGTGGTTCATGCCAGTTAGATTTCAAGGATGAAATGTTGGAACATGGGCAATCATTTCCTTGAGATGGTAATGCAATTTTTCTATTGGCAAGCAGTATTGGAATATGAAATTTAAGGATGCTACCTCTGCTGCTCAAGCAGAGGCTGAGTTTGTAGAACATGCAAGCCTAGTACCCAGAGCTGTTGTAGAACTTTCAAGGCAATATTGTGTTGATGATGCTGGTTCATGCCACATAGGTTTCAAGGATGAAAGGTTGGAACATGGGCAATCATATCCCGGAGATGGTAATGGTAATATTTCTATTGGCAGGCACAATTGGAACAAGAAATTTAAGGATGCTACCTCTGTTGCTCAATCAGCGGCTGAGTTTGCAGAACATGCAAGCCTAGCTGCGAGAGCTGTTGTAGAACTTTTAAGGTAATATTGTGTTGATGATGATGGTTCATGCCACTTAGGTTTCAAGGATGAAAGGTTGGAACATGGGCAATCATTTCCTTGAGATGGTAATGGTAAGTTTTCTATTGGCAGGCAGTATTGGAACATGAAATTTAAGGATGCTACCTCTGCTGCTCAAGCAACGGCTGATTTTGGAGAATATGCAAGCCTAGCTGCCAGAGCTAGTGGAGAACTTTCAAGGCAATATTGTGTTGATGATGGTGGTTCATTCCACTTAGGTTTCAAGGATGAAAGGTTGGAACATGGGCAATCATTTCCTTGAGATGGTAATGGTAATTTTTCTATTGGCAGGCAGTATTGGAATATGAAATTTAAGTATGCTACCTCTGCTGCTCAAGAAGCTGCTGAGTTTGCAGAACATGCAATCCTAGCTACCAGAGCTGTTGTTGAACTTATAAGGCAACATTGTGTTGAGGATGGTGGTTCATGCCAGTTAGGTTTCAAGGATTAAAGGGTGGAACATAGGCAATCATTTCCTTGAGATGGTAATGGTAATTTTTCTATTGGCAAGCAGTATTGGAATATGAAATTTAAGGATGCTACCTCTGTTGCTCAAGCAGCGACTGAGTTTGCAGAACATGCAAGCCTAGCAGTCAGAGCTGTTGTAGAACTTTCAAGGCAATATTGTGTTGATGATGGTTGTTCATGCCACTTAGGTTTCAAGGATGAAAGGTTGGAACATGGGCAAGCATTTCCTGGAGATGGTATTGTTAATTTTTCTGTTGGCAAGGAGAATTGGAACAGGAAATTTAAGGATGCTACCTCTGCTGCTCAAGCAGTGGCTGAGTTTGGAGAACATGCAGGCCTAGCTGCCATAGCTGTTGGAGAACTTTCAAGGCAATATTGTGTTGATGATGGTGGTTCATGCCACTTAGGTTTCAAGGATAAAAGTTTGGAACATGGGCAATCATTTCCTGGAGATGGTAATGGTAATTGTTCTGTTGGCACGCAGAATTGGAACATGAAATTTAAGGATGCTACCTCTGCTGCTCAAGCAGGGCTGAGTTTGGAGAACATGCAAGCCTAGCTGCCAGAGCTGTTGGAGAACTTTCAAGGCAATATTGTGTTGATTATGGTGGTTCATGCCACTGAGGTTTCAAGGATAAAAGGTTAGAACATGGGCAATCATTTCCTGGAGATGGTAATGGTAATTGTTCTATTGGCAGGCAGAATTGGAACATGATATTTAAGGATGCCACCTCTGCTGCTCAAGCAGCAGCTGAGTTTGTAGAACATGCAAGCCTAGCTGCCAGAGCTGTTGTAGAACTTTCAAGGCAATATTGAGTTAATGATGGTGGTTCATGCCACTTAGGTTTCAAGGTTGAAAGGTTGGAACATGGGCAAGCATTTCCAGGAGATGTTAATGTTAATTTTTCTGTTGGCAGGCAGAATTGGAACATGAAATTTAAGGATGCTACCTCTACTGCTCAAGTAGCGACTGAGTTTGCAGAACATGCAAGCCTAGCTACAAATGCTGTTGTAGAACATTCAAGGCAATATTGAGTTGATGATGGTGGTTCACGCTACTTAGGTTTCAAGGATGAAAGGTTGGAACATGGGCAAGCATTTCCTGGAGATGGTAATGTTAATTTTTTTGTTGGCAAGAAGAATTGGAACATGAAATTTAAGGATGCTACCTCTGCTGCTCGAGCAGCGGCTGAGTTTGCAGAACATGCAAGCCTAGCTGCCAGAGCTGTTATAGAACTTTTAACGCAATATTGTGTTGATGATGATGGTTCATGCCACTTAGTTTTCAAGGATGAAAGGTTGGAACATGGGCAATCATTTTCTTGAGATGGTAATGGTAATTTTTCTATTGGCAGGCAGTATTGGAACATGAAATTTAAGGATGCTACCTCTGCTGCTCAAGCAGCAGCTGAGTTTGCAGAACATGCAAGCCTAGCTGCCAGAGTTGTTGTAGAACTTTCAAGGCAATATTGTGTTGAGGATGGTGGTTCATGCCAGTTAGATTTCAAGGATGAAATGTTGGAACATGGGCAATCATTTCCTTGAGATGGTAATGTAATTTTTCTATTGGCAAGCAGTATTGGAATATGAAATTTAAGGATGCTACCTCTGCTGCTCAAGCAGCGGCTGAGTTTGTAAAACATGCAAAGCCTAGCTGCCATAGCTGTTGTTGAACTTTCAAGGCAATATTGTGTTGATGATGCTGGTTCATGCCACATAGGTTTCAAGGATGAAAGGTTGGAACATGGGCAATCATATCCCGGAGATGGTAATGGTAATATTTCTATTGGCAGGCACAATTGGAACAAGAAATTTAAGGATGCTACCTCTGTTGCTCAATCAGCGGCTGAGTTTGCAGAACATGCAAGCCTAGCTGCCAGAGCTGTTGTAGAACTTTTAAGGCAATATTGTGTTGATGATGATGGTTCATGCCACTTAGGTTTCAAGGATGAAAGGTTGGAACATGGGCAATCATTTCCTTGAGATGGTAATGGTAATTTTTCTATTGGCAGGCAGTATTGGAACATGAAATTTAAGGATGCTACCTCTGCTGCTCAAGCAGCGGCTGAGTTTGGAGAACATGCAAGCCTAGCTGCCAGAGCTATTGTAGAACTTTCAAGGCAATATTGTGTTGATGATGGTGGTTCATGCCACTTAGGTTTCAAGGATGAAAGGTTGGAACATGGGCAATCATTTCCTTGAGATGGTAATGGTAATATTTCTATTGGCAGGCAGTATTGGAATATGAAATTTAAGTATGCTACCTCTGCTGCTCAAGAAGCTGCTGAGTTTGCAGAACATGCAATCCTAGCTACCAGAGCTGTTGTTGAACTTATAAGGCAACATTGTGTTGAGGATGGTGGTTCATGCCAGTTAGGTTTCAAGGATGAAAGGTTGGAACATAGGCAATCATTTCCTTGAGATGGTAATGGTAATTTTTCTATTGGCAAGCAGTATTGGAATATGAAATTTAAGGATGCTACCTCTGTTGCTCAAGCAGCGGCTAAGTTTGCAGAACATGCAAACCTAGCAGTCAGAGCTGTTGTAGAACTTTCAAGGCAATATTGTGTTGATGATGGTTGTTCATGCCACTTAGGTTTCAAGGATGAAAGGTTGGAACATGGGCAAGCATTTCCTGGAGATAGTATTTTTAATTTTTCTGTTGGCAAGCAGAATTGAAACAGGAAAATTAAGGATGCTACCTCTGCTGCTCAAGCAGCGGCTGAGTTTGGAGAACATGCAGGCCTAGCTGCCATAGCTGTTGGAGAACTTTCAAGGCAATATTGTGTTGATGATGGTGGTTCATGCCACTGAGGTTTCAAGGTTGAAAGGTTGGAACGTGGGCAAGCATTTCCTGGAGATGTTAATGTTAATTTTTCTGTTGGCAGGTAGAATTGGAACATGAAATTTAAGGATGCTACCTCTGCTGCTCAAACAACGGCTTAGTTTGAAGAACATGCAAGCCTAGCTGCCAGAGCTGTTGTAGAACTTTTAAGGAAATATTGTGTTGATGATGATGGTTCATGCCACTTAGGTTTCAAGGATGAAAGGTTGGAACATGGGCAATAATTTCCTTGAGATGGTAATGGTAATTTTTCTATTGGCAGGCAGTATTGGAACATGAAATTTAAGGATGCTACCTCTGCTGCTCAAGCAGCGGCTGAGTTTGCAGAACATGCAAGCCTACCAGTCAGAGCTGTTGGACAACTTTCAAGGCAATATTATGTTGATGATGGTGGTTCCTGCCACTTAGGTTTCAAGGATGAAAGGTTGGAACATGGGCAATCATTTCCTTGAGATGGAAATGGTAATTTTTCTATTGGCAAGCAGTATTGGAATATGAAATTTAAGGATGCTACCTCTGCTGCTCAAGCAGTGGCTGAGTTTGCAGAACTTGCAAGCCTAGCAGCCAGAGCTGTTGTAGAACTTACAAGTCAATATTGTGTTGATGATGGTGGTTCATGCCACTTAGGTTTCCAGGATGAAAGGTTGGAACATAGGCAATCATATCCTGGAGATGGTAATGGTAATATTTCTATTGGCAGGCACAATTGTAACATGAAATTTAAGGATGCTACCTCCGTTGCTCAAGCAGCGGCTGAGTTTGCAGTACATAGAAGCCTAGCTGCCAGAGCTGTTGTCGAACTTTCAAGGCAATATGGTGTTGATGATGATGGTTCATGCTATTTAGTTTTCAAGGATGAAAGGTTGGAACATGGGCAATTATTTCTTTGAGGTGGTAATGTTAATTTTTCTGTTGTGAGGCAGAATTGGAACATGAAATTTAAGGATGCTACCTCTATTGCTCAAGTAGCGACTGAGTTTGCAGAACATGCAAGCCTAGCTACAAAACCTGTTGTAGAACTTTCAAGGCAATATTGAGTTGATGATGGTGGTTCATGCCACTTCGGTTTCGAGGAGGAAAGGTTGGAACATGGGCAAGCATTTCCTGGAGATGGTAATGGTAATTTTTCTATTGGCAGGCAGTATTGGAATATGAAATTTAAGTATGCTACCTCTGCTGCTCAAGAAGCTGTTGAGTTTGCAGAACATGCAAGCCTAGCTACCAGAGCTGTTGTAGAAGTTATAAGGCAATATTGTGTTGAGGATGGTGGTTCATGCCACTTAGGTTTCAAGGATGAAAGGTTGGAACATGGGCAATAATTTCCTTGAGATGGTAATGGTAATTTTTCTATTGGCAGGCAGTATTGGAACATGAAATTTAAGGATGCTACCTCCGCTGCTCAATCAGCGGCTGAGTTTGGAGAATATGCAAGCCTAGCTGCCAGAGCTGTTGGAGAACTTTCCAGGCAATATTGTGTTGATGATGCTGGTTCATGCCACTTAGGTTTCAAGGATGAAAGGTTAGAACATGGGCAATCATCTCCTTGAGATGGTAATGGTAATTTTTCTATTAGCTGGCAAGATTGGAATATGAAATTTAAGGATGCTACCTCTGCTGCTCAAGCAGCGGCTGAGTTTGTAGAACATGCATGCCTAGCTGCCAGAGCTGTTGGAGAACTTTCAAGGCAATATTCTGTTGATGATGGTGGTTCATGCCACTTAGGTTTCAAGGATGAAATGTTGGAACATGGGCAATCATTTCCTTGAGATTGAAATGGTAAATTTTCTATTGGCAAGCAGTATTGGAATATGAAATTTAAGGATGCTACCTCTATTGCTCAAGTAGTGGCTGAGTTTGCAGAACATGCAAGCCTAGCATCCAGAGCTGTTGTAGAACTTTCAAGTCAATATTGATTGATGATGGTGGTTCATGCCACTTAGGTTTCAAGGATGAAAGGTTGGAACATAGGCAATCATATCCTGGAGATGGTAATGGTAATATTTCTATTGGCAGGCACAATTGGAACATGAAATTTAAGGATGCTACCTCTGTTGCTCAAGCAGCGGCTGAGTTTGCAGAACATACAAGCCTAGCTGCCAGAGCTGTTGTCGAACTTTCAAGGCAATATGGTGTTGATGATGATGGTTCATGCCATTTAGTTTTCAAGGATGAAAGGTTGGAACATGGGCAAGCATTTCGTGGAAATGGTAATGTTAATTTTTCTATTGGCAGGCAGAATGGGAACGTGAAATTTAAGGATGCTACCTCTGCTACTCAAGTAGCGACTAAGTTTGCAGAACATGCAAGCCTAGCTACAAAAACTGTTGTAGAACTTTCAAGGCAATATTGAGTTGATGATGGTGGTTCATGCCACTTCGGTTTCAAGGAGGAAAGGTTGGTACATGGGCAAGCATTTCCTGGAGATGGTATTTTTAATTTTTCTGTTGGCAAGAATAATTGGAACAGGAAATTTAAGGATGCTACCTCTGCTGCTCAAGCAGCGGCTGAGTTTGGAGAACATGCAAGCCTAGCTGCCACAGGTGTTGGAGAACTTTCAAGGCAATATTGTGTTGATGATGGTGGTTCATGCCACTTAGGTTTCAAGGATAAAAGGTTGGAACATGGGCTATCATTTCCTGGAGATGGTAATGGTAATTGTGTTGTTGGCAGGCAGAATTGGAACATGAAATTTACGGATTCTACCTCTGCTGCTCAAGCAGCGGCTGAGTTGGGAGAACATGCATGCCTAGCTGCCAGAGCTGTTGGAGAACTTTCAAGGCAATATTCTGTTGATGATGGTGGTTCATGCCACTTAGGTTTCAAGGATAAAAGGTTGGAACATGGGCAATCATTTCCTGGAGATGGTAATGGTAATTGTTCTGTTGGCAAGCAGAATTGGAACATGATATTTAAGGATGCCACCTCTGCTAGCTGAGTTTGTAGAACATGCAAGCCTAGCTGCCAGAGCTGTTGTAGAACTTTTAAGGAAATATTGTGTTGATGATGATGGTTCATGCCACTTAGGTTTCAAGGATGAAAGGTTGGAACATGGGCAATAATTTCCTTGAGATGGTAATGGTAATTTTTCTATTGGCAGGCAGTATTGGAACATGAAATTTAAGGATGGTACCTCCGCTGCTCAATCAGCGGCTGAGTTTGGAGAATATGCAAGCCTAGCTGCCAGAACTGTTGGAGAACTTTCGAGGCAATATTGTGTTGATGATGCTGGTTCATGCCACTTAGGTTTCAAGGATGAAAGGTTGGAACATGGGCAATCCTTTCCTTGAGATGGTAATGGTAATTTTTCTATTAGCAGGCAGTATTGGAATATGAAATTTAAGGATGCTACCTCTGCTGCTCAAGCAGCGGCTGAGTTTGCAGAACATGCAAGCCTAGCTTCCTGAGTTGTTGTAGAACTTTTAAAGCAATATTGTGTTGAGGATGGTGGTTCATGCCAGTTAGGTTTCAAGGATGAAATGTTGGAACATGGGCAATCATTTCCTTGAGTTGGAAATGGTAATTTTTCTATTGGCAAGCAGTATTGGAATATGAAATTTAAGGATGCTACCTCTACTGCTCAAGCAGTGGCTGAGTTTGCAGAACATGCAAGCCTAGCAGCCAGAGCTGTTGTAGAACTTTCAAGTCAATATTGTGTTGATGATGGTGGTTCATGCCACTTAGGTTTCAAGGATGAAAGGTTGGAACATAGGCAATCATATCCTGGAGATGGTAATGGTAATATTTCTATTGGCAGGCACAATTGGAACATGAAATTTAAGGATGCTACCTCTGTTGCTCAAGCAGCGGCTGAGTTTGCAGAACATGCAAGCCTAGCTGCCAGAGCTGTTGTCGAACTTTCAAGGCAATATGGTGTTGATGATGATGGTTTATGCCATTTAGTTTTCAAGGATGAAAGGTTGGAACATGGGCAATTATTTCTTTGAGGTGGTAATGTTAATTTTTCTGTTGTGAGGCAGAATTGGAACATGAAATTTAAGGATGCTACCTCTATTGCTCAAGTAGCGACTGAGTTTGCAGAACATGCAAGCCTAGCTACAAAACCTGTTGTAGAACTTTCAAGGCAATATTGAGTTGATGATGGTGGTTCATGCCACTTCGGTTTCAAGGAGGAAAGGTTGGAACATGGGCAAGCATTTCCTGGAGATGGTATTTTTAATTTTTCTGTTGGCAAGCAGAATTGGAACAGGAAATTAAAGGATGCTACCTCTGCTGCTCAAGCAGCGGCTGAGTTTGGAGAACATGCAAGCCTAGCTGCCATAGGTGTTGGAGAACTTTCAAGGCAATATTGTGTTGATGATGGTGGTTCATGCCACTTAGGTTTCAAGGATAAAAGGTTGGAACATGGGCTATCATTTCCTGGAGATGGTAATGGTAATTGTGCTGTTGGCAGGCAGAATTGGAACATGAAATTTACGGATTCTACCTCTGCTGCTCAAGCAGCGGCTGAGTTGGGAGAACATGCATGCCTAGCTGCCAGAGCTGTTGTAGAACTTTTAAGGAAATATTGTGTTGATGATGATGGTTCATGCCACTTAGGTTTCAAGGATGAAAGGTTGGAACATGGGCAATAATTTCCTTGAGATGGTAATGGTAATTTTTCTATTGGCAGGCAGTATTGGAACATGAAATTTAAGGATGCTACCTCCGCTGCTCAATCAGCGGCTGAGTTAGGAGAATATGCAAGCCTAGCTGCCAGAGCTGTTGGAGAACTTTCAAGGCAATATTGTGTTGATAATGCTGGTTCATGCCACTTAGGTTTCAAGGATGAAAGGTTAGAACATGGGCAATCATTTCCTTGAGATGGTAATGGTAATTTTTCTATTAGCAGGCAGTATTGGAATATGAAATTTAAGGATGCTACCTCTGCTGCTCAAGCAGCGGCTGAGTTTGCAGAACATGCATGCCTAGCTGCCAGAGCTGTTGGAGAACTTTCAAGGCAATATTCTGTTGATGGTGGTGGTTCATGCCACTTAGGTTTCAAGGATGAAATGTTGGAACATGGGCAATCATTTCCTTGAGATTGAAATGGTAAATTTTCTATTGGCAAGCAGTATTGGAATATGAAATTTAAGGATGCTACCTCTATTGCTCAAGCAGTGGCTGAGTTTGCAGAACATGCAAGCCTAGCATCCAGAGCTGTTGTAGAACTTTCAGGTCAATATTGTGTTGATGATGGTGGTTCATGCCACTTAGGTTTCAAGGATGAAAGGTTGGAACATAGGCAATCATATCCTGGAGATGGTAATGGTAATATTTCTATTGGCAGGCACAATTGGAACATGAAATTTAAGGATGCTACCTCTGTTGCTCAAGCAGCGGCTGAGTTTGTAGAACATACAAGCCTAGCTGCCAGAGCTGTTGTCGAACTTTCAAGGCAATATGGTGTTGATGATGATGGTTCATGCCATTTAGTTTTCAAGGATGAAAGGTTGGAACATGGGCAAGCATTTCGTGGAAATGGTAATGTTAATTTTTCTATTGGCAGGCAGAATTGGAACGTGAAATTTAAGGATGCTACCTCTGCTGCTCAAGTAGCGACTAAGTTTGCAGAACATGCAAGCCTAGCTACAAAACCTGTTGTAGAACTTTCAAGGCAATATTGAGTTGATGATGGTGGTTCATGCCACTTCGATTTCAAGGAGGAAAGGTTGGAACATGGGCAAGCATTTCCTGGAGATGGTATTTTTAATTTTTCTATTGGCAAGAAGAATTGGAACAGGAAATTTAAGGATGCTACCTCTGCTGCTCAAGCAGCGGCTGAGTTTGGAGAACATGCAAGCCTAGCTGCCACAGGTGTTGGAGAACTTTCAAGGCAATATTGTGTTAATGATGGTGGTTCATGCCACTTAGGTTTCAAGGATAAAAGGTTGGAACATGGGCTATCATTTCCTGGAGATGGTAATGGTAATTGTGCTGTTGGCAGGCAGAATTGGAACATGAAATTTACGGATTCTACCTCTGTTGCTCAAGCAGCGGCTGAGTTGGGAGAACATGCATGCCTAGCTGCCAGAGCTGTTGGAGAACTTTCAAGGCAATATTGTGTTGATGATGGTGGTTCATGCCACTTAGGTTTCAAGGATAAAATGTTGGAACATGGGCAATCATTTCCTGGAGATGGTAATGGTAATTGTTCTGTTGGCAAGCAGAATTGGAACATGATATTTAAGGATGCCACCTCTGCTAGCTGAGTTTGTAGAACATGCAAGCCTAGCTGCCAGAGCTGTTGTAGAACCTTTAAGGAAATATTGTGTTGATGATGATGGTTCATGCCACTTAGGTTTCAAGGATGAAAGGTTGGAACATGGGCAATAATTTCCTTGAGATGGTAATGGTAATTTTTCTATTGGCAGGCAGTATTGGAACATGAAATTTAAGGATGGTACCTCCGCTACTCAATCAGCGGCTGAGTTTGGAGAATCTGCAAGCCTAGCTGCCAGAACTGTTGGAGAACTTTCAAGGCAATATTGTGTTGATGATGCTGGTTCATGCCACTTAGGTTTCAAGGATGAAAGGTTGGAACATGGGCAATCATTTCCTTGAGATGGTAATGGTAATTTTTCTATTAGCAGGCAGTATTGGAATATGAAATTTAAGGATGCTACCTCTGCTGCTCAAGCAGCGGCTGAGTTTGCAGAACATGCAAGCCTAGCTTCCTGAGTTGTTGTAGAACTTTTAAAGCAATATTGTGTTGAGGATGGTGGTTCATGCCAGTTAGGTTTCAAGGATGAAATGTTGGAACATGGGTAATCATTTCCTTGAGATGGAAATGGTAATTTTTCTATTGGCAAGCAGTATTGGAATATGAAATTTAAGGATGCTACCTCTACTGCTCAAGCAGTGGCTGAGTTTGCAGAACATGCAATCCTAGCAGCCAGAGCTGTTGTAGAACTTTCAAGTCAATATTGTGTTGATGATGGTGGTTCATGCCACTTAGGTTTCAAGGATGAAAGGTTGGAACATAGGCAATCATATCCTGGAGATGGTAATGGTAATATTTCTATTGGCAGGCACAATTGGAACATGAAATTTAAGGATGCTACCTCTGTTGCTCAAGCAGCGGCTGAGTTTGCAGAACATGCAAGCCTAGCTGCCAGAGCTGTTGTCGAACTTTCAAGGCAATATGGTGTTGATGATGATGGTTTATGCCATTTAGTTTTCAAGGATGAAAGGTTGGAACATGGGCAATTATTTCTTTGAGGTGGTAATGTTAATTTTTCTGTTGTGAGGCAGAATTGGAACATGAAATTTAAGGATGCTACCTCTATTGCTCAAGTAGCGACTGAGTTTGCAGAACATGCAAGCCTAGCTACAAAACCTGTTGTAGAACTTTCAAGGCAATATTGAGTTGATGATGGTGGTTCATGCCACTTCGGTTTCAAGGAGGAAAGGTTGGAACATGGGCAAGCATTTCCTGGAGATGGTATTTTTAATTTTTCTGTTGGCAAGCAGAATTGGAACAGGAAATTAAAGGATGCTACCTCTGCTGCTCAAGCAGCGGCTGAGTTTGGAGAACATGCAAGCCTAGCTGCCATAGGTGTTGGAGAACTTTCAAGGCAATATTGTGTTGATGATGGTGGTTCATGCCACTTAGGTTTCAAGGATAAAAGGTTGGAACATGGGCTATCATTTCCTGGAGATGGTAATGGTAATTGTGCTGTTGGCAGGCAGAATTGGAACATGAATTTTATGGATTCTACCTCTGCTGCTCAAGCAGCGGCTGAGTTGGGAGAACATGCATGCCTAGCTGCCAGAGCTGTTGGAGAACTTTCAAGGCAATATTCTGTTGATGATGGTGGTTCATGCCACTTAGGTTTCAAGGATAAAAGGTTGGAACATGGGAAATCATTTCCTGGAGATGGTAATGATAATTGTTCTGTTGGCAAGCAGAATTGGAACATGATATTTAAGGATGCCACCTCTGCTAGCTGAGTTTGTAGAACATGCAAGCCTAGCTGCCAGAGCTGTTGTAGAACTTTCAAGGCAATATTGAGTTGATGATGGTGGTTCATGCCACTTAGATTTCAAGGATGAAAGGTTGGAACATGGGCAAGCATTTCGTGGAGATGGTAATGTTAATTTTTCTATTGGCAGGCAGAATTGGAACGTGAAATTTAAGGATGCTACCTCTGCTGCTCAAGTAGCGACAGAGTTTGCAGAACATGCAAGCCTAGCTACAAAAGCTGTTGTAGAACATTCAAGGTAATATTGAGTTAATGATGGTGGTTCACGCTACTTAGGTTTCTAGGATGAAAGGTTGGAACATGGGCAAGCATATCCTGGAGATGGTAATGTTAATTTTTCTGTTGGCAAGCAGAATTGGAACATTAAATTTAAGGATGCTACCTCTGCTGCTCATGCAGCTGCTGAGTTTGCAGAATATGCAAGCCTAGCTGGCATAGCTATTGTAGAACTTTTAAGGCAATATTGTGTTAAGGATGGTGGTTCATGCCAGTTAGGTTTCAAGGATGAAAGGTTGGAACATGGGCAATCATTTCCTTGAGATGGTAATTGTAAATTTTCTATTGGCAGGCAGTATTGGAATATGAAATTTAGGTATGCTACCTCTGCTGCTCAAGAAGCTGCTGAGTTTGCAGAACATTCAAGCCTAGCTACCAGAGCTGTTGTAGAACTTATAAGGCAATATTGTGTTGAGGATGGTAGTTCTTGCCAGTTAGGTTTCAAGGATGAAAGGGTGGAACATGGCTAATCATTTCCTTGAGATGGTAATGGTAATTTTTCTATTGGCAAGCAGTATTGGAATATGAAATTTAAGGATGCTACCTCTGCTGCTCAAGCAGCGGCTGAGTTTGCAGAACATGCAAGCCTAGCAGTCAGAGCTGTTGTAGAACTTTCAAGGCAATATTGTGTTGATGATGGTTGTTCATGCCACTTAGGTTTCAAGGATGAAAGGTTGGAACATGGGCAAGCATTTCGTGGAGATGGTAATGTTAATTTTTCAGTTGGCAGGCAGAATTGGAACGTGAAATTTAAGGATGCTACCTCTGCTGCTCAAGTAGCGACTGAGTTTGCAGAACATGCAAGCCTAGCTACAAAAGCTGTTGTAGAACATTCAAGGTAATATTGAGTTGATGATGGTGGTTCACGCTACTTAGGTTTCAAGGATGAAAGGTTGGAACATGGGCAATCATTTCCTGAAGATGGTAATGTTAATTTTTCTGTTGGCAAGCAGAATTGGAACATGAAATTTAAGGATGCTACCTCTGCTGCTCAAGCAGCTGCTGAGTTTGCAGAACATGCAAGCCTAGCTGCCAGAACTATTGTAGAACTTTTAAGACAATATTGTGTTGATGATGGTGGTTCATTCCACTTAGGTTTCAAGGATGAAAGGTTGGAACATGGGCAATCATTTCCTTGAGATGGTAATGGTAATTTTTCTATTGGCAGGCAGTATTGGAATATAAAATTTAGGTATGCTACCTCTGCTGCTCAAGAAGCTGCTGATTTTGCAGAACATGCAAGCCTAGCTACCAGAGCTGTTGTAGAACTTATAAGGCAATATTGTGTTGAGGATGGTGGTTCTTGCCAGTTAGGTTTCAAGGATGAAAGGGTGGAACATGGGTAATCATTTACTTGAGATGGTAATGGTAATTTTTCTATTGGCAAGCAGTATTGGAATATGAAATTTAAGGATGCTACCTCTGCTGCTCAAGCAGCGGCTGAGTTTGCAGAACATGCAAGCCTAGCAGTCAGAGCTGTTGTAGAACTTTCAAGGCAATATTGTGTTGATGATGGTTGTTCATGCCACTTAGGTTTCAAGGATGAAAGGTTGGAACATGGGCAAGCATTTCGTGGAGATGGTAATGTTAATTTTTCTATTGGCAGGCAGAATTGGAACGTGAAATTTAAGGATGCTACCTCTGCTGCTCAAGTAGCGACTAAGTTTGCAGAACATGCAAACCTAGCTACAAAAGCTGTTGTAGAACATTCAAGGTAATATTGAGTTGATGATGGTGGTTCACGCTACTTAGGTTTCAAGGATGAAAGGTTGGAATATGGGCAAGCATTTCCTGGAGATGGTAATGTTAATTTTTCTGTTGGCAAGCAGAATTGGAACATGAAATTTAAGGATGCTACCGTTGTTGCTCAAGCAGCGGCTGAGTTTGCAGAACATGCAAGCCTAGCTGCCAGAGCTGTTATCGAACTTTCAAGGCAATATGGTGTTGATGATGATGGTTTATGCCATTTAGTTTTCAAGGATGAAAGGTTGGAACATGGGCAATTATTTCTTTGAGGTGGTAATGTTAATTTTTCTGTTGTGAGGCAGAATTGGAACATGAAATTTAAGGATGCTACCTCTATTGCTCAAGTAGCGACTGAGTTTGCAGAACATGCAAGCCTAGCTACAAAACCTGTTGTAGAACTTTCAAGGCAATATTGAGTTGATGATGGTGGTTCATGCCACTTCGGTTTCAAGGAGGAAAGGTTGGAACATGGGCAAGCATTTCCTGGAGATGGTATTTTTAATTTTTCTGTTGGCAAGCAGAATTGGAACAGGAAATTTAAGGATGCTACCTCTGCTGCTCAAGCAGCGGCTGAGTTTGGAGAACATGCAAGCCTAGATGCCATAGGTGTTGGAGAACTTTCAAGGCAATATTGTGTTGATGATGGTGGTTCATGCCACTTAGGTTTCAAGGATAAAAGGTTGGAACATGGGCTATCATTTCCTGGAGATGGTAATGGTAATTGTGCTGTTGGCAGGCAGAATTGGAACATGAAATTTACGGATTCTACCTCTGCTGCTCAAGCAGCGGCTGAGTTGGGAGAACATGCATGCCTAGCTGCCAGAGCTGTTGGAGAACTTTCAAGGCAATATTCTGTTGATGATGGTGGTTCATGCCACTTAGGTTTCAAGGATAAAAGGTTGGAACATGGGAAATCATTTCCTGGAGATGGTAATGGTAATTGTTCTGTTGGCAAGCAGAATTGGAACATGATATTTAAGGATGCCACCTCTGCTAGCTGAGTTTGTAGAACATGCAAGCCTAGCTGCCAGAGCTGTTGTAGAACTTTCAAGGCAATATTGAGTTGATGATGGTGGTTCATGCCACTTAGGTTTCAAGGATGAAAGGTTGGAACATGGGCAAGCATTTCGTGGAGATGGTAATGTTAATTTTTCTATTGGCAGGCAGAATTGGAACGTGAAATTTAAGGATGCTACCTCTGCTGCTCAAGTAGCGACAGAGTTTGCAGAACATGCAAGCCTAGCTACAAAAGCTGTTGTAGAACATTCAAGGTAATATTGAGTTAATGATGGAGGTTCACGCTACTTAGGTTTCTAGGATGAAAGGTTGGAACATGGGCAAGCATATCCTGGAGATGGTAATGTTAATTTTTCTGTTGGCAAGCAGAATTGGAACATTAAATTTAAGGATGCTACCTCTGCTGCTCATGCAGCTGCTGAGTTTGCAAAACATGCAAGCCTAGCTGGCATAGCTATTGTAGAACTTTTAAGGCAATATTGTGTTGAGGATGGTGGTTCATGCCAGTTAGGTTTCAAGGATGAAAGGTTGGAACATGGGCAATCATTTCCTTGAGATGGTAATTGTAAATTTTCTATTGGCAGGCAGTATTGGAATATGAAATTTAGGTATGCTACCTCTGCTGCTCAAGAAGCTGCTGAGTTTGCAGAACATTCAAGCCTAGCTACCAGAGCTGTTGTAGAACTTATAAGGCAATATTTTGTTGAGGATGGTAGTTCTTGCCAGTTAGGTTTCAAGGATGAAAGGGTGGAACATGGGTAATCATTTCCTTGAGATGGTAATGGTAATTTTTCTATTGGCAAGCAGTATTGGAATATGAAATTTAAGGATGCTACCTCTGCTGCTCAAGCAGCGGCTGAGTTTGCAGAACATGCAAGCCTAGCAGTCAGAGCTGTTGTAGAACTTTCAAGGCAATATTGTGTTGATGATGGTTGTTCATGCCACTTAGGTTTCAAGGATGAAAGGTTGGAACATGGGCAAGCATTTCGTGGAGATGGTAATGTTAATTTTTCAGTTGGCAGGCAGAATTGGAACGTGAAATTTAAGGATGCTACCTCTGCTGCTCAAGTAGCGACTGAGTTTGCAGAACATGCAAGCCTAGCTACAAAAGTTGTTGTAGAACATTCAAGGTAATATTGAGTTGATGATGGTGGTTCACGCTACTTAGGTTTCAAGGATGAAAGGTTGGAACATGGGCAATCATTTCCTGGAGATGGTAATGTTAATTTTTCTGTTGGCAAGCAGAATTGGAACATGAAATTTAAGGATGCTACCTCTGCTGCTCAAGCAGCTGCTGAGTTTGCAGAACATGCAAGCCTAGCTGCCAGAACTATTGTAGAACTTTTAAGACAATATTGTGTTGATGATGGTGGTTCATTCCACTTAGGTTTCAAGGATGAAAGGTTGGAACATGGGCAATCATTTCCTTGAGATGGTAATGGTAATTTTTCTATTGGCAGGCAGTATTGGAATATAAAATTTAGGTATGCTACCTCTGCTGCTCAAGAAGCTGCTGATTTTGCAGAACATGCAAGCCTAGCTACCAGAGTTGTTGTAGAACTTATAAGGCAATATTGTGTTGAGGATGGTGGTTCTTGCCAGTTAGGTTTCAAGGATGAAAGGGTGGAACATGGGTAATCATTTACTTGAGATGGTAATGGTAATTTTTCTATTGGCAAGCAGTATTGGAATATGAAATTTAAGGATGCTACCTCTGCTGCTCAAGCAAGCGGCTGAGTTTGCAGAACATGCAAGCCTAGCAGTCAGAGCTGTTGTAGAACTTTCAAGGCAATATTGTGTTGATGATGGTTGTTCATGCCACTTAGGTTTCAAGGATGAAAGGTTGGAACATGGGCAAGCATTTCGTGGAGATGGTAATGTTAATTTTTCTATTGGCAGGCAGAATTGGAACGTGAAATTTAAGGATGCTACCTCTGCTGCTCAAGTAGCGACTAAGTTTGCAGAACATGCAAGCCTAGCTACAAAAGCTGTTGTAGAACATTCAAGGTAATATTGAGTTGATGATGGTGGTTCACGCTACTTAGGTTTCAAGGATGAAAGGTTGGAATATGGGCAAGCATTTCCTGGAGATGGTAATGTTAATTTTTCTGTTGGCAAGCAGAATTGGAACATGAAATTTAAGGATGCTACCTCTGCTGCTCAAGCAGCTGCTGAGTTTGCAGAACATGCAAGCCTAGCTGCCATAGCTATTGTAGAACTTTTAAGGCAATATTGTGTTGAGGATGGTGGTTCATGCCAGTTAGGTTTCAAGGATGAAAGGTTGGAACATGGGCAATCATATCCTTGAGATGGTAATGGTAATTTTTCTATTGGCAGGCAGTATTGGAATATGAAATTTAAGTATGCTACCTCTGCTGCTCAAGAAGCTGCTGAGTTTGCAGAACATGCAAGCCTAGCTACCAGAGCTGTTGTAGAACTTATAAGGTAATATTGTGTTGAGGATGGTGGTTCATGCCACTTAGGTTTTAAGGATAAAAGGTTGGAACATGGGCAATCATTTCCTGGAGATGGTAATGATAATTGTGCTGTTGGCAGGCAGAATTGGAACATGAAATTTAAGGATTCTACCTCTGCTACTCAAGCAGCGGCTGAGTTGGGAGAACATGCAAGCCTAGCTGCCAGAGCTGTTGGAAAACTTTCAAGGCAATATTGTATTGATGATGGTGGTTCATGCCACTTAGGTTTCAAGGATGAGAGGTTGGAACATGGGTAAGCATTTCGTGGAGATGGTAATGTTAATTTTTCTATTGGCAGGCAGAATTGGAACGTGAAATTTAAGGATGCTACCTCTGCTGCTCAAGTAGCGACTGAGTTTGCAGAACATGCAAGCCTAGCTACAAAAGCTGTTGTAGAACATTCAAGGTAATATTGAGTTAATGATGGTGGTTCACGCTACTTAGGTTTCTAGAATGAAAGGATGGAACATGGGCAAGCATTTCCTGGAGATGGTAATGTTAATTTTTCTGTTGGCAAGCAGAATTGGAACATGAAATTTAAGGATTCTACCTCTGCTGCTCAAGTAGCTGCTGAGTTTGCAGAACATGCAAGCCTAGCAGCCATAGCTATTGTAGAACTTTTAAGGCAATATTGTGTTGAGGATGGTGGTTCATGCCAGTTAGGTTTCAAGGATGAAAGGTTGGAACATGGGCAATCATTTCCTTGAGATGGTAATGGTAATTTTTCTATTGGCAGGCAGTATTGGAATATGAAATTTAAGTATGCTACCTCTGTTGCTCAAGAAGCTGCTGAGTTTGCAGAACATGCAAGCCTAGCTACCAGAGCTGTTGTAGAACTTATAAGGCAATATTGTGTTGAGGATGGTGGTTCATGCCACTTAGGTTGCAAGGATAAAAGGTTGGAACATGGGCAATCATTTCCTGGAGATGGTAATGGTAATTGTGCTGTTGGCAGGCAAAATTGGAACGTGAAATTTAAGGATTCTGCCTCTGCTACTCAAGAAGCGGCTGAGTTGGGAGAACATGCAAGCCTAGCTGCCAGAGCTGTTGGAGAACTTTCAAGGCAATATTGTGTTGATGATGGTGGTTCATGCCACTTAGGTTTCAAGGATAAAAGGTTGGAACATGGACAATCATTTCCTGGAGATGGTAAGGGTAATTGTTCTGTTGGCAAGCAGAATTGGAACATGATATTTAAGGATGCCACCTCTACTAGATGAGTTTGTAGAACATGCAAGCCTAGCTGCCAGAGCTGTTGTAGAACTTTCAAGGCAATATTGAGTTGATGATGGTGGTTCATGCCACTTAGGTTTCAAGGATGAAAGGTTGGAACATGGGCAAGCATTTCGTGGAGATGGTAATGTTATTTTTCTGTTGGCAGGCAGAATTGGAACGTGAAATTTAAGGTTGCTACCTCTGCTGCTCAAGTAGCGACTGAGTTTGCAGAACATGCAAGCCTAGCTACAAAAGCTGTTGTAGAACATTCAAGGTAATATTGAGTTGATGATGGTGGTTCACGCTACTTAGGTTTCAAGGATGAAAGGTTGGAAAATGGGCAAGCATTTCCTAGAGATGGTAATGTTAATTTTTCTGTTGGCAAGCAGAATTGGAACATGAAATTTAAGGATGCTACCTTTGCTGCTCAAGCAGCTGCTGAGTTTGCAGAACATGAAAGCCTAGCTGCCAGAGCTATTGTAGAACTTTTAAGGCAATATTGTGTTGAGGATTGTGGTTCATGCCAGTTAGATTTCAAGGATGAAAGGTTGAAACATGGGCAATCATTTCTTTGAGATGGTAATGGTAATTTTTCTATTGGCAAGCAGTATTGGAATATGAAATTTAAGGATGCTACCTCTGCTGCTCAAGCAGCGGCTGAGTTTGCAGAACATGCAAGCCTAGCAACCAGAGCTGTTGTAGAACTTTCAAGGCAATATTTTGTTGATGATAGTGGTTCATGCCACTTAGGTTTCAAGGATGAAAGGTTGGAACATAGGCAATCATATCCTGGAGATGGTAATGGTAATATTTTTATTGGCACGCACAATTGGAACATGAAATTTAAGGATGCTACCTCTGCTGCTCAAGTAGTTGCTGAGTTTGCAGAACATGAAAGCCTAGCTGCCAGAGCTATTGTAGAACTTTTAAGGCAATATTGTGTTGAGGATTGTTGTTCATGCCAGTTAGATTTCAAGGATGAAAGGTTGAAACATGGGCAATCATTTCTTTGAGATGGTAATGGTAATTTTTCTATTGGCAAGCAGTATTGGAATATGAAATTTAAGGATGCTACCTCTGCTGCTCAAGCAGCGGCTGAGTTTGCAGAACATGCAAGCCTAGCTGCCAGATCTGTTGTAGAACTTTTAAGGCAATATTGTGTTAATGATGATGGTTCATGCCACTTAGGTTTCAAGGATGAAAGGTTGGAACATGGGCAATCATTTCCTGGAGATGGTAATGGTAATATTTCTGTTGGCCGGCAGAATTGGAACATGAAATTTAAGGATGCTACCTCTGCTGCTCAAGTAGCGACTGAGTTTGCAGAACATGAAATCCTAGCTACAAATGTTGTTGTAGAACTTTCAAGGCAATATTGAGTTTATGATGGTGGTTCATGCCACTTAGGTTTCAAGGAGGAAAGGTTGGAACATGGGGAAGCATTTCCTGGAGATGGTATTTTTAATTTTTCTGTTGGCAAGCAGAATTGGAACAGGAAATTTAAGGATGCTACCTATGCTGCTCAAGAAGCGGCTGAGTTTGGAAAACATGCAAGCCTAGCTACCATAGCTGTTGGAGAACTTTCAAGGCAATATTGTGTTGATGATGGTGGTTCATGCCACTTAGGTTTCAAGGATAAAAGGTTGGAACATGGGCAATCATTTCCTGGAGATGGTAATGGTAATTGTGCTGTTGGCAGGCAAAATTGGAACATGAAATTTACGGATTCTACCTCTGCTGCTCAAGCAGCGGCTAAGTTAGGAGAACATGCAAGCCTAGCTGCCAGAGCTGTTGGAGAACTTTCAAGGCAATATTGTGTCGATGATGGTGGTTCATGCCACTTAGGTTTCAAGGATAAAAGGTTGGAACATGGGCAATCATTTCCTGGAGATGGTAATGGTAATTGTTCTATTGGAAAAGCAGAATTGGAACATGATATTTAAGGATGCCACCTCTGCTAGCTGAGTTTGTAGAACATGCAAGCCTAGCTGCCAGAGCTGTTGTAGAACTTTCAAGGCAATATTGAGTTGATAATGGTGTTTCATGCCACTTAGGTTTCAAGGATGAAAGGTTGGAACATGGGCAAGTATTTCGTGGAGATGATAATGGTAATGTTTCTGTTGGTAGGCAGTATTGGAACATGAAATTTAAGGATGCTACCTCTGCTGCTCAAGCAGCGGCTGATTTTGGAGAATATGCAAGCCTAGCTGCCAGAGCTAGTGGAGAACTCTCAAGGCAATATTGTGTTGATGATGGTGGTTCATTCCACATAGGTTTCAAGGATGAAAGGTTGGAACATGGGCAATCATTTCCTTGAGATGGTAATGGTAATTTTTCTGTTGGCAGGCAGTATTGGAACATGAAATTTAAGGATGCTACCTCTTCTGCTCAAGCAGCGGCTGAGTTTGCAGAACATGCAAGCCTAGCAGCCAGATCTGTTGTAGAACTTTTAAGGCAATATTGTGTTAATGATGATGGTTCATGCCACTTAGGTTTCAAGGATGAAAGGTTGGAACATGGGCAATCATTTCCTTGAGATGGTAATGGTAATTTTTATATTGGCAGGAAGTATTGGAACATGAAATTTAAGGATGCTACCTCTGCTGCTCAAGCAGCGGCTGAGTTTGCAGAACATGAAAGCCTAGCTGCTAGATCTGTTGTAGAACTTTTAAGGCAATATTGTGTTAATGATGATGGTTCATGCCACTTAGGTTTCAAGGATGAAAGGTTGGAACATGGGTAATCATTTCCTTGAGATGGTAATGGTAATTTTTCTACTGGCAGGAAGTATTGGAACATGAAATTTAAGGATGCTACCTCTGCTTCTCAATCAGCGGCTGAGTTTGGAGAATATGCAAGACTAGCTGCCAGAGCTGTTGGAGAACTTTCAAGGCAATATAGTGTTGATGATGGTGGTTCATGCCACTTAGGTTTCAAGGATGAAAGGTTGGAACATTGGCAATGATTTCCTTGAGATGGTAATGGAAATTCTTCTATTGGCAGGCAGTATTGGAATATGAAATTTAAGGCTGCTACCTCAGCGGCTCAAGCAGCGGCTGAGTTTGCAGAACATGCAAGCCTAGCTGCCAGAGCTATTGTAGAACTTTTAAGGCAATATTGTGTTGAGGATGGTGGTTCATGCCAGTTAGGTTTCAAGGATGAAAGGTTGGAACATGGGCAATCATTTCCTTGAGATGGTAATGGTAATTTTTCTATTGGCAAGAAGTATTGGAATATGAAATTTAAGGATGCTACCTCTGCTGCTCAAGCAACGGCTGAGTTTGCAGAACATGCAAGCCTAGCAGCCAGTGTTGTTGTAGAACTTTCAAGGCAATATTGTGTTGATGATGGTGGTTCATTCCACTTAGGTTTCAAGGATGAAAGGTTGGAACATGGGCAATCATATCCTGGAGATGGTAATGGTAATATTTCTATTGGTAGGCACAATTGGAACATGAAATTTAAGGATGCTACCTCTGCTGCTCAAGCAGCGGCGCAGTTTGCAGAACATGCAAGCCTAGCAGCCAGAGCTGTTGTAGAACTTTCAAGTCAATACTGTGTTGATGATGGTGGTTCATGCCACTTTGGTTTCAAGGATGAAAGGTTGGAACATGGGCAATCATTTCCTTGAGATGGTAATGGTAATTTTTCTATTGGCAGGCAGTATTGGAACATGAAATTTAAGGATGCTACCTCTGCTGCTCAAGCAGCGGCTGATTTTGGAGAATATGCAAGCCTAGCTGCCAGAGCTAGTAGAGAACTCTCAAGGCAATATTGTGTTGATGATAGTGGTTCATTCCACATAGGTTTCAAGGATGAAAGGTTGGAACATGGGCAATCATTTCCTTGAGATGGAAATGGTAATTTTTCTGTTGGCAGGCAGTATTGGAACATGAAATTTAAGGATGCTACCTCTGCTGCTCAAGCAGCGGCTGAGTTTGCAGAACATGCAAGCCTAGCAGCCAGATCTGTTGTAGAACTTTTAAGGCAATATTGTGTTAATGATGATGGTTCATGCCACTTAGGTTTCAAGGATGAAAGGTTGGAACATGGGCAATCATTTCCTTGAGATGGTAATGGTAATTTTTATATTGGCAGGAAGTATTGGAACATGAAATTTAAGGATGCTACCTCTGCTGCTCAAGCAGCGGCTGAGTTTGCAGAACATGAAAGCCTAGCTGCCAGATCTGTTGTAGAACTTTTAAGGCAATATTGTGTTAATGATGATGGTTCATGCCACTTAGGTTTCAAGGATGAAAGGTTGGAACATGGGCAATCATTTCCTTGAGATGGTAATGGTAATTTTTCTATTGGCAGGAAGTATTGGAACATGAAATTTAAGGATGCTACCTCTGCTTCTCAATCAGCGACTGAGTTTGGAGAATATGCAAGACTAGCTGCCAGAGCTGTTGGAGAACTTTCAAGGCAATATAGTGTTGATGATGGTGGTTCATGCCACTTAGGTTTCAAGGATGAAAGGTTGGAACATTGGCAATCATTTCCTTGAGATAGTAATGGAAATTTTTCTATTGGCAGGCAGTATTGGAATATGAAATTTAACGATGCTACCTCAGCGGCTCAAGCAGCGGCTGAGTTTGCAGAACATGCAAGCGTAGCTGCCAGAGCTGTTGTAGAACTTTTAAGGCAATATTGTGTTGAGGATGGTGGTTCATGCCAGTTAGGTTTCAAGGATGAAAGGTTGGAACATGGGCAATCATTTCCTTGAGATGGTAATGGTAATTTTTCTATTGGCAAGAAGTATTGGAATATGAAATTTAAGGATGCTACCTCTGCTGCTCAAGCAACGGTTGAGTTTGCTGAACATGCAAGCCTAGCAGCCAGTGTTGTTGTAGAACTTTCAAGGCAATATTGTGTTGATGATGGTGGTTCATTCCACTTAGGTTTCAAGGATGAAAGGTTGGAACATGGGCAATCATATCCTGGAGATGGTAATGGTAATATTTCTATTGGTAGGCACAATTGGAACATGAAATTTAAGGATGCTACCTCTGCTGCTCAAGCAGCGGCGAAGTTTGCAGAACATGCAAGCCTAGCAGCCAGAGCTGTTGTAGAACTTTCAAGTCAATACTGTGTTGATGATGGTGGTTCATGCCACTTAGGTTTCAAGGATGAAAGGTTGGAACATGGGCAATCATTTCCTTGAGATGGTAATGGTAATTTTTCTATTGGCAGGCAGTATTGGAACATGAAATTTAAGGATGCTACCTCTGCTGCTCAAGCAGCGGCTGAGTTTGCAGAACATGCAAGCCTAGCAGCCAGAGCTATTGTAGAACTTTCAAGGCAATATTGTGTTGATGATGGTGGTTCATGCCACTTAGGTTTCAAGGATGAAAGGTTGGAACATGGGCAATCATTTCCTTGAGATGGTAATGGTAATTTTTCTATTGGCAGGCAGTATTGGAACATGAAATTTAAGGATGCTACCTCTGCTGCTCAAGCAGCGGCTGATTTTGGAGAATATGCAAGCCTAGCTGCCAGAGCTAGTGGAGAACTCTCAAGGCAATATTGTGTTGATGATGGTGGTTCATTCCACATAGGTTTCAAGGATGAAAGGTTGGAACATGGGCAATCATTTCCTTGAGATGGAAATGGTAATTTTTCTGTTGGCAGGCAGTATTGGAACATGAAATTTAAGGATGCTACCTCTGCTGCTCAAGCAGCGGCTGAGTTTGCAGAACATGAAAGCCTAGCTGCCAGATCTGTTGTAGAACTTTTAAGGCAATATTGTGTTAATGATGATGGTTCATGCCACTTAGGTTTCAAGGATGAAAGGTTGGAACATGGGCAATCATTTCCTTGAGATGGTAATGGTAATTTTTCTATTGGCAGGAAGTATTGGAACATGAAATTTAAGGATGCTACCTCTGCTTCTCAATCAGCGGCTGAGTTTGTAGAATATGCAAGACTAGCTGCCAGAGCTGTTGGAGAACTTTCAAGGCAATATAGTGTTGATGATGGTGGTTCATGCCACTTAGGTTTCAAGGATGAAAGGTTGGAACATTGGCAATCATTTCCTTGAGATAGTAATGGAAATTTTTCTATTGGCAGGCAGTATTGGAATATGAAATTTAAGGATGCTACCTCTGCTGCTCAAGCAGCGGCTGAGTTTGCAGAACATGCAAGCCTAGCTGCCAGAGCTGTTGTAGAACTTTTAAGGCAATATTGTGTTGAGGATGGTGGTTCATGCCAGTTAGGTTTCAAGGATGAAAGGTTGGAACATGGGCAATCATTTCCTTGAGATGGTAATGGTAATTTTTCTATTGGCAAGAAGTATTGGAATATGAAATTTAAGGATGCTACCTCTGCTGCTCAAGCAACGGCTGAGTTTGCAGAACATGCAAGCCTAGCAGCCAGTGTTGTTGTAGAACTTTCAAGGCAATATTGTGTTGATGATGGTGGTTCATTCCACTTAGGTTTCAAGGATGAAAGGTTGGAACATGGGCAATCATATCCTGGAGATGGTAATGGAAATTTTTCTATTGGCAGGCAGTATTGGAATATGAAATTTAAGGAAGCTACCTCAGCGGATCAAGCAGCGGCTGAGTTTGGAGAATATGCAAGCCTAGCTGCCAGAGCTGTTGGAGAACTTTCAAGGCAATATTGTGTTGATGATGGTGGTTCATGCCACATAGGTTTCAAGGATGAAAGGTTGGAACATTGGCAATCATTTTCTTGAGATGGTAATGGTAATATTTCTATTGGTAGGCACAATTGGAACATGAAATTTAAGGATGCTACCTCTGCTGCTCAAGCAGCGGCGCAGTTTGCAGAACATGCAAGCCTAGCAGCCAGAGCTGTTGTAGAACTTTCAAGTCAATACTGTGTTGATGATGGTGGTTCATGCCACTTTGGTTTCAAGGATGAAAGGTTGGAACATGGGCAATCATTTCCTTGAGATGGTAATGGTAATTTTTCTATTGGTAGGCAGTATTGGAACATGAAATTTAAGGATGCTACCTCTGCTGCTCAAGCAGCGGCTGATTTTGGAGAATATGCAAGCCTAGCTGCCAGAGCTAGTGGAGAACTCTCAAGGCAATATTGTGTTGATGATGGTGGTTCATTCCACATAGGTTTCAAGGATGAAAGGTTGGAACATGGGCAATCATTTCCTTGAGATGGTAATGGTAATTTTTCTGTTGGCAGGCAGTATTGGTACATGAAATTTAAGGATTCTACCTCTGCTGCTCAAGCAGCGGCTGAGTTTGCAGAACTTGCAAGCCTAGCTGCCAGATCTGTTGTAGAACTTTTAAGGCAATATTGTGTTAATGATGATGGTTCATGCCACTTAGGTTTCAAGGATGAAAGGTTGGAACATGGGCATTCATTTCCTTGAGATGGTAATGGTAATTGTTCTATTGGCAGGAAGTATTGGAACATGAAATTTAAGGATGCTACCTCTGCTTCTCAATCAGCGGCTGAGTTTGGAGAATATGCAAGCCTAGCTGCCAGAGCTGTTGGAGAACTTTCAAGGCAATATTGTGTTGATGATGATGGTTCATGCCACTTAGGTTTCAAGGATGAAAGGTTGGAACATGGGCAATCATTTCCTTGAGATGGTAATGGTAATTTTTCTATTGGCAGGCAGTATTGGAACATGAAATTTAAGGATGCTACCTCTGCTGCTCAGTCAGCGGCTGAGTTTGGAGAATATGCAAGCCTAGCTGCCAGAGCTGTTGGTAAACTTTCTAGGCAATATTGTGTTGATGATGATGGTTCATGCCACTTAGGTTTCAAGGATGAAAGGTTGGAACATTGGCAATCATTTTCTTGAGATGGTAATGGTAATTTTTCTATTGCCAGGCAGTATTGGAATATGAAATTTAAGGATGCTACCTCTGCGGCTCAAGCAGCGGCTGAGTTTGCAGAACATGCAAGCCTAGCTGCCAGCGCTGTTGTAGAACTTTCAAGGCAATATTGTGTTGAGGATGGTGGTTCATGCCAGTTAGGTTTCAAGGATGAAAGGTTGGAACATGAGCAGTCATTTCCTTGAGAAGGTAATGGTAATTTTTCTATTGGCAAGCAGTATTGGAATATGAAATTTACGGATGCTACCTCTGCTGCTCAAGCAGCGGCTGAGTTTGCAGAACATGCAAGCCTAGCTGCCAGCGCTGTTGTAGAACTTTCAAGGCAATATTGTGTTGAGGATGGTGGTTCATGCCAGTTAGGTTTCAAGGATGAAAGGTTGGAACATGGGCAATCATTTCCTTGAGATGGTAATGGTAATTTTTCTATTGGCAGGCAGAATTGGAACATGAAATTTAAGGATGCTACCTCTGCTGCTCAAGCAGCGGCTGAGTTTGCAGAACATGCAAGCCTAGCAGCGGCTGATTTTTGAGAATATGCAAGCCTAGCTGCCAGAGCTAGTGGAGAACTCTCAAGGCAATATTGTGTTGATGATGGTGGTTCATTCCACATAGGTTTCAAGGATGAAAGGTTGGAACATGGGCAATCATTTCCTTGAGATGGTAATGGTAATTTTTCTTTTGGAAGGCAGTATTGGAACATGAAATTTAAGGATGCTACCTCTGCTGCTCAAGCAGCGGCTGAGTTTGCAGAACATGCAAGCCTAGCTGCCAGAGCTGTTGTAGAACTTTTAAGGCAATATTGTGTTGATGATGATGGTTCATGCCACTTAGGTTTTAAGGAGGAAAGGTTGGAACATGGGCAATCATTTCCTTGAGATGGTAATGGTAATTTTTCTATTGTCAGGCAGTATTGGAACATGAAATTTAAGGATGCTACCTCTGCTGCTCAATCAGCGGCTGAGTTTGGAGAATATGCAAGCCTAGCTGCCAGAGCTGTTGGAGAAGTTTCAAGGCAATATTGTGTTGATGATGATGGTTCATGCCACTTAGGTTTCAAGGATGAAAGGTTGGAACATTGGCAATCATTTTCTTGAGAAGGTAATGGTAATATTTCTATTGGGAGGCACAATTGGAACATGAAATTTAAGGATGCTACCTCTGCTACTCAAGCAGCGGCTGATTTTGGAGAATATGCAAGCCTAGCTGCCAGAGCTAGTAGAGAACTTTCAAGGCAATATTGTGTTGATGATGGTGGTTCATTCCACTTAGGTTTCAAGGATGAAAGGTTGGAACATGGGCAATCATTTCCTTGAGATGGTAATGGTAATTATTCTGTTGGAAGGCAGTATTGGAATATGAAATTTAAGGATGCTACCTCTGCTGCTCAAGCAGCGGTTGAGTTTGCAGAACATGCAAGCCTTGCTGCCAGAGCTGTTGCAGAACTTTTAAGGAAATATTGTGTTGATGATGATGGTTCATGCCACTTAGGTTTCAAGGATGAAAGGTTGGAACATGGGCAATCATTTCCTTGAGATGGTAATGGTAATTATTCTGTTGGAAGGCAGTATTGGAACATGAAATTTAAGGATGCTACCTCTGCTGCTCAAGCAGCGGTTGAGTTTGCAGAACATGCAAGCCTTGCTGCCAGAGCTGTTGTAGAACTTTTAAGGCAATATTGTGTTGATGATGGTGGTTCATGCCACATAGGTTTCAAGGATGAAAGGTTGGAACATTGGCAATCATTTTCTTGAGATGGTAATGGTAATATTTCTATTGGGAGGCACAATTGGAACATGAAATTTAAGGATGCTATATCTGTTGCTCAAGCAGTGGCTGAGTTTGCAGAAAATGCAAGCCTAGCTGCCAGAGCTATTGTAGAACTTTTAAGGCAATATTGTGTTGATGATGGTGGTTCATGCCACTTAGGTTTCAAGGATGAAAGGTTGGAACATTGGCAATCATTTCCTTGAGATGGTAATGGAAATTTTTCTATTGGCAGGCAGTATTGGAATATGAAATTTAAGGAAGCTACCTCAGCGGATCAAGCAGCGGCTGAGTTTGGAGAATATGCAAGCCTAGCTGCCAGAGCTGTTGGAGAACTTTCAAGGCAATATTGTGTTGATGATGGTGGTTCATGCCACATAGGTTTCAAGGATGAAAGGTTGGAACATGGGCAATCATATCCTGGAGATGGTAATGGTAATATTTCTATTGGTAGGCACAATTGGAACATGAAATTTAAGGATGCTACCTCTGCTGCTCAAGCAGCGGCGCAGTTTGCAGAACATGCAAGCCTAGCAGCCAGAGCTGTTGTAGAACTTTCAAGTCAATACTGTGTTGATGATGGTGGTTCATGCCACTTTGGTTTCAAGGATGAAAGGTTGGAACATGGGCAATCATTTCCTTGAGATGGTAATGGTAATTTTTCTATTGGTAGGCAGTATTGGAACATGAAATTTAAGGATGCTACCTCTGCTGCTCAAGCAGCGGCTGATTTTGGAGAATATGCAAGCCTAGCTGCCAGAGCTAGTGGAGAACTCTCAAGGCAATATTGTGTTGATGATGGTGGTTCATTCCACATAGGTTTCAAGGATGAAAGGTTGGAACATGGGCAATCATTTCCTTGAGATGGTAATGGTAATTTTTCTGTTGGCAGGCAGTATTGGTACATGAAATTTAAGGATTCTACCTCTGCTGCTCAAGCAGCGGCTGAGTTTGCAGAACTTGCAAGCCTAGCTGCCAGATCTGTTGTAGAACTTTTAAGGCAATATTGTGTTAATGATGATGGTTCATGCCACTTAGGTTTCAAGGATGAAAGGTTGGAACATGGGCATTCATTTCCTTGAGATGGTAATGGTAATTGTTCTATTGGCAGGAAGTATTGGAACATGAAATTTAAGGATGCTACCTCTGCTTCTCAATCAGCGGCTGAGTTTGGAGAATATGCAAGCCTAGCTGCCAGAGCTGTTGGAGAACTTTCAAGGCAATATTGTGTTGATGATGATGGTTCATGCCACTTAGGTTTCAAGGATGAAAGGTTGGAACATGGGCAATCATTTCCTTGAGATGGTAATGGTAATTTTTCTATTGGCAGGCAGTATTGGAACATGAAATTTAAGGATGCTACCTCTGCTGCTCAGTCAGCGGCTGAGTTTGGAGAATATGCAAGCCTAGCTGCCAGAGCTGTTGGTAAACTTTCTAGGCAATATTGTGTTGATGATGATGGTTCATGCCACTTAGGTTTCAAGGATGAAAGGTTGGAACATTGGCAATCATTTTCTTGAGATGGTAATGGTAATTTTTCTATTGCCAGGCAGTATTGGAATATGAAATTTAAGGATGCTACCTCTGCGGCTCAAGCAGCGGCTGAGTTTGCAGAACATGCAAGCCTAGCTGCCAGCGCTGTTGTAGAACTTTCAAGGCAATATTGTGTTGAGGATGGTGGTTCATGCCAGTTAGGTTTCAAGGATGAAAGGTTGGAACATGAGCAGTCATTTCCTTGAGAAGGTAATGGTAATTTTTCTATTGGCAAGCAGTATTGGAATATGAAATTTACGGATGCTACCTCTGCTGCTCAAGCAGCGGCTGAGTTTGCAGAACATGCAAGCCTAGCTGCCAGCGCTGTTGTAGAACTTTCAAGGCAATATTGTGTTGAGGATGGTGGTTCATGCCAGTTAGGTTTCAAGGATGAAAGGTTGGAACATGGGCAATCATTTCCTTGAGATGGTAATGGTAATTTTTCTATTGGCAGGCAGAATTGGAACATGAAATTTAAGGATGCTACCTCTGCTGCTCAAGCAGCGGCTGAGTTTGCAGAACATGCAAGCCTAGCAGCGGCTGATTTTTGAGAATATGCAAGCCTAGCTGCCAGAGCTAGTGGAGAACTCTCAAGGCAATATTGTGTTGATGATGGTGGTTCATTCCACATAGGTTTCAAGGATGAAAGGTTGGAACATGGGCAATCATTTCCTTGAGATGGTAATGGTAATTTTTCTTTTGGAAGGCAGTATTGGAACATGAAATTTAAGGATGCTACCTCTGCTGCTCAAGCAGCGGCTGAGTTTGCAGAACATGCAAGCCTAGCTGCCAGAGCTGTTGTAGAACTTTTAAGGCAATATTGTGTTGATGATGATGGTTCATGCCACTTAGGTTTTAAGGAGGAAAGGTTGGAACATGGGCAATCATTTCCTTGAGATGGTAATGGTAATTTTTCTATTGTCAGGCAGTATTGGAACATGAAATTTAAGGATGCTACCTCTGCTGCTCAATCAGCGGCTGAGTTTGGAGAATATGCAAGCCTAGCTGCCAGAGCTGTTGGAGAAGTTTCAAGGCAATATTGTGTTGATGATGATGGTTCATGCCACTTAGGTTTCAAGGATGAAAGGTTGGAACATTGGCAATCATTTTCTTGAGAAGGTAATGGTAATATTTCTATTGGGAGGCACAATTGGAACATGAAATTTAAGGATGCTACCTCTGCTACTCAAGCAGCGGCTGATTTTGGAGAATATGCAAGCCTAGCTGCCAGAGCTAGTAGAGAACTTTCAAGGCAATATTGTGTTGATGATGGTGGTTCATTCCACTTAGGTTTCAAGGATGAAAGGTTGGAACATGGGCAATCATTTCCTTGAGATGGTAATGGTAATTATTCTGTTGGAAGGCAGTATTGGAATATGAAATTTAAGGATGCTACCTCTGCTGCTCAAGCAGCGGTTGAGTTTGCAGAACATGCAAGCCTTGCTGCCAGAGCTGTTGCAGAACTTTTAAGGAAATATTGTGTTGATGATGATGGTTCATGCCACTTAGGTTTCAAGGATGAAAGGTTGGAACATGGGCAATCATTTCCTTGAGATGGTAATGGTAATTATTCTGTTGGAAGGCAGTATTGGAACATGAAATTTAAGGATGCTACCTCTGCTGCTCAAGCAGCGGTTGAGTTTGCAGAACATGCAAGCCTTGCTGCCAGAGCTGTTGTAGAACTTTTAAGGCAATATTGTGTTGATGATGGTGGTTCATGCCACATAGGTTTCAAGGATGAAAGGTTGGAACATTGGCAATCATTTTCTTGAGATGGTAATGGTAATATTTCTATTGGGAGGCACAATTGGAACATGAAATTTAAGGATGCTATATCTGTTGCTCAAGCAGTGGCTGAGTTTGCAGAAAATGCAAGCCTAGCTGCCAGAGCTATTGTAGAACTTTTAAGGCAATATTGTGTTGATGATGGTGGTTCATGCCACTTAGGTTTCAAGGATGAAAGGTTGGAACATTGGCAATCATTTCCTTGAGATGGTAATGGAAATTTTTCTATTGGCAGGCAGTATTGGAATATGAAATTTAAGGAAGCTACCTCAGCGGATCAAGCAGCGGCTGAGTTTGGAGAATATGCAAGCCTAGCTGCCAGAGCTGTTGGAGAACTTTCAAGGCAATATTGTGTTGATGATGGTGGTTCATGCCACATAGGTTTCAAGGATGAAAGGTTGGAACATTGGCAATCATTTTCTTGAGATGGTAATGGTAATATTTCTATTGGCAGGCACACTTGGAACATGAAATTTAAGGATGCTACCTCTGTTGCTCAAGCAGCGGCAGAGTTTGCAGAACATGCAAGCCTAGCAGCCAGAGCTGTTGTAGAACTTTCAAGTCAATATTGTGTTGATGATGGTGGTTCATGCCACTTAGGTTTCAAGGATGAAAGGTTGGAACATAGGCAATAATATCCTGAAGATGGAAATGGTAATATTTCTATTGGCAGGCACAATTGGAACATGAAATTTAAGGATGCTACCTCTGTTGCTCAAGCAGCGGCTGAGTTTGCAGAATATGCAAGCCTAGCTGCCAGAGCTGTTGTCAAACTTTCAAGGCAATATTGTGTTCATGATGATGGTTCATGCCATTTAGTTTTCAAGGATGAAAGGTTGGAACATGGGCAATTATTTCTTTGAGGTGGTTATGTTAATTTTTCTGTTGTGAGGCAAAATTGGAACATGAAATTTAAGGATGCTACCTCTATTGCTCAAGTAGCGACTGAGTTTGCAGAACATGCAAGCCTAGCTACAAAACCTGTTGTAGAACTTTCAAGGCAATATTGAGTTGATGATGGTGGTTCATGCCACTTCGGTTTCAAGGAGCAAAGGTTGGAACATGGGGAAGCATTTCCTGGAGATGGTATTTTTAATTTTTCTGTTGGTAAGCAGAATTAGAATAGGAAATTTAAGGATGCTACCTCTGCTGCTCAAGCAGCGGCTGAGTTTGGAGAACATGCAAGCCTAGCTACCATAGCTGTTGGAGAACTTTCAAGGCAATATTGTGTTGATGATGGTGGTTCATGCCACTTAGGTTTCAAGGATAAAAGGTTGGAACATGGGCAATCATTTCCTGGAGATGGTAATGGTAATTGTGCTGTTGGCAGGCACAATTGGAACATAAAATTTAAGGATTCTGCCTCTGCTGCTCAAGCAGCGGCTGAGTTGGGAGAACATGCAAGCCTAGCTGCCAGAGCTGTTGGAGAACTTTCAAGGCAATATTGTGTTGATGATGGTGGTTCATGCCACTTAGGTTTCAAGGATAAAAGGTTGGAACATGGGCAATCATTTCCTGGAGATGGTAATGGTAATTGTTCTATTGGCAAGCAGAATTTGAACATGATATTTAAAGATGCCACCTCTGCTAGCTGAGTTTGTAGAACATGCAAGCCTAGCTGCCAGAGCTGTTGTAGAACTTTCAAGGCAATATTGAGTTTATGATGGTGGTTCATGCCACTTAGGTTTCAAGGATGAAAGGTTGGAACATGGGCAATCATATCCTGGAGATGGTAATGGTAATATTTCTATTGGCACGCACAATTGGAACATGAAATTTAAGGATGCTACCTCTGCTGCTCAAGCAGCTGCTGAGTTTGCAGAACATGAAAGCCTAGCTGCAAGAGCTATTGTAGAAATTTTAAGGCAATATTGTGTTGAGGATGGTGGTTCATGCCAGTTAGGTTTCAAGGATGAAAGGTTGAAACAAGGGCAATCATTTCCTTGAGATGATAATGGTAATTTTTCTGTTGGCAGGCAGTATTGGAACATGAAATTTAAGGATGCTACCTCTGCTGCTCAAGCAGCGGCTGAGTTTGCAGAACATGCAAGCCTAGCTGCCAGATCTATTGTAGAACTTTTAAGGCAATATTGTGTTAATGATGATGGTTCATGCCACTTAGGTTTCAAGGATGAAAGGTTGGAACACGGGCAATCATTTCCTTGAGATGGTAATGGTAATTTTTCTTTTGGCAGGGAGTATTGGAACATGAAATTTAAGGATGCTACCTCTGCTTCTCAATCAGCGGCTGAGTTTGAAGAATATGCAAGCCTAGCTGCCAGAGCTGTTGGAGAACTTTCAAGGCAATATTGTGTTGATGATGGTGGTTCATGCCACTTAGGTTTCAAGGATGAAAGGTTGGAACATTGGCAATCATTTCCTTGAGATGGTAATGGAAATTTTTCTATTGGCAGGCAGTATTGGAATATGAAATTTAAGGATGCTACCTCAGCGGCTCAAGCAGCGACTGAGTTTGCAGAACATGCAAGCCTAGCTGCCAAAGTGGTTGTAGAACTTTTAAGGCAATATTGTGTTGAGGATGGTGGTTCATGCCAGTTAGGTTTCAAGGATGAAAGGTTGGATCATGGGCAATCATTTCCTTGAGATGGTAATGGTTATTTTTTTATTGGCAAGAAGTATTGGAAAATGAAATTTAAGGATGCTACCTCTGTTGCTCAAGCAGCGGCTGAGTTTGCAGAACATGCAAGCCTAGCAGCCAGTGTTGTTGTAGAACTTTCAAGGCAATATTGTGTTGATGATGGTGGTTCGTTCCACTTAGGTTTCAAGGATGAAAGATTGGAACATGGGCAATCATATCCTGGAGATGGTAATGGTAATATTTCTATTGGCAGGCACAATTGGAACATGAAATTTAAGGATGCTACCTCTGCTGCTCAAGCAGCGGCGCAGTTTGCAGAACATGCAAGCCTAGCAGCCAGAGCTGTTGTACAACTTTCAAGGCAATACTGTGTTGATGATGGTGGTTCATGCCACTTTGGTTTCAAGGATGAAAGGTTGGAACATGGGCAATCATTTCCTTGAGATGGTAATGGTAATTTTTCTATTGGCACGCAGTATTGGAACATGAAATTTAAGGATGCTACCTCTGCTGCTCAAGCAGCGGCTGATTTTGGAGAATATGCAAGCCTAGCTACCAGAGCTAGTGGAGAACTCTCAAGGCAATATTGTGTTAATGATGGTGGTTCATTCCACATAGGTTTCAAGGATTAAAGGTTGGAACATGGGCAATCATTTCCTTGAGATGGTAATGGTAATTTTTCTGTTGGCAGGCAGTATTGGAACATGAAATTTAAGGATGCTACCTCTGATGCTCAAGCAGCGGCTGAGTTTGCAGAACATGCAAGCCTTGCTGCCAGAGCTGTTGTAGAACTTTTAAGGCAATATTGTGTTGATGATGGTGGTTCATGCAACTTAGGTTTCAAGGATGAAAGGTTGGAACATTGGAAATCATTTTCTTAAGATGGTAATGGTAATTTTTCTATTGGCAGGCAGTATTGGAATATGAAATTTAAGGATGCTACCTCTGCGGCTCAAGCAGCGGCTGAGTTTGCAGAACATGCAAGCCTAGCTGCCAGAGCTGTTGTAGAACTTTTAAGGCAATATTGTGTTGAGGATGGTGGTTTATGCCAGTTAGGTTTCAAGGATGAAAGGTTTGAACATGAGCAGTCATTTCCTTGAGAAGGTAATGGTAATTTTTCTATTGGCAAGCAGTATTGGAATATGAAATTTAAGGATGCTACCTCTGCTGCTCAAGCAGCGGCTGAGTTTGCAGAACATGCAAGCCTAGCAGCCAGTGCTGTTGTAGAACTTTCAAGGCAATATTGTGTTGATGATGGTGGTTCATGCTAGTTAGGTTTCAAGGATGAAAGGTTGGAACAAGGGCAAACATATCCTGGAGATGGTAATGGTAATATTTCTATTGGCAGGCACAATTGGAACATGAAATTTAAGGATGCTACCTCTGCTGCTCAAGCAGCGGCTGAGTTTGCAAAACATGCAAGCCTAGCAGCCAGAGCTGTTGTAGAACTATTATGGCAATATTGTGTTGATGATGATGGTTCATGCCACTTAGGTTTCAAGGATGAAAGGTTGGAACATGGGCAATCATTTCCTTGAGATGGTAATGGTAATTATTCTATTGGCAGGCAGTATTGGAACATGAAATTTAAGGATTCTACCTCTGCTGCTCAAGGAGCGGGTGATTTTGGCGAATATGCAAGCCTAGCTGCCAGAGCTAGTGGAGAACTTTCAAGGCAATATTGTGCTGATGATGGTGGTTCATTCCACTTAGGTTTCAAGGATGAAAGGTTGGAACATGGGCAATCATTTCCTTGAGATGGTAATGGTAATTTTTCTATTGGCAGGCAGTATTGGAAGATGAAATTTAAGGATGCTACCTCTGCTGCTCAAGCAGCGGCTGATTTTGGAGAATATGCAAGCCTAGCTGCCACAGCTAGTGGACAACTCTCAAGGCAATATTGTGTTGATTATGGTGGTTCATTCCACATAGGTTTCAAGGATGAAAGGTTTGAACATGGGCAATCATTTCCTTGAGATGGTAATGGTAATGTTTCTGTTGGCAGGAAGTATTGGAACATGAAATTTAAGGATGCTACCTCTGCTGCTCAAGCAGCGGCTGAGTTTGCAGAACATGCAAGCCTTGCTGCCAGAGCTGTTGTAGAACTTTTAAGGCAATATTGTGTTGATGATGATGGTTCATGCCACTTAGGTTTCAAGGATGAAAGGTTGGAACATGGGCAATCATTTCCTTGAGATGGTAATGGTAATTTTTCTATTGGCAGGCAGTATTGGAACATGAAATTTAAGGATGCTACCTCTGCTGCTCAGTCAGCGGCTGAGTTTGGAGAATATGCAAGCCTAGCTGCCAGAGCTGTTGGTGAACTTTCAAGGCAATATTGTGTTGATGATGGTGGTTCATGCCACTTAGGTTTCAAGGATGAAAGGTTGGAACATTGGCAATCATTTCCTTGAGATGGTAATGGTAATTTTTCTATTGGCAGGCATTATTGGAATATGAAATTTATGGATGCTACCTCTGCGGCTCAAGCAGCGGCTGAGTTTGAAGAACATGCAAGCCTAGCTGCTAGAGCTGTTGTAGAACTTTTAAGGCAATATTGTGTTGAGGATGGTGGTTCATGCCAGTTAGGTTTCAAGGATGAAAGGTTGGAACATAGGCAATCATTTCCTTGAGATGGTAATGGTAATTTTTCTATTGGCAAGCAGTATTGGAATATGAAATTTAAGGATGCTACCTCTGCTGCTCAAGCAGCGGCTGAGTTTGCAGAACATACAAGCCTAGCAGCTAGTGTTGTTGTAGAACTTTCAAGGCAATATTGTGTTGATGATGGTGGTTTATGCCACTTAGGTTTCAAGGATGAAAGGTTGGAACATGGGCAATCATATCCTGGAGATGGTAATGGTAATATTTCTATTGGCAGGCATAATTGGAACATGAAATTTAAGGATGCTACCTCTGCTGCTCAAGCAGCGGCCGAGTTTGCAGAACATGCAAGCCTAGCAGCCAGAGCTGTTGTAGAACTTTCAAGGCAATATTGTGTTGATGATGATGGTTCATGCCACTTAGGTTTCAAGGATGAAAGGTTGGAACATGAGCAGTCATTTCCTTGAGAAGGTAATGGTAATTTTTCTATTGGCAAGCAGTATTGGAATATGAAACTTAAGGAAGCTACCTCTGCTTCTCAAGCAGCGGCTGTGTTTGCAGAACATGCAAGCCTAGCAGCCAGTGCTGTTGTAGAACTTTCAAGGCAATATTGTGTTGATGATGGTGGTTCATGCTAGTTAGGTTTCAAGGATGAAAGGTTGGAACATGGGCAATCATTTCCTTGAGATGGTAATGGTAATATTTCTATTGGCAGGCACAATTGGAACATGAAATTTAAGGATGCTACCTCTGTTGCTCAAGTAGCGGCTGAGTTTGCAGAAAATGCAAGCCTAGCTGCCAGAGCTGTTGTAGAACTTTTATGGCAATATTGTGTTGATGATGATGGTTCATGCCACTTAGGTTTCAAGGATGAAAGGTTGGAACATGGGCAATCATTTCCTTGAGATGGTAATGGTAATTATTCTATTGGCAGGCATTATTGGAACATGAAATTTAAGGATTCTATCTCTACTGCTCAAGCAGCGGGTGATTTTGGAGAATATGCAAGCCTAGCTGCCAGAGCTAGTGGAGAACTTTCAAGGCAATATTGTGCTGATAATGGTGGTTCATTCCACTTAGGTTTCAAGGATGAAAGGTTGGAACATGGGCAATCATTTCCTTGTGATGGTAATGGTAATTTTTATGTTGGCAGGCAGTATTGGAACTTGAAAGTTAAGGATGCTACCTCTGCTGCTCAAGCAGCGGCTGAGTTTGCAGAACATGCAAGCCTAGCAGCCAGTGCTGTTGTAGAAATTTCAAGGCAATATTGTGTTGATGATGGTGGTTCATGCCAGTTAGGTTTCAAGGATGAAAGGTTGGAACATGGGCAGTCATATGCTGGAGATGGTAATGGTAATATTTCTATTGGCAGACACAATTGGAACATGAAATTTAAGGATGCTACCTCTGTTGCTCAAGCAGCGACTGAGTTTGCAGAACATGGAAGCCTAGCTGCCAGAGCTGTTGTAGAAATTTTAAGGCAATATTGTGTTTATGATGATGGTTCATGCCACTTAGCTTTCAAGGATGAAAGGTTGGAACATGGGCAAACATTTCCTTGAGATGGTAATGGTACTTTTTCTATTGGCAGGCAGTATTGGAACATGAAATTTAAGGATGCTACCTCTGCTGCTCAGTCAGCGGCTGAGTTTGGAGTATATGCAAGCCTAGCTGCCAGAGCTGTTGGTGAACTTTCAAGGCAATATTGTGTTGATGATGGTGGTTCATGCCACTTAGGTTTCAAGGATGAAAGGTTGGAACATTGGCAATCATTTCCTTGAGATGGTAATGGTAATTTTTCTATTGGCAGGCATTATTGGAATATGAAATTTATGGATGCTACCTCTGCTGCTAAAGCAGCGGCTGAGTTTGAAGAACATGCAAGCCTAGATGCTAGAGCTGTTGTAGAACTTTTAAGGCAATATTGTGTTGAGGATGGTGGTTCATGCCAGTTAGGTTTCAAGGATGAAAGGTTGGAACATGGGCAATCATTTCCTTGAGATGGTAATGGTAATTTTTCTATTGGCAGGCAGGATTGGAACATGAAATTTAAGGATGCTACCTCTGCTGCTCAAGCAGCGGCTGAGTTTGCAGAACATGCAAGCCTAGCTCCCAGAGCTGTTGTAGAACTTTTAAGGCAATATTGTGTTGATGATGATGGTTCATGCCACTTAGGTTTCAAGGATGAAAGGTTGGAACATGGGCAATCATTTCCTTGAGATGGTAATGGTAATTTTTCTATAAGCAGGCAGGATTGGAACATGAAATTTAAGGATGCTACCTCTGCTGCTCAATCAGCGGCTGAGTTTGGAGAATATGCAAGCATAGCTGCCAGAGCTGTTGGAGAACTTTCAAGGCAATATTGTGTTGATGATGGTGGTTCATGCCACTTAGGTTTCAAGGATGAAAGGTTGGAACATTGGCAATCATTTCCTTGAGATGGTAATGGTAATTTTTCTATTGGCAGGCAGTATTGGAATATGAAATTTAAGGATGCTACCTCTGCGGCTCAAGCAGCGGCTGAGTTTGCAGAACATGCAAGCCTAGCTGCCAGAGCTGTTGTAGAACTTTTAAGGCAATATTGTGTTGAGGATGGTGGTTCATGCCAGTTAGGTTTCAAGGATGAAAGGTTGGAATATGAGCAGTCATTTCCTTGAGAAGGTAATGGTAAATTTTCTATTGGCAAGCAGTATTGGAATATGAATTTTAAGGATGCTACCTCTGCTGCTGAAGCAGCGGCTGAGTTTGCAAAACATGCTAGCCTAGTAGCCAGTGCTGTTGTAGAACTTTCAAGGCAATATTGTGTTGATGATGGTGGTTCATGCTAGTTAGGTTTCAAGGATGAAAGGTTGGAACAAGGGCAATCATATCCTGGAGATGGTAATGGTAATATTTCTATTGGCAGGCACAATTGGAACATGAAATTTAAGGATGCTACCTCTGTTGCTCAAGCAGCGGCTGAGTTTGCAGAAAATGCAAACCTTGCTGCGAGAGCTGTTGTAGAACTATTATGGCAATATTGTGTTGATGATGATGGTTCATGCCACTTAGGTTTCAAGGATGAAAGGTTGGAACATGGGCAATCATTTCCTTAAGATGGTAATGGTAATTATTCTATTGGCAGGCAGTATTGGAACATGAAATTGAAGGATGCTACCTCTACTGCTCAAGCAGCGGGTGATTTTGGAGAATATTCAAGCCTAGCTGCCAGAGCTAGTGGAGAACTTTCAAGGCAATATTGTGCTGATGATGGTGGTTCATTCCACTTAGGTTTCAAGGATGAAAGGTTGGAAAATGGGCAATCATTTCCTTGAGATGGTAATGGTAATTTTTATGTTGGCAGGCAGTATTGGAACATGAAAGTTAAGGATGCTACCTCTGCTGCTCAAGCAGCGGCTGAGTTTGCAGAACATGCAAGCCTAGCAGCTAGTGCTGTTGTAGAAATTTCAAGGCAATATTGTGTTGATGATGGTGGTTCATGCCAGTTAGGTTTCAAGGATGAAAGGTTGGAACATGGGCTGTCATATCCTGGAGATGGTAATGGTAATATTTCTATTGGCAGACACAATTGGAAAATGAAATTTAAGGATGCTACCTCTGCTGCTCAAGCAGCGGCTGAGTTTGCAGAACATGCAAGCCTAGCAGCAAGAGCTGTTGTAGAACTTTCAAGGTAATATTGTGTTGATGATGATGGTTCATTCCACTTAGGTTTCAAGGATGAAAGGTTGGAACATGGGCAATCATTTCCTTGAGATGGTAATGGTAATTTTTCTATTGGCAGGCAGAATTGGAACATGAAATTTAAGGATGCTACCTCTGCTGCTCAAGCAGCGGCTCAGTTTGAAGAACATGCAAGCCTAGCTCCCAGAGCTGTTGTAGAACTTTTAAGGCAATATTGTGTTGAGGATGATGGTTCATGCCACTTAGGTTTCAAGGATGAAAGGTTGGAACATGGGCAATCATTTCCTTGAGATGGTAATGGTAATTTTTGTATAAGCAGGCAGGATTGGAACATGAAATTTAAGGATGCTACCTCTGCTGCTCAATCAGCGGCTGAGTTTGGAGAATATGCAAGCATAGCTGCCAGAGCTGTTGGAGAACTTTCAAGGCAATATTGTGTTGATGATGGTGGTTCATGCCACTTAGGTTTCAAGGATGAAAGGTTGGAACATTGGAAATCATTTCCTTGAGATGGTAATGGTAATTTTTCTATTGGCAGGCAGTATTGGAATATGAAATTTAAGGATGCTACCTCTGCGGCTCAAGCAGGGGCTGAGTTTGCAGAACATGCAAGCCTAGCTGCCAGAGCTGTTGTAGAACTTTTAAGGCAATATTGTGTTGAGGATGGTGGTTCATGCCAGTTAGTTTTCAAGGATGAAAGGTTGGAACATGAGCAGTCATTTCCTTGAGAAGGTAATGGTAATTTTTCTATTGGCAGGCAGGATTGGAACATGAAATTTAAGGATGCTACCTCTGCTGCTCAATCAGCGGCTGAGTTTGGAGAATATGCAAGCATAGCTGCCAGAGCTGTTGGAGAACTTTCAAGGCAATATTGTGTTGATGATGGTGGTTCATGCCACTTAGGTTTCAAGGATGAAAGGTTGGAACATTGGAAATCATTTCCTTGAGATGGTAATGGTAATTTTTCTATTGGCAGGCATTATTGGAATATGAAATTTATGGATGCTACCTCTGCTGCTCAAGCAGCGGCTGAGTTTGAAGAACATGCAAGCCTAGCTGCTAGAGCTGTTGTAGAACTTTTAAGGCAATATTGTGTTGAGGATGGTGGTTCATGCCAGTTAGGTTTCAAGGATGAAAGGTTGGAACATGGGCAATCATTTCCTTGAGATGGTAATGGTAATTTTTCTATTGGCAAGCAGTATTGGAATATGAAATTTAAGGATGCTACCTCTGCTGCTCAAGCAGTGACTGAGTTTGCAGAACATACAAGCCTAGCAGCCAGTGTTGTTGTAAAACTTTCAAGGCAATATTGTGTTGATGATGGTGGTTTATGCCACTTATGTTTCAAGGATGAAAGGTTGGAACATGGGCAATCATATCCTAGAGATGGTTATGGTAATATTTCTATTGGCAGGCAGGATTGGAACATGAAATTTAAGGATGCTACCTCTGCTGCTCAATCAGCGGCTGAGTTTGGAGAACATGCAAACCTAGCTGCCAGAGCTGTAGTAGAACTTTTAAGGCAATATTGTGTTGATGATGATGGTTCATTCCACTTAGGTTTCAAGGATGAAAGGTTGGAACATGGGCAATCATTTCCTTGAGATGGTAATGGTAATTTTTCTGTTAGCAGGCAGTATTGGAACATGAAATTTAAGGATGCTACCTCTGCTGCTCAAGCAGCGGCTGAGTTTGCAGAACATGCAAGCCTAGCTGCCAGAGCTGTTGTAGAACTTTTAAGGCAATATTGTGTTGATGATGATGGTTCATGCCACTTAGGTTTCAAGGATGAAAGGTTGGAACATGGGCAATCATTTCCTTGAGATGGTAATGGTAATTTTTCTATTGGCAGGCAGAATTGGAACATGAAATTTAAGGATGCTACCTCTGCTGCTCAAGCAGCGGCTCAGTTTGAAGAACATGCAAGCCTAGCTCCCAGAGCTGTTGTAGAACTTTTAAGGCAATATTGTGTTGAGGATGATGGTTCATGCCACTTAGGTTTCAAGGATGAAAGGTTGGAACATGGGCAATCATTTCCTTGAGATGGTAATGGTAATTTTTCTATAAGCAGGCAGGATTGGAACATGAAATTTAAGGATGCTACCTCTGCTGCTCAATCAGCGGCTGAGTTTGGAGAATATGCAAACCTAGCTGCCAGAGCTGTTGTAGAACTTTTAAGGCAATATTGTGTTGATGATGATGGTTCATTCCACTTAGGTTTCAAGGATGAAAGGTTGGAACATGGGCAATCATTTCCTTGAGATGGTAATGGTAATTTTTCTGTTAGCAGGCACTATTGGAACATGAAATTTATTGATGCTACCTCTGCTGCTCAAGCAGCGGCTGAGTTTGCAGAACATGCAAGCCTAGCTGCCAGAGCTGTTGTAGAACTTTTAAGGCAATATTGTGTTGATGATGATGGTTCATGCCACTTAGGTTTCAAGGATGAAAGGTTGGAACATGGGCAATCATTTCCTTGAGATGGTAATGGTAATTTTTCTATTGGCAGGCAGAATTGGAACATGAAATTTAAGGATGCTACCTCTGCTGCTCAATCAGCGGCTCAGTTTGAAGAACATGCAAGCCTAGCTGCCAGAGCTGTAGTAGAACTTTTAAAGGCAATATTGTGTTGAGGATGATGGTTCATGCCACTTAGGTTTCAAGGATGAAAGGTTGGAACATGGGCAATCATTTCCTTGAGATGGTAATGGTAATTTTTCTATTGGCAGGCAGGATTGGAACATGAAATTTAAGGATGCTACCTCTGCTGCTCAATCAGCGGCTGAGTTTGGAGAATATGCAAGCATAGCTGCCAGAGTTGTTGGAGAACTTTCAAGGCAATATTGTGTTGATGATGGTGGTTCATGCCACTTAGGTTTCAAGGATGAAAGGTTGGAACATTGGCAATCATTTCCTTGAGATGGTAATGGTAATTTTTCTATTGGCAGGCATTATTGGAATATGAAATTTATGGATGCTACCTCTGCTGCTCAAGCAGCGGCTGAGTTTGAAGAACATGCAAGCCTAGCTGCTAGAGCTATTGAAGAACTTTTAAGGCAATATTGTGTTGAGGATGGTGGTTCATGCCAGTTAGGTTTCAAGGATGAAAGGTTGGAACATGGGCAATCATTTCCTTGAGATGGTAATGGTAATTTTTCTATTGGCAGGCAGTATTGGAATATGAAATTTAAGGATGCTACCTCTGCTGCTCAAGCAGTGACTGAGTTTGCAGAACATACAAGCCTAGCAGCCAGTGTTGTTGTAAAACTTTCAAGGCAATATTGTGTTGATGATGGTGGTTTATGCCACTTATGTTGGAACATGGGCAATCATATCCTAGAGATGGTAATGGTAATATTTCTATTGGCAGGCATAATTGGAACATGAAATTTAAGGATGCTACCTCTGTTGCTCAAGCAGCGGCTGAGTTTGCAGAACATGCAAGCCTAGCAGCCAGAGCTATTGTAGAACATTCAAGGTAATATTGTGTTGATGATGATGGTTCATGCCACTTAGGTTTCAAGGATGAAAGGTTGGAACATTGGCAATCATTTCCTTGAGATGGTAATGGTAATTTTTCTTTTGGCAGGCAGTATTGGAATATGAAATTTAAGGATTCTACCTCTGCTGCTCAAGCAGCGGCTGAGTTTGCAGAACATGCAAGCCTAGCTCCCAGAGCTGTTGTAGAAATTTTAAGGCAATATTGTGTTGATGATGATGGTTCATGCCACTTAGGTTTCAAGGATGAAAGGTTGGAACATGGGCAATCATTTCCTTGAGATGGTAATGGTAATTTTTCTATAAGCAGGCAGGATTGGAACATGAAATTTAAGGATGCTACCTCTGCTGCTCAATCTGCGGCTGAGTTTGGAGAATATGCAAGCATAGCTGCCAGAGCTGTTGGAGAACTTTCAAGGCAATAATGTGTTGATGATGGTGGTTCATGCCACTTAGGTTTCAAGGATGAAAGGTTGGAACATTGGCAATCATTTCCTTGAGATGGTAATGGTAATTTTTCTATTGGGAGGCAGTATTGGAATATGAAATTTAAGGATGCTACCTCTGCTGCTCAAGCAGCGGCTGAGTTTGCAGAACATGCAAGCCTAGCTGCCAGAGCTGTTGTAGAACTTTTAAGGCAATATTGTGTTGAGGATGGTGGTTCATGCCAGTTAGGTTTCAAGGATGAAAGGTTGGAACATGGGCAATCATTTCCTTGAGATGGTAATGGTAATTTTTCTATTGGCAAGCAGTATTGGAATATGAAATTTAAGGATGCTACCTCTGCTGCTCAAGCAGCGGCTGAGTTTGCAGAACATACAAGCCTAGCAGCCAGTGTTGTTGTAGAACTTTCAAGCCAATATTGTGTTGATGATGGTGGTTTATGCCACTTAGATTTCAAGGATGAAAGGTTGGAACATGGGCAATCATATCCTGGGGATGGTAATGGTAATATTTCTATTGGCAGGCATAATTGGAACATGAAATTTAAGGATGCTACCTCTGCTGCTCAAGCAGCAACTGAGTTTGCAGAACATGCAAGCCTAGCTGCCAGAGATATAGTAGAACTTTCAAGGCAATATTGTGTTGATGATGGTGGTTCATGCCACTTAGGTTTCAAGGATGAAAGATTGGAACATAGGCAATCATTTCTTGGAGATGGTAATGGTAATTTTTCTGTTGGCAGGCAGAATTGAAACATGAAATTTAAGAATGCTACATCTGCTGCTCAAGCAGCGGCTGAGTTTGCATAACATACAAGCCTAGCTACCAGAGCTGTTGTAGAACTTTTAAGGCAATATTGTGTTGATGATGATGGTTCATGCCACTTAGGTTTCAAGGATGAAAGGTTGGAACAAGGGCAATCATTTCCTTGAGATGGTAATGGTAATTTTTCTATTGGCAGGCAGGATTGGATCATGAAATTTAAGGATGCTACCTCTGGTGCTCAAGCAGCGGCTGAGTTTGCAGAACATGCAAGCCTAGCTGCCAGAGCTGTAGTAGAACTTTTAAGGCAATATTGTGTTGATGATGATGGTTCATGCCACTTAGGTTTCAAGGATGAAAGGTTGGAACATGGGCAATCATTTCCTTGAGATGGTAATGGTAATTTTTCTATTGGCAGGCAGGATTGGAACATGAAATTTAAGGATGCTACCTCTGCTGCTCAATCAGCGGCTGAGTTTGGAGAATATGCAAGCATAGCTGCCAGAGCTGTTGGAGAACTTTCAAGGCAATATTGTGTTGATGATGGTGGTTCATGCCACTTAGGTTTCAAGGATGAAAGGTTGGAACATTGGCAATCATTTCCTTGAGATGGTAATGGTAATTTTTCTATTGGCAGGCATTATTGGAATATGAAATTTATGGATGCTACCTCTGCTGCTCAAGCAGCGGCTGAGTTTGAAGAACATGCAAGCCTAGCTGCTAGAGCTGTTGTAGAACTTTTAAGGCAATATTGTGTTGAGGTTGGTTGTTCATGCCAGTTAGGTTTCAAGGATGAAAGGTTGGAACATGGGCAATCATTTCCTTGAGATGGTAATGGTAATTTTTCTATTGGCAAGCAGTATTGGAATATGAAATTTAAGGATGCTACCTCTGCTGCTCAAGCAGTGACTGAGTTTGCAGAACATACAAGCCTAGCAGCCAGTGTTGTTGTAAAACTTTCAAGGCAATATTGTGTTGATGATGGTGGTTTATGCCACTTATGTTTCAAGGATGAAAGGTTGGAACATGGGCAATCATATCCTAGAGATGGTAATGGTAATATTTCTATTGGCAGGCATAATTGGAACATGAAATTTAAGGATGCTACCTCTGCTGCTCAAGCAGCGGCTGAGTTTGCAGAACATGCAAGCCTAGCAGCCAGAGCTGTTGTAGAACTTTCAAGGTAATATTGTGTTGATGATGATGGTTCATGCCACTTAGGTTTCAAGGATGAAAGGTTGGAACATTGGCAATCATTTCCTTGAGATGGTAATGGTAATTTTTCTATTGGCAGGTAGTATTGGAATATTAAATTTAAGGATGCTACCTCTGCTGCTCAAGCAGCGGCTGAGTTTGCAAAACATGCAAGCCTAGCTCCCAGAGCTGTTGTAGAACTTTTAAGGCAATATTGTGTTGATGATGATGGTTCATGCCACTTAGGTTTCAAGGATGAAAGGTTGGAACATGGGCAATCATTTCCTTGAGATGGTAATGGTAATTTTTCTATAAGCAGGCAGGATTGGAACATAAAATTTAAGGATGCTACCTCTGCTGCTCAATCAGCGGCTGAGTTTGGAGAATATGCAAGCATAGCTGCCAGAGCTGTTGGAGAACTTTCAAGGCAATAATGTGTTGATGATGGTGGTTCATGCCACTTAGGTTTCAAGGATGAAAGGTTGGAACATTGGCAATCATTTCCTTGAGATGGTAATGGTAATTTTTCTATTGGCAGGCAGTATTGGAATATGAAATTTAAGGATGCTACCTCTGCTGCTCAAGCAGCGGCTGAGTTTGCAGAACATGCAAGCCTAGCTGCCAGAGCTGTTGTAGAACTTTTAAGGCAATATTGTGTTGAGGATGGTGGTTCATGCCAGTTAGGTTTCAAGGATGAAAGGTTGGAACATGGGCAATCATTTCCTTGAGATGGTAATGGTAATTTTTCTATTGGCAAGCAGTATTGGAATATGAAATTTAAGGATGCTACCTCTGCTGCTCAAGCAGCGGCTGAGTTTGCAGAACATGCAAGCCTAGCTCCCAGAGCTGTTGTAGAACTTTTAAGGCAATATTGTGTTGATGATGATGGTTCATGCCACTTAGGTTTCAAGGATGAAAGGTTGGAACATGGGCAATCATTTCCTTGAGATGGTAATGGTAATTTTTCTTTAAGCAGGCAGGATTGGAACATGAAATTTAAGGATGCTACCTCTGCTGCTCAATCAGCGGCTGAGTTTGGAGAATATGCAAGCATAGCTGCCAGAGCTGTTGGAGAACTTTCAAGGCAATAATGTGTTGATGATGGTGGTTCATGCCACTTAGGTTTCAAGGATGAAAGGTTGGAACATTGGCAATCATTTCCTTGAGATGGTAATGGTAATTTTTCTATTGGCAGGCAGTATTGGAATATGAAATTTAAGGATGCTACCTCTGCTGCTCAAGCAGTGGCTGAGTTTGCAGAACATGCAAGCCTAGCTGCCAGAGCTGTTGTAGAACTTTTAAGGCAATATTGTGTTGAGGATGGTGGTTCATGCCAGTTAGGTTTCAAGGATGAAAGGTTGGAACATGGGCAATCATTTCCTTGAGATGGTAATGGTAATTTTTCTATTGGCAAGTAGTATTGGAATATGAAATTTAAGAATGCTACCTCTGCTGCTCAAGCAGCGGCTGAGTTTGCAGAACATACAAGCCTAGCAGCCAGTGTTGTTGTAGAACTTTCAAGCCAATATTGTGTTGATGATGGTGGTTTATTCCACTTAGGTTTCAAGGATGAAAGGTTGGAACATGGGCAATCATATCCTGGGGATGGTAATGGTAATATTTCTATTGGCATGCATAATTGGAACTTGAAATTTAAGGATGCTACCTCTGCTGCTCAAGCAGCGGCTGAGTTTGCAGAACATGCAAGCCTAGCAGCCAGAGCTGTTGTAGAACTTTCAAGGTAATATTGTGTTGATGATGATGGTTCATGCCACTTAGGTTTCAAGGATGAAAGGTTGGAACATGGGCAATCATTTCCTTGAGATGGTAATGGTAATTTTTCTGTTGGCAGGCAGTATTGGAACATGAAATTTAAGGATGCTACCTCTGCTGCTCAAGCAGCGGCTGAGTTTGCAGAACATGCAAACCTAGCTGCCAGAGCTGTTGTAGAACTTTTAAGGCAATATTGTGTTGATGATGATGGTTCATGCCACTTAGGTTTCAAGGATGAAAGGTTGGAACATGGGAAATCATTTCCTTGAGATGGTAATGTTAATCTTTCTATTGGCAGGCAGGATTGGAACATGAAATTTAAGGATGCTACCTCTGGTGCTCAAGCAGCGGCTGAGTTTGCAGAACATGCAAGCCTAGCTGCCAGAGCTGTAGTAGAACTTTTAAGGCAATATTGTGTTGATGATGATGGTCCATGCCACTTAGGTTTCAAGGATGAAAGGTTGGAACATGGGCAATCATTTCCTTGAGATGGTAATGGTAATTTTTCTATTGGCAGGCAGGATTGGAACATGAAATTTAAGGATGCTACCTCTGCTGCTCAATCAGCGGCTGAGTTTGGAGAATATGCAAGCATAGCTGCCAGAGCTGTTGGAGAACTTTCAAGGCAATATTGTGTTGATGATGGTGGTTCATGCCACTTAGGTTTCAAGGATGAAAGGTTGGAACATTGGCAATCATTTCCTTGAGATGGTAATGGTAATTTTTCTATTAGCAGGCAGTATTGGAATATGAAATTTAAGGATGCTACCTCTGCTGCTCAATCAGCGGCTGAGTTTGGAGAATATGCAAGCATAGCTGCCAGAGCTGTTGGAGAACTTTCAAGGCAATATTGTGTTGATGATGGTGGTTCATGCCACTTAGGTTTCAAGGATGAAAGGTTGGAACATTGGCAATCATTTCCTTGAGATGGTAATGGTAATTTTTCTATTAGCAGGCAGTATTGGAATATGAAATTAAAGGATGCTACCTCTGTTGCTCAAGCAGCGGCTGAGTTTGCAGAACATGCAAGCCTAGCTGCCAGAGCTGTTGTAGAACTTTTAAGGCAATATTGTGTTGAGGATGGTGTTTCATGCCAGTTAGGTTTCAAGGATGAAAGGTTGGAACATGGGCAATTATTTCCTTGAGATGGTAATGGTAATTTTTCTATTGGCACGCACAATTGGAACATGAAATTTAAGGATGCTACCTCTGCTGCTCAATCAGCGGTTGAGTTTGCAGAACATGCAAGCCTAGCTGCCAGAGCTGTTGTAGAACTTTTAAGGCAATATTGTGTTGATGATGATGGTTCATGCCACTTAGGTTTCAAGGATGAAAGGTTCTAACATGGGCAATCATTTCCTTGAGATGGTCATGGTAATTTTTCTGTTGGCAGGCATAATTGGAACATGAAATTTAAGGATGCTACCTCTGCTGCTCAAGCAGTGGCTGAGTTTGCAGAACATGCAAGACTAGCTGCCAGAGCTTTTGTAGAACTTTCAAGGCAATATTTTGTTGATGATGGTGGTTCATGCCACTTAGGTTTCAAGGATGAAAGGTTGGAACATGGGCAATCATATCCTGGAGATGGTAATGGTAAGTTTTCTATTGGCAAGCAGTATTGGAATATGAAATTTAAGGATGCTACCTCTGCTGCTCAAGCAGCGGCTGAGTTTGCAGAACATACAAGCCTAGCAGCCAGTGTTGTTGTAGAACTTTCAAGCCAATATTGTGTTGATGATGGTGGTTTATGCCACTTAGGTTTCAAGGATGAAAGGTTGGAACATGGGCAATCATATCCTGGGGATGGTAATGGTAATATTTCTATTGGCAGGCATAATTGGAACATGAAATTTAAGGATGCTACCTCTGCTGCTCAAGCAGCGGCTGAGTTTGCAGAACATGCAAGCCTAGCAGCCAGAGCTGTTGTAGAACTTTCAAGGTAATATTGTGTTGATGATGATGGTTCATGCCACTTAGGTTTCAAGGATGAAAGGTTGGAACATTGGCAATCATTTCCTTGAGATGGTAATGGTAATTTTTCTATTGGCAGGTAGTATTGGAATATTAAATTTAAGGATGCTACCTCTGCTGCTCAAGCAGCGGCTGAGTTTGCAAAACATGCAAGCCTAGCTCCCAGAGCTGTTGTAGAACTTTTAAGGCAATATTGTGTTGATGATGATGGTTCATGCCACTTAGGTTTCAAGGATGAAAGGTTGGAACATGGGCAATCATTTCCTTGAGATGGTAATGGTAATTTTTCTATAAGCAGGCAGGATTGGAACATAAAATTTAAGGATGCTACCTCTGCTGCTCAATCAGCGGCTGAGTTTGGAGAATATGCAAGCATAGCTGCCAGAGCTGTTGGAGAACTTTCAAGGCAATAATGTGTTGATGATGGTGGTTCATGCCACTTAGGTTTCAAGGATGAAAGGTTGGAACATTGGCAATCATTTCCTTGAGATGGTAATGGTAATTTTTCTATTGGCAGGCAGTATTGGAATATGAAATTTAAGGATGCTACCTCTGCTGCTCAAGCAGCGGCTGAGTTTGCAGAACATGCAAGCCTAGCTGCCAGAGCTGTTGTAGAACTTTTAAGGCAATATTGTGTTGAGGATGGTGGTTCATGCCAGTTAGGTTTCAAGGATGAAAGGTTGGAACATGGGCAATCATTTCCTTGAGATGGTAATGGTAATTTTTCTATTGGCAAGCAGTATTGGAATATGAAATTTAAGGATGCTACCTCTGCTGCTCAAGCAGCGGCTGAGTTTGCAGAACATGCAAGCCTAGCTCCCAGAGCTGTTGTAGAACTTTTAAGGCAATATTGTGTTGATGATGATGGTTCATGCCACTTAGGTTTCAAGGATGAAAGGTTGGAACATGGGCAATCATTTCCTTGAGATGGTAATGGTAATTTTTCTATAAGCAGGCAGGATTGGAACATGAAATTTAAGGATGCTACCTCTGCTGCTCAATCAGCGGCTGAGTTTGGAGAATATGCAAGCATAGCTGCCAGAGCTGTTGGAGAACTTTCAAGGCAATAATGTGTTGATGATGGTGGTTCATGCCACTTAGGTTTCAAGGATGAAAGGTTGGAACATTGGCAATCATTTCCTTGAGATGGTAATGGTAATTTTTCTATTGGCAGGCAGTATTGGAATATGGAATTTAAGGATGCTACCTCTGCTGCTCAAGCAGCGGCTGAGTTTGCAGAACATGCAAGCCTAGCTGCCAGAGCTGTTGTAGAACTTTTAAGGCAATATTGTGTTGAGGATGGTGGTTCATGCCAGTTAGGTTTCAAGGATGAAAGGTTGGAACATGGGCAATCATTTCCTTGAGATGGTAATGGTAATTTTTCTATTGGCAAGTAGTATTGGAATATGAAATTTAAGAATGCTACCTCTGCTGCTCAAGCAGCGGCTGAGTTTGCAGAACATACAAGCCTAGCAGCCAGTGTTGTTGTAGAACTTTCAAGCCAATATTGTGTTGATGATGGTGGTTTATTCCACTTAGGTTTCAAGGATGAAAGGTTGGAACATGGGCAATCATATCCTGGGGATGGTAATGGTAATATTTCTATTGGCAGGCATAATTGGAACTTGAAATTTAAGGATGCTACCTCTGCTGCTCAAGCAGCGGCTGAGTTTGCAGAACATGCAAGCCTAGCAGCCAGAGCTGTTGTAGAACTTTCAAGGTAATATTGTGTTGATGATGATGGTTCATGCCACTTAGGTTTCAAGGATGAAAGGTTGGAACATGGGCAATCATTTCCTTGAGATGGTAATGGTAATGTTTCTGTTGGCAGGCAGTATTGGAACATGAAATTTAAGGATGCTACCTCTGCTGCTCAAGCAGCGGCTGAGTTTGCAGAACATGCAAACCTAGCTGCCAGAGCTGTTGTAGAACTTTTAAGGCAATATTGTGTTGATGATGATGGTTCATGCCACTTAGGTTTCAAGGATGAAAGGTTGGAACATGGGCAATCATTTCCTTGAGATGGTAATGGTAATTTTTCTATTGGCAGGCAGGATTGGAACATGAAATTTAAGGATGCTACCTCTGGTGCTCAAGCAGCGGCTGAGTTTGTAGAACATGCAAGCCTAGCTGCCAGAGCTGTAGTAGAACTTTTAAGGCAATATTGTGTTGATGATGATAGTCCATGCCACTTAGGTTTCAAGGATGAAAGGTTGGAACATGGGCAATCATTTCCTTGAGTTGGTAATGGTAATTTTTCTATTGGCAGGCAGGATTGGAACATGAAATTTAAGGATGCTACCTCTGCTGCTCAATCAGCGGCTGAGTTTGGAGAATATGCAAGCATAGCTGCCAGAGCTGTTGGAGAACTTTCAAGGCAATATTGTGTTGATGATGGTGGTTCATGCCACTTAGGTTTCAAGGATGAAAGGTTGGAACATTGGCAATCATTTCCTTGAGATGGTAATGGTAATTTTTCTATTAGCAGGCAGTATTGGAATATGAAATTTAAGGATGCTACCTCTGCTGCTCAATCAGCGGCTGAGTTTGGAGAATATGCAAGCATAGCTGCCAGAGCTGTTGGAGAACTTTCAAGGCAATATTGTGTTGATGATGGTGGTTCATGCCACTTAGGTTTCAAGGATGAAAGGTTGGAACATTGGCAATCATTTCCTTGAGATGGTAATGGTAATTTTTCTATTAGCAGGCAGTATGGGAATATGAAATTAAAGGATGCTACCTCTGCTGCTCAAGCAGCGGCTGAGTTTGCAGAACATGCAAGCCTAGCTGCCAGAGCTGTTGTAGAACTTTTAAGGCAATATTGTGTTGAGGATGGTGTTTCATGCCAGTTAGGTTTCAAGGATGAAAGGTTGGAACATGGGCAATTATTTCCTTGAGATGGTAATGGTAATTTTTCTATTGGCACGCACAATTGGAACATGAAATTTAAGGATGCTACCTCTGCTGCTCAATCAGCGGTTGAGTTTGCAGAACATGCAAGCCTAGCTGCCAGAGCTGTTGTAGAACTTTTAAGGCAATATTGTGTTGATGATGATGGTTCATGCCACTTAGGTTTCAAGGATGAAAGGTTCTAACATGGGCAATCATTTCCTTGAGATGGTAATGGTAATTTTTCTGTTGGCAGGCATAATTGGAACATGAAATTTAAGGATGCTACCTCTGCTGCTCAAGCAGTGGCTGAGTTTGCAGAACATGCAAGACTAGCTGCCAGAGCTTTTGTAGAAATTTCAAGGCAATATTTTGTTGATGATGGTGGTTCATGCCACTTAGGTTTCAAGGATGAAAGGTTGGAACATGGGCAATCATATCCTGGAGATGGTAATGGTAAGTTTTCTATTGGCAAGCAGTATTGGAATATGAAATTTAAGGATGCTACCTCTGCTGCTCAAGCAGCGGCTGAGTTTGCAGAACATACAAGCCTAGCAGCCAGTGTTGTTGTAGAACTTTCAAGCAAATATTGTGTTGATGATGGTGGTTTATGCCACTTAGGTTTCAAGGATGAAAGGTTGGAACATGGGCAATCATATCCTGGGGATGGTAATGGTAATATTTCTATTGGCAGGCATAATTGGAACATGAAATTTAAGGATGCTACCTCTGCTGCTCAAGCAGCGGCTGAGTTTGCAGAACATGCAAGCCTAGCAGCCAGAGCTGTTGTAGAACTTTCAAGGTAAGATTGTGTTGATGATGATGGTTCATGCCACTTAGGTTTCAAGGATGAAAGGTTGGAACATTGGCAATCATTTCCTTGAGATGGTAATGGTAATTTTTCTATTGGCAGGTAGTATTGGAATATTAAATTTAAGGATGCTACCTCTGCTGCTCAAGCAGCGGCTGAGTTTGCAAAACATGCAAGCCTAGCTCCCAGAGCTGTTGTAGAACTTTTAAGGCAATATTGTGTTGATGATGATGGTTCATGCCACTTAGGTTTCAAGGATGAAAGGTTGGCACATGGGCAATCATTTCCTTGAGATGGTAATGGTAATTTTTCTATAAGCAGGCAGGATTGGAACATAAAATTTAAGGATGCTACCTCTGCTGCTCAATCAGCGGCTGAGTTTGGAGAATATGCAAGCATAGCTGCCAGAGCTGTTGGAGAACTTTCAAGGCAATAATGTGTTGATGATGGTGGTTCATGCCACTTAGGTTTCAAGGATGAAAGGTTGGAACATTGGCAATCATTTCCTTGAGATGGTAATGGTAATTTTTCTATTGGCAGGCAGTATTGGAATATGAAATTTAAGGATGCTACCTCTGCTGCTCAATCAGCGGCTGAGTTTGGAGAATATGCAAGCATAGCTGCCAGAGCTGTTGGAGAACTTTCAAGGCAATATTGTGTTGATGATGGTGGTTCATGTCAGTTAGGTTTCAAGGATGAAAGGTTGGAACATGGGCAATCATTTCCTTGAGATGGTAATGGTAATTTTTCTATTGGCAAGCAGTATTGGAATATGAAATTTAAGGATGCTACCTCTGCTGCTCAAGCAGCGGCTGAGTTTGCAGAACATGCAAGCCTAGCTCCCAGAGCTGTTGTAGAACTTTTAAGGCAATATTGTGTTGATGATGATGGTTCATGCCACTTAGGTTTCAAGGATGAAAGGTTGGAACATGGGCAATTATTTCCTTGAGATGGTAATGGTAATTTTTCTATAAGCAGGCAGGATTGGAACATGAAATTTAAGGATGCTACCTCTGCTGCTCAATCAGCGGCTGAGTTTGCAGAACATGCAAGCCTAGCTGCCAGAGCTGTTGTAGAACTTTTAAGGCAATATTGTGTTGATGATGGTGGTTCATGCCACTTAGGTTTCAAGGATGAAAGGTTGGAACATTGGCAATCATTTCCTTGAGATGGTAATGGTAATTTTTCTATTGGCAGGCAGTATTGGAATATGAAATTTAAGGATGCTACCTCTGCTGCTCAAGCAGCGGCTGAGTTTGCAGAACATGCAAGCCTAGCTGCCAGAGCTGTTGTAGAACTTTTAAGGCAATATTGTGTTGAGGATGGTGGTTCATGCCAGTTAGGTTTCAAGGATGAAAGGTTGGAACATGGGCAATCATTTCCTTGAGATGGTAATGGTAATTTTTCTATTGGCAAGTAGTATTGGAATATGAAATTTAAGAATGCTACCTCTGCTGCTCAAGCAGCGGCTGAGTTTGCAGAACATACAAGCCTAGCAGCCAGTGTTGTTGTAGAACTTTCAAGCCAATATTGTGTTGATGATGGTGGTTTATTCCACTTAGGTTTCAAGGATGAAAGGTTGGAACATGGGCAATCATATCCTGGGGATGGTGATGGTAATATTTCTATTGGCAGGCATAATTGGAACTTGAAATTTAAGGATGCTACCTCTGCTGCTCAAGCGGCGGCTGAGTTTGCAGAACATGCAAGCCTAGCAGCCAGAGCTGTTGTAGAACTTTCAAGGTAATATTGTGTTGATGATGATGGTCCATGCCACTTAGGTTTCAAGGATGAAAGGTTGGAACATGGGCAATCATTTCCTTGAGATGGTAATGGTAATTTTTCTGTTGGCAGGCAGTATTGGAACATGAAATTTAAGGATGCTACCTCTGCTGCTCAAGCAGCGGCTGAGTTTGCAGAACATGCAAACCTAGCTGCCAGAGCTGTTGTAGAACTTTTAAGGCAATATTGTGTTGATGATGATGGTTCATGCCACTTAGGTTTCAAGGATGAAAGGTTGGAACATGGGCAATCATTTCCTTGAGATGGTAATGGTAATTTTTCTATTGGCAGGCATAATTGGAACATGAAATTTAAGGATGCTACCTCTGCTGCTCAATCAGCGGCTGAGTTTGCAGAACATGCAAGCCTAGCTGCCAGAGCTGTTGTAGAACTTTTAAGGCAATATTGTGTTGAGGATGGTGGTTCATGCCAGTTAGGTTTCAAGGATGAAAGGTTGGAACATGGGCAATCATTTCCTTGAGATGGTAATGGTAATTTTTCTGTTGGCAGGCAGGATTAGAACATGAAATTTAAGGATGCTACCTCTGCTGCTCAATCAGCGGCTGAGTTTGGAGAATATGCAAGCCTAGCTGCCCGAGCTGTTGGAGAACTTTCAAGGCAATATTGTGTTGATGATGGTGGTTCATGCCACTTAGGTTTCAAGGGTGAAAGGTTGGAATATTGGCAATCATTTCCTTGAGATGGTAATGGTAATATTTCTATTGGCAGGCAGTATTGGAATATGAAATTTAAGGATGCTACCTCTGCTGCTCAAGCAGCGGCTGAGTTTGCAGAACATGGAAGCCTAGCTGCCAGAGCTGTTGTAGAACTTTTAAGGCAATATTGTGCTGAGGATGGTGGTTCATGCCAGTTAGGTTTCAAGTATGAAAGGTTGGAACATGGGAAATCATTTCCTTGAGATGGTAATGGTAATTTTTCTATTGGCAAGCAGTATTGGAATATGAAATTTAAGGATGCTACCTCTGCTGCCTAAGCAGCGGCTGAGTTTGCAGAACATGCAAGCCTAGCAGCCAGTGCTGTTGTAGAACTTTCAAGGCAATATTGTGTTAATGATGGTGGTTCATGCCACTTAGGTTTCAAGGATGAAAGGTTGGAACATGGGCAATCATATCCTGGAGATGGTAATGGTAATATTTCTATTGGCAGGAACAATTGGAACATGAAATTTAAGGATGCTACCTCTGTTGCTCAAGCAGCGGCTGAGTTTGCAGAACATGCAAGCCTAGCTGCCAGAGCCGTTGTAGAACTTTTAAGGCAATATTGTGTTGATGATGATGGTTCATGCCACTTAGGTTTCAAGGATGAAAGGTTGGAACATGGACAATCATTTCCTTGAGATGGTAATGGTAAATTTTCTATTGGCAGGCAGTATTGGAACATGAAATTTAAGGATGCTACCTCTGGTTCTCAAGCAGCGGCTGATTTTGGAGAATATGCAAGCCTAGCTGCCAGAGCTAGTGGAGAACTTTCAAGGCTATATTGTGTTGATGATGGTGGCTCATTCCACTTAGGTTTCAAGGATGAAAGGGTGGAACATGGGAAATCATTTCCTTGAGATGGTAATGGTAATTTTTCTATTGGCAGGCAGTATTGGTATATGAAATTTAAGGATGCTACCTCTGCTGCTCAAGCAGCGGCTGAGTTTGCAGAACATGCAAGCCTAGCTGCCAGAGCTATTGTAGAACTTTCAAGGCAATATTGTGTTGATAATGGTGGTTCATGCCACTTAGGTTTCAAGGATGAAAGGTTGGAACATGGGCAATCATATCCTGGAGATGGTAATGGTAATATTTCTAATGGCAGGCATAATTGGAACATGAAATTTAAGGATGCTACCTCTGCTACTCAAGCAGCGGCTGAGTTTGCAGAACATGCAAGCCTAGCTGCCAGAGCTGTTGCAGAACTTTTAAGGCAATATTGTGTTGATGATGATAGGTCATGCCACTTAGGTTTCTAGGATGAAAGGTTGGAACATGGGCAATCATTTCCTTGAGATGGTAATGGTAATTTTTCTATTGGCAGGCAGGATTGGAACATGAAATTTAAGGATGCTACCTCTGCTGCTCAATCAGCGGCTGAGTTTGGAGAATATGCAAGCATAGCTGCCAGAGCTGTTGGAGAACTTTCAAGGCAATATTGTGTTGATGATGGTGGTTCATGCCACTTAGGTTTCAAGGATGAAAGGTTGGAACATTGGCAATCATTTCCTTGAGATGGTAATGGTAATTTTTCTATTAGCAGGCAGTATGGGAATATGAAATTAAAGGATGCTACCTCTGCTGCTCAAGCAGCGGCTGAGTTTGCAGAACATGCAAGCCTAGCTGCCAGAGCTGTTGTAGAACTTTTAAGGCAATATTGTGTTGAGGATGGTGTTTCATGCCAGTTAGGTTTCAAGGATGAAAGGTTGGAACATGGGCAATTATTTCCTTGAGATGGTAATGGTAATTTTTCTATTGGCACGCACAATTGGAACATGCAATTTAAGGATGCTACCTCTGCTGCTCAAGCAGCCGTTGAGTTTGCAGAACATGCAAGCCTAGCTGCCACAGCTGTTGTAGAACTTTTAATTCAATATTGTGTTGATGATGATAGTTTATGCCACTTAGGTTTCAAGAATGAAAGGTTGGAACATGGGCAATCATTTCCTTGAGATGGTAATGGTAATTTTTCTGTTGGCAGGCAGGATTAGAACATGAAATTTAAGGATGCTACCTCTGCTGCTCAATCAGTGGCTGAGTTTGGAGAATATGCAAGCCTAGCTGCCCGAGCTGTTGGAGAACTTTCAAGGCAATATTGTGTTGATGATGGTGGTTCATGCCACTTAGGTTTCAAGGGTGAAAGGTTGGAATATTGGCAATCATTTCCTTGAGATGGTAATGGTAATATTTCTATTGGCAGGCAGTATTGGAATATGAAATTTAAGGATGCTACCTCTGCTGCTCAAGCAGCGGCTGAGTTTGCAGAACATGGAAGCCTAGCTGCCAGAGCTGTTGTAGAACTTTTAAGGCAATATTGTGCTGAGGATGGTGGTTCATGCGAGTTAGGTTTCAAGTATGAAAGGTTGGAACATGGGAAATCATTTCCTTGAGATGGTAATGGTAATTTTTCTATTGGCAAGCAGTATTGGAATATGAAATTTAAGGATGCTACCTCTGCTGCCTAAGCAGCGGCTGAGTTTGCAGAACATGCAAGCCTAGCAGCCAGTGCTGTTGTAGAACTTTCAAGGCAATATTGTGTTAATGATGGTGGTTCATGCCACTTAGGTTTCAAGGATGAAAGGTTGGAACATGGGCAATCATATCCTGGAGATGGTAATGGTAATATTTCTATTGGCAGGAACAATTGGAACATGAAATTTAAGGATGCTACCTCTGTTGCTCAAGCAGCGGCTGAGTTTGCAGAACATGCAAGCCTAGCTGCCAGAGCCGTTGTAGAACTTTTAAGGCAATATTGTGTTGATGATGATGGTTCATGCCACTTAGGTTTCAAGGATGAAAGGTTGGAACATGGACAATCATTTCCTTGAGATGGTAATGGTAAATTTTCTATTGGCAGGCAGTATTGGAACATGAAATTTAAGGATGCTACCTCTGGTTCTCAAGCAGCGGCTGATTTTGGAGAATATGCAAGCCTAGCTGCCAGAGCTAGTGGAGAACTTTCAAGGCTATATTGTGTTGATGATGGTGGCTCATTCCACTTAGGTTTCAAGGATGAAAGGGTGGAACATGGGAAATCATTTCCTTGAGATGGTAATGGTAATTTTTCTATTGGCAGGCAGTATTGGTATATGAAATTTAAGGATGCTACCTCTGCTGCTCAAGCAGCGGCTGAGTTTGCAGAACATGCAAGCCTAGCTGCCAGAGCTATTGTAGAACTTTCAAGGCAATATTGTGTTGATGATGGTGGTTCATGCCACTTAGGTTTCAAGGATGAAAGGTTGGAACATGGGCAATCATATCCTGGAGATGGTAATGGTAATATTTCTAATGGCAGGCATAATTGGAACATGAAATTTAAGGATGCTACCTCTGCTACTCAAGCAGCGGTTGAGTTTGCAGAACATGCAAGCCTAGCTGCCAGAGCTGTTGCAGAACTTTTAAGGCAATATTGTGTTGATGATGATAGGTCATGCCACTTAGGTTTCTAGGATGAAAGGTTGGAACATGGGCAATCATTTCCTTGAGATGGTAATGGTAATTTTTCTATTGGCAGGCAGGATTGGAACATGAAATTTAAGGATGCTACCTCTGCTGCTTAATCAGCGGCTGAGTTTGGAGAATATGCAAGCATAGCTGCCAGAGCTATTGGAGAACATTCAAGGAAATATTGTGTTGATGATGGTGGTTCATGCCACTTAGGTTTCAAGGATGAAAGGTTGGAACATTGGCAGTCATTTCCTTGAGATGGTAATGGTAATTTTTCTATTGGCAGCAGTATTGGAATATGAAATTTAAGGATGCTACCTCTGCTGCTCAAGCAGCGGCTGAGTTTGCAAAACATGCAAGCCTAGCTGCCAGAGCTGTTGTAGAACCTTTAAGGCAATATTTTGCTGAGGATGGTGGTTCATGCCAGTTAGGTTTCAAGTATGAAAGGTTGGAACATGGGCAATCATTTCCTTGAGATGGTAATGGTAATTTTTCTATTGGCACACACAATTGGAACATGAAATTTAAGGAGGCTACCTCTGCTGCTCAAGCAGCCGTTGAGTTTGCAGAACATGTAAGCCTAGCTGCCAGAGCTTTTGTAGAACTTTCAAGGCAATATTTTGTTGATGATGGTGGTTCATGCCACTTAGGTTTCAAGGATGAAAGGTTGGAACATGGGCAATCATTTCCTTGAGATGGTAATGGTAATATTTCTATTGGCAGGCAGTATTGGTATATGAAATTTAAGGATGCTACCTCTGCTGCTCAAGCAGCGACTGAGTTTGCAGACCATGCAAGCCTAGCTGCCAGAGCTGTTGTAGAACTTTCAAGGCAATATTGTGTTGATGATGGTGGTTCATGCCACTTAGGTTTCAAGGATAAAAGGTTGGAACATGGGCAATCATATCCTGGAGATGGTAATGGTATTATTTCTATTGGCAGGCATAATTGGAACATGAAATTTAAGGATGCTACCTCTGCTGCTCAAGCAGCGGCTGAGTTTGCAGAACATGCAAGCCTAGCGGCCAGAGCTGTTGTAGAACTTTCAAGGCAATATTGTGTTGATGATGATGGTTCATGCCACTTAGGTTTTAAGGATGAAAGGTTGGAACATGGGCAATCATTTCCTTGAGATGGTAATGGTAATTTTTCTGTTGGCAGGCAGTATTGGAACATGAAATTTAAGGATGCTACCTCTGCTGCTCAAGCAGCGGCTGAGTTTGCAGAACATGCAAGCCTAGCTGCCAGAGCTGTTGTAGAACTTTTAAGGAAATATTATGTTGATGATGATGGTTCATGCCACTTAGGTTTCAAGGATGAAAGGGTGGAACATGGGCAATCATTTCCTTGAGATGGTAATGGTAATTTTTTTATTGGCAGGCAGGATTGGAACATGAAATTTAAGGATGCTACCTCTGCTACTCAAGCAGCGGCTGAGTTTGCAGAACATGCAAGCCTAGCTGCCAGAGCTGTTGCAGAACTTTTAAGGCAATATTGTGTTGATGATGATGGGTCATGCCACTTAGGTTTCTAGGATGAAAGTTTGGAACATGGGCAATCATTTCCTTGATATGGTAATGGTAATTTTTCTATTGGCACACACAATTGGAACATGAAATTTAAGGAGGCTACCTCTGCTACTCAAGCAGCCGTTGAGTTTGCAGAACATGCAAGCCTAGCTGCCAGAGTTGTTGTAGAACTTTTAAGGCAATATTGTGTTGATGATGATGGTTCATGCCACTTAGGTTTCAAGGATGAAAGGTTGGAACATGGGCAATCATTTCCTTGAGATGGTAATGGTAACTTTTCTATTGGCAGGCAGTATTGGTATATGAAATTTAAGGATGCTACCTCTGCTGCTCAAGCAGCGGCTGAGTTTGCAGAACATGCAAGCCTACCTGCCAGAGCTGTTGTAGAACTTTTAAGGCAATATTGTGTTGAGGATGGTGGTTCATGCTAGTTAGGTTTCAAGGATGAAAGGTTGGAACATGGGCAATCATTTCCTTGAGATGGTAATGGTAATTTTTCTATTGGCACGCACAATTGGAACATAAAATTTAAGGATGCTACCTCTGCTGTTCAAGCAGCCGTTGAGTTTGCAGAACATGCAAGCCTAGCTGCCAGAGCTGTTGTAGAACTTTTAAGGCAATATTGTGTTAATGATGATGGTTCATGCCACTTAAGTTTCAAGGATGAAAGGTTGGAACATGGGCAATCATTTCCTTGAGATGGTAATGGTAATTTTTCTATTGGCAGGCATAATTGGAACATGAAATTTAAGGATGCTTCCTCTGCTGCTCAAGAAGTGGCTGAGTTTGCAGAACATGCAAGCCTAGCTGCCAGAGCTGTTGTATAACTTTTAAGGCAATATTGTGTTGATGATGATGGTTCATGCCACTTAGGTTTCAAGGATGAAAGGTTGGAACATGGGCAATCATTTCCTTGAGATGGTAAAGGAAATGATTGCCCATGTTCCAACCTTTCATCCTTGAAACCTAAGTGGCATGAACCACCATCATCAACACAATATTGCCTTGAAAGTTCTCCAACAGCTCTGGCAGCTAGGCTTGCATATTCTCCAAAATCAGCCGCTGCTTGAGCAGCAGAGGTAGCATCCTTAAATTTCATGTTCCAATTCTGCCTGCCAACAGAAAAATTACCATTACCATCTTCAAGAAATGATTGCCCATGTTCCAACCTTTCATCCTTGAAACCTAAGTGGCATGAACCACCATCATCAACACAATATTGCCTTGAAATTTCTACAATAGCTCTGGCAGCAAGACTTGCATGTTCTGCAAACTCAGCCCTTTCTTGAGCAGCAAAGGTAGCATCTTTAAATTTCATGTTCCAAATCTGCCTGCCAATAAAAAAATTAACATTACCATCTCCAGGAAATGCTTGCCCATGTTCCAACATTTCATCCTTGAAACCTAAGTGGCATGAACCACCATCATCAACTCAATATTGCCTTGAAAGTTCTACAACGGCTCTGGCAGATAGGCCTGCATATTCTGCAAACTCAGCCGCTGCTTGAGCAGCAAAGGTACCATCCTTTAATTTCATGTTCCAATTCTGCCTGCCAATAGAAAATTTACCATCTTCAGGAAATGATTGCCCATGTTCCAACCTTTCATCCTGGAAACCTAAGTGGCATGAACCGCCATCATCAACACAATATTGCCTTGAAAGTTCTACAACAGCTCTAGCAGCTAGGCTTGCATGTTCTGCAAACTTAGCCGCTGCTTGAGCAGCAGAGGTAGCATCCTTAAATTTCATGTTCCAATTCTGCTTGCCAACAGAAAAATTAACATAACCATCTCCAGGAAATGCTTGCCCATGTTCCAACCGTTCATCCTTGAAACCTAAGTGGCATGAACCACCATCATCAACTCAATATTGCCTTGAAAGTTCTACAACAACATTTATATCTTGGCTTGCATGTTCTGCAAACTCAGTCGCTACTTGAGCAGCAGAGGTAGAATCCTTAAATTTAATTTTCCAATTCTGCCTGCCAACCTTTTATCCTTGAAACCTAAGTGGCATGAACCACCATCATCAAGAGAATATTGCCTTGAATGTTCTCCAACAGCTCTGGCAGCTAGGCTTGCATATTCTCCAAAATCAGCCGTTGCTTGAGCAGCAGAGGTAGCATCCTCAAATTTCATGTTCCAATACTTCCTGCCAATAGAAAAATTACCATTACCATCTCAAGGAAATGATTGCCCATGTTCCAACCTTTCATCCTTGAAACCTAAGTGGCATGAACCACCATCATCAACACAATATTGCCTTGAAAGTTCTACAATAGCTCTGGCAGCTAGGCTTGCATGTTGTGCAAACTCAGCCGCTGCTTGAGCAGCAGAGGTAGCATCCTTAAATTTCATGTTCCAATTCTGCTTGCCAACAGAAAAATTAACATAACCATCTCCAGGAAATGCTTGCCCATGTTCCAACCTTTCATCCTTGAAACCTAAGTGGCATGAACCACCATCATCAACTCAATATTGCCTTGAAAGTTCTACAACAACATTTGTATCTAGGCTTGCATGTTCTGCAAACTCAGTCGCTACTTGAGCAGCAGAGGTAGCATCCTTAAATTTCATTTTCCAATTCTGCCTGCCAATAGAACAATTATCATTACCATCTCAAGGAAATGATTGCCCATGTTCCAACCTTTTATCCTTGAAACCTAAGTGGCATGAACCATCATCATCAACACAATATTGCCTTGAAATTTCTACAATAGCTCTGGCAGCTAGGCTTGCATGTTCTGCAAACTCAGCCGCTGCATGAGCAGCAAAGGTAGCTTACTTAAATTTCGTGCTCCAAATCTGCCTGCCAATAAAAAAATTGACATTACCATCTCCAGGAAATGCTTGACCATGTTCCAACATTTCATCCTTGAAACCTAAGTGGCATGAACCACCATCATCAACTCAATATTGCCTTGAAAGTTCTACAACAACATTTGTATCTTGGCTTGTATGTTCTGCAAACTCAGTCGCTACTTGAGCAGCAGAGGTAGAATCCTTTAATTTCATGTTCCAATTCTGCCTGCTAATAGAAAATTTACCATCTCCAGGAAATGCTTGCCCATGTTCCAACCTTTCATCCTTGAAACCTAAGTGGAATGAAACACCATCATCAACACAATATTGCCTTGAAAGTTCTACAACAACATTTGTATCAAGGCTTGCATGTTCTGCAAACTCAGTCGCTACTTGAGCAGCAGCGGTAGCATCCTTAAATTTTATTTTCCAATTCTGCCTGCCAATAGAACAATTACCATTTCCAGGAAATGATTGCCCATGTTCCAACCTTTCATCCTTGAAACCTAAGTGGCATGAACCACCATCATCAACACAATATTGCCTTGAAAGTTCTCCAACAGCTCTGGCAGCTAGGCTTGCATATTCTCCAAAATCAGCCGCTGCTTGAGCAGCAGAGGTAGCATCCTTAAATTTCATGTTCCAATACTGCCTGCCAATAGAAAAATTAACATTACCATCTCAAGGAAATGATTGCCCATGTTCCAACCTTTCATCCTTGAAACCTAAGTGGCATGAACCACCATCATCAACACAATATTGCCTTGAAATTTCTACAATAGCTCTGGGAGCTAGGCTTGCATATTCTGCAAACTCAGCCGTTGCATGAGCAGCAGAGGTAGCATACTTAAATTTCATGTTCCAAATCTGCCTGCCAATAAAAAAATTAACATGACCATCTCCAGGAAATGCTTGCCCATGTTCCAACATTTCATCCTTGAAACCTAAGTGGCATGAACCACCATCATCAACTCAATATTGCCTTGAAAGTTCTACAACAGCTCTGGCAGCTAGGCTTGCATGTTCTGCAAACTCAGCCGCTGCTTGAGCAGCAGAGGTACCATCCTTTAATTTCATGTTCCAATTCTGCCTGCCAATAGAAAATTTACCATCTTCAGGAAATGATTGCCCATGTTCCAACCTTTCATCCTGGAAACCTAAGTGGCATGAACCGCCATCATCAACACAATATTGCCTTGAAAGTTCTACAACAGCTCTAGCAGCTAGGCTTGCATGTTCTGCAAACTCAGCCGCTGCTTGAGCAGCAGAGGTAGCATCCTTAAATTTCATGTTCCAATTCTGCTTGCCAACAGAAAAATTAACATAACCATCTCCAGGAAATGCTTGCCCATGTTCCAACCGTTCATCCTTGAAACCTAAGTGGCATGAACCACCATCATCAACTCAATATTGCCTTGAAAGTTCTACAACAACATTTATATCTTGGCTTGCATGTTCTGCAAACTCAGTCGCTACTTGAGCAGCAGAGGTAGAATCCTTAAATTTAATTTTCCAATTCTGCCTGCCAACCTTTTATCCTTGAAACCTAAGTGGCATGAACCACCATCATCAAGAGAATATTGCCTTGAATGTTCTCCAACAGCTCTGGCAGCTAGGCTTGCATATTCTCCAAAATCAGCCGTTGCTTGAGCAGCAGAGGTAGCATCCTCAAATTTCATGTTCCAATACTTCCTGCCAATAGAAAAATTACCATTACCCTCTCAAGGAAATGATTTCCCATGTTCCAACCTTTCATCCTTGAAACCTAAGTGGCATGAACCACCATCATCAACAGAATATTGCCTTGAATGTTCTCCAACAGCTCTGGCAGCTAGGCTTGCATATTCTCCAAAATCAGTCGCTGCTTGAGTAGCAGAGGTAGCATCCTTAAATTTCATATTTTAATACTGCCCACAATAAAAAAATTACCATTACAATCTCAAGGAAATGATTGCCCATGTTCCAACCTTTCATCCTTGAAACTTAAGTGGCATGAACCACCATCATCAACACAATATTGCCTTGAAAGTTCAATAACAGCTCTTGCAGCTTGGCGTGCATGTTCTGAAAACTCTGCCTCTGCTTGAGCAGCAGAGGTAGCATCCTTAAATTTCATGTTCCAATTCTGCCTGTCAATAGAATATTTACCATCTCCACGAAATGATTAACCATGTGGCAACCTTTTATCCTTTAAACCTAAGTGGCATGAACCACCATCATGAACAAAATATTGCCTTGAAAGTTCTACAACAGCTCTGGCAGCTAGGCTTGCATGTTCTGCAAACTCATATGCTGCTTGAGCAGCAGAGGTAGCATCCTTAAATTTCATGTTCCAATTATGCCTGCCAACAGAAAAATTACCATTACAATGTCAAGGAAATTATTGCCCATGTTCCAACCTTTCATCCTTGAAACTTAAGTGGCATGAACCACCATAATCAACAAAATATTACCTTGAAAGTTCTACAATAGCTTTGGCAGCTAGGCTTACATGTTCTGCAAACTCAACAGTTGCTTGAGCAGTAGAGGTAGCATCCTTAAATTTCATGTTCCAATTCTGCCTGTCAATAGAAAATTTACCATCTCCAGGAAATGATTGACCATGTGCCAACCATTTATCCTTGAAACCGAAGTGGCATGAACCACCATCATCAACATAATATTACCTTGAAAGTTCTACAACAGCTCTGGCAGCGAGGCTTACATGTTCTGCAAACTCTGCTGCTGCTTGAGCAGCAAAGGTAGCATCCTTAAATTTCATGTTCCAATTCTCACTGCCAATAGAAAAATTACCATTACCATCTCCAGGAAATGATTGCCCATGTTACAACCTTTCATCCTTGAAAGCTAAGTGGCATGAACCACCATCATCAACACAATATTGGCTTGAAAGTTCTACAACAGCTTTGGCAGCAAGGCTTGCATGTTCTCCAAACTCAGCTGCTGCTTGAGCAGCAGAGGTAGCATCCTTAAATTTTATGTTCCAATTCTGCCTGCCAACAGAAAAATTACCATTACAATCTCAAGGAAATGATTGCCCATGTTCCAACCTTTCATCCTTGAAACTTAAGTGGCATAAACCACCATCATCAACACAATTTTGCCTTGAAATTCTACAACACCTCTTGCAGCTAGGCGTGCATGTTCTGAAAACTCAGCCACTGCTTGAGCAGCAGAGGTAGCATCCTTAAATTTCATGTTCCAATTCTGCCTGTCAATAGAAAATTTACCATCTCAAGGAAATGATTGACCATGTGCCAATCTTTTATCCTTTAAACCTAAGTGGCATGAACCACCATCATCAACACAATATTGCCTTGAAAGTTCTACAACAGCTCTGGCAGCTAGGCTTGCATGTTCTGCAAACTCAGCTGCTGCTTGAGCAGCAGAGGTAGCATCCTTAAATTTCATGTTCAAATTCTGCCTGCCAACAGAAAAATTACCATTACAATCTCAAGGAAATGATTGCCCATGTTCCAACCTTTCATCCTTGAAACTTAAGTGTCATGAACCACCATCATCAACACAATATTGCCTTGAAAGTTCTACAACAGCTCTTGCAGCTAGGCGTGCTTGTTCTGAAAACTCAGCCGCTGCTTGAGCAGCAGAGGTAGCATCCTTAAATTTCATTTTCCAATTCTGCCTGTCAATAGAAAATTTACCATTTCCAGGAAATGATTGGCCATGTGCCAACCTTTTGTCCTTGAAACCTAAGTGGCATGACCAACCATCATCAACACAATATTGCCTTGAAAGTTTTACAATAGCTCTTGCAGCTAGGCGTGCAAGTTCTGAAAACTCAGCCGCTGCTTGAGCAGCAGAGGTAGCATCCTCAAATTTCATGTTCCAATTCTGCCTGTCAATAGAATATTTACCATCTCCAGGATATGATTAACCATGTGGCAACCTTTTATCCTTTAAACCTAAGTGGCATGAACCACCATCATGAACAAAATATTGCCTTGAAAGTTCTACAACAGCTCTGGCAGCTAGGCTTGCATGTTCTGCAAACTCATCTGCTGCTTGAGCAGCAGAGGTAGCATCCTTAAATTTCATGTTCCAATTATGCCTGCCAACAGAAAAATTACCATTACAATGTCAAGGAAATTATTGCCCATGTTCCAACCTTTCATCCTTGAAACTTAAGTGGCATGAACCACCATCATCAACAAAATATTACCTTGAAAGTTCTACAATAGCTTTGGCAGCTAGGCTTACATGTTCTGCAAACTCAGCAGTTGCTTGAGCAGTAGAGGTAGCATCCTTAAATTTCATGTTCCAATTCTGCCTGTCAATAGAAAATTTTCAATCTCCAGGAAATGATTGACCATGTGCCAACCTTTTATCCTTGAAACCTAAGTGGCATGAACCACCATCATCAACATAATATTACCTTGAAAGTTCTACAACAGCTCTGGCAGCTAGGCTTACATGTTCTGCAAACTCTGCTGCTGCTTGAGCAGCAAAGGTAGCATCCTTAAATTTCATGTTCCAATTCTCACTGCCAATAGAAAAATTACCATTACCATCTCCAGGAAATGATTGCCCATGTTACAACCTTTCATCCTTGAAAGCTAAGTGGCATGAACCACCATCATCAACATAATATTGGCTTCAAAGTTCTACAACAGCTCTGGCAGCAAGGCTTGCATGTTCTCCAAACTCAGCTGCTGCTTGAGCAGCAGAGGTAGCATCCTTAAATTTTATGTTCCAATTCTGCCTGCCAACAGAAAAATTACCATTACAATCTCAAGGAAATGATTGCCCATGTTCCAACCTTTCATCCTTGAAACTTATGTGGCATGAACCACCATCATCAACACAATTTTGCCTTGAAATTCTACAACACCTCTTGCAGCTAGGCGTGCATGTTCTGAAAACTCAGCCGCTGCTTGAGCAGTAGAGGTAGCATCCTTAAATTTCATGTTCCAATTCTGCCTGTCAATAGAAAATTTACCATCTCAAGGAAATGATTGACCATGTGCCAATCTTTTATCCTTTAAACCTAAGTGGCATGAACCACCATCATCAACACAATATTGCCTTGAAAGTTCTACAACAGCTCTGGCAGCTAGGCTTGCATGTTCTGCAAACTCAGCTGCTGCTTGAGCAGCAGAGGTAACATCCTTAAATTTCATGTTCAAATTCTGCCTGCCAACAGAAAAATTACCATTACAATCTCAAGGAAATGATTGCCCATGTTCCAACCTTTCATCCTTGAAACTTAAGTGTCATGAACCACCATCATCAACACAATATTGCCTTGAAAGTTCTACAACAGCTCTTGCAGCTAGGCGTGCTTGTTCTGAAAACTCAGCCGTTGCTTGAGCAGCAGAGGTAGCATCCTTAAATTTCATTTTCCAATTCTGCCTGTCAATAGAAAATTTACCATTTCCAGGAAATGATTGGCCATGTGCCAACCTTTTGTCCTTGAAACCTAAGTGGCATGAACCACCATCATCAACACAATATTGCCTTGAAAGTTCTACAACAGCTCTTGCAGCTAGGCGTGCAAGTTCTGAAAACTCAGCCGCTACTTGAGCAGCAGAGGTTGCATCCTCAAATTTCATGTTCCAATTCTGCCTGTCAATAGAAAATTTACCTTCTCCAGGAAATGATTGACCATGTGCCAACCTTTTATCCTTGAAACCTAAGTGGCATGAACCACCATCATCAACACAATATTGCCTTGAAAGTTCTACAACAGCTCTTGCAGCTAGGCTTGCATGTTCTCCAAACTCAGCTGGTGCTTGAGCAGCAGAGGTAGCATCCTTAAATTTCATGTTCCAATTCTGCCTGTCAATAGAAAATTTACCATCTCAAGGAAATGATTGACAATGTGCCAATCTTTTATCCTTTAAACCTAAGTGGCATGAACCACCATCATCAACACAATATTGCCTTGAAAGTTCTACAACAGCTCTGGCAGCTAGGCTTGCATGTTCTGCAAACTCAGCTGCTGCTTGAGCAGCAGAGGTAGCATCCTTAAATTTCATGTTCAAATTCTGCCTGCCAACGGAAAAATTACCATTACAATCTCAAGGAAATGATTGCCCATGTTCCAACCTTTCATCCTTGAAACTTAAGTGTCATGAACCACCATCATCAACACAATATTGCCTTGAAAGTTCTACAACAGCTCTTGCAGCTAGGCGTGCTTGTTCTGAAAACTCAGCCGCTGCTTGAGCAGCAGAGGTAGCATCCTTAAATTTCATGTTCCAATTCTGCCTGCCAACAGAAAAATTACCATTACAATCTCAAGGAAATGATTGCCCATGTTCCAACCTTTCATCCTTGAAACTTAAGTGGCATGAACCACCATCATCAACACAATATTGCCTTGAAAGTTCAACAACAGCTCTTGCAGCTAGGCGTGCAAGTTCTGAAAACTCAGCCGCTGCTTGAGCAGCAGAGGTAGCATCCTCAAATTTCATGTTCCAATTCTGCCTGTCAATAGAAAATTTACCTTCTCCAGGAAATGATTGACCATGTGCCAACCTTTTATCCTTGAAACCTAAGTGGCATGAACCACCATCATCAACACAATATTGCCTTGAAAGTTCTACAACAGCTCTGGCAGCTATGCTTGCTTGTTCTGCAAAATCAGCCGCTGCTTGAGCAATAGAGGTAGCATCCTTAAATTTCATGTTCCAATTCTACCTGCCAACAGAAAAATTACAATTACCATCTCCAGGAAATGATTGCCCATGTTCCAACCTTTCATCCTTGAAACCTAAGTGGCATGAACCACCATCATCAACACAATATTGCCTTGAAAGTTCTAGAACAGCTCTGGCAGCTAGGGTTTCATGTTCTGCAAACTCAGCCGTTGCTTGAGCAGCAGAGGTAGCATCCTTAAATTTCATGTTCCAATTCTGCTTGCCAACAGAAAAATTAACATAACCATCTCTAGGAAATGCTTGCCCATGTTCCAACCTTTCATCCTTGAAACCTAAGTAGCATGAACCACCATCATCAACTCAATATTGCCTTGAAAGTTCTACAACAACATTTGTATCTAGGCTTGCATGTTCTGCAAACTCAGTCGCTACTTGAGCAGCAGAGGTAGCATCCTTCAATTTCATTTTCTAATTCTGCCTGCCAACAGAACAATTACAATTACCATCTCCAGGAAATGATTGCCCATGTTCCAACCTTTTATCCTTGAAACCTAAGTGGCATGAACCACCATCATCAACACAATATTGCCTTGAAAGTTCTCCAACAGCTCTGGCAGCTAGGCTTGCATATTCTCCAAACTCAGCCGCTGCTTGAGCAGCAGAGGTAGCATTCTTAAATTCTATGTTCCAATTCTGCCTACCAATAGAAAAATTACCATTACCATCTCAAAGAAATGATTGCCCATGTTCCAACCTTTCTTCCTTGAAACCTAAGTGGCATGAACCACCACCATCAACACAATATTGCCTTGAAAGTTCTACAGCACCTCTGGCAGCTAGGCTTGCATATTCTCCAAAATCTGCCGCTACTTGAGCAGCAGAGGTACCATCCTTAAATTTCATGTTCCAATTCTGCCTATCAATAGAAAAATTCCCATTACCATATCCAGAAAATGATTGCCCAAGTTCCAACCTTTTATCCTTGAAACCTAAGTGGCATGAACCATCATCATCAACACAATATTGCCTTGAAAGTTCTACAACAACTCTGGCAGCTAGGATTGCATGTTCTACAAACTTAGCTGCTACTTGTGCAGCAGAGGTAGCATCCTTAAATTTCATGTTCCAGTTTGGCCTGCCAACAGAACAATTACCATTACCATATCAAGGAAATGATTTACCATGTTCCAACCTTTCATCCTTGAAAACTAAGTGGCATGAACCATCATCATCAACACAATATTGCCTTGAAAGTTCTACAATAACTCTGGCAGCTAGGCTTGCATGTTCTGCAAACTCAGCCGCTGCTTGAGCAGCACAGGCATCATCCTTAAATTTCATGTTCCAATTCTGCTTGACAACAGAAAAATTAACATAACCATCTCCAGGAAATGCTTGCCCATGTTCCAACCTTTCATCCTTGAAACCTAAGTGGCATGAACCACCATCATCAACTCAATATTGCCTTGAATGTTCTACAACAGCATTTGTAGCTAGGCTTGCATGTTCTGCAAACTCAGTCGCTACTTGAGCAGCAGAGGTAGCATCCTTAAATTTCATGTTCCAATTCTGCTTGCCAACAGAAAAATTAACATTACCATCTCCAGGAAATGCTTGCGCATGTTCCAACCTTTCAACCTTGAAACATAAGTGGCATGAACCACCATCATTAACTCAATATTGCCTTGAAAGTTCCACAACAGCTCTGGCAGCTAGGCTTGCATGCTCTACAAACTCAGCTGCTGCTTGAGCAGCATAAGTGGCATCCTTAAATATCATGTTCCAATTCTGCCTGCCAACAGAACAATTACCATTACCATCTCCAGGAAATGATTGCCCATGTTCCAACCTTTTATCCTTGAAACCTAAGTGGCATGAACCACCACGATTAACACAATATTGCCTTGAAAGTTCTCCAACAGCTCTGGCAGCTAGGATTGCATGTTCTCCAAACTCAGCTGCTGCTTGAGCAGCAGAGGTAGCATCCTTAAATTTCCTGTTCCAATTCTGCTTACCAACAGAAAAATTAACAATACCATCTCCAGGAAATGCTTTCCCATGTTCCAACCTTTTATCCTTGAAACCTAAGTGGCATGAACCACCATCATCACCACAATATTGCCTTGAAAGTTCTACAACAGCTCTGGCAGCTAGGCTTGCATGTTCTGCAAACTCAGCCACTGCTTGAGCAGCAGAGGTAGCATTCTTAAATTTCATGTTCCAATTCTGCTTGCCAACAATAAAATTAACATAACCATCTCCAGGAAATGCTTGCCCATGTTCCAACCTTTCATCCTTGAAACCTAAGTGGCATGAACCACCATCATCAACACAATATTGCCTTGAAAGTTCTACAGCACCTCTGGCAGCTAGGCTTGAATATTCTCCAAAATCTGCCGCTGCTTGAGCAGCAGAGGTAGCATCCTTAAATTTCATGTTCCAATTCTGCCTGCCAACAGAAAAATTAACATTACCATCTCCAGGAAATGCTTGCCCATGTTCCAACCTTTTATCCTTGAAACCTAAGTGGCATGAACCACCATTATCAAAACAATATTGCCTTGAAAGTTCTACAACAGCTCTTGTAGCTAGGCTTGCATTTTCTCCAAAATCAGCCGTTGCTTGAGCAGCAGAGGTAGCATCCTCAAATTTCATGTTCCAGTTTTGCCTGCCAACAGAACAATTACCATTACCATATTAAGGAAATGATTTACCATGTTCCAACCTTTCATCCTTGAAAACTAAGTGGCATGAACCATCATCATCAACACGATATTGCCTTGAAAGTTCTACAACAGCTCTGGCAACTAGGCTTTCATGTTCTGCAAACTCAGCCGTTGCTTGAGCAGCAGAGGTAGCATCCTTAAATTTAATGTTCCAATTCTGCTTGCCAACAGAAAAATTAACATAACCATCTCTAGGAAATGCTTGCCCATGTTCCAACCTTTCATCCTTGAAACCTAAGTAGCATGAACCACCATCATCAACTCAATATTGCCTTGAAAGTTCTACAACAACATTTGTATCTAGGCTTGCATGTTCTGCAAACTCAGTCGCTACTTGAGCAGCAGAGGTAGCATCCTTCAATTTCATTTTCTAATTCTGCCTGCCAACAGAACAATTACAATTACCATCTCCAGGAAATGATTGCCCATGTTCCAACCTTTTATCCTTGAAACCTAAGTGGCATGAACCACCATCATCAACACAATATTGCCTTGAAAGTTCTCCAACAGCTCTGGCAGCTAGGCTTGCATATTCTCCAAACTCAGCCGCTGCTTGAGCAGCAGAGGTAGCATTCTTAAATTCTATGTTCCAATTCTGCCTACCAATAGAAAAATTACCATTACCATCTCAAAGAAATGATTGCCCATGTTCCAACCTTTCTTCCTTGAAACCTAAGTGGCATGAACCACCACCATCAACACAATATTGCCTTGAAAGTTCTACAGCACCTCTGGCAGCTAGGCTTGCATATTCTCCAAAATCTGCCGCTACTTGAGCAGCAGAGGTACCATCCTTAAATTTCATGTTCCAATTCTGCCTATCAATAGAAAAATTCCCATTACCATATCCAGAAAATGATTGCCCAAGTTCCAACCTTTTATCCTTGAAACCTAAGTGGCATGAACCATCATCATCAACACAATATTGCCTTGAAAGTTCTACAACAACTCTGGCAGCTAGGATTGCATGTTCTACAAACTTAGCTGCTACTTGTGCAGCAGAGGTAGCATCCTTAAATTTCATGTTCCAGTTTGGCCTGCCAACAGAACAATTACCATTACCATATCAAGGAAATGATTTACCATGTTCCAACCTTTCATCCTTGAAAACTAAGTGGCATGAACCATCATCATCAACACAATATTGCCTTGAAAGTTCTACAATAACTCTGGCAGCTAGGCTTGCATGTTCTGCAAACTCAGCCGCTGCTTGAGCAGCACAGGCATCATCCTTAAATTTCATGTTCCAATTCTGCTTGACAACAGAAAAATTAACATAACCATCTCCAGGAAATGCTTGCCCATGTTCCAACCTTTCATCCTTGAAACCTAAGTGGCATGAACCACCATCATCAACTCAATATTGCCTTGAATGTTCTACAACAGCATTTGTAGCTAGGCTTGCATGTTCTGCAAACTCAGTCGCTACTTGAGCAGCAGAGGTAGCATCCTTAAATTTCATGTTCCAATTCTGCTTGCCAACAGAAAAATTAACATCACCATCTCCAGGAAATGCTTGCGCATGTTCCAACCTTTCAACCTTGAAACATAAGTGGCATGAACCACCATCATTAACTCAATATTGCCTTGAAAGTTCTACAACAGCTCTGGCAGCTAGGCTTGCATGCTCTACAAACTCAGCTGCTGCTTGAGCAGCATAGGTGGCATCCTTAAATATCATGTTCCAATTCTGCCTGCCAACAGAACAATTACCATTACCATCTCCAGGAAATGATTGCCCATGTTCCAACCTTTTATCCTTGAAACCTAAGTGGCATGAACCACCACGATTAACACAATATTGCCTTGAAAGTTCTCCAACAGCTCTGGCAGCTAGGCTTGCATGTTCTCCAAACTCAGCTGCTGCTTGAGCAGCAGAGGTAGCATCCTTAAATTTCCTGTTCCAATTCTGCTTACCAACAGAAAAATTAACAATACCATCTCCAGGAAATGCTTGCCCATGTTCCAACCTTTTATCCTTGAAACCTAAGTGGCATGAACCACCATCATCAACACAATATTGCCTTGAAAGTTCTCCAACAGCTCTGGCAGCTAGGCTTGCATGTTCTCCAAACTCAGCCGCTGCTTGAGCAGCAGAGGTAGCATTCTTAAATTCTATGTTCCAATTCTACCTGCCAATAGAAAAATTACCATTACCATCTCAAGGAAATGATTGCCCATGTTCCAACCTTTCTTCCTTGAAACTTAAGTGGCATGAACCACCATCATCAACACAATATTGCCTTGAAAGTTCTACAACAGCTCTTGCAGCTAGGCGTGCAAGTTCTGAAAACTCAGCCGCTGCTTGAGCAGCAGAGGTAGCATCCTCAAATTTCATGTTCCAATTCTGCCTGTCAATAGAAAATTTACCTTCTCCAGGAAATGATTGACCATGTGCCAACCTTTTATCCTTGAAACCTAAGTGGCATGAACCACCATCATCAAAACAATATTGCCTTGAAAGTTCTACAATAGCTCTTGTAGCTAGGCTTGCATTTTCTCCAAAATCAGCCGTTGCTTGAGCAGCAGAGGTAGCATCCTCAAATTTCATGTTCCAGTTTTGCCTGCCAACAGAACAATTACCATTACCATATTAAGGAAATGATTTACCATGTTCCAACCTTTCATCCTTGAAAACTAAGTGGCATGAACCATCATCATCAACACGATATTGCCTTGAAAGTTCTACAACAGCTCTGGCAACTAAGCTTTCATGTTCTGCAAACTCAGCCGTTGCTTGAGCAGCAGAGGTAGCATCCTTAAATTTCATGTTCCAATTCTGCTTGCCAACAGAAAAATTAACATAACCATCTCTAGGAAATGCTTGCCCATGTTCCAACCTTTCATCCTTGAAACCTAAGTAGCATGAACCACCATCATCAACTCAATATTGCCTTGAAAGTTCTACAACAACATTTGTATCTAGGCTTGCATGTTCTGCAAACTCAGTCGCTACTTGAGCAGCAGAGGTAGCATCCTTCAATTTCATTTTCTAATTCTGCCTGCCAACAGAACAATTACAATTACCATCTCCAGGAAATGATTGCCCATGTTCCAACCTTTTATCCTTGAAACCTAAGTGGCATGAACCACCATCATCAACACAATATTGCCTTGAAAGTTCTCCAACAGCTCTGGCAGCTAGGCTTGCATATTCTCCAAACTCAGCCGCTGCTTGAGCAGCAGAGGTAGCATTCTTAAATTCTATGTTCCAATTCTGCCTACCAATAGAAAAATTACCATTACCATCTCAAAGAAATGATTGCCCATGTTCCAACCTTTCTTCCTTGAAACCTAAGTGGCATGAACCACCACCATCAACACAATATTGCCTTGAAAGTTCTACAGCACCTCTGGCAGCTAGGCTTGCATATTCTCCAAAATCTGCCGCTACTTGAGCAGCAGAGGTACCATCCTTAAATTTCATGTTCCAATTCTACCTATCAATAGAAAAATTCCCATTACCATATCCAGAAAATGATTGCCCAAGTTCCAACCTTTTATCCTTGAAACCTAAGTGGCATGAACCATCATCATCAACACAATATTGCCTTGAAAGTTCTACAACAACTCTGGCAGCTAGGATTGCATGTTCTACAAACTTAGCTGCTACTTGTGCAGCAGAGGTAGCATCCTTAAATTTCATGTTCCAGTTTGGCCTGCCAACAGAACAATTACCATTACCATATCAAGGAAATGATTTACCATGTTCCAACCTTTCATCCTTGAAAACTAAGTGGCATGAACCATCATCATCAACACAATATTGCCTTGAAAGTTCTACAATAACTCTGGCAGCTAGGCTTGCATGTTCTGCAAACTCAGCCGCTGCTTGAGCAGCACAGGCATCATCCTTAAATTTCATGTTCCAATTCTGCTTGACAACAGAAAAATTAACATAACCATCTCCAGGAAATGCTTGCCCATGTTCCAACCTTTCATCCTTGAAACCTAAGTGGCATGAACCACCATCATCAACTCAATATTGCCTTGAATGTTCTACAACAGCATTTGTAGCTAGGCTTGCATGTTCTGCAAACTCAGTCGCTACTTGAGCAGCAGAGGTAGCATCCTTAAATTTCATGTTCCAATTCTGCTTGCCAATAGAAAAATTAACATTACCATCTCCAGGAAATGCTTGCGCATGTTCCAACCTTTCAACCTTGAAACATAAGTGGCATGAACCACCATCATTAACTCAATATTGCCTTGAAAGTTCTACAACAGCTCTGGCAGCTAGGCTTGCATGCTCTACAAACTCAGCTGCTGCTTGAGCAGCATAGGTGGCATCCTTAAATATCATGTTCCAATTCTGCCTGCCAACAGAACAATTACCATTACCATCTCCAGGAAATGATTGCCCATGTTCCAACCTTTTATCCTTGAAACCTAAGTGGCATGAACCACCACGATTAACACAATATTGCCTTGAAAGTTCTCCAACAGCTCTGGCAGCTAGGCTTGCATGTTCTCCAAACTCAGCTGCTGCTTGAGCAGCAGAGGTAGCATCCTTAAATTTCCTGTTCCAATTCTGCTTACCAACAGAAAAATTAACAATACCATCTCCAGGAAATGCTTGCCCATGTTCCAACCTTTTATCCTTGAAACCTAAGTGGCATGAACCACCATCATCACCACAATATTGCCTTGAAAGTTCTACAACAGCTCTGGCAGCTAGGCTTGCATGTTCTGCAAACTCAGCCACTGCTTGAGCAGCAGAGGTAGCATTCTTAAATTTCATGTTCCAATTCTGCTTGCCAACAATAAAATTAACATAACCATCTCCAGGAAATGCTTGCCCATGTTCCAACCTTTCATCCTTGAAACCTAAGTGGCATGAACCACCATCATCAACACAATATTGCCTTGAAAGTTCTACAGCACCTCTGGCAGCTAGGCTTGAATATTCTCCAAAATCTGCCGCTGCTTGAGCAGCAGAGGTAGCATCCTTAAATTTCATGTTCCAATTCTGCCTGCCAACAGAAAAATTAACATTACCATCTCCAGGAAATGCTTGCCGATGTTCCAACCTTTTATCCTTGAAACCTAAGTGGCATGAACCACCATCATTAACACAATATTGCCTTGAAAGTTCTCCAACAGCTCTGGCAGCTAGGCTTGCATGTTCTCCAAACTCAGCCGCTGCTTGAGCAGCAGAGGTAGCATTCTTAAATTCTATGTTCCAATTCTGCCTGCCAATAGAAAACTTACCATTACCATCTCAAGGAAATGATTGCCCATGTTCCAACCTTTCTTCCTTGAAACTTAAGTGGCATGAACCACCACCATCAACACAATATTGCCTTGAAAGTTCTACAACAGCTCTTGCAGCTAGGCGTGCAAGTTCTGAAAACTCAGCCGCTGCTTGAGCAGCAGAGGTAGCATCCTCAAATTTCATGTTCCAATTCTGCCTGTCAATAGAAAATTTACCTTCTCCAGGAAATGATTGACCATGTGCCAACCTTTTATCCTTGAAACCTAAGTGGCATGAACCACCATCATCAAAACAATATTGCCTTGAAAGTTCTACAACAGCTCTTGTAGCTAGGCTTGCATTTTCTCCAAAATCAGCCGTTGCTTGAGCAGCAGAGGTAGCATCCTCAAATTTCATGTTCCAGTTTTGCCTGCCAACAGAACAATTACCATTACCATATTAAGGAAATGATTTACCATGTTCCAACCTTTCATCCTTGAAAACTAAGTGGCATGAACCATCATCATCAACACGATATTGCCTTGAAAGTTCTACAACAGCTCTGGCAACTAGGCTTTCATGTTCTGCAAACTCAGCCGTTGCTTGAGCAGCAGAGGTAGCATCCTTAAATTTCATGTTCCAATTCTGCTTGCCAACAGAAAAATTAACATAACCATCTCTAGGAAATGCTTGCCCATGTTCCAACCTTTCATCCTTGAAACCTAAGTAGCATGAACCACCATCATCAACTCAATATTGCCTTGAAAGTTCTACAACAACATTTGTATCTAGGCTTGCATGTTCTGCAAACTCAGTCGCTACTTGAGCAGCAGATGTAGCATCCTTCAATTTCATTTTCTAATTCTGCCTGCCAACAGAACAATTACAATTACCATCTCCAGGAAATGATTGCCCATGTTCCAACCTTTTATCCTTGAAACCTAAGTGGCATGAACCACCATCATCAACACAATATTGCCTTTAAAGTTCTCCAACAGCTCTGGCAGCTAGGCTTGCATATTCTCCAAACTCAGCCGCTGCTTGAGCAGCAGAGGTAGCATTCTTAAATTCTATGTTCCAATTCTGCCTACCAATAGAAAAATTACCATTACCATCTCAAAGAAATGATTGCCCATGTTCCAACCTTTCTTCCTTGAAACCTAAGTGGCATGAACCACCACCATCAACACAATATTGCCTTGAAAGTTCTACAGCACCTCTGGCAGCTAGGCTTGCATATTCTCCAAAATCTGCCGCTACTTGAGCAGCAGAGGTACCATCCTTAAATTTCATGTTCCAATTCTGCCTATCAATAGAAAAATTCCCATTACCATATCCAGAAAATGATTGCCCAAGTTCCAACCTTTTATCCTTGAAACCTAAGTGGCATGAACCATCATCATCAACACAATATTGCCTTGAAAGTTCTACAACAACTCTGGCAGCGAGGATTGCATGTTCTACAAACTTAGCTGCTACTTGTGCAGCAGAGGTAGCATCCTTAAATTTCATGTTCCAGTTTGGCCTGCCAACAAAACAATTACCATTACCATATCAAGGAAATGATTTACCATGTTCCAACCTTTCATCCTTGAAAACTAAGTGGCATGAACCATCATCATCAACACAATATTGCCTTGAAAGTTCTACAATAACTCTGGCAGCTAGGCTTGCATGTTCTGCAAACTCAGCCGCTGCTTGAGCAGCACAGGCATCATCCTTAAATTTCATGTTCCAATTCTGCTTGACAACAGAAAAATTAACATAACCATCTCCAGGAAATGCTTGCCCATGTTCCAACCTTTCATCCTTGAAACCTAAGTGGCATGAACCACCATCATCAACTCAATATTGCCTTGAATGTTCTACAACAGCATTTGTAGCTAGGCTTGCATGTTCTGCAAACTCAGTCGCTACTTGAGCAGCAGAGGTAGCATCCTTAAATTTCATGTTCCAATTCTGCTTGCCAACAGAAAAATTAACATTACCATCTCCAGGAAATGCTTGCGCATGTTCCAACCTTTCAACCTTGAAACATAAGTGGCATGAACCACCATCATTAACTCAATATTGCCTTGAAAGTTCTACAACAGCTCTGGCAGCTAGGCTTGTATGCTCTACAAACTCAGCTGCTGCTTGAGCAGCATAGGTGGCATCCTTAAATATCATGTTCCAATTCTGCCTGCCAACAGAACAATTACCATTACCATCTCCAGGAAATGATTGCCCATGTTCCAACCTTTTATCCTTGAAACCTAAGTGGCATGAACCACCACGATTAACACAATATTGCCTTGAAAGTTCTCCAACAGCTCTGGCAGCTAGGCTTGCATGTTCTCCAAACTCAGCTGCTGCTTGAGCAGCAGAGGTAGCATCCTTAAATTTCCTGTTCCAATTCTGCTTACCAACAGAAAAATTAACAATACCATCTCCAGGAAATGCTTGCCCATGTTCGAACCTTTTATCCTTGAAACCTAAGTGGCATGAACCACCATCATCACCACAATATTGCCTTGAAAGTTCTACAACAGCTCTGGCAGCTAGGCTTGCATGTTCTGCAAACTCAGCCACTGCTTGAGCAGCAGAGGTAGCATTCTTAAATTTCATGTTCCAATTCTGCTTGCCAACAATAAAATTAACATAACCATCTCCAGGAAATGCTTGCCCATGTTCCAACCTTTCATCCTTGAAACCTAAGTGGCATGAACCACCATCATCAACACAATATTGCCTTGAAAGTTCTACAGCACCTCTGGCAGCTAGGCTTGAATATTCTCCAAAATCTGCCGCTGCTTGAGCAGCAGAGGTAGCATCCTTAAATTTCATGTTCCAATTCTGCCTGCCAACAGAAAAATTAACATTACCATCTCCAGGAAATGCTTGCCGATGTTCCAACCTTTTATCCTTGAAACCTAAGTGGCATGAACCACCATCATTAACACAATATTGCCTTGAAAGTTCTCCAACAGCTCTGGCAGCTAGGCTTGCATGTTCTCCAAACTCAGCCGCTGCTTGAGCAGCAGAGGTAGCATTCTTAAATTCTATGTTCCAATTCTGCCTGCCAATAGAAAACTTACCATTACCATCTCAAGGAAATGATTGCCCATGTTCCAACCTTTCTTCCTTGAAACTTAAGTGGCATGAACCACCACCATCAACACAATATTGCCTTGAAAGTTCTACAACAGCTCTTGCAGCTAGGCGTGCAAGTTCTGAAAACTCAGCCGCTGCTTGAGCAGCAGAGGTAGCATCCTCAAATTTCATGTTCCAATTCTGCCTGTCAATAGAAAATTTACCTTCTCCAGGAAATGATTGACCATGTGCCAACCTTTTATCCTTGAAACCTAAGTGGCATGAACCACCATCATCAAAACAATATTGCCTTGAAAGTTCTACAACAGCTCTTGTAGCTAGGCTTGCATTTTCTCCAAAATCAGCCGTTGCTTGAGCAGCAGAGGTAGCATCCTCAAATTTCATGTTCCAGTTTTGCCTGCCAACAGAACAATTACCATTACCATATTAAGGAAATGATTTACCATGTTCCAACCTTTCATCCTTGAAAACTAAGTGGCATGAACCATCATCATCAACACGATATTGCCTTGAAAGTTCTACAACAGCTCTGGCAACTAGGCTTTCATGTTCTGCAAACTCAGCCGTTGCTTGAGCAGCAGAGGTAGCATCCTTAAATTTCATGTTCCAATTCTGCTTGCCAACAGAAAAATTAACATAACCATCTCTAGGAAATGCTTGCCCATGTTCCAACCTTTCATCCTTGAAACCTAAGTAGCATGAACCACCATCATCAACTCAATATTGCCTTGAAAGTTCTACAACAACATTTGTATCTAGGCTTGCATGTTCTGCAAACTCAGTCGCTACTTGAGCAGCAGAGGTAGCATCCTTCAATTTCATTTTCTAATTCTGCCTGCCAAAAGAACAATTACAATTACCATCTCCAGGAAATGATTGCCCATGTTCCAACCTTTTATCCTTGAAACCTAAGTGGCATGAACCACCATCATCAACACAATATTGCCTTGAAAGTTCTCCAACAGCTCTGGCAGCTAGGCTTGCATATTCTCCAAACTCAGCCGCTGCTTGAGCAGCAGAGGTAGCATTCTTAAATTCTATGTTCCAATTCTGCCTACCAATAGAAAAATTACCATTACCATCTCAAAGAAATGATTGCCCATGTTCCAACCTTTCTTCCTTGAAACCTAAGTGGCATGAACCACCACCATCAACACAATATTGCCTTGAAAGTTCTACAGCACCTCTGGCAGCTAGGCTTGCATATTCTCCAAAATCTGCCGCTACTTGAGCAGCAGAGGTACCATCCTTAAATTTCATGTTCCAATTCTGCCTATCAATAGAAAAATTCCCATTACCATATCCAGAAAATGATTGCCCAAGTTCCAACCTTTTATCCTTGAAACCTAAGTGGCATGAACCATCATCATCAACACAATATTGCCTTGAAAGTTCTACAACAACTCTGGCAGCTAGGATTGCATGTTCTACAAACTTAGCTGCTACTTGTGCAGCAGAGGTAGCATCCTTAAATTTCATGTTCCAGTTTGGCCTGCCAACAGAACAATTACCATTACCATATCAAGGAAATGATTTACCATGTTCCAACCTTTCATCCTTGAAAACTAAGTGGCATGAACCATCATCATCAACACAATATTGCCTTGAAAGTTCTACAATAACTCTGGCAGCTAGGCTTGCATGTTCTGCAAACTCAGCCGCTGCTTGAGCAGCACAGGCATCATCCTTAAATTTCATGTTCCAATTCTGCTTGACAACAGAAAAATTAACATAACCATCTCCAGGAAATGCTTGCCCATGTTCCAACCTTTCATCCTTGAAACCTAAGTGGCATGAACCACCATCATCAACTCAATATTGCCTTGAATGTTCTACAACAGCATTTGTAGCTAGGCTTGCATGTTCTGCAAACTCAGTCGCTACTTGAGCAGCAGAGGTAGCATCCTTAAATTTCATGTTCCAATTCTGCTTGCCAACAGAAAAATTAACATTACCATCTCCAGGAAATGCTTGCGCATGTTCCAACCTTTCAACCTTGAAACATAAGTGGCATGAACCACCATCATTAACTCAATATTGCCTTGAAAGTTCTACAACAGCTCTGGCAGCTAGGCTTGCATGCTCTACAAACTCAGCTGCTGCTTGAGCAGCATAGGTGGCATCCTTAAATATCATGTTCCAATTCTGCCTGCCAACAGAACAATTACCATTACCATCTCCAGGAAATGCTTGCCCATGTTCCAACCTTTCATCCTTGAAACCTAAGTAGCATGAACCACCATCATCAACTCAATATTGCCTTGAAAGTTCTACAACAACATTTGTATCTAGGCTTGCATGTTCTGCAAACTCAGTCGCTACTTGAGCAGCAGATGTAGCATCCTTCAATTTCATTTTCTAATTCTGCCTGCCAACAGAACAATTACAATTACCATCTCCAGGAAATGATTGCCCATGTGCCAACCTTTTATCCTTGAAACCTAAGTGGCATGAACCACCATCATCAAAACAATATTGCCTTGAAAGTTCTACAACAGCTCTTGTAGCTAGGCTTGCATTTTCTCCAAAATCAGCCGTTGCTTGAGCAGCAGAGGTAGCATCCTCAAATTTCATGTTCCAGTTTTGCCTGCCAACAGAACAATTACCATTACCATATTAAGGAAATGATTTACCATGTTCCAACCTTTCATCCTTGAAAACTAAGTGGCATGAACCATCATCATCAACACGATATTGCCTTGAAAGTTCTACAACAGCTCTGGCAACTAGGCTTTCATGTTCTGCAAACTCAGCCGTTGCTTGAGCAGCAGAGGTAGCATCCTTAAATTTCATGTTCCAATTCTGCTTGCCAACAGAAAAATTAACATAACCATCTCTAGGAAATGCTTGCCCATGTTCCAACCTTTCATCCTTGAAACCTAAGTAGCATGAACCACCATCATCAACTCAATATTGCCTTGAAAGTTCTACAACAACATTTGTATCTAGGCTTGCATGTTCTGCAAACTCAGTCGCTACTTGAGCAGCAGAGGTAGCATCCTTCAATTTCATTTTCTAATTCTGCCTGCCAAAAGAACAATTACAATTACCATCTCCAGGAAATGATTGCCCATGTTCCAACCTTTTATCCTTGAAACCTAAGTGGCATGAACCACCATCATCAACACAATATTGCCTTGAAAGTTCTCCAACAGCTCTGGCAGCTAGGCTTGCATATTCTCCAAACTCAGCCGCTGCTTGAGCAGCAGAGGTAGCATTCTTAAATTCTATGTTCCAATTCTGCCTACCAATAGAAAAATTACCATTACCATCTCAAAGAAATGATTGCCCATGTTCCAACCTTTCTTCCTTGAAACCTAAGTGGCATGAACCACCACCATCAACACAATATTGCCTTGAAAGTTCTACAGCACCTCTGGCAGCTAGGCTTGCATATTCTCCAAAATCTGCCGCTACTTGAGCAGCAGAGGTACCATCCTTAAATTTCATGTTCCAATTCTGCCTATCAATAGAAAAATTCCCATTACCATATCCAGAAAATGATTGCCCAAGTTCCAACCTTTTATCCTTGAAACCTAAGTGGCATGAACCATCATCATCAACACAATATTGCCTTGAAAGTTCTACAACAACTCTGGCAGCTAGGATTGCATGTTCTACAAACTTAGCTGCTACTTGTGCAGCAGAGGTAGCATCCTTAAATTTCATGTTCCAGTTTGGCCTGCCAACAGAACAATTACCATTACCATATCAAGGAAATGATTTACCATGTTCCAACCTTTCATCCTTGAAAACTAAGTGGCATGAACCATCATCATCAACACAATATTGCCTTGAAAGTTCTACAATAACTCTGGCAGCTAGGCTTGCATGTTCTGCAAACTCAGCCGCTGCTTGAGCAGCACAGGCATCATCCTTAAATTTCATGTTCCAATTCTGCTTGACAACAGAAAAATTAACATAACCATCTCCAGGAAATGCTTGCCCATGTTCCAACCTTTCATCCTTGAAACCTAAGTGGCATGAACCACCATCATCAACTCAATATTGCCTTGAATGTTCTACAACAGCATTTGTAGCTAGGCTTGCATGTTCTGCAAACTCAGTCGCTACTTGAGCAGCAGAGGTAGCATCCTTAAATTTCATGTTCCAATTCTGCTTGCCAACAGAAAAATTAACATTACCATCTCCAGGAAATGCTTGCGCATGTTCCAACCTTTCAACCTTGAAACATAAGTGGCATGAACCACCATCATTAACTCAATATTGCCTTGAAAGTTCTACAACAGCTCTGGCAGCTAGGCTTGCATGCTCTACAAACTCAGCTGCTGCTTGAGCAGCATAGGTGGCATCCTTAAATATCATGTTCCAATTCTGCCTGCCAACAGAACAATTACCATTACCATCTCCAGGAAATGATTGCCCATGTTCCAACCTTTTATCCTTGAAACCTAAGTGGCATGAACCACCACGATTAACACAATATTGCCTTGAAAGTTCTCCAACAGCTCTGGCAGCTAGGCTTGCATGTTCTCCAAACTCAGCTGCTGCTTGAGCAGCAGAGGTAGCATCCTTAAATTTCCTGTTCCAATTCTGCTTACCAACAGAAAAATTAACAATACCATCTCCAGGAAATGCTTGCCCATGTTCCAACCTTTTATCCTTGAAACCTAAGTGGCATGAACCACCATCATCACCACAATATTGCCTTGAAAGTTCTACAACAGCTCTGGCAGCTAGGCTTGCATGTTCTGCAAACTCAGCCACTGCTTGAGCAGCAGAGGTAGCATTCTTAAATTTCATGTTCCAATTCTGCTTGCCAACAATAAAATTAACATAACCATCTCCAGGAAATGCTTGCCCATGTTCCAACCTTTCATCCTTGAAACCTAAGTGGCATGAACCACCATCATCAACACAATATTGCCTTGAAAGTTCTACAGCACCTCTGGCAGCTAGGCTTGAATATTCTCCAAAATCTGCCGCTGCTTGAGCAGCAGAGGTAGCATCCTTAAATTTCATGTTCCAATTCTGCCTGCCAACAGAAAAATTAACATTACCATCTCCAGGAAATGCTTGCCGATGTTCCAACCTTTTATCCTTGAAACGTAAGTGGCATGAACCACCATCATTAACACAATATTGCCTTGAAAGTTCTCCAACAGCTCTGGCAGCTAGGCTTGCATGTTCTCCAAACTCAGCCGCTGCTTGAGCAGCAGAGGTAGCATTCTTAAATTCTATGTTCCAATTCTGCCTGCCAATAGAAAACTTACCATTACCATCTCAAGGAAATGATTGCCCATGTTCCAACCTTTCTTTCTTGAAACTTAAGTGGCATGAACCACCACCATCAACACAATATTGCCTTGAAAGTTCTACAACAGCTCTTGCAGCTAGGCGTGCAAGTTCTGAAAACTCAGCCGCTGCTTGAGCAGCAGAGGTAGCATCCTCAAATTTCATGTTCCAATTCTGCCTGTCAATAGAAAATTTACCTTCTCCAGGAAATGATTGACCATGTGCCAACCTTTTATCCTTGAAACCTAAGTGGCATGAACCACCATTATCAAAACAATATTGCCTTGAAAGTTCTACAACAGCTCTTGTAGCTAGGCTTGCATGTTCTGCAAACTCAGTCGCTACTTGAGCAGCAGAGGTAGCATCCTTCAATTTCATTTTCTAATTCTGCCTGCCAACAGAACAATTACAATTACCATCTCCAGGAAATGATTGCCCATGTTCCAACCTTTTATCCTTGAAACCTAAGTGGCATGAACCACCATCATCAACACAATATTGCCTTGAAAGTTCTCCAACAGCTCTGGCAGCTAGGCTTGCATATTCTCCAAACTCAGCCGCTGCTTGAGCAGCAGAGGTAGCATTCTTAAATTCTATGTTCCAATTCTGCCTACCAATAGAAAAATTACCATTACCATCTCAAAGAAATGATTGCCCATGTTCCAACCTTTCTTCCTTGAAACCTAAGTGGCATGAACCACCACCATCAACACAATATTGCCTTGAAAGTTCTACAGCACCTCTGGCAGCTAGGCTTGCATATTCTCCAAAATCTGCCGCTACTTGAGCAGCAGAGGTACCATCCTTAAATTTCATGTTCCAATTCTGCCTATCAATAGAAAAATTCCCATTACCATATCCAGAAAATGATTGCCCAAGTTCCAACCTTTTATCCTTGAAACCTAAGTGGCATGAACCATCATCATCAACATAATATTTACTAGAAAGTTCTCCAACAGTTCTGGCAGCTAGGCTTGCCTGTTCTCCAAACTCAGCCACTGCTTGAGCAGCAGAGGTAGCATTCTTAAATTTCATGTTCCAATTCTGCTTGCCAACAATAAAATTAACATAACCATCTCCAGGAAATGCTTGCCCATGTTCCAACCTTTCATCCTTGAAACCTAAGTGGCATGAACCACCATCATCAACACAATATTGCCTTGAAAGTTCTACAGCACCTCTGGCAGCTAGGCTTGAATATTCTCCAAAATCTGCCGCTGCTTGAGCAGCAGAGGTAGCATCCTTAAATTTCATGTTCCAATTCTGCCTGCCAACAGAAAAATTAACATTACCATCTCCAGGAAATGCTTGCCCATGTTCCAACCTTTTATCCTTGAAACCTAAGTGGCATGAACCACCATCATCAACACAATATTGCCTTGAAAGTTCTCCAACAGCTCTGGCAGCTAGGCTTGCATGTTCTCCAAACTCAGCCGCTGCTTGAGCAGCAGAGGTAGCATTCTTAAATTCTATGTTCCAATTCTGCCTGCCAATAGAAAAATTACCATTACCATCTCAAGGAAATGATTGCCCATGTTCCAACCTTTCTTCCTTGAAACCTAAGTGGCATGAACCACCACCATCAACACAATATTGCCTTGAAAGTTCTACAGCACCTCTGGCAGCTAGGCTTGCATATTCTCCAAAATCTGCCGCTGCTTGAGCAGCAGAGGTACCATCCTTAAATTTCATGTTCCAATTCTGCCTGTCAATAGAAAAATTCCCATTACCATCTCCAGGAAATGATTGCCCATGTTCCAACCTTTTATCCTTGAAACCTAAGTGGCATGAACCACCATCATCAACACAATATTGCCTTGAAAGTTCTCCAACAGCTCTGGCAGCTAGGCTTGCATGTTCTCCAAACTCAGCCGTTGCTTGAGCAGCAGAGGTAGCATTCTTAAATTTCATGTTCCAATTCTGCCTGCCAATAGAAAAATTACCATTACCATCTCAAGGAAATGATTGCCCATGTTCCAACCTTTCTTCCTTGAAACCTAAGTGGCATGAACCACCACCATCAATACAATATTGCCTTGAAACTTCTACAACAGCTCTGGCAGCTAGGCTTGCATTTTCTACAAACTCAGCCGCTGCTTGAGCAGCAGAGGTAGCATCCTTAAATTTCATGTTCCAATTCTGCTTTCCAACAGAAAAATTAACATTACCATCTCAAGGAAATGCTTTCCCATGTTCTAACCATTTATCCTTGAAACCTAAGTAGCATGAACCATCATCATCAACACAATATTGCCTTGAAAGTTCTACAACAGCTCTGGCAGCAAAGCTTGCATGTTCTACAAACTCAGCTGCTACTTGTGCAGCAGAGGTAGCAACCTTAAATTTCATGTTCCAGTTTTGCCTACCAACAGAACAAATACCATTACCATATCAAGGAAATGATTTACCATGTTCCAACCTTTCATCCTTGAAAACTAAGTGGCATGAACCATCATCATCAACACAATATTGCCTTGAAAGTTCTACAGCAGCTCTGGCAGCTAGGCTTGCATGTTCTGCAAACTCAGCCGCTGCTTGAGCAGCTGAGGTATCATCCTTAAATTTCATGTTCCAATTCCGCTTGCCAACAGAAAAATTAACATAACCATCTCCAGGAAATGCTTGCCCATGTTCCAACCTTTCATCCTTGAAACCTAAGTGGTATGAACCACCATCATCAACTCAATATTGCCTTGAAAGTTCTACAACAACATTTGTATCTAGGCTTGCATGTTCTGCAAACTCAGTCGCTACTTGAGCAGCAGAGGTAGCATCCTTCAATTTCATTTTCCAATTCTGCCTGCCAATAGAACAATTACCATTACCATCTCCAGGAAATGATTGCCCATGTTCCAACCTTTTATCCTTGAAACCTAAGTGGCATGAACCACCATCATCAACACAATATTGCGTTGAAAGTTCTCCAACAGCTCTGGCAGCTAGGCTTGCATGTTCTCTAAACTCAGCCGCTGCTTGAGCAGCAGAGGTAGCATTCTTAAATTTCATGTTCCAATTCTGCCTGCCAATAGAAAAATTACCATTACCATCTCAAGGAAATGATTGCCCATGTTCCAACCTTTCTTCCTTGAAACCTAAGTGGCATGAACCACCACCATCAACACAATATTGCCTTGAAAGTTCTACAGCACCTCTGGCAGCTAGGCTTGCATGTTCTGCAAACTCAGCCGCTGCTTGAGCAGCAGAGGTAGCATCCATAAATTTCATGTTCCATTTCTGCCTGCCAATAGAAAAATTACCATTACCATATCCAGGAAATGTTTCAACCTTTCATCCTTGAAACCTAAGTGGCATGAACCACCATCATCAACACAATATTGCATTGAAAGTTCTACAATAGCTCTGGCAGCCAGGCTTGCATGTTCTGCAAACTCAGCCGCTGCTTGAGCAGCAGAGGTAGCATCCTTAAATTTCATGTTCCAATTCTGCCTGCCAGCAAAAACATTACCATTACCATCTCAAGGAAATGATTGCCCATGTTCCAAACTTTCATCCATGAAACCTACGTGGCATGAACCACCACCATCAACACAATATTTCCTTGAAAGTTCTACAGCACCTCTGGCAGCTAGGCTTGCATGTTCTGCAAACTCAGCCGTTGCTTGAGCCGCAGAGGTAGCATCGTTAAATTTCATGTTCCAATTCTGCCTTCCAACAGAAACATTACCATTACCACCTCAAGGAAATGATTGCCCGTATTCCAACCTTTCATCCTTGAAACCTAAGTGGCATGAACCACCATCATCAACACAATATTGCCTTGAAAGTTCTACAACAGCTTTGGCAGCCAGGCTTGCAAGTTCTGCAAACTCAGTCGCTGCTTGAGCAACAGAGGTTGCATCCTTAAATTTCATGTTCCAATTCGGCATGCCAACAGAAAATTTACCATTAACATCTCGAGAAAATGATTGCCCATGTTCCAACCTTTCATCCTTGAAACCTAAGTGGCATGAACCACCACCATCAACACAATATTGCCTTATAAGTTCTACAGCACCTCTGGCAGCTAGGCTTGCATGTTCTGCAAACTCAGTCGCTACTTGAGCAGCAGAGGTAGCATCCTTAAATTTCATTTTCCAATTCTGCCTGCCAACAGAACAATTACCATTACCATCTCCAGGAAATGATTGCCCATGTTCCAACCTTTTATCCTTGAAACCGAAGTGGCATGAACCACCATCATCAACACAATATTGCCTTGAAAGTTCTCCAACAGCTCTGGCAGCTAGGCTTGCATGTTCTCCAAACTCAGCCGCTGCTTGAGCAGTAGAGGTAGCATTCTTAAATTTCATGTTCCAATTCTGCCTGCCAATAGAAAAATTACCATTACCATCTCAAAGAAATGATTGCCCATGTTCCAACCTTTCTTCCTTGAAACCTAAGTGGCATGAACCACCATCATCAACACAATATTGCGTTGAAAGTTCTCAAACAGCTCTGGCAGCTAGGCTTGCATATTCTCTAAAATCTGCCGCTGCTTGAGCAGCAGAGGTACCATCCTTAAATTTCATGTTCCAATTCTGCCTGTCAATAGAACAATTCCCATTACCATATCCAGAAAATGATTGCCCATGTTCCAACCTTTTATCCTTGAAACCTAAGTGGCATGAACCATCATCATCAACACAATATTGCCTTAAAAGTTCTACAAAAACTCTGGCAGCTAGGCTTGCATGTTCTACAAACTCAGCTGCTACTAGTGCAGCAGAGGTAGCATCCTTAAATTTCATGTTCCAGTTTTGCCTGCCAACAGAACAATTACCATTACCATATCAAGGAAATGATTTACCATGTTCCAACCTTTCATCCTTGAAAACTAAGTGGCATAAACCATCATCATCAACACAATATTGCCTTGAATGTTCTACAGCAGCTCTGGCTGCTAGGCTTGCATGTTCTGCAAACTCAGCCGCTGCTTGAGCAGCAGAGGTAGCATCCTTAAATTTCAAGTTCCAATTCTGCTTGCCAACAGAAAAGTTAACATAACCATCTCCTGGAAATGCTTGCCCATGTTCAAACCTTTCATCCTTGAAACCTAAGTGGCATGAACCACCATCATCAACTCAATATTGCCTTGAAAGTTCTACAACAACATTTGTATCTAGGCTTGCATGTTCTGCAAACTCAGTCGCTACTTGAGCAGCAGAGGTAGCATCCTTCAATTTCATTTTCCAATTCTGCCTGCCAACAGAACAATTACCATTACCATCTCCAGGAAATGATTGCCCATGTTCCAACCTTTTATCCTTGAAACCTAAGTGGCATGAACCACCATCAGCAACACAATATTGCCTTGAAAGTTCTCCAAAAGCTCTGGAAGATAGGCTTTCATGTTCTCCAAACTCAGCCGCTGCTTGAGCAGCAGAGGTAGCATTCTTAAATTTCATGTTCCAATTCTGCCTGCCAATAGAAAAATTACCATTACCATCTGAAGGAAATGATTGCCCATGTTCCAACCTTTCTTCCTTGAAACCTAAGTGGCATGAACCACCATCATCAACACAATATTGCGTTGAAAGTTCTCAAACAGCTCTAGCAGCTAGGCTTGCATATTCTCCAAAATCTGCCGCTGCTTGAGCAGCAGAGGTACCATCCTTAAATTTCATGTTCCAATTCTGCCTGTCAATAGAATAATTCCTATTACCATATCCAGAAAATGATTGCCCATGTTCCAACCTTTTATCCTTGAAACCTAAGTGGCATAAAAAATCATCATCAACACAATATTGCCTTGAAAGTTCTATAAAAGCACTGGCAGCTAGGCTTGCATGTTCTACAAATTCAGCTGCTACTTGTGCAGCAGAGGTAGCATCCTTAAATTTCATGTTCCAATTTTGCCTGCCAACAGAACAATTACCATTACCATATCAAGGAAATGATTTACCATGTTCCAACCTTTCATCCTTGAAAACTAAGTGGCATGAACCATCATCATCAACACAATATTGCCTTGAAAGTTCTACAACAGCTCTGGCAGCTAGGCTTGCATGTTCTGCAAACTCAGCCGCTGCTTGAGCAGCAGTGGTAACATCCTTAAATTTCATGTTCCAATTCTGCTTGCCAACAGAAAAATTAACATAACCATCTCCAAGAAATGCTTGCCCATGTTCCAACCTTTCATCCTTGAAACCTAAGTGGCATGAACCACCATCATCAACTCAATATTGCCTTGAAAGTTCTACAACAACATTTGTATCTAGGCTTGCATGTTCTGCAAACTCAGTCGCTACTTGAGCAGCAGAGGTAGCATCCTTAAATTTCATTTTCCAATTCTGCCTGCCAACAGAACAATTACCATTACCATCTCCAGGAAATGATTGCCCATGTTCCAACCTTTTATCCTTGAAAACTAAGTGGCATGAACCACCATCATCAACACAATATTGCCTTGAAAGTTCTCCAACAGCTCTGGCAGCTAGGCTTGCATGTTCTCCAAACTCAGCCGCTGCTTGAGCACCAGAGGTAGCATTCTTAAATTTCATGTTCCAATTCTGCCTGCCAATAGAAAAATTACCATTACCATCTCAAGGAAATGATTGCCCATGTTCCAACCTTTCTTCCTTGAAATCTAAGTGGCATGAACCACCACCATCAACACAATATTGCGTTGAATGTTCTCAAACAGCTCTGGCAGCTAGGCTTACATATTCTTCAAAATCTGCCGCTGCTTGAGCAGCAGATGTACCATCCTTAAATTTCATGTTCCAATTCTGCCTGTCAATAGAAAAATTCCCATTACCATATCCAGAAAATGATTGCCCATGTTCCAACCTTTTATCCTTGAAACCTAAGTGGCATGAACCATCATCATCAACACAATATTGCCTTGAAAGTTCTACAATAGCTCTGGCAGCTAGGCTTGAATGTTCTACAAACTCAGCTGCTACTTGTGCAACAGAGGTAGCATCCTTAAATTTCATGTTCCAGTTTTGCCTGCCAACAGAACAATTACCATTACCATATCAAGGAAATGATTTACCATGTTCCAACCTTTCTTCCTTGAAACCTAAGTGGCATGAACCACCACCATCAATACAATATTGCCTTGAAAGTTCTACAACAGCTCTGGCCGCTAGGCTTGCATGTTCTGCAAACTCAGCCGTTGCTTGAGCAGCAGAGGTAGCATCCTTAAATTTCATGTTCCAATTCTGCTTGCCAACAGAAAAATTAACATAACCATCTCCAGGAAATGCTTGCCCATGTTCCAACCTTTCATCCTTGAAACCTAAGTGGCATGAACCACCATCATCAACTCAATATTGCCATGAAAGTTCTACAACAACATTTGTATCTAGGCTTGCATGTTCTGCAAACTCAGTCGCTACTTGAGCATCAGAGGTAGCATCCTTAAATTTCATTTTCCAATTCTGCCTGCCAATAGAACAATTACCATTACCATCTCCTGGAAATGATTGCCCATGTTCCAACCTTTTATCCTTGAAACCTAAGTGGCATGAACCACCATCATCAACATAATATTGCCTTGAAAGTTCTCCAACAGCTCTGGCAGCTAGGCTTGCATGTTCTCCAAACTCAGCCGCTGCTTGAGCAGCAGAGGTAGCATTCTTAAATTTCATGTTCTAATTCTGCCTGCCAATAGAAACATTACCATTACCATCTCAAGGAAATGATTGCCCATGTTCCAACCTTTCTTCCTTGAAACCCAAGTGGCATGAACCACCATCATCAACACAATATTGCGTTGAAAGTTCTCAAACAACTATGGCAGCTAGGCTTGCATATTCTCCAAAATCTGCCGCTGCTTGAGCAGCAGAGGTACCATCCTTAAATTTCATGTTCCAATTCTGCCTGTCAATAGAAAAATTCCCATTACCATATCCAGAAAATGATTTCCCATGTTCCAACCTTTTATCCTTGAAACCTAAGTGGCCTGAACCATCATCATCAACAAAATATTGCCTTGAAAGTTCTACAACAGCTCTGGCAGCTAGGCTTGCATGTTCTACAAACTCAGCTGCTACTTGTGCAGCAGAGGTAGCATCCTTAAATTTCATGTTCCAGTTTTGCCTGCCAACAGAACAATTACCATTACCATATCAAGGAAATGATTTACCATGTTCCAACCTTTCATCCTTGAAAACTAAGTGGCATGAACCACCATCATCAACACAATATTTCCTTGAAAGTTTTATAACAACTCTGGCAGCTAGACTTGGATGTTATGCAAACTCAACCGCTGCTTGAGCAGCAGAGGTACCATCCTTTAATTTCATGTTCCAATTCTGCCTACCAATAGAAAATTTACCATCTTCAGGAAATGATTGCCCATGTTCCATCCTTTCATCCTCAAAACCTAAGTGGCATGAACCACCATCATCAACACAATATTGCCTTGAAAGTTCTACAATAGCTCTGGCAGCTAGGCTTGCATGTACTGCAAACTCAGCCGCTGCTTGAGCAGCAGAGGTAGCATCCTTAAATTTCATGTTCTAATTCTGCTTGCCAACAGAAATATTAACATAACCATCTCCTGGAAATGCTTGCCCATGTTCCAACCTTTCATCCTTGAAACCTAAGTGGCATGAACCACCATCATCATCTCAATATTGCCTTGAAAGTTCTACAACAACATTTGTATCTAGGCTTGCATGTTCTTCAAACTCAGTCACTACTTGAGCAACAGAGGTAGCATCCTTAATTTTCCTGTTCCAATTCTGCCTGCCAACAGAAAAATTAAAAATACTATCTCCAGGAAATGCTTGCCCATGTTCCAACCTTTCATCCTTGAAACCTAAGTGGCATGAACAACCATCATCAACACAATATTGCCTTGAATGTTCTACAACAGCTCTGACTGCTAGGCTTGAATGTTCTGCAAACTCAGCCGCTGCTTGAGCCGCAGAGGTAGCATCCTTAAATTTCATGTTCCAATTCTGCTTGCCAACAGAAAAATTAACATTACCATCTCCGGGAAATGCTTGCCCATGTTCCAACCTTTTATCCTTGAAACCTAAGTCGCATGAATCACCATCATCAACACAATATTGCCTTGAAAGTTATACAACAGCACAGGCAGCTAGGCTTGCATGTTCTGCAAACTCAGCCACTGCTTGAGCAGCAGAGGTAGCATCCTTAAATTTCATGTTCCAATTCTGCTTGCCAACAGAAAAATTAACATAACCATCTCCAGGAAATGCTTGCCCATGTTCCAACCTTTCATCCTTGAAACCTAAGTGGCATGAACCGCCATCATCAACTCAATATTGCCTTGAAAGTTCTACAACAACATTTGTATCTAGGCTTGCATGTTCTTCAAACTCAGTCACTACTTGAGCAACAGAGGTAGCATCCTTAATTTTCCTGTTCCAATTCTGCCTGCCAACAGAAAAATTAAAAATACTATCTCCAGGAAATGCTTGCCCATGTTCCAACCTTTCATCCTTGAAACCTAAGTGGCATGAACAACCATCATCAACACAATATTGCCTTGAATGTTCTACAACAGCTCTGACTACTAGGCTTGAATGTTCTGCAAACTCAGCCGCTGCTTGAGCAGCAGAGGTAGCATCCTTAAATTTCATGTTCCAATACTGCCTGCCAATAGAAAAATTACCATTACCATCTCAAGGAAATGATTGCCCATGTTCCAACCTTTCATCCTTGAAACCTAAGTGGCATGAGCCACCATCATCAACATAATATAGCCTTGAAAGTTCTACAACAGCTCTGGCATCTAGGCTTGCATGTTCTGCAAACTCAGCCACTGCTTGAGCAGCAGAGGTAGCATCCTTAAATTTCATGTTCCAATTCTGCTTGCCAACATAAAAATTAACATAACCATCTCCAGGAAATGCTTGCCCATGTTCCAACCTTTCATCCTTGAAACCTAAGTGGCATGAACCGCCATCATCAACTCAATATTGCCTTGAAAGTTGTACAACAACATTTGTATCTAGGCTTGCATGTTCTGCAAACTCAGTTGCTACTTAGGCAACAGAGGTAGCATCCTTAAATTTCTTTTTCCAATTCTGCCTGCCAACAGAACAATTACCATTATCATCTCTATGAAATGATTTCCCATGTTCCAACCTTTTATCCTTGAAACCAAAGTGGCATGAACCACCATCATCAACACAATATTGGCTTGAAAATTATCCAACAGCTCTGGCAGCTAGGCTTGCATGTTCTCCAAACTCAGCCGCTGCTTGAGCAGAAGAGGTAGCATTCTTAAATTTCATGTTCCAATTCTGCCTGCCAATAGAAAAATTACCATTACCATCTCAAGGAAATGATTGGCCATGTTCCAACCTTTCATCCTTGAAACCTAAGTGGAAATAACCACCATCATCAACACAATGTTGCGTTGAAAGTTCTCTACAAGGCTCTGGCAGCTACGCTTGCATATTCTCCAAAATCAGCCGCTGCTTAAGCAGCAGAGGTACCATCCTTAAATTTCATGTTCCAATTCTGCCTATCAATAGAAAAATTACCATTACCATCTCCAGAAAATGATTGCCCATGTTCCAACCTTTTATCCTTGAAACCTAAGTGTCATGAACCATCATCATCAACACAATATTGCCTTGAAAGTTCTACAACAGCTCTGGCAGCTAGGCTTGCATGTTCTACAAACTCAGCTGCTACTTGAGCAGCAGAGGTAGCATCCTTAAATTTCATGTTCCAGTTCTGCCCACCAACAGAACAATTACCATCTCCAGGAAATGATTGCCCATGTTCCAACCTTTTATCCTTGAAACCTAAGTGGCATGAACCACCATCATCAACACAATATTTCCTTGAAAGTTCTATAACAACTTTGGCAGCTAGGCTTGGATGTTATGCAAACTCAACCGCTGCTTGAGCAGCAGAGGAACCATCCTTTATTTTCATGTTCCAATTCTGCCTGCCAATAGAAAATTTACCATCTTCAGGAAATGATTGCCCATGTTCCAACCTTTCATCCTGGAAACCTAAGTGGCATGAACCACCATCATCAACACAATATTGCCTTGAATGTTCTACAACAGCTCTGGCAGCTAGGCTAGCATGTTCTGCAAACTCAGCCGCTGCTTGAGCAGCAGAGGTAGCATCCTTAAATTTCATGTTCCAATTCTGCTTGCCAACAGAAAAATTAACATGACCATCTCTAGGAAAGGCTTGCCCATGTTCCAACCTTTCATCCTTGAAACCTAAGTGGCATGAACCACCATCAGCAACTCAATATTGCCTTGAAAGTTCTACAACAACATTTGTATCTAGGCTTGCATGTTCTGCAAACTCAGTCGCTACTTGAGCAGCAGAGGTAGCGTCCTTAAATTTCATTTTCCAATTCTGCCTACCAACAGAACAATTACCATTACCATCTCCAGGAAATGATTGCCCATGTTCCAACCTTTTATCCTTGAAACCTAATTGGCATGAACCACCATCATTAATACAATATTGCCTTGAAAGTTCTCCAACAGCTCTGGCAGCTAGGCTTGCATGTTCTGCAAACTCAGCCGCTGCTTGAGCAGCAGAGGTAGCATCCTTAAATTTAATGTTCCAATTCTGCTTGCCAACTGAAAAATTAACATTACCATCTCCAGGAAATGCTTGCCCATGTTCCAACCTTTTATTCTTGAAACCTAAGTGGCATGAACCATCATCATCAACAAAATATTGCCTTGAAAGTTCTACAACAGCTCTGGAAGCTAGGCTTGCATGTTCTGTAAACTCAATCACTGCTTGAGCACCAGAAGTAGCATCCTTAAATTTCAGGTTCCAATTCTGCTTGCCAACAGAAAAATTAACATAACCATCTCCAGGAAATGCTTGCCCATATTCCAACCTTTCATCCTTGAAACCTAAGTGGCATGAACCACTACATCAACAGAATATTGCATTGAAAGTCCTACAATAGCTTTTGTAGCTAGGCTTGCATGTTCTGCAAACTCAGTCGCTACTTGAGCAGCAGAGGTAGCATCCTTAAATTTCATGTTCCAATTCTGCCTGCCAACAGAAAAATTAACATTACCATCTCCAGGATATGCTTGCCCATGTTCCAACCTTTCATCCTTGAAACCTAAGTGGCATGAACCACCATTATCAACTCAATATTGCCTTGAAAGTTCTACAACAGCTCTGCCAGCTAGGCTTGCATGTTCTACAAACTCAGCTGCTGCTTGAGCAGCAGAGGTAACATCCTTAAATTTCATTTTCCAATTCTGCCTGCCAATAGAACAATTACCATTACCATCTCCAGGAAATGATTGCCCATGTTCCAACCTTTTATCCCTAAAACCTAAGTGGCATGAACCACCATCATCAACACAATATTTCCATGAAAGTTATACAATAGCTCAGGCATCTAGGCTTGCATGTTCTGCAAACTCAGCCGCTGCTTGAGCAGCAGAGGTAGCATCCTTAAATTTCATGTTCCAATTCTACTTGCCAAAAGAACAATTACCATTACTATCTTAAGGAAATGATTTCCTATGTTACAATCTTTCATCCTTGAAAATTAAGTGGCATGAACCTCCATCATCAACACAATATTGCCTTGAAAGTTCTATAACAACTCTGGCAGCTAGGCTTGGATGTTATGCAAACTCAACCGCTGCTAGAGCAGCAGAGATACCATCCTTAAATTTCATGTTCCAATTCTGCCTGCCAATAGAAAATTTACCATCTTCAGGAAATGATTGCCCATGTTCCAACCTTTCATCCTGGAAACCTAAGTGGCATGCACCACCACCATCAACACAATATTGCCTTGAAACTTCTACAACAGTTCTGGCAGCTAGGCTTGCATGTTCTGCAAACTCAGCCGCTGCTTGAGCAGCAGAGGTAGCATCCTTAAATTTCATGTTCCAATTCTGCTTGCCAACTGAAAAATTAACATTACCATCTCTAGGAAATGCTTGCCCATGTTCCAACCTTTCATCCTTGAAACCTAAGTGGCATGAACCACCATCATCAACTCAATATTGCCTTGAAAGTTCTACAACAACATTTGTATCTAGGCTTGCATGTTCTGCAAACTCAGTCGCTACTTGAGCAGCAGAGGTAGCATCCTTAAATTTCATTTTCCAATTCTGCCTGCCAACAGAACAATTACCATTACCATCTCCAGGAAATGATTGCCCATGTTCCAACCTTTTATCCTTGAAACCTAATTGGCATGAACCACCATCATCAACACAATATTGCCTTGAAAGTTCTCCAACAGCTCTGGCAGCTAGGCTTGCATGTTCTGCAAACTCAGTCGCTACTTGAGAAGCAGAGGTAGCATCCTTAAATTTCATTTTCCAATTCTGCCTGCCAACAGAACAATTACCATTACCATCTCCAGGAAATGATTGCCCATGTTCCAACCTTTTATCCTTGAAACCTAATTGGCATGAACCACCATCATCAACACAACATTACCTTGAAAGTTCTCCAACAGCTCTAGCAGCTAGGCTTGCATGTTCTCCAAACTTAGTCGTTGCTTGAGCAGCAGAGGTAGTATCCTTAAATTTCATGTGCCAATTCTGCCTGCCAATAGAAATATTACCATTAACATCTCCAGGATATGATTGTCCATGTTCCAACCTTTCATCCTTGAAACCTAAGTGGCATGAACCACCATCATCAACACAATATTGCCTTGAAAGTTCTACAACAACTCTGGCTGCTAGGTTTGCATGTTCTCCAAACTCAGCCGTTGCTTGAGCAGCAGAGGTAGCATCCGTAAATTTCATGTTACAAAACTAACTGCCAATAGAAAATTTACCATCTCCAGGAAATGATTGCCCATGTTCCAACCTTTTATCCTTGAAACCTAAGTGGCATGAACCATAATCATCAACACAATATTGCCTTGAAATTTCTACAACTGCTCTGGCAGCTAGGCTTGCATGTTCTACAAACTCAGCTGCTACTTGAGCAGCAGAGGTAGCCTCCTTAAATTTCATGTTCCAGTTCTGCCTGCCAACAGAACAATTACCATTAATATCTCTAGGAAATGATTGCCCATGTTCCAACCTTTTATCCTCGAAGCCTAAGTTCCATAAACCACGATCATCAACATAATATTACCTTGAAAGTTATACAATAACTCTGGCAGCTAGGCTTGTATTTAATGCAAACTCAGCTGCTGCTTGAGCAGTAGAGGTAGCATCCTTAAATTTCATGTTCCAATTCTGCCTGCCAATAGAACAATTACCATTACCATCTTAAGGAAATGATTTCCTATGTTCCAACCTTTCATCCTTGAAAATTAAGTGGCATGAACCACCATCATCAACACAATATTGCCTTGAAAGTTCTATAACAACTCTGGCAGCTAGGCTTGGATGTTATGCAAACTTAACCGCTGCTTGAGCAGCAGAGGTACCATCCTTAAATTTCATGTTCCAATTCTGCCTGCCAATAGAAAATTTGCCATCTTCAGGAAATGATTGCCCATGTTCCAACCTTTCGTCCTGGAAACCTAAGAGGCATGCACCACCATCATCAACACAATATTGCCTTGAAACTTCTACAACAGCTCTGGCAGCTAGGCTTGCATATTCTGCAAATTCAGCCGCTGCTTGAGCAGCAGAGGTAGCATCCTTAAATTTTATGTTCCAATTCTGCTTTCCAACAGAAATATTAACATAACCATCTCCAGGAAATGCTTGCCCATGTTCCAACCTTTCATCCTTGAAACCTAAGTGGCATGAACCACCATCATCAACTCAATATTGCCTTGAAAGTTCTACAACAACATTTGTAGCTAGGCTTGCATGTTTTGCAAACTCAGTCGCTATTTGAGCAGCAGAGGTAGCATCCTTATATTTCATGTTCCAATTTTGCCTGCAAACAGAAAAATTACCATTACCACCTCAAGGAAATGATTGCCCATGTTCCAACCTTTCATCCTTGAAAACTAAGTGGCATGAACCATAATCATCAACTCAATATTGCCTTGAAAGTTCTACAATAGCTCTGGCAGCTAGGCTTGCATGTTCTGCAAACTCAGCCGCTGCTCGAGTAGCAATGGTAGCATCCTTAAATTTCATGTTCCAATTCTGCCTGCCAATACAAAATTACAATTACCATCTCAAGGAAATGATTGCCCATGTTCCAACCTTTCATCCTTGAAACCTAAGTGGCATGAACCACCATCATCAACACAATATTCCAATATTGCCTTGAAAGTTCTCCAACAGCTCTGGTAGCTAGGCTTGCATGTTCTGCAAACTCAGTCACTGCTTGAGCAGCAGAGGTATCATCCTTAAATTTCATGTTCCAATACTACCTGCCAATACAAAAATAACCATTACCATCTTAAAGAAATGATTTCCCATGTTCCAACCTTTCATCGTGGAAACCTAAGTGGCATGAACCACCATCATCAACACAATATTGCTTTGAAAGTTCTACAACAGCTCTGGCAGCTAGGCTTGCATGTTCTACAAACTCAGCCGCTGCTTGAGCAGCAGAGGTAGCATCCTTAAATTTCATGTTCCAATTCTGCCTGCCAACTGAAAAATTAACATTACCATCTCCAGGAAATGCTTGCCCCTGTTCCAACCTTTAATCCTTGAAACCTAAGTGGCATGAACCACTATCATCAACATGATATTGCCTTGAAAGTTCTACAACAGCTCTGGCAGCTAGGCTTGGATGTTCTGCAATCTCAGCCGCTGCTTGAGCAGTAGAGGTAGCATCCTTAAATTTCATGTTCCAATTCTTCTTGCCAATAGAAACATTAACATTACCATCTCTAGGAAATGCTTTCCCATGTTCCAACCTTTTATCCTTGAAACCTAAGTAGCATGAACCATCATCATCAAGACAATATTGCCTTGAAAGTTCTACAACAGCTCTGGCAGCTAAGTTTGCATGTTCTCCAAACTCAGCCGTTGCTTGAGCAGCAGAGGTAGCATCCATAAATTTCATGTTCCAATACTACCTGCCAACAGAAAAATTAACATTACCATCTCCAGGAAATGCTTGCCCATGTTCCAACCTTTCATTCTTGAAACCTAAGTGGCATGAACCACTATCATCAACACAATATTGCCTTGAAAGTTCTACAACAGCTCTGGCAGCTAGGCTTGGATGTTCTGCAATCTCAGCCGCTGCTTGAGCTGTAGAGGTAGCATCCTTAAATTTCCTGTTCCAATTCTGCTTGCCAACAGAAACATTAAAAATACCATCTCCAGGAAATGCTTGCCCATGTTCCAACCTTTCATCCTTGAAACCTAAGTGGCATGAACCACCATCATCTACTCAATATTGCCTTAAAAGTTCTACAACAACATTAGTAGCTAGGCTTTCATGTTCTGCAAACTCAGTCGCTACTTGAGCAGCAGAGGTAGCATCCTTAAATTTCATGTTCCAATTCTACTTGCCAATAGAAAATTTACCATTACCACCTCAAGGAAATGATTGCCCATGTTCCAACCTTTCATCCTTGAAAACTAGGTGGCATGAACCACTACATCAACACAATATTGCATTGAAAGTCCTACAACAGCTTTTGTAGCTAGGCTTGCATGTTCTGCAAACTCAGTTACTACTTTAGCAGCAGAGGTAGCATCCTTAAATTTCATGTTCCAATTCTGCCTGCCAACTGAAAAATTAACATTACCATCTCCAGGAAATGCTTGCCCCTGTTCCAACCTTTAATCCTTAAAACCAAAGTGGCATGAACCATCATCATCAACACAATATTTCCTTGAAAGTTCTCCAACAGCTCTGGCTAGGCTTGCCTGTTCTGCAAAACTAGCCGCTGCTTGAGCAGCAAAGGTAGTATCCTTAAATTTCATGTTCCAATTCTGCTTGCCAATAGAAAAATTACCATTACCATCTGAAGGAAATGCTTTCCCATGTTCCAACCTTTCCCAGTTAGGCTTGCATGTTCTCCAAACTCAGTCGTTGCTTGAGCAGCAGAGGTAGCATCCGTAAATTTCATGTTCCAATACTACCTGCCAACAGAAAAATTAATATTACCATCTGCAGGAAATGATTGCCCATGTTCCAACCTTTAATCCTTGAAACCTAAGTGGCATGAACCATCATCATCAACACAATATTCCCTTGAAAGTTCTCCAATAGCTCTGGCAGCTAGGCTTGCATGTTCTCCAAACTCAGTCGTTGCTTGAGCAGCAGAGGTAGCATCCTTAAATTTCATGTTCCAACACTACCTGCCAACAGAAAAATTAACATTACCATCTCCAGGAAATGCTTGTCCATGTTCCAACCTTTCATCCTTGAAACCTAAGTGGCATGAACCACAATCATCAACACAATTTTGCGTTGAAAGTTCTACAACAGCTCTGGCAGCTAGGCTTGGATGTTCTGCAATCTCAGCCGCTGTTTGAGCAGTAGAGGTAGCATCCTTAAATTTCATATTCCAACTCTGCTTGCCAACAGAAAAATTAACATTACCATCTCCAGGAATTGCTTTCCCATGTTCCAACCTTTTATCCTGGAAACCTAAGTAGCATGAACCATCATCATCAACACAATATTGCCTTGAAAGTTCTCCAACAGCTCTGGCAGCTAGGCTTGCCTGTTCTCCAAAATCAGCCGCTGCTTGAGCAGCAGAGGTAGCATCCTTAAATTTCATGTTCCAATTCTGCCTGCCAATAGAAAATTTACCATCTCCAGGAAATGCTTGCCCATGTTAAAACCTTTCATCCTTGAAACCTAAGTGGCATGAACCAATACATCAACACAATATTGCGTTGAAAGTCCTACAACAGCTTTTGTAGCTAGGCTTGCATGTTCTGCAAATTCAGTCGCTACTTTAGCAGCAGAGGTAGCATCCTTAAATTTCATGTTCCAATTCTGCCTGCCAACAGAAAAATTAACATTACCATCTCCACGAAATGCTTGCCCATGTTCCAACCTTTAATCCTTGAAACCAAAGTGGCATGAACCATCATCATCAACAAAATATTTCCTTGAATGTTCTCCAACAGCTCTGGCAGCTAGGCTTGCCTGTTCTCCAAAATCAGCCGCTGCTTGAGCAGCAGAGATAGCATCCTTAAATTTCATGTTCCAATTCTTCCTGCCAATAGAAAATCTACCATCTCCAGGAAATGCTTGCCCATGTTAAAACCTTTCATCCTTGAAACCTAAGTGGCATGAACCACCATCATCAACACAATATTGCATTGAAAGTCCTACAACAGCTCTTGCAGCTAGGCTTGCATGTTCTTCAAAACTAGCCGCTGCTTTAGCAACAGAGGTCGCATCCTTAAATTTCATGTTCCAATTCTGCCTGCCAACAGAAAAATTAACATTACCATCTCCAGGAAATACTTGCCCATGTTCCAACCTTTAATCATTGAAACCTAAGTGGCATGAACCATCATCATCAACACAATATTTCCTTGAAAGTTCTCCAACAGCTCTGGCAGCTAGGCTTGCTTGTTCTCCAAAATAAGCCGCTGCTTGAGCAGCAGAGGTAGCATCCTTAAATTTCATGTTCCAATTCTGCCTGCCAATAGAAAATTTACCATCTCCAGGAAATGATTGCCCATGTTCCAACCTTTCATCCTTGAAACCTAAGTGGCATAAACCACCATCATCAACACAATATTGCATTGAAAGTCCTACAACAGCTCTGGCAGCTAGGCTTGCATGTTCTGCAAAACTAGCCGCTGCTTTAGCAACAGAGGTCGCATCCTTAAATTTCATGTTCCAATTCTGCCTGCCAACAGAAAAATTAACATTACCATCTCTAGGAAATGCTTGCCCATGTTCCAACCTTTAATCCTTGAAACCTAAGTGGCATGAACCATCATCATCAACACAATATTTCCTTGAAAGTTCTCCAACAGCTCTGGCAGCTAGGCTTGCCTGTTCTGCAAAACTAGCCGCTGCTTGAGCAGCAAAGGTAGTATCCTTAAATTTCATGTTCCAATTCTGCTTGCCAATAGAAAAATTACCATTACCATCTGAAGGAAATGCTTTCCCATGTTCCAACCTTTTATCCTTGAAACCTAAGTGGCATGAACCATCATCATCAACACAATATTCCCTTGAAAGTTCTCCAACAGCTCTGGCAGCTAGGCTTGCATGTTCTCCAAACTCAGTCGTTGCTTGAGCAGCAGAGGTAGCATCCGTAAATTTCATGTTCCAATACTACCTACCAACAGAAAAATTAATATTACCATCTCCAGGAAATGATTGCCCATGTTCCAACCTTTCATCCTTGAAACCTATGTGGCATGAACCACTATCATCAACACAATATTACCTTGAAAGTTCTACAACAGCTCTGGCAGCTAGGCTTGGATGTTCTGCAATCTCAGCCGCTCCTTGAGCAGTAGAGGTAGCATCCTTAAATTTCCTGTTCCAATTCTGCTTGCCAACAGAAACATTAAAAATACCATCTCCAGGAAATGCTTGCCCATGTTCCAACCTTTCATCCTTGAAACCTAAGTGGCATGAACCACCATCATCTACTCAATATTGCCTTGAAAGTTCTACAACAACATTTGTAGCTAGGCTTTCATGTTCTGCAAACTCAGTCGCTACTTGAGCAGCAGAGGTAGCATCCTTAAATTTCATGTTCCAATTCTACCTTCCAACAGAAAATTTACCATTACCACCTCAAGGAAATGATTGCCCATGTTCCAACCTTTCATCCTTGAAAACTAGGTGGCATGAACCACTACATCAACACAATATTGCATTGAAAGTCCTACAACAGCTTTTGTAGCTAGGCTTGCATGTTCTGCAAACTCAGTTACTACTTTAGCAGCAGAGGTAGCATCCTTAAATTTCAAGTTCCAATTCTGCCTGCCAACAGAAAAATTAACATTACCATCTCCAGGAAATGCTTGCCCCTGTTCCAACCTTTAATCCTTGAAACCTAAGTGGCATGAACCATCATCATCAACACAATATTTCCTTGAAAGTTCTCCAACAGCTCTGGCAGCTAGGCTTGCCTGTTCTGCAAAACTAGCCGCTGCTTGAGCAGCAAAGGTAGTATCCTTAAATTTCATGTTCCAATTCTGCTAGCCAATAGAAAAATTACCATTACCATCTGAAGGAAATGCTTTCCCATGTTCCAACCTTTCATCCTTGAAACCTAAGTGGCATGAACCATCATCATCAACACAATATTCCCTTGAAAGTTCTCCAACAGCTCTGGCAGCTAGGCTTGCATGTTCTCCAAACTCAGTCGTTGCTTGAGCAGCAGAGGTAGCATCCGTAAATTTCATGTTCCAATACTACCTACCAACAGAAAAATTAATATTACCATCTCCAGGAAATGATTGCCCATGTTCCAACCTTTCATCCTTGAAACCTAAGTGGCATGAACCACTATCATCAACACAATATTATCTTGAAAGTTCTACAACAGCTCTGGCAGCTAGGCTTGGATGTTCTGCAATCTCAGCCGCTGCTTGAGCTGTAGAGGTAGCATCCTTAAATTTCCTGTTCCAATTCTGCTTGCCAACAGAAACATTAAAAATACCATCTCCAGGAAATGCTTGCCCATGTTCCAACCTTTCATCCTTGAAACCTAAGTGGCATGAACCACCATCATCTACTCAATATTGCCTTAAAAGTTCTACAACAACATTAGTAGCTAGGCTTTCATGTTCTGCAAACTCAGCCGCTACTTGAGCAACAGAGGTAGCATCCTTAAATTTCATGTTCCAATTCTACCTGCCAACAGAAAATTTACCATTACCACCTCAAGGAAATGATTGCCCATATTCCAACCTTTCATCCTTGAAAACTAGGTGGCATGAACCACTACATCAACACAATATTGCATTGAAAGTCCTACAACAGCTTTTGTAGCTAGGCTTGCATGTTCTGCAAACTCAGTTACTACTTTAGCAGCAGAGGTAGCATCCTTAAATTTCATGTTCCAATTCTGCCTGCCAACAGAAAAATTAACATTACCATCTCCAGGAAATGCTTGCCCCTGTTCCAACCTTTAATCCTTGAAACCTAAGTGGCATGAACCATCATCATCAACACAATATTTCCTTGAAAGTTCTCCAACAGCTCTGGCAGCTAGGCTTGCCTGTTCTGCAAAACTAGCCGCTGCTTGAGCAGCAAAGGTAGTATCCTTAAATTTCATGTTCCAATTCTACTTGCCAATAGAAAAATTACCATTACCATCTGAAGGAAATGCTTTCCCATGTTCCAACCTTTCCCAGCTAGGCTTGCATGTTCTCCAAACTCAGTCGTTGCTTGAGCAGCAGAGGTAGCATCCGTAAATTTCATGTTCCAATACTACCTGCCAACAGAAAAATTAATATTACCATCTGCAGGAAATGATTGCCCATGTTCCAACCTTTAATCCTTGAAACCTAAGTGGCATGAACCATCATCATCAACACAATATTCCCTTGAAAGTTCTCCAATAGCTCTGGCAGCTAGGCTTGCATGTTCTCCAAACTCAGTCGTTGCTTGAGCAGCAGAGGTAGCATCCTTAAATTTCATGTTCCAACACTACCTGCCAACAGAAAAATTAACATTACCATCTCCAGGAAATGCTTGTCCATGTTCCAACCTTTCATCCTTGAAACCTAAGTGGCATGAACCACAATCATCAACACAATTTTGCGTTGAAAGTTCTACAACAGCTCTGGCAGCTAGGCTTGGATGTTCTGCAATCTCAGCCGCTGTTTGAGCAGTAGAGGTAGCATCCTTAAATTTGATGTTCCAACTCTGCTTGCCAACAGAAAAATTAACATTACCATCTCCAGGAATTGCTTTCCCATGTTCCAACCTTTTATCCTGGAAACCTAAGTAGCATGAACCATCATCATCAATACAATATTGCCTTGAAAGTTCTCCAACAGCTCTGGCAGCTAGGCTTGCCTGTTCTCCAAAATCAGCCGCTGCTTGAGCAGCAGAGGTAGCATCCTTAAATTTCATGTTCCAATTCTGCCTGCCAATAGAAAATTTACCATCTCCAGGAAATGCTTGCCCATGTTAAAACCTTTCATCCTTGAAACCTAAGTGGCATGAACCAATACATCAACACAATATTGCATTGAAAGTCCTACAACAGCTTTTGTAGCTAGGCTTGCATGTTCTGCAAATTCAGTCGCTACTTTAGCAGCAGAGGTAGCATCCTTAAATTTCATGTTCCAATTCTTCCTGCCAACAGAAAAATTAACATTACCATCTCCACGAAATGCTTGCCCATGTTCCAACCTTTAATCCTTGAAACAAAAGTGGCATGAACCATCATCATCAACAAAATATTTCCTTGAAAGTTCTCCAACAGCTCTGGCAGCTAGGCTTGCCTATTCTCCAAAATCAGCTGCTGCTTGAGCAGGAGAGATAGCATCCTTAAATTTCATGTTCCAATTCTTCCTACCAATAGAAAATCTACCATCTCGAGGAAATGCTTGCCCATGTTAAAACCTTTCATCCTTGAAACCTAAGTGGCATGAACCACCATCATCAACACAATATTGCATTGAAAGTCCTACAACAGCTCTGGAAGCTAGGCTTGCATGTTCTGCAAAACTAGCCGCTGCTTTAGCAACAGAGGTCGCATCCTTAAATTTCATGTTCCAATTCTGCCTGCCAACAGAAAAATTAACATTACCATCTCCAGGAAATGCTTGCCCATGTTCCAACCTTTAATCCTTGAAACCTAAGTGGCATGAACCATCATCATCAACACAATATTTTCTTGAAAGTTCTCCAACAGCTCTGGCAGCTAGGCTTGCTGGTTCTCCAAAATAAGCCGCTGCTTGAGCAGCAGAGGTAGCATCCTTAAATTTCATGTTCCAATTCTGCCTGCCAATAGAAAATTTACCATCTCCAGGAAATGATTGCCCATGTTCCAACCTTTCATCCTTGAAACCTAAGTGGCATTAACCACCATCATCAACACAATATTGCATTGAAAGTCCTACAACAGCTCTGGCAGCTAGGCTTGCATGTTCTGCAAAACTAGCCGCTGCTTTAGCAACAGAGGTCGCATCCTTAAATTTCATGTTCCAATTCTGCCTGCCAACAGAAAAATTAACATTACCATCTCTAGGAAATGCTTGCCCATGTTCCAACCTTTAATCCTTGAAACCTAAGTGGCATGAACCATCATCATCAACACAATATTTCCTTGAAAGTTCTCCAACAGCTCTGGCAGCTAGGCTTGCTGGTTCTCCAAAATAAGCCGCTGCTTGCGCAGCAAAGGTAGTATCCTTAAATTTCATGTTCCAATTCTACTTGCCAATAGAAAAATTACCATTACCATCTCCAGGAAATGCTTTCCCATGTTCCAACCTTTCATCCTTGAAACCCAAGTGGCATGAACCACCATCATCAACACAATATTGCCTTGAAAGTACTCCAACAGCTCTGGTAGCTAGTCTTGCATGTTCTCCAAACTCAGCCGCTGCTTGAGAAGCATAGGTAGCATCCTTTAATTTCATGTTCCAATACTTCCTGCCAACAAAAAGAATTAACAATACCATCTCAAGGAAATGATTTCCCATGTTCCAACCTTTCATCCTTGAAATCTAAGTGGCATGAACCACCATCATCAACACAATATTGCGTTGAAAGTTCTACAACAGCTCTGGCAGCTAGGCTTGGATGTTTTGCAATCTCAGCCGCTGTTTGAGCAGTAGAGGTAGCATCCTTAAATTTCATGTTCCAACTCTGCTTGCCAACAGAAAAATTAACATTACCATCTCCAGGAATTGCTTTCCCATGTTCCAACCTTTTATCCTGGAAACCTAAGTAGCATGAACCATCATCATCAACACAATATTGCCTTGAAAGTTCTCCAACAGCTCTGGCAGCTAGGCTTGCCTGTTCTCCAAAATCAGCCGCTGCTTGAGCAGCAGAGGTAGCATCCTTAACTTTCATGTTCCAATTCTGCCTGCCAATAGAAAATTTACCATCTCCAGGAAATGCTTGCCCATGTTAAAACCTTTCATCCTTGAAACCTAAGTGGCATGAACCACTACATCAACACAATATTGAATTGAAAGTCCTACAACAATTTTTGTAGCTAGGCTTGCATGTTCTGCAAATTCAGTCGCTACTTTAGCAGCAGAGGTAGCATCCTTAAATTTCATGTTCCAATTCTGCCTGCCAACAGAAAAATTAACATTACCATCTCCACGAAATGCTTGCCCATGTTCCAACCTTTAATCCTTGAAACCAAAGTGGCATGAACCATCATCATCAACAAAATATTTCCTTGAAAGTTCTCCAACAGCTCTGGCAGCTAGGCTTGCCTGTTCTCCAAAATCAGCCGCTGCTTGATCAGGAGAGATAGCATCCTTAAATTTCATGTTCCAATTCTGCCTCCCAATAGAAAATTTACCATCTCCAGGAAATGCTTGCCCATGTTAAAACCTTTCATCCTTGAAACCTAAGTGGCATGAACCACCATCATCAACACAATATTGCATTGAAAGTCCTACAACAGCTCTGGTAGCTAGGCTTGCATGTTCTGCAAAACTAGCCGCTGCTTTAGCAACAGAGGTCGCATCCTTAAATTTCATGTTCCAATTCTGCCTTCCAACAGAAAAATTAACATTACCATCTCTAGGAAATGCTTGCCCATGTTCCAACCTTTAATCCTTGAAACCTAAGTGGCATGAACCATCATCATCAACACAATATTTCCTTGAAAGTTCTCCAACAGCTCTGGCAGCTAGGCTTGCTGGTTCTCCAAAATAAGTCGTTGCTTGAGCAGCAGAGGTAGCATCCTTAAATTTCATGTTCCAATTCTGCCTGCCAATAGAAAATTTACCATCTCCAGGAAATGATTGCCCATGTTCCAACCTTTCATCCTTGAAACCTAAGTGGCATTAACCACCATCATCAACACAATATTGCCTTGAAAGTTCCACAACAGCTCTGGCAGCTAGGCTTGCATGTTCTGCAAAACTAGCCGCTGATTGGGCAGTAGAGGTAGCATCTTTAAATTTGATGTTCCAATTCTGCTTGCCAACTAAACAATTACCATTACCATCTCTAGGAAATGCTTTCCCATGTTCCAACCTTACATCCTTGAAACCTAAGTGGCATGAAACACCATCATCAACACAATATTGCCTTGAAAGTAATCCAACAGCTCCGGCAGCTAGGCTTGCATGTTCTCCAAACTCAGCCACTGCTTGAGCAGTATAGGTAGCATCCTTAAATTTCATGTTCCAATACTGCCTGCTAACAAAAAGAATTAACAATACCATCTCAAGGAAATGATTTCCCATGATCCAAACTTTCATCCTTGAAAACTAAGTGGCATGAACCACCATTATCAACACAATATTGCCTTGAATGTTCTACAACAGCTCTGGCAGCTTGGCTTGCATGTTCTGCAAACTCAGTAGCTACTTATGCAGCAGAGGTAGCATCATTAAATTTCATGTTACAATTCTACCTGTCAACAGAAAAATAACCATTACCATCTCAAGGAAATGATTGCCCATGTTCCAACCTTTCATCCCAGAAAATGAAGTGGCATGAACCACTATAATCAACACAATATTGCCTTGAAAGTTCTACGACAGCTCTGGCAGCTAGGCCTGCATGTTCTGCAAACTCAGTCGCTACTTGAGCAACAGAGGTAGCATCCTTAAATTTCATGTTCCAATTCTGCCTACCAATAGAAAAATTACCATTACCATCTCAAGGAAATGATTGCCCATGTTCCAACGTTTCATACTTAAAACCAAAGTGGCATGAACCACCATCATCAACATAATATTTCCTTAAAAGTTCTACAACAGCTCTGGCAGCTTGGCTTGGATGTTCTGCAAACTCAGGCATTGCTTGAGCAGCAGAGGTAGCATCCTTAAATTTCATGTTCCAATTCTACGTGCCAATAGAAAATTTACCATCTCCAGGAAATGATTGCCCATGTTCCAACCTTTTATCCTTGAAACCTAAGTGGCATGAACCACCATCATCAACACAATATTGCCTCGAAAGTTCTACTATAGCTCTGGCAGCTAGGTCTGCATGTTCTGCAAACAGAGTCGCTGCTTGAGTAGCAGAGATATCATCCTTAAATTTCATATTCTAATTCTACCTGCCAACAGAAAAATTACCATTACCATCTCCAGGAAATGATTGCCCATGTTCCAACCTTTCATCCTTGAAACCTAAGTGGCATGAACCACCATCATCAACACAATATTGCCTTGAAAGTTCTACAACTATTCTGGCAACTAGGCTTGCATGTTCTGCAAACTCAGTCGCTGCTTGAGCAGCAGAGGTAGCATCCTTAAATTTCATGTTCCAATTCAGACTTCCAATAGAAGAATTACCATTACCATCTCTAAGAAATGATTGCTCATGTTTCGACCTTTCATTCTTGAAACCTAAGTGGCATGAACCACCATCACCAACACAATTTTGCCTTGAAAGTTCTATAAAAGCTCTGGTAGCTAGGCTTGCATATTCTCCAAAATCAGCCGCTTCTTCAGCAGCAGAGGTAGCCTCCTTAAATTTCATGTTCTAATTCTGCCTGCCAATAGAAAATTTACCATCTCCAGGAAATGATTGCCCATGTTTCAAACTTTTATCCTTGAAACCTAAGTGGAATGAACCACCACCATCAACACAATATTGAATAGAAAGTTCTACAACAGCTCTGGCAGCTAGGCTTACATGTTCTACAAACTCAGCTGCAGCTTCAGCAACAGAGGTAACATCCTTTAATTTCATGTTCCAATTCTGCCATCCAACAGTAAAATTAACATTACCATCTCCAGGAAATGATTGCCCTTGTTCCAACCTTTCATCCTTGAAACCTAAGTGGCATGAACCACTACATCAACACAATATTGCATTAAAAGTCCTACAACAGATTTTGTAGCTAGGCTTGCATGTTCTGCAAACTCAGTCGCTACTCTAGCAGCAGAGATAGCATCCTTAAATTTCATGTTCCAATTCTGCCTGCCAACAGAAAAATTAACATTACCATCTCCAGGAAATGCTTGCCCATGTTCCAACCTTTAATCCTTGAAACTTAAGTGGCATGAACTATCATCATCAACACAATATTTACTAGAAAGTTCTCCAACAGCTCTGGCAGCTAGGCTTGCGTGTTCTCCAAACTCAGCTGCTGCTTGAGCAGCAGAGGTAGCATCCTTAAATTTCATGTTCCAATACTACATGCCAATAGAAAATTTACCATTACCATCTTAAGGAAATGATTTCCCATGTTCCAACCTTTCATCTTGAAAACTTAAGTGGCATGAACCACCATCATCAGCATAATATTGCCTTGAAAGTTCTACAATAGCTCTGGCAGCTAGGCTTGAATGTTCTACAAACTCAGCCGCAGCTTGAGCAACAGAGGTAACATTCTTAAATTTCATGTTCCAATTCAGCCTGCCAATAGAAAAATTACCATTACCATCTCAAGGAAATGATTGCCCGTGTTCCAACCTTTCATCCTTGAAACCTAAGTGGCATGAACCACTATCATCAGCACAATATTGCCTTGAAAGTTCTCCAACAGCTCTGGCAGCTAGGCTTGCATATTCTCCAAAATCAGCCGCTGCTTGAGCAGCAGAGGTAGCATCCTTAAATTTCATATCCCAATACTGCCTGCCAATAGAAAAATTACCATTACCATCTCAAGGAAATGATTGCCCATATTCCAACCTTTCATCCTTGAAACCTAAGTGGCATGAACCACCATCATCAACACAATATTGCCTTGAAAGTTCTCCAACAGCTCTGGCATCTAGGCTTGCATATTCTCCAAAATCAGCCGCTGCTTGAGCAGCAGAGGTAGCATCCTTAAATTTCATGTTCCAATACTGCCTGCCAATAGAAAATTACCATTACCATCTCAAAGAAATGATTGCCCATGTTCCAACCTTTAATCCTTGAAACCTAAGTAGCATGAACCATCATCATCAACACAATATTGCCTTGAAAGTTCTACAACAGCTCTGGCAGCTAGGTTTGCATGTTCTCCAAACTCAGTCGATGCTTGAGCAGCAGAGGTAGCATCCGTAAATTTCATGTTCCAATACTACCTGCCAAAAGAAAAATTAACATTACTATCTCCAGGAAATGCTTGCCCATTTTTCAACCTTTCATCCTTGAAACCTAAGTGGCATGAACCACTATCATCAACACAATATTGCCTTGAAAGTTCTACAACAGCTCTGGCAGCTAGGCTTGGATGTTCTGCAATCTCAGCCGCTGCTTGAGCAACAGAGGTAGCATCCTTAAATTTCATGTTCCAATTCTGCTTGCCAATAGAAATATTAACATAACCATCTCCAGGAAATGCTTGCCCATGTTCCAACCTTTCATCCTTGAAACCTAAGTGGCATGAACTACCATCATCAACTCAATATTGCCTTGAAAGTTCTACAACAACATTTGTAGCTAGGCTTGCATGTTTTGCAAACTCAGTCGCTACTTGAGCAGCAGAGGTAGCATCCTTAAATTTTATGTTCCAATTCTGCCTGCCAACAGAAAAATTACCATTACTACCTCAAGGAAATGATTGCCCATGTTCCAACCTTTAATCCTTGAAACCTAAGTGGCATGAACCATCATCATCAACACAATATTTCCTTGAATGATATCCAACAGCTCTGTCAGCTAGGCTTGCCTGTTCTCCAAAATCAGCCGCTGCTTGAGCAGCAGAGGTAGCATCCTTAAATTTCATGTTCCAATACTACCTTCCAATAGAAACATTACCATTACCATCTTAAGGAAATGATTTCCCATGTTCCAACCTTTCATCCTGGAAACCTAAGTGGCATGAACCACCATGGTCAATACAATATTGCCTTGAAAGTTTTACAACAACTCTGGCACCTAGGCTTGTATGTTCTACAAACTCAGCCGCTGCTTGAGCAGTAGAGGTAGCATTCTTAAATTTCATGTTCCAATTCAGCCTGCCAATAGAAAAATTACCATTACCATCTTAAGGAAATGATTGCCCATATTCCAACCTTTCATCCTTGAAACCTAAGTGGCATGAACCACCATCATAAACACAATATTGCCTTGAAAGTTCTCCAACAGCTTTGGCAGCTAGGCTTGCATATTCTCCAAAATCAGTCGCTGCTTGAACAGCAGAGGTAGCATCCTTAAATTTCATGTTCCAATACTGCCTCCCAATAGAAAAATACCATTACCATCTCAAGGAAATGGTTGCCCATGTTCCAACCTTTAATCCTTGAAACCTAAGTAGCATGAACCATCATCATCAACATAATATTTACTAGAAAGTTCTCCAACAGCTCTGGCAGCTAGGCTTGCCTGTTCTCCAAACTCAGCTGCTGCTTGAGCAGCAGAGGTAGCATCCTTAAATTTCATGTTCCAATACTACCTGCCAATAGAAAATTTACCATTACCATATTAAGGAAATGATTTACCATGTTCCAACCTTTCATCTTGGAAACCTAAGTGCCATGAACCACCATCATCAACACAATATTGCCTTGAAAGTTCTACAATAGCTCTGGCAGCTAGGCTTGCATGTTCTACAAACTCAGCCGCTACTTGAGCAGCAGAGGTAACATTTTTAAATTTCATGTTCCAATTCAGCCTGCCAATAGAAAAATTACCATTACCATCTTAAGGAAATGATTGCCCGTGTTCCAACCTTTCATCCTTGAAACCTAAGTGGCATGAACCACTATCATCACCACAATATTGCCTTGAAAGTTCTCCAACAGCTCTGGCAGCTAGGCTTGCATATTCTCCAAAATCAGCCGCTGCTTGAGCAGCAGAGGTAGCATCCTTAAATTTCATATCCGAATACTGCCTGCCAATAGAAAAATTACCATTACCATCTCAAGGAAATGATTGCCCATATTCCAACCTTTCATCCTTGAAACCTAAGTGGCATGAACCACCATCATCAACACAATATTGCCTTGAAAATTCTCCAACAACTCTGGCATCTAGGCTTGCATATTCTCCAAAATCAGCCGCTGCTTGAGCAGCAGAGGTAGCATCCTTAAATTTCATGTTCTAATACTGCCTCCCAAGAGAAAAATACCATTACCATCTCAAGGAAATGATTGCCCATGTTCCAACCTTTAATCCTTGAAACCTAAGTAGCATGAACCATCATCATCAACATAATATTTACTAGAAAGTTCTCCAACAGCTCTGGCAGCTAGGCTTGCCTGTTCTCCAAACTCAGCTGCTGCTTGAGCAGCAGAGGTAGCATCCTTAAATTTCATGTTCCAATACTACCTGCCAATAGAAAATTTACCATTACCATATTAAGGAAATGATTTACCATGTTCCAACCTTTCATCTTGGAAACCTAAGTGCCATGAACCACCATCATCAACACAATATTGCCTTGAAAGTTCTACAATAGCTCTGGCAGCTAGGCTTGCATGTTCTACAAACTCAGCCGCTGCTTGAGCAGCAGAGGTAACATTCTTAAATTTCATGTTCCAATTCAGCCTGCCAATAGAAAAATTACCATTACCATCTCAAGGAAATGATTGCCCGTGTTCCAACCTTTCATCCTTGAAACCTAAGTGGCATGAACCACTATCATCAGCACAATATTGCCTTGAAAGTTCTCCAATAGCTCTGGCAGCTAGGCTTGCATATTCTCCAAAATCAGCCGCTGCTTGAGCAGCAGAGGTAGCATCCTTAAATTTCATATCCGAATACTGCCTGCCAATAGAAAAATTACCATTACCATCTCAAGGAAATGATTGCCCATATTCCAACCTTTCATCCTTGAAACCTAAGTGGCATGAACCACCATCATCAACACAATATTGCCTTGAAAGTTCTCCAACAGCTCTGGCATCTAGGCTTGCATATTCTCCAAAATCAGCCGCTGCTTGAGCAGCAGAGGTAGCATCCTTAAATTTCATGTTCCAATACTGCCTGCCAATAGAAAATTACCATTACCATCTCAAGGAAATGATTGCCCATATTCCAACCTTTAATCCTTGAAACCTAAGTAGCATGAATCATCATCATCAACACAATATTGCCTTGAAAGTTCTACAACAACTCTGGCAGCTAGGTTTGCATGTTCTCCAAACTCAGCCGATGCTTGAGCAGCAGAGGTAGCATCCGTAAATTTCATGTTCCAATACTACCTGCCAAAAGAAAAATTAACATTACCATCTCCAGGAAATGCTTGCCCATGTTTCAACATTTCATCCTTGAAACCTAAGTGGCATGAACCACTATCATCAACACAATATTGCCTTGAAAGTTCTACAACAGCTCTGGCAGCTAGGCTTGGATGTTCTGCAATCTCAGCCGCTGCTTGAGCAACAGAGGTAGCATCCTTAAATTTCATGTTTTAATTCTGCTTGCCAACAGAAATATTAACATAACCATCTCCAGGAAATGCTTGCCCATGTTCCAACCTTTCATCCTTGAAACCTAAGTGGCATGAACCACCATCATCAACTCAATATTGCCTTGAAAGTTCTACAACAACATTTGTAGCTAGGCTTGCATGTTTTGCAAACTCAGTCGCTACTTGAGCAGCAGAGGTAGCATCCTTAAATTTCATGTTCCAATTCTGCCTGCCAACAGAAAAATTACCATTACCACCTCAAGGAAATGATTGCCCATGTTCCAACCTTTCATCCTTGAAAACTAAGTGGCATGAACCATAATCATCAACTCAATATTGCCTTGAAAGTTCTACAATAGCTCTGGCAGCTAGGCTTGCATGTTCGGCGAACTCAGCCGCTGCTTGAATAGCAATGGTAGCATCCTTAAATTTCATGTTCCAATTCTGCCTGCCAATAGAAAATTACCATTACCATCTCAAGGAAATGATTGCCCATGTTCCAACCTTTAATCCTTGAAACTTAAGTGGCATGAACCATTATCATCAACACATTATTTCCTTGAATGATATCCAACAGCTCTGGCAGCTAGGCTTGCCTGTTCTCCAAACTCAGCCGCTGCTTGAGCAGCAGAGGTAGCATCCTTAAATTTCATGTTCCAATACTACCTTCCAGTAGAAAAATTACCATTACCACCTTAAGGAAATGATTTCCCATGCTCCAACCTTTCATCCTGGAAACTTAAGTGGCATGAACCACCATGATCAACACAATATTGCCTTGAAAGTTCTACAACAGCTCTGGCAGCTAGGCTTGTATGTTCTACAAACTCAGCCGCTGCTTGAGCAGCAGAGATAGCATTCTTAAATTTCATATTCCAATTTAGCCTGCCAATAGAACAATTACGATTACCATCTCAAGGAAATGATTGCCCATATTCCAACCTTTCATCCTTGAAACCTAAGTGGCATGAACCACTACATCAACACAATATTGCATTAAAAGTCCTACAACACATTTTGTAGCTAGGCTTGCATGTTCTGCAAACTCAGTCGCTACTTTAGCAGCAGAGGTAGCATCCTTAAATTTCATGTTCCAATACTGCCTCCCAATAGAAAAATACCATTACCATCTCAAGGAAATGATTGCCCATGTTCCAACCTTTAATCCTTGAAACCTAAGTAGCATGAACCATCATCATCAACATAATATTTACTAGAAAGTTCTCCAACAGCTCTGGCAGCTAGGCTTGCCTGTTCTCCAAACTCAGCTGCTGCTTGAGCAGCAGAGGTAGCATCCTTAAATTTCATGTTCCAATACTACCTGCCAATAGAAAATTTACCATTACCGTAATAAGGAAATGATTTCCCATGTTCCAACCTTTCATCTTGGAAACCTAAGTGCCATGAACCACCATCATCAACACAATATTGCCTTGAAAGTTCTACAATAGCTCTGGCAGCTAGGCTTGCATGTTCTACAAACTCAGCCGCTGCTTGAGCAGCAGAGGTAACATTCTTAAATTTCATGTTCCAATTCAGCTTGCCAATAGAAAAATTACCATTACCATCTCAAGGAAATGATTGCCCGTGTTCAAACCTTTCATCCTTGAAACCTAAGTGGCATGAACCACCATCATCAACACAATAATGCCTTGAAAGTTCTCCAACAGCTCTGGCAGCTAGGCTTGCATATTCTCCAAAATCAGCCGCTGCTTGAGCAGCAGAGGTAGCATCCTTAAATTTCTTATCCCTATACTGCCTACCAATAGAAAAATTACCATTACTATCTCAAGGAAATGATTGCCCATATTCCAACCTTTCATCCTTGAAACCTAAGTGGCATGAACCACCATCATCAACACAATATTGCCTTGAAAGTTTTCCAACAGCTCTGGCAGCTAGGCTTGCATATTCTCCAAAATCAGCCGCTGCTTGAGCAGCAGAGGTAGCATCCTTAAATTTCATGTTCCAATACTGCCTCCCAATAGAAAATTACCATTACCATCTCAAGGAAATGATTGCCCATGTTCCAACCTTTAATCCTTGAAACCTAAGTAGCATGAACCATCATAATCAACACAATATTGCCTTGAAAGTTCTACAACAGCTCTGGCAGCTCGGTTTGCATGTTCTCCAAACTCAGCCGATGCTTGAGCAGCAGAGGTAGCATCCGTAAATTTCATGTTCCAATACTACCTGCCAAAAGAAAAATTAACATTACCATCTCCAGGAAATGCTTGCCCATGTTTCAACCTTTCATACTTGAAACCTAAGTGGCATGAACCACTATCATCAACACAATATTGCCTTGAAAGTTCTACAACAGCTCTGGCAGCTAGGCTTGGATGTTCTGCAATCTCAGCCGCTGCTTGAGCAACAGAGGTAGCATGCTTAAATTTCATGTTCCAATTCAGCTTGCCAACAGAAATATTAACATAACCATCTCCAGGAAATGCTAGCCCATGTTCCAACCTTTCATCCTTGAAACCTAAGTGGCATGAACCACCATCATCAACTCAATATTGCCTTGAAAGTTCTACAACAACATTTGTAGCTAGGCTTGCATGTTTTGCAAACTCAGTCGCTACTTGAGCAGCAGAGGTAGCATTCTTAAATTTCATGTTCCAATTCTGCCTGCCAACAGAAAAATTACCATTACCACCTAAAAGAAATGATTGCCGATGTTCCAACCTTTCATCCTTGAAAACTAAGTGGCATGAACCATAATCATCAACTCAATATTGCCTTGAAAGTTCTAAAATAGCTCTGGCAGCTAGGCTTGCATGTTCTGCAAACTCGGCCGCTGATTGAATAGCAATGGTAGCATCCTTAAATTTCATGTTCCAATTCTGCCTGCCAATAGAAAATTACCATTACCATCTCAAGGAAATGATTGCCCATGTTCCAACCTTTAATCCTTGAAACCTAAGTGGCATGAACCATCATCATCAACACAATACTTCCTTGAAAGTTCTCCAACAGCTCTGGCAGCTAGGCTTGCATGTTCTCCAAACTCAGCCGTTGCTTAAGCAGCAGAGGTAGCATCCTTAAATTTCATGTTCTAATTATGCCTGCCAATAGAAAAATTACCATTACCATCTCCAGGAAATGATTGCCAACGTTCCAACCTTTCATCCATGAAACCTAAGTGGAATGAACCACCATCATCAACACAATATTGCCTTGAAAGTTCTACAACAGCTCTGGTTGCTAGGCTTGCATATTCTCCAAAATCAGCCGTTGCTTGAGCAGCAGAGGTAGCATCCTTAAATTTCATGTTCCAATTCTGCCTGCCAATAGAAAATTTACCATCTCCAGGAAATGATTGCCCATGTTCTAACCTTTTATCCTTGAAACTTAAGTGGAATGAACCACCATAATCAACACAATATTGAATTGAAAGTTCTACAACAGCTCTGGCAGCTAGGCTTACATGTTCTGCAAAATCAGCCGCTGCTTGAGCACCAGAGGTAGCATCCTTAAATTTCAAATTCCAATACTGCCTGCCAAAAGAAAAATTACCATTACCATCTCAAGGAAATGATTGCCCATATTCCAACCTTTCATCCTTGAAACCTAAGTGGCATGAACCACCATCATCAACACAATATTGCCTTGAAAGTTCTCCAACAGCTCTGGCAGTTAGGCTTGCATATTTTCCAAAATCAGCCGCTGCTTGAGCAGTAGAGGTAGCATCCTTAAATTTTATGTTCCAATACTGCTTGAGCAGTATAGGGATATGAAATTTAAGGATGCTACCTCTGCTGCTCAAGCAGCGGCTGAGTTTGGAGAACATGCAAGCCTAGCTGCCATAGTTGTTGTAGAACTTTCAAGGCAATATTGTGTTGATGATGGTGGTTCATGCCACTTTGGTTTCAAGGATAAAAGGTTGGAACATCGGCAATCATTTCCTTGAGATGGTAATTGTAATTTTTCTATTGGCAGGCAGTATTGGAACATGAAATTTAAGGATGTTACCTCTGCTGCTCAAGCAGCGGCTTAGTTTGCAGAACATGCAAGCCTAGCTGCCAGAGCTGTTGTAGAAACTTTCAAGGAAATATTGTGTTGATGATGATGGTTCATGCCACTTAGGTTTCAAGGATGAAAGGTTGGAACATGGGCAATAATTTCCTTGAGATGGTAATGGTAATTTTTCTATTGGCAGGCAGTATTGGAACATGAAATTTAAGGAAGCTACCTCTGCTGCTCAATCAGCGGCTTAGTTTGGAGAATATACAAGCCTAGCTGCCAGAGCTGTTGGAGAACTTTCAAGGCAATATTGTGTTGATGATGGTAGTTCATGCCACTTAGGTTTCAAGGATGAAAGGTTGGAACATGGGCAATCATTTCCTTGAGATGGTAATGGTAATTTTTCTATTGGCAGGCAGTATTGGAATATGAAATTTAAGGATGCTACCTCTGCTGCTCAAGCAGCGGCTGAGTTTGCAGAACATGCAAGCCTAGCTGCCAGAGCTGTTGTAGAACTTTTAAAGCAATATTGTGTTGAGGATGGTGGTTCATGCTAGTTAGGTTTCTAGGATGAAATGTTGGAACATGGGCAATCATTTCCTTGAGATGGAAATGGTAATTTTTCTATTGGCAAGCAGTATTGGAATATGAAATTTAAGGATGCTACCTCTGCTGCTCAAGCAGTGGCGGAGTTTGCAGAACATTCAAGCCTAGCAGCCAGAGCTATTGTAGAACTTTCAAGTAAATATTGTGTTGATGATGATGGTTCATGCCACTTAGGTTTCAAGGATGAAAGGTTGGAACATGGGCAATAATTTCCTTGAGATGGTAATGGTAATTTTTCTATTGGCAAGCAGTATTGGAACATGAAATTTAAGGATGCTACCTCTGCTGCTCAATCAGCGGCTTATTTTGGAGAATATGCAAGCCTAGCTGCCAGAGTTGTTGTAGAACTTTTAAAGCAATATTGTGTTGAGGATGGTGGTTCATGCTAGTTAGGTTTCTAGGATGAATTGTTGGAACATGGGCAATCATTTCCTTGAGATGGAAATGGTAATTTTTCTATTGGCAAGCAGTATTGGAATATGAAATTTAAGGATGCTACCTCTGCTGCTCAAGCAGTGGCTGAGTTTGCAGAACATGCAAGCCTAGCAGCCAGAGCTATTGTAGAACTTTCAAGTCAATATTGTGTTGATGATGGTGGTTCATACCACTTAGGTTTCAAGGATGAAAGGTTGGAACATAGGCAATCATATCCTGGAGATGGTAATGGTAATATTTCTATTGGCAGGCACAATTGGAACATGAAATTTAAGGATGCTACCTCTGCTGCTCAAGCAGCGGCTGAGTTTGCAGAACATGCAAGCCTAGCTGCCAGAGCTGTTGTAGAACTTTCAAGGCAATATTGAGTTGATGATGGTGGTTCATGCCACTTCGGTTTCAAGGAGGAAAGGTTGGAACATAGGCAAGCATTTCCTGGAGATGGTATTTTTAATTTTTCTGTTGGCAAGCAGAATTGCAACAAGAAATTTAAGGATGCTACCTCTGTTGCTCAAGTAGCGGCTGAGTTGGGAGAACATGCAAGCCTAGCTGCCAGAGCTGTTGGAGAACTTTCAAGGCAATATTGTGTTGATGATGGTGGTTCATGCCACTTAGGTTTCAAGGATAAAAGGTTGGAACATGGGCAATCCTTTCCTGGAGATGGTAATGGTAATTGTTCTGTTGGCAAGCAGAATTGGAACATGATATTTAAGGATGCCACCTCTGCTAGATGAGTTTGTAGAACATGCAAGCCTAGCTGCCAGAGCTGTTGTAGAACTTTCAAGGCAATATTGAGTTGATGATGGTGGTTCATGCCACTTAGGTTTCAAGGATGAAAGGTTGGAACATGGGCAAGCATTTCGTGGAGATGGTAATGTTAATTTTTCCGTTGGCAGGCAGAATTGGAACGTGAAATTTAAGGATGCTACCTCTGCTGCTCAAGTAGCGACTGAGTTTGCAGAACATGCAAGCCTAGCTACAAAAGTTATCGTAGAACATTCAAGGTAATATTGAGTTGATGATGGTGGTTCACGCTACTTAGGTTTCAAGGATGAAAGGTTGGAACAAGGGCAAGCATTTCCTGGAGATGGTAATGTTAATTTTTCTGTTGGCAAGCAGAATTGGAACATGAAATTTAAGGATGCTACCTCTGCTGCTCAAGCAGCTGCTGAGTTTGCAGAACATGCAAGCCTAGTAGCCAGAGCTATTGTAGAACTTTTAAGGCAATATTGTGTTGATGATGGTTGTTCATGCTACTTAGGTTTCAAGGATGAAAGGTTGGAACATGGGCAAGCATTTCCTGGAGATAGTATTTTTAATTTTTCTGTTGTCAAGCAGAATTGGAACAAGAAATTTAAGGATGCTACCTCTGGTTGCTCAAGCAGCGGCTGAGTTTGGAGAACATGCAAGCCTAGCTGCCATAGCTGTTGGAGAACTTTCAAAGCAATATTGTGTTGATGATGGTGGTTCATGCCACTTAGGTTTCAAGGATAAAAGGTTGGAACATGGGCAATCATTTCCTGGAGATGGTAATGGTAATTGTGCTGTTGGCAGGCAGAATTGGAACATGAAATTTATGGATTCTACCTCTGCTGCTCAAGCAGCGGCTGAGTTGGGAGAACATGCAAGCCTAGCTGCCAGAGCTGTTTGAGAACTTTCAAGGCAATATTGTGTTGATTATGGTGGTTCATGCCACTTAGGTTTCAAGGATGATAGGTTGGAACATGGGCAAGCATTTCGTGGAGATGGTAATGTTAATTTTTCTGTTGGCAGGCAGAATTGGAACGTGAAATTTAAGGATGCTACCTCTGCTGCTCAAGTAGCGACTGAGTTTCTAGAACATGCAAGCCTAGCTACAAAAGTTATTGTATAACATTCAAGGTAATATTGAGTTGATGATGGTGGTTCACGCTACTTAGGTTTCAAGGATGAAAGGTTGGAACATGGGCAAGCATTTCCTGGAGATGGTAATGTTAATTTTTCTGTTGGCAAGCAGAATTGGAACATGAAATTTAAGGATGCTACCTCTGTTGCTCAAGCAGCTGCTGAGTTTGCAGAACATGCTAGCCTAGCAGTCAGAGCTGTTGTAGAACTTTCAAGGCAATAATGTGTTGATTATGGTGGTTCATGCCACTTAGGTTTCAAGGATAAAAGGTTGGAACATGGGCAATCATTTACTGGAGATGGTAATTGTAATTGTGCTGTTGGCAGGCAGAATTGGAACATGAAATTTACGGATTCTACCTCTGCTGCTCAAGCAGCGGCTGAGTTGGGAGAACATGCAAGCCTAGCTGCCATAGCTGTTGGAGAACTTTCAAAGCAATATTGTATTGATGATGGTGGTTCATGCCACTTAGGTTTCAAGGATAAAAGCTTGGAACATGGGCAATCATTTCCTGGAGATGGTAATGGTAATTGTGTTGTTGGCAGGCAGTATTGGAACATGAAATTTATGGATTCTACCTCTGCTGCTCAAGCAGCGGCTGAGTTGGGAGAACATGCAAGCCTAGCTGCCAGAGCTGTTGGAGAACTTTCAAGGCAATATTGTGTTGATTATGGTGGTTCATGCCACTTAGGTTTCAAGGATGATAGGTTGGAACATGGGCAAGCATTTCGTGGAGATGGTAAGGTTAATTTTTCTGTTGGCAGGCAGAATTGGAACGTGAAATTTAAGGATGCTACCTCTGCTGCTCAAGTAGCGACTGAGTTTCCAAAACATGCAAGCCTAGCTACAAAAGTTGTTGTAGAACATTCAAGGTAATATTGAGTTGATGATGGTGGTTCACGCTACTTAGGTTTCAAGGATGAAAGGTTGGAACATGGGCAAGCATTTCCTGGAGATGGTAATGTTAATTTTTCTGTTGGCAAGCAGAATTGGAACATGAAATTTAAGGATGCTACCTCTGTTGCTCAAGCAGCTGCTGAGTTTGCAGAACATGCAAGCCTAGCTGCCATAGCTGTTGGAGAACTTTCAAAGCAATATTGTGTTGATGATGGTGGTTCATGCCACTTAGGTTTCAAGGATAAAAGGTTGGAACATGGGCAATCATTTCCTGCAGATGGTAATGGTAATTGTGCTGTTGGCAGGCAGAATTGGAACATGAAATTTATGGATTCTACCTCAGCTGCTCAAGCAGCGGCTGAGTTGGGAGAACATGCAAGCCTAGCTGCCAGAGCTGTTGGAGAACTTTCAAGGCAATATTGTGTTGATTATGGTGGTTCATGCCACTTAGGTTTCAAGGATGATAGGTTGGAACATGGGCAAGCATTTCGTGGAGATGGTAATGTTAATTTTTCTGTTGGCAGGCAGAATTGGAACGTGAAATTTAAGGATGCTACCTCTGCTGCTCAAGTAGCGACTGAGTTTCCAGAACATGCAAGCCTAGCTACAAAAGTTGTTGTAGAACATTCAAGGTAATATTGAGTTGATGATGGTGGTTCACGCTACTTAGGTTTCAAGGATGAAAGGTTGGAACATGGGCAAGCATTTCCTGGAGATGGTAATGTTAATTTTTCTGTTGGCAAGCAGAATTGGAACATGAAATTTAAGGATGCTACCTCTGTTGCTCAAGCAGCTGCTGAGTTTGCAGAACATGCAAGCCTAGCTGCCAGAGCTATTGTAGAACTTTTAAGGCAATATTGTGTTGATGATGGTGGTTCATTCCACTTAGGTTTCAAGGATGAAAGGTTGGAACATGGGCAATCATTTCCTTGAGATGGTAATGGTAATTTTTCTATTGGCAGGCAATATTGGAATATGAAATTTAAGTATGCTACCTCTGCTGCTCAAGAAGCTGCTGAGTTTGCAGAACATGCAAGCCTAGCTACCAGAGCTGTTGTAGAACTTATAAGTCAATATTGTGTTGAGGATGGTGGTTCATGCCAGTTAGGTTTCAAGGATGAAAGGTTGGAACATGGGCAATCATTTCCTTGAGATGGTAATGGTAATTTTTCTATTGGCAAGCAGTATTGGAATATGAAATTTAAGGATGCTACCTCTCCTGCTCAAGCAGCGGCTGAGTTTGCAGAACATGCAAGCCTAGCAGTCAGAGCTGTTGTAGAACTTTCAAGGCAATAATGTGTTGATTATGGTGGTTCATGCCACTTAGGTTTCAAGGATAAAAGGTTGGAACATGGGCAATCATTTACTGGAGATGGTAATGGTTATTGTGTTGTTGGAAGGCAGAATTGGAACATGAAATTTACGGATTCTATCTCTGCTGCTCAAGCAGCGGCTGAGTTGGGAGAACATGCAAGCCTAGCTGCCAGAGCTGTTGGAGAACTTTCAAGGCAATATTGTTTTGATTATGGTGGTTCATGCCACTTAGGTTTCAAGGATAAAAGGTTGGAACATGGGCAATCATTTCTTGGAGATGGTAATGGTAATTGTTCTGTTGGCAAGCAGAATTGGAACATGATATTTAAGGATGCCACCTCTGCTAGCTGAGTTTGTAGAATATGCAAGCCTAGCTGCCAGAGCTGTTGTAGAACTTTCAAGGCAATATTGAGTTGATGATGGTGGTTCATGCCACTTAGGTTTCAAGGATGAAAGGTTGGAACATGGGCAAGCATTTCGTGGAGATGGTAATGTTAATTTTTCTGTTGGCAGGCAGAATTGTAACGTGAAATTTAAGGATGCTACCTCTGCTGCTCAAGTAGCGACTGAGTTGGCAAAACATGCAAGCCTAGCTACAAAAGCAGTTGTAGAACATTCAAGTTAATATTGAGTTGATGATGGTGGTTCACGCTACTTAGGTTTCAAGGATGAAAGGTTGGAACATGGGCAAGCATTTCCTGGAGATGGTAATGTTAATTTTTCTGTTGGCAAGCAGAATTGGAACATGAAATTTAAGGATGCTACCTCTGCTGCTCAAGCAGCTGCTGAGTTTGGAGAACATGCAAGGCTAGCTGCCAGAGCTATTTTTAGAACTTTTAAGGCAATATTGTGTTGATGATGGTGGTTCATTCCACTTAGGTTTCAAGGATGAAAGGTTGGAACATGGGCAATCATTTCCTTGAGATGGTAATGGTAATTTTTCTATTGGCAGGCAGTATTGGAATATGAAATTTAAGTATGCTACCTCTGCTGCTCAAGAAGCTGCTGAGTTTGCAGAACATGCAAGCCTAGCTACCAGAGCTGTTGTAGAACTTATAAGGCAATATTGTGTTGAGGATGGTGGTTCATGCCAGTTAGGTTTCAAGGATGAAAGGTTGGAACATGGGCAATCATTTCCTGGAGATGGTAATGGTAATTGTGCTGTTGGCTGGCAGAATTGGAACATGAAATTTAAGGATTCTACCTCTGCTGCTCAAGCAGCGGCTGAGTTGGGAGAACATGCAAGCCTAGCAGTCAGAGCTGTTGTAGAACTTTCAAGGCAATATTGAGTTGAGGATGGTGGTTCATGCCAGTTAGGTTTCAAGGATGAAAGGTTGGAACATGGGCAATCATTTCCTGGAGATGGTAATGGTAATTGTGCTGTTGGCAGGCAGAATTGGAACATGAAATTTAAGGATTCTACCTCTGCTGCTCAAGCAGCGGCTGAGTTGGGAGAACATGCAAGCCTAGCTGCCAGAGCTGTTGGAGAACTTTTTAGGCAATATTGTGTTGATGATGGTGGTTCATGCCACTTAGGTTTCAAGGATAAAAGGTTGGAACATGGGCAATCATTTCCTGGAGATGGTAATGGTAATTGTTCTGTTGGCAAGCAGAATGGAACATGATATTTAAGGATGCCACCTCTGCTAGCTGAGTTTGTAGAACATGCAAGCCTAGCTGCCAGAGCTGTTGTAGAACTTTGAAGGCAATATTGAGTTGATGATGGTGGTTCATGCCACTTAGGTTTCAAGGATGAAAGGTTGGAATATGGGCAAGCATATCGTGGAGATGGTAATGATAATTTTTCTGTTGGCAGGCAGAATTGGAATGTGAAATTTAAGGATGCTACCTCTGCTGCTCAAGTAGCGACTTAGTTTGCAGAACATGCAAGCCTAGCTACAAAAGCTGTTGTAGAACATTCAAGGTAATATTGAGTTGATGATGGTGGTTCACGCTACTTAGGTTTCAAGGATGAATGGTTGGAACATGGGCAAGCATTTCCTGGAGATGGTAATGTTAATTTTTCTGTTGGCAAGCAGAATTGGAACATGAAATTTAAGGATGCTACCTCTGTAGCTCAAGCAGCTACTGAGTTTGCAGAACATGCAAGCCTAGCTGCCAGAGCTGTTGTAGAACTTATAAGGCAATATTGTGTTGAGGATGGTGGTTCATGCCAGTTAGGTTTCAAGGATGAAAGGTTGGAACATGGGCAATCATTTCCTGGAGATGGTAATGGTAATTGTGCTGTTGGCTGGCAGAATTGGAACATGAAATTTAAGGATTCTACCTCTGCTGCTCAAGCAGCGGCTGAGTTGGGAGAACATGCAAGCCTAGCAGTCAGAGCTGTTGTAGAACTTTCAAGGCAATATTGAGTTGAGGATGGTGGTTCATGCCAGTTAGGTTTCAAGGATGAAAGGTTGGAACATGGGCAATCATTTCCTGGAGATGGTAATGGTAATTGTTCTGTTGGCAAGCAGAATGGAACATGATATTTAAGGATGCCACCTCTGCTAGCTGAGTTTGTAGAACATGCAAGCCTAGCTGCCAGAGCTGTTGTAGAACTTTGAAGGCAATATTGAGTTGATGATGGTGGTTCATGCCACTTAGGTTTCAAGGATGAAAGGTTGGAATATGGGCAAGCATATCGTGGAGATGGTAATGATAATTTTTCTGTTGGCAGGCAGAATTGGAATGTGAAATTTAAGGATGCTACCTCTGCTGCTCAAGTAGCGACTTAGTTTGCAGAACATGCAAGCCTAGCTACAAAAGCTGTTGTAGAACATTCAAGGTAATATTGAGTTGATGATGGTGGTTCACGCTACTTAGGTTTCAAGGATGAATGGTTGGAACATGGGCAAGCATTTCCTGGAGATGGTAATGTTAATTTTTCTGTTGGCAAGCAGAATTGGAACATGAAATTTAAGGATGCTACCTCTGTAGCTCAAGCAGCTACTGAGTTTGCAGAACATGCAAGCCTAGCTGCCAGAGCTATTTTTAGAACTTTTAAGGCAATATTGTGTTGATGATGGTGGTTCATTCCACTTAGCTTTCAAGGATGAAAGGTTGGAACATGGGCAATCATTTCCTTGAGATGGTAATGGTAATTTTTCTATTGGCAGGCAGTATTGGAATATGAAATTTAAGTATGCTACCTCTGCTGCTCAAGAAGCTGCTGAGTTTGCAGAACATGCAAGCCTAGCTACCAGAGCTGTTGTAGAACTTATAAGTCAATATTGTGTTGAGGATGGTGGTTCATGCCAGTTAGGTTTCAAGGATGAAAGGTTGGAACATGGGCAATCATTTCCTTGAGATGGTAATGGTAATTTTTCTATTGGCAAGCAGTATTGGAATATGAAATTTAAGGATGCTACCTCTCCTGCTCAAGCAGCGGCTGAGTTTGCAGAACATGCAAGCCTAGCAGTCAGAGCTGTTGTAGAACTTTCAAGGCAATAATGTGTTGATTATGGTGGTTCATGCCACTTAGGTTTCAAGGATAAAAGGTTGGAACATGGGCAATCATTTACTGGAGATGGTAATGGTTATTGTGTTGTTGGAAGGCAGAATTGGAACATGAAATTTACGGATTCTATCTCTGCTGCTCAAGCAGCGGCTGAGTTGGGAGAACATGCAAGCCTAGCTGCCAGAGCTGTTGGAGAACTTTCAAGGCAATATTGTTTTGATTATGGTGGTTCATGCCACTTAGGTCTCAAGGATAAAAGGTTGGAACATGGGCAATCATTTCTTGGAGATGGTAATGGTAATTGTTCTGTTGGCAAGCAGAATTGGAACATGATATTTAAGGATACCACCTCTGCTAGCTGAGTTTGTAGAATATGCAAGCCTAGCTGCCAGAGCTGTTGTAGAACTTTCAAGGCAATATTGAGTTGATGATGGTGGTTCATGCCACTTAGGTTTCAAGGATGAAAGGTTGGAACATGGGCAAGCATTTCGTGGAGATGGTAATGTTAATTTTTCTGTTGGCAGGCAGAATTGTAACGTGAAATTTAAGGATGCTACCTCTGCTGCTCAAGTAGCGACTGAGTTGGCAAAACATGCAAGCCTAGCTACAAAAGCAGTTGTAGAACATTCAAGTTAATATTGAGTTGATGATGGTGGTTCACGCTACTTAGGTTTCAAGGATGAAAGGTTGGAACATGGGCAAGCATTTCCTGGAGATGGTAATGTTAATTTTTCTGTTGGCAAGCAGAATTGGAACATGAAATTTAAGGATGCTACCTCTGCTGCTCAAGCAGCTGCTGAGTTTGGAGAACATGCAAGGCTAGCTGCCAGAGCTATTTTTAGAACTTTTAAGGCAATATTGTGTTGATGATGGTGGTTCATTCCACTTAGGTTTCAAGGATGAAAGGTTGGAACATGGGCAATCATTTCCTTGAGATGGTAATGGTAATTTTTCTATTGGCAGGCAGTATTGGAATATGAAATTTAACTATGCTACCTCTGCTGCTCGAGAAGCTGCTGAGTTTGCAGAACATGCAAGCCTAGCTACCAGAGCTGTTGTAGAACTTATAAGGCAATATTGTGTTGAGGATGGTGGTTCATGCCAGTTAGGTTTCAAGGATGAAAGGTTGGAACATGGGCAATCATTTCCTGGAGATGGTAATGGTAATTGTGCTGTTGGCTGGCAGAATTGGAACATGAAATTTAAGGATTCTACCTCTGCTGCTCAAGCAGCGGCTGAGTTGGGAGAACATGCAAGCCTAGCAGTCAGAGCTGTTGTAGAACTTTCAAGGCAATATTGAGTTGAGGATGGTGGTTCATGCCAGTTAGGTTTCAAGGATGAAAGGTTGGAACATGGGCAATCATTTCCTGGAGATGGTAATGGTAATTGTGCTGTTGGCAGGCAGAATTGGAACATGAAATTTAAGGATTCTACCTCTGCTGCTCAAGCAGCGGCTGAGTTGGGAGAACATGCAAGCCTAGCTGCCAGAGCTGTTGGAGAACTTTTTAGGCAATATTGTGTTGATGATGGTGGTTCATGCCACTTAGGTTTCAAGGATAAAAGGTTGGAACATGGGCAATCATTTCCTGGAGATGGTAATGGTAATTGTTCTGTTGGCAAGCAGAATGGAACATGATATTTAAGGATGCCACCTCTGCTAGCTGAGTTTGTAGAACATGCAAGCCTAGCTGCCAGAGCTGTTGTAGAACTTTGAAGGCAATATTGAGTTGATGATGGTGGTTCATGCCACTTAGGTTTCAAGGATGAAAGGTTGGAATATGGGCAAGCATATCGTGGAGATGGTAATGATAATTTTTCTGTTGGCAGGCAGAATTGGAATGTGAAATTTAAGGATGCTACCTCTGCTGCTCAAGTAGCGACTTAGTTTGCAGAACATGCAAGCCTAGCTACAAAAGCTGTTGTAGAACATTCAAGGTAATATTGAGTTGATGATGGTGGTTCACGCTACTTAGGTTTCAAGGATGAATGGTTGGAACATGGGCAAGCATTTCCTGGAGATGGTAATGTTAATTTTTCTGTTGGCAAGCAGAATTGGAACATGAAATTTAAGGATGCTACCTCTGCAGCTCAAGCAGCTACTGAGTTTGCAGAACATGCAAGCCTAGCTGCCAGAGCTATTTTTAGAACTTTTAAGGCAATATTGTGTTGATGATGGTGGTTCATTCCACTTAGCTTTCAAGGATGAAAGGTTGGAACATGGGCAATCATTTCCTTGAGATGGTAATGGTAATTTTTCTATTGGCAGGCAGTATTGGAATATGAAATTTAAGTATGCTACCTCTGCTGCTCAAGAAGCTGCTGAGTTTGCAGAACATGCAAGCCTAGCTGCCAGAGCTGTTGTAGAACTTATAAGGCAATATTGTGTTGAGGATGGTGGTTCATGCCAGTTAGGTTTCAAGGATGAAAGGTTGGAACATGGGCAATCATTTCCTGGAGATGGTAATGGTAATTGTGCTGTTGGCAGGCAGAATTGGAACATGAAATTTAAGGATTCTACCTCTGCTGCTCAAGCAGCGGCTGAGTTGGGAGAACATGCAAGCCTAGCTGCCAGAGCTGTTGTAGAACTTTCAAGGCAATATTGAGTTGAGGATGGTGGTTCATGCCAGTTAGGTTTCAAGGATGAAAGGTTGGAACATGGGCAATCATTTCCTGGAGATGGTAATGGTAATTGTGCTGTTGGCAGGCAGAATTGGAACATGAAATTTAAGGATTCTACCTCTGCTGCTCAAGCAGCGGCTGAGTTGGGAGAACATGCAAGCCTAGCTGCCAGAGCTGTTGGAGAACTTTTTAGGCAATATTGTGTTGATGATGGTGGTTCATGCCACTTAGGTTTCAAGGATAAAAGGTTGGAACATGGGCAATCATTTCCTGGAGATGGTAATGGTAATTGTTCTGTTGGCAAGAAGAATTAGAACATGATATTTAAGGATGCCACCTCTGCTAGCTGAGTTTGTAGAACATGCAAGCCTAGCTGCCAGAGCTGTTGTAGAATTTTCAAGGCAATATTGAGTTGATGATGATGGTTCATGCCACTTAGGTTTCAAGGATGAAAGGTTGGAACATGGGCAAGCATATCGTGGAGATGGTAATGATAATTTTTCTGTTGGCAGGCAGAATTGGAACGTGAAATTTAAGGATGCTACCTCTGCTGCTGAAGTAGCGACTGAGTTTGCAGAACATGCAAGCCTAGCTACAAAAGCTGTTGTAGAACATTCAAGGTAATATTGAGTTGATGATGGTGGTTCACGCTACTTAGGTTTCAAGGATGAAAGGTTGGAACATGGGCAAGCATTTCCTGGAGATGGTAATGTTAATTTTTCTGTTGGCAAGCAGAATTGGAACATGAAATTTAAGGATGCTACCTCTGCTGCTCAAGCAGCTACTGAGTTTGCAGAACATACAAGCCTAGCTGCCAGAGCTATTGTAGAACTTTTAAGGCAATATTGTGTTGATGATGGTGGTTCATTCCACTTAGGTTTCAAGGATGAAAGGTTGGAACATGGGCAATCATTTCCTTGAGATGGTAATGGTAATTTTTCTATTGGCAGGCAGTATTGGAATATGAAATTTAAGTATGCTACCTCTGCTGCTCAAGAAGCTGCTGAGTTTGCAGAACATGCAAGCCTAGCTACCAGAGCTGTTGTAGAACTTATAAGGCAATATTGTGTTGAGGATGGTGGTTCATGCCAGTTAGGTTTCAAGGATGAAAGGTTGGAACATGGGCAATCATTTCCTGGAGATGGTAATGGTAATTGTGCTGTTGGCAGGCAGAATTGGAACATGAAATTTAAGGATTCTACCTCTGCTGCTCAAGCAGCGGCTGAGTTGGGAGAACATGCAAGCCTAGCAGCTAGAGCTGTTGTAGAACTTTCAAGGAAATATTGAGTTGAGGATGGTGGTTCATGCCAGTTAGGTTTCAAGGATGAAAGGTTGGAAAATGGGCAATCATTTCCAGGAGATGGTAATGGTAATTGTGCTGTTGGCAGGCAGAATTGGAACATGAAATTTAAGGATTCTACCTCTGCTGCTCAAGCATCGGCTGAGTTGGGAGAACATGCAAGCCTAGCTGCCAGAGCTGTTGGAGAACTTTTTAGGCAATATTGTGTTGATGATGGTGGTTCATGCCACTTAGGTTTCAAGGATAAAAGGTTGGAACATGGGCAATCATTTCCTGGAGATGGTAATGGTAATTGTTCTGTTGGCAAGCAGAATTGGAACATGATATTTAAGGATGCCACCTCTGCTAGCTGAGTTTGTAGAACATGCAAGCCTAGCTGCCAGAGCTGTTGTAGAACTTTCAAGGCAATATTGAGTTGATGATGGTGGTTCATGCCACTTAGGTTTCAAGGATGAAAGGTTGGAACATGGGCAAGCATATCGTGGAGATGGTAATGTTAATTTTTCTGTTGGCAGGCAGAATTGGAACGTGAAATTTAAGGATGCTACCTCTGCTGCTCAAGTAGTGACTGAGTTTGCAGAACATGCAAGCCTAGCTACAAAAGCTGTTGTAGAACATTCAAGGTAATATTGAGTTGATGATGGTGGTTCACGCTACTTAGGTTTCAAGGATGAAAGGTTGGAACATGGGCAAGCATTTCCTGGAGATGGTAATGTTAATTTTTCTATTGGCAAGCATAATTGGAACATGAAACTTAAGGATGCTACCTCTGCTGCTTAAGTAGCTACTGAGTTTGCAGAACATGCAAGCCTAGCTGCCAGAGCTATTGTAGAACTTTTAAGGCAATATTGTGTTGATGATGGTGGTTCATTCCACTTAGGTTTCAAGGATGAAAGGTTGGAACATGGGCAATCATTTCCTTGAGATGGTAATGGTAATTTTTCTATTGGCAGGCAGTATTGGAATATGAAATTTAAGTATGCTACCTCTGCTGCTCAAGAAGCTGCTGAGTTTTCAGAACATGCAAGCCTAGCTACCAGAGCTGTTGTAGAACTTATAAGCCAATATTGTGTTAAGGATGGTGGTTCATGCCAGTTAGGTTTCAAGGATGAAATGTTGGAACATGGGCAATCATTTCCTTGAGATGGTAATGGTAATTTTTCTATTGGCAAGCAGTATTGGAACATGAAATTTAAGGATGCTACCTCTGCTGCTCAAGCAGCTTATGAGTTTGCAGAACATGCAAGCCTAGCTGCCAGAGCTATTTTTCGAACCTTTAAGGCAATATTGTGTTGATGATGGTGGTTCATTCCACTTAGGTTTCAAGGATGAAAGGTTGGAACATGGGCAATCATTTCCTTGAGATGGTAATGGTAAATTTTCTATTGGCAGGCAGTATTGGAATATGAAATTTAAGTATGCTACCTCTGCTGCTCAAGAAGCTGCTGAGTTTTCAGAACATGCAAGCCTAGCTACCAGAGCTGTTGTAGAACTTATAAGTCAATATTGTGTTGAGGATGGTGGTTCATGCCAGTTAGGTTTCAAGGATGAAAGGTTGGAACATGGGCAATCATTTCCTGGAGATGGTAATGGTAATTGTGCTGTTGGCAGGCAGAATTGGAACATGAAATTTAAGGATTCTACCTCTGCTGCTCAAGCAGCGGCTGAGTTGGGAGAACATGCAAGCCTAGCAGCTAGAGCTGTTGTAGAACTTTCAAGGAAATATTGAGTTGAGGATGGTGGTTCATGCCAGTTAGGTTTCAAGGATGAAAGGTTGGAAAATGGGCAATCATTTCCAGGAGATGGTAATGGTAATTGTGCTGTTGGCAGGCAGAATTGGAACATGAAATTTAAGGATTCTACCTCTGCTGCTCAAGCATCGGCTGAGTTGGGAGAACATGCAAGCCTAGCTGCCAGAGCTGTTGGAGAACTTTTTAGGCAATATTGTGTTGATGATGGTGGTTCATGCCACTTAGGTTTCAAGGATAAAAGGTTGGAACATGGGCAATCATTTCCTGGAGATGGTAATGGTAATTGTTCTGTTGGCAAGCAGAATTGGAACATGATATTTAAGGATGCCACCTCTGCTAGCTGAGTTTGTAGAACATGCAAGCCTAGCTGCCAGAGCTGTTGTAGAACTTTCAAGGCAATATTGAGTTGATGATGGTGGTTCATGCCACTTAGGTTTCAAGGATGAAAGGTTGGAACATGGGCAAGCATATCGTGGAGATGGTAATGTTAATTTTTCTGTTGGCAGGCAGAATTGGAACGTGAAATTTAAGGATGCTACCTCTGCTGCTCAAGTAGTGACTGAGTTTGCAGAACATGCAAGCCTAGCTACAAAAGCTGTTGTAGAACATTCAAGGTAATATTGAGTTGATGATGGTGGTTCACGCTACTTAGGTTTCAAGGATGAAAGGTTGGAACATGGGCAAGCATTTCCTGGAGATGGTAATGTTAATTTTTCTATTGGCAAGCAGAATTGGAACATGAAACTTAAGGATGCTACCTCTGCTGCTTAAGTAGCTACTGAGTTTGCAGAACATGCAAGCCTAGCTGCCAGAGCTATTGTAGAACTTTTAAGGCAATATTGTGTTGATGATGGTGGTTCATTCCACTTAGGTTTCAAGGATGAAAGGTTGGAACATGGGCAATCATTTCCTTGAGATGGTAATGGTAATTTTTCTATTGGCAGGCAGTATTGGAATATGAAATTTAAGTATGCTACCTCTGCTGCTCAAGAAGCTGCTGAGTTTTCAGAACATGCAAGCCTAGCTACCAGAGCTGTTGTAGAACTTATAAGCCAATATTGTGTTAAGGATGGTGGTTCATGCCAGTTAGGTTTCAAGGATGAAATGTTGGAACATGGGCAATCATTTCCTTGAGATGGTAATGGTAATTTTTCTATTGGCAAGCAGTATTGGAACATGAAATTTAAGGATGCTACCTCTGCTGCTCAAGCAGCTTATGAGTTTGCAGAACATGCAAGCCTAGCTGCCAGAGCTATTTTTCGAACCTTTAAGGCAATATTGTGTTGATGATGGTGGTTCATTCCACTTAGGTTTCAAGGATGAAAGGTTGGAACATGGGCAATCATTTCCTTGAGATGGTAATGGTAAATTTTCTATTGGCAGGCAGTATTGGAATATGAAATTTAAGTATGCTACCTCTGCTGCTCAAGAAGCTGCTGAGTTTTCAGAACATGCAAGCCTAGCTACCAGAGCTGTTGTAGAACTTATAAGTCAATATTGTGTTGAGGATGGTGGTTCATGCCAGTTAGGTTTCAAGGATGAAAGGTTGGAACATGGGCAATCATTTCCTTGAGATGGTAATGGTAATTTTTCTATTGGCAAGCAGTATTGGAACATGAAATTTAAGGATGCTACCTCTGCTGCTCAAGCAGCTGCTGAGTTAGCAGAACATGCAAGCCTAGCTGCCAGAGCTATTTTTCGAACCTTTAAGGCAATATTGTGTTGATGATGGTGGTTCATTCCACTTAGGTTTCAAGGATGAAAGGTTGGAACATGGGCAAGCATTTCCTGGAGATAGTATTTTTAATTTTTCTGTTGGCAAGTAGAATTGGAACAGGAAAATTAAGGATGCTACCTCTGCTGCTCAAGAAGCTGCTGAGTTTGCAGAACATGCAAGCCTAGCTGCCATAGCTGTTGGAGAACTTTCAAGGCAATATTGTGTTGATGATGGTGGTTCATGCCAGTTAGGTTTCAAGGATGAAAGGTTGGAACATGGGCAATCATATCCTGGAGATGGTAATGGTAATTGTGCTGTTGGCAGGCAGAATTGGAACATAAAATTTAAGGATTCTACCTCTGCTGCTCAAGCAGCGGCTGAGTTGGGAGAACATGTAATCCTAGCTGCCACAGCTGTTGTAGAACTTTCAAGGCAATATTGAGTTGAGGATGGTGGTTCATGCCAGTTAGGTTTCAAGGATGAAAGGTTGGAACATGGGCAATCATTTCCTGGAGATGGTAATGGTAATTGTGCTGTTGGCAGGCAGAATTGGAACATGAAATTTAAGGATTCTACCTCTGCTGCTCAAGCAGCGGCTGAGTTGGGAGAACATGCAAGCCTAGCTGCCAGAGCTGTTGGAGAACTTTCAAGTCAATATTGTGTTGATGATGGTGGTTCATGCCACTTAGGTTTCAAGGATAAAAGGTTGGAACATGGGCAATCATTTCCTGGAGATGGTAATGGTAATTGTTCTGTTGGCAAGCAGAATTGGAACATGATATTTAAGGATGCCACCTCTGCTAGCTGAGTTTGTAGAACATGCAAGCCTGGCTGCCAGAGCTGTTGTAGAACTTTCAAGGCAATATTGAGTTGATGATGGTGGTTCATGCCACTTAGGTTTCAAGGATGAAAGGTTGGAACATGGGCAAGCATTTCGTGGAGATGGTAATGTTAATTTTTCTGTTGGCAGGCAGAATTGGAACGTGAAATTTAAGGATGCTACCTCTGCTGCTCAAGTAGCGACTGAGTTTGCAGAACATGCAAGCCTAGCTACAAAAGCTGTTGTAGAACATTCAAGGTAATATTGAGTTGATGATGGTGGTTCACGCTACTTAGGTTTAAAGGATGAAAGGTTGGAACATGGGCAAGCATTTCCTGGAGATGGTAATGTTAATTTTTCTGTTGGCAAGCAGAATTGGAACATGAAACTTAAGGATGCTACCACTGCTGCTCAAGTATCTACTGAGTTTGCAGAACATGCAAGCCTAGCTGCCAGAGCTATTGTAGAACTTTTAAGGCAATATTGTGTTGATGATGGTGGTTCATTCCACTTAGGTTTCAAGGATGAAAGGTTGGAACATGGGCAATAATTTCCTTGAGATGGTAATGGTAATTTTTCTATTGGCAGGCAGTATTGGAATATGAAATTTAAGTATGCTACCTCTGCTGCTCAAGAAGCTGCTGAGTTTTCAGAACATGCAAGCCTAGCTACCAGAGCTGTTGTAGAACTTATAAGTCAATATTGTGTTGAGGATGGTGGTTCATGCCAGTTATGTTTCAAGGATTAAAGGTTGGAACATGGGCAATCATTTCCTTGAGATGGTAATGGTAATTTTTCTATTGGCAAGCAGTATTGGAACATGAAATTTAAGGATGCTACCTCTGCTGCTCAAGCAGCTGCTGAGTTTGCAGAACATGCAAGCCTAGCTGCCAGAGCTATTTTTCGAACCTTTAAGGCAATATTGTGTTGATGATGGTGGTTCATTCCACTTAGGTTTCAAGGATGAAAGGTTGGAACATGGGCAAGCATTTCCTGGAGATAGTATTTTTAATTTTTCTGTTGGCAAGTAGAATTGGAACATGAAAATTAAGGATGCTACCTCTGCTGCTTAAGAAGCTGCTGAGTTTGCAGAACATGCAAGCCTAGCTGCGATAGCTGTTGGAGAACTTTCAAGGCAATATTGTGTTGATGATGGTGGTTCATGCCAGTTAGGTTTCAAGGATGAAAGGTTGGAACATGGGCAATCATTTCCTGGAGATGGTAATGGTAATTGTGCTGTTGGCAGGCAGAATTGGAACATGAAATTTAAGGATTCTACCTCTGCTGCTCAAGCAGCGGCTGAGTTGGGAGAACATGTAATCCTAGCTGCCAGAGCTGTTGTAGAACTTTCAAGGCAATATTGTGTTGAGGGTGGTGGTTCATGCCAGTTAGGTTTCAAGGATGAAAGGTTGGAACATGGGCAATCATTTCCTGGAGATGGTAATGGTAATTGTGCTGTTGGCAGGCAGAATTGGAACATGAAATTTAAGGATTCTACCTCTGCTGCTCAAGCAGCGGCTGAGTTGGGAGAACATGCAAGCCTAGCTGCCAGAGCTGTTGGAGAACTTTCAAGTCAATATTGTGTTGATGATGGTGGTTCATGCCACTTAGGTTTCAAGGATAAAAGGTTGGAACATGGGCAATCATTTTCTAGAGATGGTAATGGTAATTGTTCTGTTGGCAAGCAGAATTGGATCATGATATTTAAGGATGCCACCTCTGCTAGCTGAGTTTGTAGAACATGCAAGCCTAGCTGCCAGAGCTGTTGTAGAACTTTCAAGGCAATATTGAGTTGATGATGGTGGTTCATGCCACTTAGGTTTCAAGGATGAAAGGTTGGAACATGGGCAAGCATTTCGTGGAGATGGTAATGTTAATTTTTCTGTTGGCAGGCAGAATTGGAACGTGAAATTTAAGGATGCTACCTCTGCTGCTCAAGTAGCGACTAAGTTTGCAGAACATGCAAGCCTAGCTACAAAAGCTGTTGTAGAACATTCAAGGTAATATTGAGTTGATGATGGTGGTTCACGCTACTTAGGTTTAAAGGATGAAAGGTTGGGACATGGGCAAGCATTTCCTGGAGATGGTAATGTTAATTTTTCTGTTGGCAAGCAGAATTGGAACATGAAACTTAAGGATGCTACCTCTGCTGCTCAAGTATCTACTGAGTTTGCAGAACATGCAAGCCTAGCTGCCAGAGCTATTGTAGAACTTTTAAGGCAATATTGTGTTGATGATGGTGGTTCATTCCACTTAGGTTTCAAGGATGAAAGGTTGGAACATGGTCAATAATTTCCTTGAGATGGTAATGGTAATTTTTCTATTGGCAGGCAATATTGGAATATGAAATTTAAGTATGATACCTCTGCTGCTCAAGAAGCTGCTGAGTTTGCAGAACATGCAAGCCTAGCTACCAGAGCTGTTGTAGAACTTATAAGTCAATATTGTGTTGAGGATGATGGTTCATGCCAGTTAGGTTTCAAGGATGAAAGGTTGGAACTTGGGCAAGCATTTCCTGGAGATGGTAATGTTAATTTTTCTATTGGTAGGCAGAATTGGAACATGAAATTTAAGGATGCTACCTCTGCTGCTCAAGCAGCGGCTGAGTTTGCAGAACATAAAAGCCTAGATGCTTGAGCTGTTGTAGGATTTTCAAGGCAATATTATGTTGATGATGGTGGCTCATGCCACTTAGGTTTCAAGGATGAAAGGTTGGAACATGGGCAATCATTTCCTTGAGATGGTAATGGTAAATTTTCTATTGGCAGGCAGTATTGGAATATGAAATTTAAGGATGCTACCTCTGCTGCTCAAAAAGCTGCTGAGTTTGCAGAACATGCATGCCTAGCTACCAGAGCTGTTGTAGAACTTATAAGTCAATATTGTGTTGATAATGGTGGTTCATGCCAGTTAGGTTTCAAGGATGAAAGGTTGGAACATGGGCAATCATTTCCTGGAGATGGTAATGGTAATTGTGCTGTTGGCAGGCAGAATTGGAACATGAAATTTAAGGATTCTACCTCTGCTGCTCAAGCAGCGGCTGAGTTGGGAGAACATGCAAGCCTAGCTGCCAGAGCTGTTGTAGAACTTTCAAGGCAATATTGAGTTGAGGATGGTGGTTCATGCCAGTTAGGTTTCAAGGATGAAAGGTTGAAACATGGGCAATCATTTCCTGGAGATGGTAATGGTAATTGTGCTGTTGGCAGGCAGAATTGGAACATGAAATTTAAGGATTCTACCTCTGCTGCTCAAGCAGCGGCTGAGTTGGGAGAACATGCAAGCCTAGCTGCCAGAGCTGTTAGAGAACTTTCAAGGCAATATTGTGTTGATGATGGTGGTTCATGCCACTTAGGTTTCAAGGACAAAAGGTTGGAACATGGGCAATCATTTCCTGGAGATGGTAATGGTAATTGTTCTGTTGGCAAGCAGAATTGGAACATGATATTTAAGGATGCCACCTCTGCTAGCTGAGTTTGTAGAACATGCAAGCCTAGCTGCCAGAGCTGTTGTAGAAATTTCAAGGCAATATTGAGTTGATGATGGTGGTTCATGCCACTTAGGTTTCAAGGATGAAAGGTTGGAACATGGGCAAGCATTTCGTGGAGATGGTAATGTTAATTTTTCTGTTGGCAGGCAGAATTGGAACATGAAACTTAAGGATGCTACCTCTGCTGCTCAAGCAGCTACTGAGTTTGCAGAACATGCAAGCCTACCTGCCAGAGCTATTGTAGAACTTTTAAGGCAATATTGTGTTGATGATGGTGGTTCATTCCACTTAGGTTTCAAGGATGAAAGGTTGGAATATGGGCAATAATTTCCTTCAGATGGTAATGGTAATTTTTCTATTGGCAGCCAGTATTGGAATATGAAATTTAAGTATTCTACCTCTGCTGCTCAAGAAGCAGCTGAGTTTACAGAACATGCAAGCCTAGCTACCAGAGCTGTTGTAGAACATATAAGTCAATATTGTGTTGAGGATGGTGGTTCATGCCAGTTAGGTTTCAAGGATGAAAGGTTGGAACATGGGCAATCATTTCCTGGAGATGGTAATGGTAATTGTGCTGTTGGCAGGCAGAATTGGAACATGAAATTTAAGGATTCTACCTCTGCTGCTCAAGCAGCGGCTGAGTTGGGAGAACATGCAAGCCTAGCTGCCAGAGCTGTTGTAGAACTTTCAAGGCAATATTGAGTTGAGGATGGTGGTTCATGCCAGTTAGGTTTCAAGGATGAAAGGTTGAAACATGGGCAATCATTTCCTGGAGATGGTAATGGTAATTGTGCTGTTGGCAGGCAGAATTGGAACATGAAATTTAAGGATTCTACCTCTGCTGCTCAAGCAGCGGCTGAGTTGGGAGAACATGCAAGCCTAGCTGCCAGAGCTGTTAGAGAACTTTCAAGGCAATATTGTGTTGATGATGGTGGTTCATGCCACTTAGGTTTCAAGGACAAAAGGTTGGAACATGGGCAATCATTTCCTGGAGATGGTAATGGTAATTGTTCTGTTGGCAAGCAGAATTGGAACATGATATTTAAGGATGCCACCTCTGCTAGCTGAGTTTGTAGAACATGCAAGCCTAGCTGCCAGAGCTGTTGTAGAAATTTCAAGGCAATATTGAGTTGATGATGGTGGTTCATGCCACTTAGGTTTCAAGGATGAAAGGTTGGAACATGGGCAAGCATTTCGTGGAGATGGTAATGTTAATTTTTCTGTTGGCAGGCAGAATTGGAACATGAAACTTAAGGATGCTACCTCTGCTGCTCAAGCAGCTACTGAGTTTGCAGAACATGCAAGCCTACCTGCCAGAGCTATTGTAGAACTTTTAAGGCAATATTGTGTTGATGATGGTGGTTCATTCCACTTAGGTTTCAAGGATGAAAGGTTGGAATATGGGCAATAATTTCCTTCAGATGGTAATGGTAATTTTTCTATTGGCAGCCAGTATTGGAATATGAAATTTAAGTATTCTACCTCTGCTGCTCAAGAAGCAGCTGAGTTTACAGAACATGCAAGCCTAGCTACCAGAGCTGTTGTAGAACATATAAGTCAATATTGTGTTGAGGATGGTGGTTCATGCCAGTTAGGTTTCAAGGATGAAAGGTTGGAACATGGGCAATCATTTCCTTGAGATGGTAATGGTAATTTTTCTATTGGCAGGCAGTATTGGAATATGAAATTTAAGTATGCTACCTCTGCTGCTCAAGAAGCTGCTGAGTTTTCAGAACATGCAAGCCTAGCTACCAGAGCTATTTTTCGAACCTTTAAGGAAATATTGTGTTGATGATGGTGGTTCATTCCACTTAGGTTTCAAGGATGAAAGGTTGGAACATGGGCAAGCATTTCCTGGAGATAGTATTTTTAATTTTTCTGTTGGCAAGTAGAATTGGAACATGAAAATTAAGGATGCTACCTCTGCTGCTCAAGAAGCTGCTGAGTTTGCAAAACATGCAAGCCTAGCTGCCATAGCTGTTGGAGAACTTTCAAGGCAATATTGTGTTGATGATGGTGGTTCATGCCAGTTAGGTTTCAAGGATGAAAGGTTGGAACATGGGCAATCATTTCCTGGAGATGGTAATGGTAATTGTGCTGTTGGCAGGCAGAATTGGAACATGAAATTTAAGGATTCTACCTCTGCTGCTCAAGCAGCGGCTGAGTTGGGAGAACATGTAATCCTAGCTGCCAGAGATGTTGTAGAACTTTCAAGGCAATATTGTGTTGAGGATGGTGGTTCATGCCAGTTAGGTTTCAAGGATGAAAGGTTGGAACATGGGCAATCATTTCCTGGAGATGGTAATGGTAATTGTGCTGTTGGCAGGCAGAATTGGAACATGAAATTTAAGGATTCTACCTCTGCTGCTCAAGCAGCGGCTGAGTTGGGAGAACATGCAAGCCTAGCTGCTAGAGCTGTTGGAGAACTTTCAAGTCAATATTGTGTTGATGATGGTGGTTCATGCCACTTAGGTTTCAAGGATAAAAGGTTGGAACATGGACAATCATTTCCTGGAGATGGTAATGGTAATTGTTCTGTTGGCAAGCAGAATTGGAACATGATATTTAAGGATGCCACCTCTGCTAGCTGAGTTTGTAGAACATGCAAGCCTAGCTGCCAGAGCTGTTGTAGAACTTTCAAGGCAATATTGAGTTGATGATGGTGGTTCATGCCACTTAGGTTTCAAGGATGAAAGGTTGGAACATGGGCAAGCATTTCGTGGAAATGGTAATGTTAATTTTTCTGTTGGCAGGAAGAATTGGAACGTGAAATTTAAGGATGCTACCTCTGCTGCTCAAGTAGCGACTAAGTTTGCAGAACATGCAAGCCTAGCTACAAAAGATGTTGTAGAACATTCAAGGTAATATTGAGTTGATGATGGTGGTTCACGCTACTTAGGTTTAAAGGATGAAAGGTTGGAACATGGGCAAGCATTTCCTGGAGATGGTAATGTTAATTTTTCTGTTGGCAAGCAGAATTGGAACATGAAACTTAAGGATGCTACCTCTGCTGCTCAAGTATCTACTGAGTTTGCAGAACATGCAAGCCTAGCTGCCAGAGCTATTGTAGAACTTTTAAGGCAATATTGTGTTGATGATGGTGGTTCATTCCACTTAGGTTTCAAGGATAAAAGGTTGGAACATGGGCAATCATTTCTTGGAGATGGTAATGTTAATTTTTCTATTGGCAGGCAGAATTGGAAAATGAAATTTGAGTTGATGATGGTGGTTCGTTCCACTTAGTTTTGCAGAAAATACAAGCCTAGCTACAAAAGCTGTTGTATGACTTTCAATGCAATATTGTGTTGATGTAGTGGTTCATGCCACTTAGGTTTCAAGGATGAAAGGTTGGAACATGGGCAATAATTTCCTTGAGATGGTAATGGTAATTTTTCTATTGGCAGCCAGTATTGGAATATGAAATTTAAGTATGCTACCTCTGCTGCTCAAGAAGCAGCTGAGTTTACAGAACATGCAAGCCTAGCTACCAGAGCTGTTGTAGAACATATAAGTCAATATTGTGTTGAGGATGGTGGTTCATGCCAGTTAGGTTTCAAGGATGAAAGGTTGGAACATGGGCAATCATTTCCTTGAGATGGTAATGGTAATTTTTCTATTGGCAAGCAGTATTGGAACATGAAATTTAAAGATGCTACCTCTGCTGCTCAAGCAGTTGCTGAGTTTGCAGAACATGCAAGCCTAGCTGCCAGAGCTATTTTTCGAACCTTTAAGGCAATATTGTGTTGATGATGGTGGTTCATTCCACTTAGGTTTCAAGGATGAAAGGTTGGAACATGGGCAATCATTTCCTTGAGATGGTAATGGTAAATTTTCTATTGGCAGGCAGTATTGGAATATGAAATTTAAGTATGCTACCTCTACTGCTCAAGAAGCTGCTGAGTTTGCAGAACATGCAAGCCTAGCTATCAGAGCTGTTGTAGAACTTATAAGGAAATATTGTGTTGAGAATGGTGTTTCATGCCAGTTAGGTTTCAAGGATAAAGGTTGGAACATGGGCAATCATTTCCTTGAGATGGTAATGGTAATTTTTCTATTGGCAAGCAGTATTGGAATATGAAATTTAAGGATGCTACCTCAGCTGCTCAAGCAGCGGCTGAGTTTGCAGAACATGCAAGCCTAGCAGTCAGAGCTTTTGTAGAACATTCAAGGCAATATTGGGTTGATGATGGTTGTTCATGCCACTTAGGTTTCAAGGATGAAAGGTTGGAACATGGGCAAGCATTTCCTGGAGATAGTATTTTTAATTTTTCTGTTGGCAAGCAGAATAGGAACAGGAAAATTAAGCATGCTACCTCTGCTGCTCAAGCAGCGGCTGAGTTTGGAGAACATGCAAGCCTAGCTTCCATAGCTGTTGGAGAACTTTCAAGGCAATATTGTGTTGATGATGGTGGTTCATGCCACTTTGGTTTCAAGGATAAAAGGTTGGAACATGGGCAATCATTTCCTGGAGATGGTAATGGTAATTTTTCTATTGGCAGGCAGTATTGGAACATGAAATTTAAGGATGCTACCTCTGCTGCTCAAGCAGCGGCTGAGTTTGCAGAACATGCAATCCTAGCTGCCAGAGCTGTTGTAGAACTTTCAAGGCAATATTGTGTTGATGATGGTGGTTCATGCCACTTAGGTTTCAAGGATAAAAGGTTGGAACATGGGCAATCATTTCTTGGAGATGGTAATGTTAATTTTTCTATTGGCAGGCAGAATTGGAAAATGAAATTTGAGTTGATGATGGTGGTTCGTTCCACTTAGTTTTGCAGAACATACAAGCCTAGCTACAAAAGCTGTTGTAGGACTTTCAATGCAATATTGTGTTGATGTAGTGGTTCATGCCACTTAGGTTTCAAGGATGAAAGGTTGGAACATGGGCAAGCATTTCCTGGAGATGGTAATGTTAATTTTACTGTTGGAAGGCAGAATTGGAACATGAGATTTAAGGATGCTACCTCTGCTGCTCAAGCAGCGGCTGAGTTTGCAGAACTTGTAAGCCTAGCTGCCACAGCTATTGTAGAACTTTCAATTCAATATTGTGTTGATGATGGTGGTTCATTCCACTTAGGTTTCAAGGATGAACGGTTGGAACATGGGCAATCATTTCCTTGAGATGGTAATGGTAATTTTTCTGTTGGCAGGCAGTATTGGAGCATGAAATATAAGGATGCTACCTCTGCTGCTCAAGCAGCGGCTGAGTTTGGAAAACATGCAACCCTAGCTGCCAGAGCTGTAAGAGAATTTTCAAGGCAATATTGTGTTGATTATGGTGGTTCATGCCACTTAGGTTTCAAGGATGAAAGGTTGGAACACGGGCAATTATTTCCTTGAGATGGTAATGGTAATTTTTCTATTGGCAGGCAGTATTGGAACATGAAATTTAAGGATGCTACCTCTGCTGCTCAAGTAGTGGCTGAGTTTGTAGAACATGCAAGCCTAGCTGCTAGATCTATTGTAGAACTTTCAAGGCAATATTGAGTTGATGATGGTGGTTCATGCCACTTAGGTTTCAAGGATGAAAGGTTGGAACTTGGGCAAGCATTTCCTGGAGATGGTAATGTTAATTATTCTATTGGCAGGCAGAATTGGAACATGAAATTTAAGGATGCTACCTCTGCTGCTCAAGCAGCGGCTGAGTTTGCAGAACATGCAAGCCTAGATGCCACAGCTGTTGTAGAACTTTCAAGGCAATATTATGTTGATGATGGTGGCTCATGCCACTTAGGTTTCAAGGATGAAAGGTTGGAACATGGGCAATCATTTCCTTGAGATGGTAATTGTGATTTTTCTATTGGCAAGCAGTATTGGAACATGAAATTTAAAGATGCTACCTCTGCTGCTCAAGCAGCTGCTGAGTTTGCAGAACATGCAAGCCTAGCTGCCAGAACTATTTTTCGAACCTTTAAGGCAATATTGTGTTGATGATGGTGGTTCATTCCACTTAGGTTTCAAGGATGAAAGGTTGGAACATGGGAAATCATTTCCTTGAGATGGTAATGGTAAATTTTCTATTGGCAGGCAGTATTGGAGCATGAAATATAAGGATGCTTCCTGTGCTGCTCAAGCAGCAGCTGAATTTGCAGAACATGCAAGCCTAGCTGCCAGAGTTGTTGTAGAACTTTCAAGGCAATATTGAGTGGATAATGGTGGTTCATGCCACTTAGGTTTCAAGGATGAAAGTTTGGAACATGGGCAATCATTTCCTTGAGATGGTAATGGTAATTTTTCTATTGGCAGGCAGAATTGGAACAAGAAATTTAATAACGCTACCTCTGCTGCTCAAGCATTGGCTGAGTTTGTAGAACATGCAAGCCTAGCTGCTAGAGCTGTTGTAGAACTTTCAAGGCAATATTCAGTTGATGATGGTGGTTCATGCCACTTAGGTTTCAAGGATGAAAGGTTGGAACTTGGGCAAGCATTTCCTGGAGATGGTAATGTTAATTTTTCTATTGGTAGGCAGAATTGGAACATGAAATTTAAGGATGCTACCTCTGCTGCTCAAGCAGCGGCTGAGTTTGCAGAACATAAAAGCCTAGATGCTTGAGCTGTTGTAGGATTTTAAAGGCAATATTATGTTGATGATGGTGGCTCATGCCACTTAGGTTTCAAGGATGAAAGGTTGGAACATGGGCAATCATTTCCTTGAGATGGTAATGGTAATTTTTCTATTGGCAGGCAGTATTGGAACATGAAATTTAAGGATGCTACCTCTGCTGCTCAAGCAGCGGCTGATTTTGGAGAATATGCAAGCCTAGGTGCCAGAGCTATTGGAGAATTTTCAAGGCAATATTGTGTTGATGATGGTGGTTCATTTCACTTAGGTTTCAAGGATGAAAGGTTGGAACATGGGCAAGCATTTCCTGGAGATAGTATTTTTAATTTTTCTGTTGGCAAGTAGAATTGGAACATGAAAATTAAGGATGCTACCTCTGCTGCTCAAGAAGCTGCTGAGTTTGCAGAACATGCAAGCCTAGCTGCCATAGCTGTTGGAGAACTTTCAAGGCAATATTGTGTTGATGATGGTGGTTCATGCCAGTTAGGTTTCAAGGATGAAAGGTTGGAACATGGGCAATCATTTCCTGGAGATAGTATTTTTAATTTTTCTGTTGGCAAGTAGAATTGGAACATGAAAATTAAGGATGCTACCTCTGCTGCTCAAGAAGCTGCTGAGTTTGCAAAACATGCAAGCCTAGCTGCCATAGCTGTTGGAGAACTTTCAAGGCAATATTGTGTTGATGATGGTGGTTCATGCCAGTTAGGTTTCAAGGATGAAAGGTTGGAACATGGGCAATCATTTCCTGGAGATGGTAATGGTAATTGTGCTGTTGGCAGGCAGAATTGGAACATGAAATTTAAGGATTCTACCTCTGCTGCTCAAGCAGCGGCTGAGTTGGGAGAACATGTAATCCTAGCTGCCAGAGATGTTGTAGAACTTTCAAGGCAATATTGTGTTGAGGATGGTGGTTCATGCCAGTTAGGTTTCAAGGATGAAAGGTTGGAACATGGGCAATCATTTCCTGGAGATGGTAATGGTAATTGTGCTGTTGGCAGGCAGAATTGGAACATGAAATTTAAGGATTCTACCTCTGCTGCTCAAGCAGCGGCTGAGTTGGGAGAACATGCAAGCCTAGCTGCTAGAGCTGTTGGAGAACTTTCAAGTCAATATTGTGTTGATGATGGTGGTTCATGCCACTTAGGTTTCAAGGATAAAAGGTTGGAACATGGACAATCATTTCCTGGAGATGGTAATGGTAATTGTTCTGTTGGCAAGCAGAATTGGAACATGATATTTAAGGATGCCACCTCTGCTAGCTGAGTTTGTAGAACATGCAAGCCTAGCTGCCAGAGCTGTTGTAGAACTTTCAAGGCAATATTGAGTTGATGATGGTGGTTCATGCCACTTAGGTTTCAAGGATGAAAGGTTGGAACATGGGCAAGCATTTCGTGGAAATGGTAATGTTAATTTTTCTGTTGGCAGGAAGAATTGGAACGTGAAATTTAAGGATGCTACCTCTGCTGCTCAAGTAGCGACTAAGTTTGCAGAACATGCAAGCCTAGCTACAAAAGATGTTGTAGAACATTCAAGGTAATATTGAGTTGATGATGGTGGTTCACGCTACTTAGGTTTAAAGGATGAAAGGTTGGAACATGGGCAAGCATTTCCTGGAGATGGTAATGTTAATTTTTCTGTTGGCAAGCAGAATTGGAACATGAAACTTAAGGATGCTACCTCTGCTGCTCAAGTATCTACTGAGTTTTCAGAACATGCAAGCCTAGCTGCCAGAGCTATTGTAGAACTTTTAAGGCAATATTGTGTTGATGATGGTGGTTCATTCCACTTAGGTTTCAAGGATAAAAGGTTGGAACATGGGCAATCATTTCTTGGAGATGGTAATGTTAATTTTTCTATTGGCAGGCAGAATTGGAAAATGAAATTTGAGTTGATGATGGTGGTTCGTTCCACTTAGTTTTGCAGAAAATACAAGCCTAGCTACAAAAGCTGTTGTATGACTTTCAATGCAATATTGTGTTGATGTAGTGGTTCATGCCACTTAGGTTTCAAGGATGAAAGGTTGGAACATGGGCAATAATTTCCTTGAGATGGTAATGGTAATTTTTCTATTGGCAGCCAGTATTGGAATATGAAATTTAAGTATGCTACCTCTGCTGCTCAAGAAGCAGCTGAGTTTACAGAACATGCAAGCCTAGCTACCAGAGCTGTTGTAGAACATATAAGTCAATATTGTGTTTAGGATGGTGGTTCATGCCAGTTAGGTTTCAAGGATGAAAGGTTGGAACATGGGCAATCATTTCCTTGAGATGGTAATGGTAATTTTTCTATTGGCAAGCAGTATTGGAACATGAAATTTAAAGATGCTACCTCTGCTGCTCAAGCAGTTGCTGAGTTTGCAGAACATGCAAGCCTAGCTGCCAGAGCTATTTTTCGAACCTTTAAGGCAATATTGTGTTGATGATGGTGGTTCATTCCACTTAGGTTTCAAGGATGAAAGGTTGGAACATGGGCAATCATTTCCTTGAGATGGTAATGGTAAATTTTCTATTGGCAGGCAGTATTGGAATATGAAATTTAAGTATGCTACCTCTACTGCTCAAGAAGCTGCTGAGTTTGCAGAACATGCAAGCCTAGCTATCAGAGCTGTTGTAGAACTTATAAGGAAATATTGTGTTGAGAATGGTGTTTCATGCCAGTTAGGTTTCAAGGATAAAGGTTGGAACATGGGCAATCATTTCCTTGAGATGGTAATGGTAATTTTTCTATTGGCAAGCAGTATTGGAATATGAAATTTAAGGATGCTACCTCAGCTGCTCAAGCAGCGGCTGAGTTTGCAGAACATGCAAGCCTAGCAGTCAGAGCTTTTGTAGAACATTCAAGGCAATATTGGGTTGATGATGGTTGTTCATGCCACTTAGGTTTCAAGGATGAAAGGTTGGAACATGGGCAAGCATTTCCTGGAGATAGTATTTTTAATTTTTCTGTTGGCAAGCAGAATTGGAACAGGAAAATTAAGCATGCTACCTCTGCTGCTCAAGCAGCGGCTGAGTTTGGAGAACATGCAAGCCTAGCTTCCATAGCTGTTGGAGAACTTTCAAGGCAATATTGTGTTGATGATGGTGGTTCATGCCACTTTGGTTTCAAGGATAAAAGGTTGGAACATGGGCAATCATTTCCTTGAGATGGTAATGGTAATTTTTCTATTGGCAGGCAGTATTGGAACATGAAATTTAAGGATGCTACCTCTGCTGCTCAAGCAGCGGCTGAGTTTGCAGAACATGCAATCCTAGCTGCCAGAGCTGTTGTAGAACTTTCAAGGCAATATTGTGTTGATGATGGTGGTTCATGCCACTTAGGTTTCAAGGATAAAAGGTTGGAACATGGGCAATCATTTCTTGGAGATGGTAATGTTAATTTTTCTATTGGCAGGCAGAATTGGAAAATGAAATTTGAGTTGATGATGGTGGTTCGTTCCACTTAGTTTTGCAGAACATACAAGCCTAGCTACAAAAGCTGTTGTAGGACTTTCAATGCAATATTGTGTTGATGTAGTGGTTCATGCCACTTAGGTTTCAAGGATGAAAGGTTGGAACATGGGCAAGCATTTCCTGGAGATGGTAATGTTAATTTTACTGTTGGAAGGCAGAATTGGAACATGAGATTTAAGGATGCTACCTCTGCTGCTCAAGCAGCGGCTGAGTTTGCAGAACTTGTAAGCCTAGCTGCCACAGCTATTGTAGAACTTTCAATTCAATATTGTGTTGATGATGGTGGTTCATTCCACTTAGGTTTCAAGGATGAACGGTTGGAACATGGGCAATCATTTCCTTGAGATGGTAATGGTAATTTTTCTGTTGGCAGGCAGTATTGGAGCATGAAATATAAGGATGCTACCTCTGCTGCTCAAGCAGCGGCTGAGTTTGGAAAACATGCAACCCTAGCTGCCAGAGCTGTAAGAGAATTTTCAAGGCAATATTGTGTTGATTATGGTGGTTCATGCCACTTAGGTTTCAAGGATGAAAGGTTGGAACACGGGCAATTATTTCCTTGAGATGGTAATGGTAATTTTTCTATTGGCAGGCAGTATTGGAACATGAAATTTAAGGATGCTACCTCTGCTGCTCAAGTAGTGGCTGAGTTTGTAGAACATGCAAGCCTAGCTGCTAGATCTATTGTAGAACTTTCAAGGCAATATTGAGTTGATGATGGTGGTTCATGCCACTTAGGTTTCAAGGATGAAAGGTTGGAACTTGGGCAAGCATTTCCTGGAGATGGTAATGTTAATTATTCTATTGGCAGGCAGAATTGGAACATGAAATTTAAGGATGCTACCTCTGCTGCTCAAGCAGCGGCTGAGTTTGCAGAACATGCAAGCCTAGATGCCACAGCTGTTGTAGAACTTTCAAGGCAATATTATGTTGATGATGGTGGCTCATGCCACTTAGGTTTCAAGGATGAAAGGTTGGAACATGGGCAATCATTTCCTTGAGATGGTAATTGTGATTTTTCTATTGGCAAGCAGTATTGGAACATGAAATTTAAAGATGCTACCTCTGCTGCTCAAGCAGCTGCTGAGTTTGCAGAACATGCAAGCCTAGCTGCCAGAACTATTTTTCGAACCTTTAAGGCAATATTGTGTTGATGATGGTGGTTCATTCCACTTAGGTTTCAAGGATGAAAGGTTGGAACATGGGAAATCATTTCCTTGAGATGGTAATGGTAAATTTTCTATTGGCAGGCAGTATTGGAGCATGAAATATAAGGATGCTTCCTGTGCTGCTCAAGCAGCAGCTGAATTTGCAGAACATGCAAGCCTAGCTGCCAGAGTTGTTGTAGAACTTTCAAGGCAATATTGAGTGGATAATGGTGGTTCATGCCACTTAGGTTTCAAGGATGAAAGTTTGGAACATGGGCAATCATTTCCTTGAGATGGTAATGGTAATTTTTCTATTGGCAGGCAGAATTGGAACAAGAAATTTAATAACGCTACCTCTGCTGCTCAAGCATTGGCTGAGTTTGTAGAACATGCAAGCCTAGCTGCTAGAGCTGTTGTAGAACTTTCAAGGCAATATTCAGTTGATGATGGTGGTTCATGCCACTTAGGTTTCAAGGATGAAAGGTTGGAACTTGGGCAAGCATTTCCTGGAGATGGTAATGTTAATTTTTCTATTGGTAGGCAGAATTGGAACATGAAATTTAAGGATGCTACCTCTGCTGCTCAAGCAGCGGCTGAGTTTGCAGAACATAAAAGCCTAGATGCTTGAGCTGTTGTAGGATTTTAAAGGCAATATTATGTTGATGATGGTGGCTCATGCCACTTAGGTTTCAAGGATGAAAGGTTGGAACATGGGCAATCATTTCCTTGAGATGGTAATGGTAATTTTTCTATTGGCAGGCAGTATTGGAACATGAAATTTAAGGATGCTACCTCTGCTGCTCAAGCAGCGGCTGATTTTGGAGAATATGCAAGCCTAGGTGCCAGAGCTATTGGAGAATTTTCAAGGCAATATTGTGTTGATGATGGTGGTTCATTTCACTTAGGTTTCAAGGATGAAAGGTTGGAACATGGGCAAGCATTTCCTGGAGATAGTATTTTTAATTTTTCTGTTGGCAAGTAGAATTGGAACATGAAAATTAAGGATGCTACCTCTGCTGCTCAAGAAGCTGCTGAGTTTGCAGAACATGCAAGCCTAGCTGCCATAGCTGTTGGAGAACTTTCAAGGCAATATTGTGTTGATGATGGTGGTTCATGCCAGTTAGGTTTCAAGGATGAAAGGTTGGAACATGGGCAATCATTTCCTGGAGATGGTAATGGTAATTGTGCTGTTGGCAGGCAGAATTGGAACATGAAATTTAAGGATTCTACCTCTGCTGCTCAAGCAGCGGCTGAGTTGGGAGAACATGTAATCCTAGCTGCCAGAGCTGTTGTAGAACTTTCAAGGCAATATTGTGTTGAGGATGGTGGTTCATGCCAGTTAGGTTTCAAGGATGAAAGGTTGGAACATGGGCAATCATTTCCTGGAGATGGTAATGGTAATTGTGCTGTTGGCAGGCAGAATTGGAACATGAAATTTAAGGATTCTACCTCTGCTGCTCAAGCAGCGGCTGAGTTGGGAGAACATGCAAGCCTAGCTTCTAGAGCTGTTGGAGAACTTTCAAGTCAATATTGTGTTGATGATGGTGGTTCATGCCACTTAGGTTTCAAGGATAAAAGGTTGGAACATGGACAATCATTTCCTGGAGATGGTAATGGTAATTGTTCTGTTGGCAAGCAGAATTGGAACATGATATTTTAGGATGCCACCTCTGCTAGCTGAGTTTGTAGAACATGCAAGCCTAGCTGCCAGAGCTGTTGTAGAACTTTCAAGGCAATATTGAGTTGATGATGGTGGTTCATGCCACTTAGGTTTCAAGGATGAAAGGTTGGAACATGGGCAAGCATTTCGTGGAGATGGTAATGTTAATTTTTCTGTTGGCAGGCAGAATTGGAACGTGAAATTTAAGGATGCTACCTCTGCTGCTCAAGTAGCGACTAAGTTTGCAGAACATGCAAGCCTAGCTACAAAAGCTGTTGTAGAACATTCAAGGTAATATTGAGTTGATGATGGTGGTTCACGCTACTTAGGTTTAAAGGATGAAAGGTTGGAACATGGGCAAGCATTTCCTGGAGATGGTAATGTTAATTTTTCTATTGGCAAGCAGAATTGGAACATGAAACTTAAGGATGCTACCTCTGCTGCTCAAGTATCTACTGAGTTTGCAGAACATGCAAGCCTAGCTGCCAGAGCTATTGTAGAACTTTTAAGGCAATATTGTGTTGATGATGGTGGTTCATTCCACTTAGGTTTCAAGGATAAAAGGTTGGAACATGGGCAATCATTTCTTGGAGATGGTAATGTTAATTTTTCTATTGGCAGGCAGAATTGGAAAATGAAATTTGAGTTGATGATGGTGGTTCGTTCCACTTAGTTTTGCAGAACATACAAGCCTAGCTACAAAAGCTGTTGTATGACTTTCAATGCAATATTGTGTTGATGTAGTGGTTCATGCCACTTAGGTTTCAAGGATGAAAGGTTGGAACATGGGCAATAATTTCCTTGAGATGGTAATGGTAATTTTTCTATTGGCAGCCAGTATTGGAATATGAAATTTAAGTATGCTACCTCTGCTGCTCAAGAAGCAGCTGAGTTTACAGAACATGCAAGCCTAGCTACCAGAGCTGTTGTAGAACATATAAGTCAATATTGTGTTTAGGATGGTGGTTCATGCCAGTTAGGTTTCAAGGATGAAAGGTTGGAACATGGGCAATCATTTCCTTGAGATGGTTATGGTAATTTTTCTATTGGCAAGCAGTATTGGAACATGAAATTTAAAGATGCTACCTCTGCTGCTCAAGCAGCTGCTGAGTTTGCAGAACATGCAAGCCTAGCTGCCAGAGCTATTTTTCGAACCTTTAAGGCAATATTGTGTTGATGATGGTGGTTCATTCCACTTAGGTTTCAAGGATGAAAGGTTGGAACATGGGCAATCATTTCCTTGAGATGGTAATGGTAAATTTTCTATTGGCAGGCAGTATTGGAATATGAAATTTAAGTATGCTACCTCTACTGCTCAAGAAGCTGCTGAGTTTGCAGAACATGCAAGCCTAGCTACCAGAGCTGTTGTAGAACTTATAAGGAAATATTGTGTTGAGGATGGTGTTTCATGCCAGTTAGGTTTCAAGGATAAAGGTTGGAACATGGGCAATCATTTCCTTGAGATGGTAATGGTAATTTTTCTATTGGCAAGCAGTATTGGAATATGAAATTTAAGGATGCTACCTCAGCTGCTCAAGCAGCGGCTGAGTTTGCAGAACATGCAAGCCTAGCAGTCAGAGCTGTTGTAGAACATTCAAGGCAATATTGGGTTGATGATGGTTGTTCATGCCACTTAAGTTTCAAGGATGAAAGGTTGGAACATGGGCAAGCATTTCCTGGAGATAGTATTTTTAATTTTTCTGTTGGCAAGCAGAATTGGAACAGGAAAATTAAGCATGCTACCTCTGCTGCTCAAGCAGCGGCTGAGTTTGGAGAACATGCAAGCCTAGCTTCCATAGCTGTTGGAGAACTTTCAAGGCAATATTGTGTTGATGATGGTGGTTCATGCCACTTTGGTTTCAAGGATAAAAGGTTGGAACATGGGCAATCATTTCCTTGAGATGGTAATGGTAATTTTTCTATAGGCAGGCAGTATTGGAACATGAAATTTAAGGATGCTACCTCTGCTGCTCAAGCAGCGGCTGAGTTTGCAGAACATGCAATCCTAGCTGCCAGAGCTGTTGTAGAACTTTCAAGGCAATATTGTGTTGATGATGGTGGTTCATTCCACTTAGGTTTCAAGGATAAAAGGTTGGAACATGGGCAATCATTTCTTGGAGATGGTAATGTTAATTTTTCTATTGGCAGGCAGAATTGGAAAATGAAATTTGAGTTGATGATGGTGGTTCGTTCCACTTAGTTTTGCAGAACATACAAGCCTAGCTACAAAAGCTGTTGTAGGACTTTCAATGCAATATTGTGTTGATGTAGTGGTTCATGCCACTTAGGTTTCAAGGATGAAAGGTTGGAACATGGGCAAGCATTTCCTGGAGATGGTAATGTTAATTTTACTGTTGGAAGGCAGAATTGGAACATGAGATTTAAGGATGCTACCTCTGCTGCTCAAGCAGCGGCTGAGTTTGCAGAACTTGTAAGCCTAGCTGCCAGAGCTATTGTAGAACTTTCAATTCAATATTGTGTTGATGATGGTGGTTCATTCCACTTAGGTTTCAAGGATGAACGGTTGGAACATGGGCAATCATTTCCTTGAGATGGTAATGGTAATTTTTCTGTTGGCAGGCAGTATTGGAGCATGAAATATAAGGATGCTACCTCTGCTGCTCAAGCAGCGGCTGAGTTTGGAAAACATGCAAGCCTAGCTGCCAGAGCTGTAAGAGAATTTTCAAGGCAATATTGTGTTGATTATGGTGGTTCATGCCACTTAGGTTTCAAGGATGAAAGGTTGGAACACGGGCTATTATTTCCTTGAGATGGTAATGGTAATTTTTCTATTGGCAGGCAGTATTGGAACATGAAATTTAAGGATGCTACCTCTGCTGCTCAAGCAGTGGCTGAGTTTGTAGAACATGCAAGCCTAGCTGCTAGATCTATTGTAGAACTTTCAAGGCAATATTGAGTTGATGATGGTGGTTCATGCCACTTAGGTTTCAAGGATGAAAGGTTGGAACTTGGGCAAGCATTTCCTGGAGATGGTAATGTTAATTATTCTATTGGCAGGCAGAATTGGAACATGAAATTTAAGGATGCTACCTCTGCTGCTCAAGCAGCGGCTGAGTTTGCAGAACATGCAAGCCTAGATGCCACAGCTGTTGTAGAACTTTCAAGGCAATATTATGTTGATGATGGTGGCTCATGCCACTTAGGTTTCAAGGATGAAAGGTTGGAACATGGGCAATCATTTCCTTGAGATGGTAATTGTAATTTTTCTATTGGCAAGCGGTATTGGAACATGAAATTTAAAGATGCTACCTCTGCTGCTCAAGCAGCTGCTGAGTTTGCAGAACATGCAAGCCCAGCTGCCAGAACTATTTTTCGAACCTTTAAGGCAATATTGTATTGATGATGGTGGTTCATTCCACTTAGGTTTCAAGGATGAAAGGTTGGAACATGGGCAATCATTTCCTTGAGATGGTAATGGTAAATTTTCTATTGGCAGGCAGTATTGGAGCATGAAATATAAGGATGCTTCCTGTGCTGCTCAAGCAGCAGCTGAATTTGCAGAACATGCAAGCCTAGCTGCCAGAGTTGTTGTAGAACTTTCAAGGCAATATTGAGTGGATAATGGTGGTTCATGCCACTTAGGTTTCAAGGATGAAAGGTTGGAACATGGGCAATCATTTCCTTGAGATGGTAATGGTAATTTTTCTATTGGCAGGCAGAATTGGAACAAGAAATTTAATAACGCTACCTCTGCTGCTCAAGCAGTGGCTGAGTTTGTAGAACATGCAAGCCTAGCTGCTAGAGCTGTTGTAGAACTTTCAAGGCAATATTCAGTTGATGATGGTGGTTCATGCCACTTAGGTTTCAAGGATGAAAGGTTGGAACTTGGGCAAGCATTTCCTGGAGATGGTAATGTTAATTTTTCTATTGGTAGGCAGAATTGGAACATGAAATTTAAGGATGCTACCTCTGCTGCTCAAGCAGCGGCTGAGTTTGCAGAACATAAAAGCCTAGATGCTTGAGCTGTTGTAGGATTTTCAAGGCAATATTATGTTGATGATGGTGGCTCATGCCACTTAGGTTTCAAGGATGAAAGGTTGGAACATGGGCAATCATTTCCTTGAGATGGTAATGGTAATTTTTCTATTGGCAGGCAGTATTGGAACATGAAATTTAAGGATGCTACCTCTGCTGCTCAAGCAGCGGCTGATTTTGGAGAATATGCAAGCCTAGGTGCCAGAGCTATTGGAGAATTTTCAAGGCAATATTGTGTTGATGATGGTGGTTCATTCCACTTAGGTTTCAAGGATGAAAGGTTGGAACATGGGCAATCATTTCCTTAAGATGGTAATGGTAATTTTTCTGTTGGCAGGCAGTATTGGAGCATGAAATATAAGGATGCTACCTCTGCTGCTCAAGCAGCGGCTGAGTTTGGAGAACATGCAAGCCTAGCTGCCAGAGCTGTAAGAGAATTTTCAAGGCAATATTGTGTTGATTATGGTTGTTCATGCCACTTAGGTTTCAAGGATGAAAGGTTCGAACATGGGCAATCATTTCCTTGAGATGGTAATGGTAATTTTTCTATTGGCAGGTAGAATTGGAACATGAAATTTAAGGATGCTTCCTGTGCTGCTCAAGCAGCGGCTGAATTTGCAGAACATGCAAGCCTAGCTGCCAGAGCTGTTGTAGAACTTTCAAGGCAATATTGAGTGGATGATGGTGGTTCATGCCACTTAGGTTTCAAGGATGAAAGGTTGGAACATGGGCAATCATTTCCTTGAGATGGTAATGGTAATTTTTCTATTGGAAGGCAAAATTGGAACATGAAATTTAACAACGCTACCTCTGCTGCTCAAGCAGTGGCTGAGTTTGTAGAACATGCAAGCCTAGCTGCTAGATCTATTGTAGAACTTTCAAGGCAATATTATGTTGATGATGGTGGCTCATGCCACTTAGGTTTCAAGGATGAAAGGTTGGAACATGGGCAATCATTTCCTTGAGATGGTAATGGTAATATTTCTATTGGCAGGCAGTATTGGAACATGAAATTTAAGGATGCTACCTATGCTGCTCAAGCAGCGGCTGATTTTGGAGAATATGCAAGCCTAGGTGCCAGAGCTATTGGAGAATGTTCAAGGCAATATTGTGTTGATGATGGTGGTTCATTCCACTTAGGTTTCAAGGATGAAAGGTTGGAACATGGGCAATCATTTCCTTGAGATGGTAATGGTAATTTTTCTGTTGGCAGGCAGTATTGGAGCATGAAATATAAGGATGCTACCTCTGCTGCTCAAGCAGCGGCTGAGTTTGGAGAACATGCAAGACTAGCTGCCAGAGCTGTAAGAGAATTTTCAAGGCAATATTGTGTTGATTATGGTGGTTCATGCCACTTAGGTTTCAAGGATGAAATGTTGGAACATGGGCAATCATTTCCTTGAGATGGTAATGGTAATTTTTCTATTGGCAGGTAGAATTGGAACATGAAATTTAAGGATGCTTCCTGTGCTGCTCAAGCAGCGGCTGAATTTGCAGAACATGCAAGCCTAGCTGCCAGAGCTGTTGTAGAACTTTCAAGGCAATATTATGTTGATGATGGTGGCTCATGCCACTTAGATTTCAAGGATGAAAGGTTGGAACATGGGCAATCATTTCCTTGAGATGGTAATGGTAATTTTTCTATTGGCAGGCAGTATTGGAACATGAAATTTAAGGATGCTACCTCTGCTGCTCAAGCAGCGGCTGATTTTGGAGAATATGCAAGCCTAGGTGCCAGAGCTATTGGAGAATGTTCAAGGCAATATTGTGTTGATGATGGTGGTTCATTCCACTTAGGTTTCAAGGATGAAAGGTTGGAACATGGGCAATCATTTCCTTGAGATGGTAATGGTAATTTTTCTGTTGGTAGGCAGTATTGGAGCATGAAATATAAGGATGCTACCTCTGCTGCTCAAGCAGCGGCTGAGTTTGGATAACATGCAAGCCTAGCTGCCAGAGCTGTAAGAGAATTTTCAAGGCAATATTGTGTTGATTATGGTGGTTCATACCACTTAGGTTTCAAGGATGAAATGTTGGAACATGGGCAATCATTTCCTTGAGATGGTAATGGTAATTTTTCTATTGGCAGGTAGAATTGGAACATGAAATTTAAGGATGCTTCCTGTGCTGCTCAAGCAGCGGCTGAATTTGCAGAACATGCAAGCCTAGCTGCCAGAGCTGTTGTAGAACTTTCAAGGCAATATTATGTTGATGATGGTGGCTCATGCCACTTAGGTTTCAAGGATGAAGGTTGGAACATGGGCAATCATTTCCTTGAGATGGTAATGGTAATTTTTCTATTGGCAGGCAGAATTGGAACATGAAATTTAACAACGCTACCTCTGCTGCTCAAGCAGTGGCTAAGTTTGTAGAACATGCAAGCCTAGCTGCTAGATCTATTGTAGAACTTTCAAGGCAATATTGAGTTGATGATGGTGGTTCATGCCACTTAGGTTTCAAGGATGAAAGGTTGGAACTTGGGCAAGCATTTCCTGGAGATGGTAATGTTAATTATTCTATTGGCAGGCAGAATTGGAACATGAAATTTAAGGATGCTTCCTCTGCTGCTCAAGCAGCGGCTGAGTTTGCAGAACATGCAAGCCTAGATGCCAGAGCTGTTGTAGAACTTTCAAGGCAATATTATGTTGATGATGGTGGCTCATGCCACTTAGGTTTCAAGGATGAAAGGTTGGAACATGGGCAATCATTTCCTTGAGATGGTAATGGTAATTTTTCTATTGGCAGGCAGTATTGGAACATGAAATTTAAGGATGCTACCTCTGCTGCTCAAGCAGCGGCTGATTTTGGAGAATATGCAAGCCTAGCTGCCAGAGCTATTGGAGAATTTTCAAGGCAATATTGTGTTGATGATGGTGATTCATGCCACTTAGGTTTCAAGGATGAAAGGTTGGAACATGGGCAATCATTTCCTTGAGATGGTAATGGTATTTTTTCTATTGGCAGGCATAATTGGAACATGAAATTTAAGGATGCTACCTGTACTGCTCAAGCAGCTGCTGAATTTGAAGAACATGCAAGCCTAGGTGCCAGAGCTGTTGGAGAACTTTCAACGTAATATTGTGTTGATAATGGTCATTCATGCCACTTAGGTTTCAAGGATGAAAGGTTGGAACATGGGCAATCATTTCCTTGAGATTGTAATGGTAATTTTTCTATTGGAAGGCAGTATTGGAATATGAAATTTGAGGATGCTACCTCTGCTACTCAAGTAGCGGCTGATTTTGGAGAATATGCAAGACTAGCTTCCATAGCTGTTGGAGAACTTTTAAGGCAATATTGTGTTGATGATGGTGGTTCATGCCACTTAGGTTTTAAGGATAAAAGGTTGGAACATGGACAATCATCTCCTTGAGATGGTAATGGTAATTTTTCTATTGGCAGGCAGAATTGGAACTTGAAATTTAAGGATGCTACCTCTGCTGCTAAAGCAGCGGCTGATTTTGGAGAATATGCAAGCCTAGCTACCACAGCTATTGGAGAACTTTTAAGGCAATATTGTGTTGATGATGGTGGTTCATGCCACTTAGGTTTCAAGGATGAAAGGTTGGAACAAGGGCAATCATTTCCTTGAGATGGTAATGGTAATTTTTCTATTGGAAGGTAGAATTGGAACATGAAATTTAAGAATGCTACCTCTGCTGCTCAAGCAGCGGCTGAGTTTGTAGAACATGCAAGCCTAGCTGCCAGAGTTGTTGTAGAACTTTCAAGGCAATATTGTGTTGATGATGGTGGTTCATGCCACTTAGGTTTCCAGGATGAAATGTTGCAACATGGGAAAACATTTCCTTGAGATGGTAAGGGTAATATTTCTATTGGCAGGTAGTATTGGAACTTGAAATTTAAGGATGCTACCTCTGCTGCTCAAGCAGCGGCTGAGTTTGCAGAACATGAAAGCTTAGCTGCCAGAGCTGTTGTAGAACTTTCAAGGCAATATTGTGTTGATGATGATGGTTCATGCTACTTAGGTTTCAAGGCTTAAAGGTTGTAACATGGGCAATCATTTCCTTTAGATGGTATTGGTAATTTTCTATTGGTAGGCAGTATTGGAACATGAAATTTAAGGATGCTACCTCTGCTGCTCAAGCAGCGGCTGATTTTGGAGAATATGCAAGCCTAGCTGCCAGTTGGAGAACTTTCAAGGCGATATTGTGTTGATGATGGTGGTTCATGCCACTTAGGTTTCAAGGATGAAAGGTTGGAATATGGGCAATCATTTCCTTGAGATGGTAATGGTAATTTTACTATTGGCAGGCAGTATTGGAATATGAAATTTAAGGATGCTACTTCTGCTGCTCAAGCAGCGGCTGATTTTGGAGAATATGCAAGCCTAGCTACCAGAGCTGTTGGAGAACTTTCAAGGCAATATTGCACCATCATCAACACAATATTGCCTTGAAAGTTCTACAACAGCTCTTGCAGCTAGGCGTGCATGTTCTGAAAACTCAGCCGCTGCTTGAGCAGCAGAGGTAGCATCCTTAAATTTCATGTTCCAATTCTGCCTGTCAATAGAAAATTTACCATCTCCAGGAAATGATTGACCATGTGCCAACCTTTTATCCTTGAAACCTAAGTGGTATGAACCACCATCATCAACACAATATTGCCTTGAAAGTTCTACAACAGCTCTGGCAGCTAGGCTTGCATGTTCTCCAAACTCAGCTGCTACTTGAGCAGCAGAGGTAGCATCCTTAAATTTCATGTTCCAATTCTGCCTGCCAACAGAAAAATTACCATTACAATCTGAAGGAAATGATTGCCCATGTTCCAACCTTTCATCCTTGAAACTTAAGTGGCATGAACCACCATCATCAACACAATATTGCCTTGAAAGTTCAATAACAGCTCTTGCAGCTTGGCGTGCATGTTCTGAATACTCTGCCTCTACTTGAGCAGCAGAGGTAGCATCCTTAAATTTCATGTTCCAATTCTGCCTGTCAATAGAATATTTACCATCTCCAGGAAATGATTAACCATGTGGCAACCTTTTATCCTTTAAACCTAAGTGGCATGAACCACCATCATGAACAAAATATTGCCTTGAAAGTTCTACAACAGCTCTGGCAGCTAGGCTTGCATGTTCTGCAAACTCAGCTGCTGCTTGAGCAGCAGAGGTAGCATCCTTAAATTTCATGTTCAAATTCTGCCTGCCAACAGAAAAATTACCATTACAATCTCAAGGAAATGATTGCCCATGTTCCAACCTTTCATCCTTGAAACTTAAGTGTCATGAACCACCATCATCAACACAATATTGCCTTGAAAGTTCTACAACAGCTCTTGCAGCTAGGCGTGCTTGTTCTGAAAACTCAGCCGCTGCTTGAGCAGCAGAGGTAGCATCCTTAAATTTCATTTTCCAATTCTGCCTGTCAATAGAAAATTTACCATTTCCAGGAAATGATTGGCCATGTGCCAACCTTTTATCCTTGAAACCTAAGTGGCATGAACCACCATCATCAACATAATATTACCTTGAAAGTTCTACAATAGCTCTGGCAGCTAGGCTTACATGTTCTGCAAACTCTGCTGCTGCTTGAGCAGCAAAGGTAGCATCCTTAAATTTCATGTTCCAATTCTCACTGCCAATAGAAAAATTACCATTACCATCTCCAGGAAATGATTGCCCATGTTACAACCTTTCATCCTTGAAAGCTAAGTGGCATGAACCACCATCATCAACATAATATTAGCTTGAAAGTTCTACAACAGCTCTGGCAGCAAGGCTTGCATGTTCTCCAAACTCAGCTGCTGCTTGAGCAGCAGAGGTAGCATCCTTAAATTTTATGTTCCAATTCTGCCTGCCAACAGAAAAATTACCATTACAATCTCAAGGAAATGATTGCCCATGTTCCAACCTTTCATCCTTGAAACTTAAGTGGCATGAACCACCATCATCAACACAATTTTGCCTTGAAATTCTACAACACCTCTTGCAGCTAGGCGTGCATGTTCTGAAAACTCAGCCGCTGCTTGAGCAGCAGAGGTAGCATCCTTAAATTTCATGTTCCAATTCTGCCTGTCAATAGAAAATTTACCATCTCAAGGAAATGATTGACCATGTGCCAATCTTTTATCCTTTAAACCTAAGTGGCATGAACCACCATCATCAACACAATATTGCCTTGAAGGTTCTACAACAGCTCTGGCAGCTAGGCTTGCATGTTCTGCAAACTCAGCTGCTGCTTGAGCAGCAGATGTAGCATCCTTAAATTTCATGTTCAAATTCTGCCTGCCAATAGAAAAATTACCATTACAATCTCAAGGAAATGATTGCCCATGTTCCAACCTTTCATCCTTGAAACTTAAGTGTCATGAACCACCATCATCAACACAATATTGCCTTGAAAGTTCTACAACAGCTCTTGCAGCTAGGCGTGCTTGTTCTGAAAACTCAGCCGCTGCTTGAGCAGCAGAGGTAGCATCCTTAAATTTCATTTTCCAATTCTGCCTGTCAATAGAAAATTTACCATTTCCAGGAAATGATTGGCCATGTGCCAACCTTTTGTCCTTGAAACCTAAGTGGCATGAACCACCATCATCAACAAAATATTGCCTTGAAAGTTCTACAACAACTCTTGCAGCTAGGCGTGCAAGTTCTGAAAACTCAGCCGCTGCTTGAGCAGCAGAGGTAGCATCCTCAAATTTCATGTTCCAATTCTGCCTGTCAATAGAAAATTTACCTTCTCCAGGAAATGATTGACCATGTGCCAACCTTTTATCCTTGAAACCTAAGTGGCATGAACCACCATCATCAACACAATATTGCCTTGAAAATTCTACAACAGCTCTTGCAGCTAGGCTTGCATGTTCTCCAAACTCAGCTGGTGCTTGAGCAGCAGACGTAGCATCCTTAAATTTCATGTTCCAATTCTGCCTGCCAACAGAAAAATTACCATTACAATCTCAAGGAAATGATTGCCCATGTTCCAACCTTTCATCCTTGAAACTTAACTGGCATGAACGACCATCATCGACACAATATTGCCTTGAAAGTTCTACAACAGCTCTTGCAGCTAGGCATGCAAGTTCTGAAAACTCAGCCGCTGCTTGAGCAGCAGAGGTAGCATCCACAAATTTCATGTTCCAATTCTGCCTGTCAATAGAAAATTTACCTTCTCCAGGAAATGATTGACCATGTGCCAACCTTTTATCCTTGAAACCTAAGTGGCATGAACCACCATCATCAACACAATATTGCCTTGAAAGTTCTACAACAGCTCTGGCAGCAAGGCTTGCATGTTCTCCAAACTCAGCTGCTGCTTGAGCAGCAGAGGTAGCATCCTTAAATTTTATGTTCCAATTCTGCCTGCCAACAGAAAAATTACCATTACAATCTCAAGGAAATGATTGCCCATGTTCCAACCTTTCATCCTTGAAACTTAACTGGCATGAACGACCATCATCGACACAATATTGCCTTGAAAGTTCTACAACAGCTCTTGCAGCTAGGCATGCAAGTTCTGAAAACTCAGCCGCTGCTTGAGCAGCAGAGGTAGCATCCACAAATTTCATGTTCCAATTCTGCCTGTCAATAGAAAATTTACCTTCTCCAGGAAATGATTGACCATGTGCCAACCTTTTATCCTTGAAACCTAAGTGGCATGAACCACCATCATCAACACAATATTGCCTTGAAAGTTCTACAACAGCTCTGGCAGCAAGGCTTGCATGTTCTCCAAACTCAGCTGCTGCTTGAGCAGCAGAGGTAGCATCCTTAAATTTTATGTTCCAATTCTGCCTGCCAACAGAAAAATTACCATTACAATCTCAAGGAAATGATTGCCCATGTTCCAACCTTTCATCCTTGAAACTTAAGTGGCATGAACCACCATCATCAACACAATTTTGCCTTGAAATTCTACAACACCTCTTGCAGCTAGGCGTGCATGTTCTGAAAACTCAGCCGCTGCTTGAGCAGCAGAGGTAGCATCCTTAAATTTCATGTTCCAATTCTGCCTGTCAATAGAAAATTTACCATCTCAAGGAAATGATTGACCATGTGCCAATCTTTTATCCTTTAAACCTAAGTGGCATGAACCACCATCATCAACACAATATTGCCTTGAAAGTTCTACAACAGCTCTGGCAGCTAGGCTTGCATGTTCTGCAAACTCAGCTGCTGCTTGAGCAGCAGAGGTAGCATCCTTAAATTTCATGTTCAAATTCTGCCTGCCAATAGAAAAATTACCATTACAATCTCAAGGAAATGATTGCCCATGTTCCAACCTTTCATCCTTGAAACTTAAGTGTCATGAACCACCATCATCAACACAATATTGCCTTGAAAGTTCTACAACAGCTCTTGCAGCTAGGCGTGCTTGTTCTGAAAACTCAGCCGCTGCTTGAGCAGCAGAGGTAGCATCCTTAAATTTCATTTTCCAATTCTGCCTGTCAATAGAAAATTTACCATTTCCAGCAAATGATTGGCCATGTGCCAACCTTTTGTCCTTGAAACCTAAGTGGCATGAACCACCATCATCAACACAATATTGCCTTGAAAGTTCTACAACAGCTCTTGCAGCTAGGCGTGCAAGTTCTGAAAACTCAGCCGCTGCTTGAGCAGCAGAGGTAGCATCCTCAAATTTCATGTTCCAATTCTGCCTGTCAATAGAAAATTTACCTTCTCCAGGAAATGATTGACCTTGTGCCAACCTTTTATCCTTGAAACCTAAGTGGCATGAACCACCATCATCAACACAATATTGGCTTGAAAGTTCTACAACAGCTCTTGCAGCTAGGCTTGCATGTTCTCCAAACTCAGCTGGTGCTTGAGCAGCAGAGGTAGCATCCTTAAATTTCATGTTCCAATTCTGCCTGCCAACAGAAAAATTACCATTACAATCTCAAGGAAATGATTGCCCATGTTCCAACCTTTCATCCTTGAAACTTAAGTGGCATGAACCACCATCATCAACACAATATTGCCTTGAAAGTTCTACAACAGCTCTTGCAGCTAGGCGTGCAAGTTCTGAAAACTCAGCCGCTGCTTGAGCAGCAGAGGTAGCATCCTCAAATTTCATGTTCCAATTCTGCCTGTCAATAGAAAATTTACCTTCTCCAGGAAATGATTGACCATGTGCCAACCTTTTATCCTTGAAACCTAAGTGGCATGAACCACCATCATCAACACAATATTGCCTTGAAAATTCTACAACAGCTCTTGCAGCTAGGCTTGCATGTTCTCCAAACTCAGCTGGTGCTTGAGCAGCAGACGTAGCATCCTTAAATTTCATGTTCTAATTCTGCCTGCCAACAGAAAAATTACCATTACAATCTCAAGGAAATGATTGCCCATGTTCCAACCTTTCATCCTTGAAACTTAAGTGGCATGAACCACCATCATCGACACAATATTGCCTTGAAAGTTCTACAACAGCTCTTGCAGCTAGGCTTGCATGTTCTCCAAACTCAGCTGGTGCTTGAGCAGCAGAGGTAGCATCCTTAAATTTCATGTTCCAATTCTGCCTGCCAACAGAAAAATTACCATTACAATCTCAAGGAAATGATTGCCCATGTTCCAACCTTTCATCCTTGAAACTTAAGTGGCATGAACCACCATCATCAACACAATATTGCCTTGAAAGTTCTACAACAGCTCTTGCAGCTAGGCGTGCAAGTTCTGAAAACTCAGCCGCTGCTTGAGCAGCAGAGGTAGCATCCTCAAATTTCATGTTCCAATTCTGCCTGTCAATAGAAAATTTACCTTCTCCAGGAAATGATTGACCATGTGCCAACCTTTTATCCTTGAAACCTAAGTGGCATGAACCACCATCATCAACACAATATTGCCTTGAAAATTCTACAACAGCTCTTGCAGCTAGGCTTGCATGTTCTCCAAACTCAGCTGGTGCTTGAGCAGCAGACGTAGCATCCTTAAATTTCATGTTCCAATTCTGCCTGCCAACAGAAAAATTACCATTACAATCTCAAGGAAATGATTGCCCATGTTCCAACCTTTCATCCTTGAAACTTAAGTGGCATGAACCACCATCATCGACACAATATTGCCTTGAAAGTTCTACAACAGCTCTTGCAGCTAGGCGTGCAAGTTCTGAAAACTCAGCCGCTGCTTGAGCAGCAGAGGTAGCATCCTCAAATTTCATGTTCCAATTCTGCCTGTCAATAGAAAATTTACCTTCTCCAGGAAATGATTGACCATGTGCCAACCTTTTATCCTTGAAACCTAAGTGGCATGAACCACCATCATCAACACAATATTGCCTTGAAAGTTCTACAACAGCTCTGGCAGCAAGGCTTGCATGTTCTCCAAACTCAGCTGCTGCTTGAGCAGCAGAGGTAGCATCCTTAAATTTTATGTTCCAATTCTGCCTGCCAACAGAAAAATTACCATTACAATCTCAAGGAAATGATTGCCCATGTTCCAACCTTTCATCCTTGAAACTTAAGTGGCATGAACCACCATCATCAACACAATTTTGCCTTGAAATTCTACAACACCTCTTGCAGCTAGGCGTGCATGTTCTGAAAACTCAGCCGCTGCTTGAGCAGCAGAGGTAGCATCCTTAAATTTCATGTTCCAATTCTGCCTGTCAATAGAAAATTTACCATCTCAAGGAAATGATTGACCATGTGCCAATCTTTTATCCTTTAAACCTAAGTGGCATGAACCACCATCATCAACACAATATTGCCTTGAAAGTTCTACAACAGCTCTGGCAGCTAGGCTTGCATGTTCTGCAAACTCAGCTGCTGCTTGAGCAGCAGAGGTAGCATCCTTAAATTTCATGTTCAAATTCTGCCTGCCAATAGAAAAATTACCATTACAATCTCAAGGAAATGATTGCCCATGTTCCAACCTTTCATCCTTGAAACTTAAGTGTCATGAACCACCATCATCAATATAATATTGCCTTGAAAGTTCTACAACAGCTCTTGCAGCTAGGCGTGCTTGTTCTGAAAACTCAGCCGCTGCTTGAGCAGCAGAGGTAGCATCCTCAAATTTCATGTTCCAATTCTGCCTGTCAATAGAAAATTTACCTTCTCCAGGAAATGATTGACCATGTGCCAACCTTTTATCCTTGAAACCTAAGTGGCATGAACCACCATCATCAACACAATATTGCCTTGAAAGTTCTACAACAGCTCTTGCAGCTAGGCTTGCATGTTCTCCAAACTCAGCTGGTGCTTGAGCAGCAGAGGTAGCATCCTTAAATTTCATGTTCCAATTCTGCCTGCCAACAGAAAAATTACCATTACAATCTCAAGGAAATGATTGCCCATGTTCCAACCTTTCATCCTTGAAACTTAAGTGTCATGAACCACCATCATCAACATAATATTGCCTTGAAAGTTCTACAACAGCTCTTGCAGCTAGGCGTGCTTGTTCTGAAAACTCAGCCGCTGCTTGAGCAGCAGAGGTAGCATCCTTAAATTTCATTTTCCAATTTTGCCTGTCAATAGAAAATTTACCATTTCCAGGAAATGATTGGCCATGTGCCAACCTTTTGTCCTTGAAACCTAAGTGGCATGAACCACCATCATCAACACAATATTGCCTTGAAAGTTCTACAACAGCTCTTGCAGCTAGGCGTGCAAGTTCTGAAAACTCAACCGCTGCTTGAGCAGCAGAGGTAGCATCCTCAAATTTCATGTTCCAATTCTGCCTGTCAATAGAAAATTTGCCTTCTCCAGGAAATGATTGACCATGTGCCAACCTTTTATCCTTGAAACCTAAGTGGCATGAACCACCATCATCAACACAATATTGCCTTGAAAGTTCTACAACAGCTCTTGCAGCTAGGCTTGCATGTTCTCCAAACTCAGCTGGTGCTTGAGCAGCAGAGGTAGCATCCTTAAATTTCATGTTCCAATTCTGCCTGCCAACAGAAAAATTACCATTACAATCTCAAGGAAATGATTGCCCATGTTCCAACCTTTCATCCTTGAAACTTAAGTGGCATGAACCACCATCATCAACACAATATTGCCTTGAAAGTTCTACAACAGCTCTTGCAGCTAGGCGTGCAAGTTCTGAAAACTCAGCCGCTGCTTGAGCAGCAGAGGTAGCATCCTCAAATTTCATGTTCCAATTCTGCCTGTCAATAGAAAATTTACCTTCTCCAGGAAATGATTGACCATGTGCCAACCTTTTATCCTTGAACCCTAAGTGGCATGAACCACCATCATCAACACAATATTGCCTTGAAAATTCTACAACAGCTCTTGCAGCTAGGCTTGCATGTTCTCCAAACTCAGCTGGTGCTTGAGCAGCAGACGTAGCATCCTTAAATTTCATGTTCCAATTCTGCCTGCCAACAGAAAAATTACCATTACAATCTCAAGGAAATGATTGCCCATGTTCCAATCTTTCATCCTTGAAACTTAAGTGGCATGAACCACCATCATCGACACAATATTGCCTTGAAAGTTCTACAACAGCTCTTGCAGCTAGGCGTGCAAGTTCTGAAAACTCAGCCGCTGCTTGAGCAGCAGAGGTAGCATCCTCAAATTTCATGTTCCAATTCTGCCTGTCAATAGAAAATTTACCTTCTCCAGGAAATGATTGACCATGTGCCAACCTTTTATCCTTGAAACCTAAGTGGCATGAACCACCATCATCAACACAATATTGCCTTGAAAGTTCTACAACAGCTCTTGCAGCTAGGCTTGCATGTTCTCCAAACTCAGCTGGTGCTTGAGCAGCAGAGGTAGCATCTTTAATTTTCATGTTCCAATTATGCCTGCCAACAGAAAAATTACCATTACAATCTCAAGGAAATGATTGCCCAAGTTCCAACCTTTCATCTTTGAAACTTAAGCGTAATGAACCACCATCATCAACAAAATATTGCCTTGAAAGTTCTACAACAGCTCTTGTAGCTTGGCGTGCATGTTCTGAAAACACAGCCACAGCTTGAGCAGCAGAGGTAGCATCCTTAAAATTCATGTTCCAATTCTGCCTGTCAATAGAAAATTTTCCATCTCCAGGAAATGATTGACCATGTGCCAACCTTTTATCCTTGAAACGTAAGTGGCATGAACCACCATCATCAACACAATATTGCCTTGAAAGTTCTACAACAGCTCTTGCAGCTAGGCTTGCATGTTCTCCAAACTCAGCTGGTGCTTGAGCAGCAGAGGTAGCATCCTTAAATTTCATGTTCCAATTCTGCCTGCCAACAGAAAAATTACCATTACAATCTCAAGGAAATGATTGCCCATGTTCCAACCTTTCATCCTTGAAACTTAAGTGGCATGAACCACCATCATCAACACAATATTTCCTTGAAAGTTCTACAACAGATCTTGCAGCTAGGCGTGCAAGTTCTGAAAACTCAGCCGCTGCTTGAGCAGCAGAGGTAGCATCCTCAAATTTCATGTTCCAATTCTGCCTGTCAATAGAAAATTTACCTTCTCCAGGAAATGATTGACCATGTGCCAACCTTTTATCCTTGAAACCTAAGTGGCATGAACCACCATCATCAACACAATATTTCCTTGAAAATTCTACAACAGCTCTTGCAGCTAGGCTTGCATGTTCTCCAAACTCAGCTGGTGCTTGAGCAACAGACGTAGCATCCTTAAATTTCATGTTCCAATTCTGCCTGCCAACAGAAAAATTACCATTACAATCTCAAGGAAATGATTGCCCATGTTCCAATCTTTCATCCTTGAAACTTAAGTGGCATGAACCACCATCATCGACACAATATTGCCTTGAAAGTTCTACAACAGCTCTTGCAGCTAGGCGTGCAAGTTCTGAAAACTCAGCCGCTGCTTGAGCAGCAGAGGTAGCATCCTCAAATTTCATGTTCCAATTCTGCCTGTCAATAGAAAATTTACCTTCTCCAGGAAATGATTGACCATGTGCCAACCTTTTATCCTTGAAACCTAAGTGGCATGAACCACCATCATCAACACAATATTGCCTTGAAAGTTCTACAACAGCTCTTGCAGCTAGGCTTGCATGTTCTCCAAACTCAGCTGGTGCTTGAGCAGCAGAGGTAGCATCTTTAATTTTCATGTTCCAATTATGCCTGCCAACAGAAAAATTACCATTACAATCTCAAGGAAATGATTGCCAAAGTTCCAACCTTTCATCCTTGAAACTTAAGCGTAATGAACCACCATCATCAACAAAATATTGCCTTGAAAGTTCTACAACAGCTCTTGTAGCTTGGCGTGCATGTTCTGAAAACACAGCCACAGCTTGAGCAGCAGAGGTAGCATCCTTAAAATTCATGTTCCAATTCTGCCTGTCAATAGAAAATTTTCCATCTCCAGGAAATGATTGACCATGTGCCAACCTTTTATCCTTGAAACGTAAGTGGCATGAACCACCATCATCAACACAATATTGCCTTGAAAGTTCTACAACAGCTCTTGCAGCTAGGCTTGCATGTTCTCCAAACTCAGCTGGTGCTTGAGCAGCAGAGGTAGCATCCTTAAATTTCATGTTCCAATTCTGCCTGCCAACAGAAAAATTACCATTACAATCTCAAGGAAATGATTGCCCATGTTCCAACCTTGCATCCTTGAAACGTAAGTGGCATGAACCACCATCATCAACACAATATTTCCTTGAAAGTTCTACAACAGATCTTGCAGCTTGGCGTGCAAGTTCTGAAAACTCAGCCGCTGCTTGAGCAGCAGAGGTAGCATCCTCAAATTTCATGTTCCAATTCTGCCTGTCAATAGAAAATTTACCTTCTCCAGGAAATGATTGACCATGTGCCAACCTTTTATCCTTGAAACCTAAGTGGCATGAACCACCATCATCAACACAATATTGCCTTGAAAGTTCTACAACAGCTCTTGCAGCTAGGCTTGCATGTTCTCCAAACTCAGCTGGTGCTTGAGCAACAGAGGTAGCATCTTTAATTTTCATGTTCCAATTCTGCCTGCCAACAGAAAAATTACCATTACAATCTCAAGGAAATGATTGCCCATGTTCCAACCTTTCATCCTTGAAACTTAAGCGTAATGAACCACCATCATCAACAAAATATTGCCTTGAAAGTTCTACAACAGCTCTTGTATCTTGGCGTGCATGTTCTGAAAACACAGCCACAGCTTGAGCAGCAGAGGTAGCATCCTTAAAATTCATGTTCCAATTCTGCCTGTCAATAGAAAATTTACCATCTCCAGGAAATGATTGACCATGTGCCAACCTTTTATCCTTGAAACGTAAGTGGCATGAACCACCATCATCAACATAATATTGCCTTGAAAGTTCTACAACAGCTCTTGCAGCTAGGCTTGCATGTTCTCCAAACTCAGCTGGTGCTTGAGCAGCAGAGGTAGCATCCTTAAATTTCATGTTCCAATTCTGCCTGCCAACAGAAAAATTACCATTACAATCTCAAGGAAATGATTGCCCATGTTCCAACCTTGCATCCTTGAAACGTAAGTGGCATGAACCACCATCATCAACACAATATTTCCTTGAAAGTTCTACAACAGATCTTGCAGCTTGGCGTGCATGTTCTGAAAACTCAGCCGCTGCTTGAGCAGCAGAGGTAGCATCCTTAAATTTCATGTTCCAATTCTGCCTGTCAATAGAAAATTTACCATCTCCAGGAAATGATTGGCCATGTGCCAACCTTTTGTCCTTGAAACCTAAGTGGCATGAACCACCATCATCAACACAATATTGCCTTGAAAGTTCTACAACAGCTCTGGCAGCTAGGCTTGCATGTTCTCCAAACTCAGCTGGTGCTTGAGCAGCAGAGGTAGCATCCAAAAATTTCATGTTCCAATTCTGCCTGCCAACAGAACAATTACCATTACAATGTCAAGGAAATGATTGCCCATGTTCCAACCTTTCATCCTTGAAACTTAAGTGGCATGAACCACCATCATCAACACAATTTTGCCTTGAAATTCTACAACACCTCTTGCAGCTAGGCGTGCATGTTCTGAAAACTTAGCCGCTGCTTGAGCAGCAGAGGTAGCATCCTCAAATTTCATGTTCCAATTCTGCCTGTCAATAGAAAATTTACCTTCTCCAGGAAATGATTGACCATGTGCCAACCTTTTATCCTTGAAACCTAAGTGTCATGAACCACCATCATCAACACAATATTGCCTTGAAAGTTCTACAACAGCTCTTGCAGCTAGGCTTGCATGTTCTCCAAACAAGCTGGTGCTTGAGCAGCAGAGGTAGCATCCTTAAATTTCATGTTCCAATTCTGCCTGTCAATAGAAAATTTACCATCTCAAGGAAATGATTGACCATGTGCCAATCTTTTATCCTTTAAACCTAAGTGGCATGAACCACCATCATCAACACAATATTGCCTTGAAAGTTCTACAACAGCTCTGGCAGCTAGGCTTGCAATGTTCTGCAAACTCAGCTGCTGCTTGAGCAGCAGAGGTAGCATCCTTAAATTTCATGTTCAAATTCTGCCTGCCAATAGAAAAATTACCATTACAATCTCAAGGAAATGATTGCCCATGTTCCAACCTTTCATCCTTGAAACTTAAGTGTCATGAACCACCATCATCAACATAATATTGCCTTGAAAGTTCTACAACAGCTCTTGCAGCTAGGCGTGCTTGTTCTGAAAACTCAGCCGCTGCTTGAGCAGCAGAGGTAGCATCCTTAAATTTCATTTTCCAATTCTGCCTGTCAATAGAAAATTTACCATTTCCAGGAAATGATTGGCCATGTGCCAACCTTTTGTCCTTGAAACCTAAGTGGCATGAACCACCATCATCAACACAATATTGCCTTGAAAGTTCTACAACAGCTCTTGCAGCTAGGCGTGCAAGTTCTGAAAACTCAGCCGCTGCTTGAGCAGCAGAGGTAGCATCCTCAAATTTCATGTTCCAATTCTGCCTGTCAATAGAAAATTTACCTTCTCCAGGAAATGATTGACCATGTGCCAACCTTTTATCCTTGAAACCTAAGTGGCATGAACCACCATCATCAACACAATATTGCCTTGAAAGTTCTACAACAGCTCTTGCAGCTAGGCTTGCATGTTCTCCAAACAAGCTGGTGCTTGAGCAGCAGAGGTAGCATCCTTAAATTTCATGTTCCAATTCTGCCTGCCAACAGAAAAATTACCATTACAATCTCAAGGAAATGATTGCCCATGTTCCAACCTTTCATCCTTGAAACTTAAGTGGCATGAACCACCATCATCAACACAATATTGCCTTGAAAGTTCTACAACAGCTCTTGCAGCTAGGCGTGCAAGTTCTGAAAACTCAGCCGCTGCTTGAGCAGCAGAGGTAGCATCCTCAAATTTCATGTTCCAATTCTGCCTGTCAATAGAAAATTTACCTTCTCCAGGAAATGATTGACCATGTGCCAACCTTTTATCCTTGAAACCTAAGTGGCATGAACCACCATCATCAACACAATATTGCCTTGAAAGTTCTACAACAGCTCTTGCAGCTAGGCTTGCATGTTCTCCAAACTCAGCTGGTGCTTGAGCAGCAGAGGTAGCATCTTTAATTTTCATGTTCCAATTATGCCTGCCAACAGAAAAATTACCATTACAATCTCAAGGAAATGATTGCCCATGTTCCAACCTTTCATCCTTGAAACTTAAGCGTAATGAACCACCATCATCAACAAAATATTGCCTTGAAAGTTCTACAACAGCTCTTGTAGCTTGGCGTGCATGTTCTGAAAACACAGCCACAAGCTTGAGCAGCAGAGGTAGCATCCTTAAAATTCATGTTCCAATTCTGCCTGTCAATAGAAAATTTACCATCTCCAGGAAATGATTGACCATGTGCCAACCTTTTATCCTTGAAACGTAAGTGGCATGAACCACCATCATCAACACAATATTGCCTTGAAAGTTCTACAACAGCTCTTGCAGCTAGGCTTGCATGTTCTCCAAACTCAGCTGGTGCTTGAGCAGCAGAGGTAGCATCCTTAAATTTCATGTTCCAATTCTGCCTGCCAACAGAAAAATTACCATTCCAATCTCAAGGAAATGATTGCCCATGTTCCAACCTTGCATCCTTGAAACGTAAGTGGCATGAACCACCATCATCAACACAATATTGCCTTGAAAGTTCTACAACAGCTCTTGCAGCTAGGCTTGCATGTTCTCCAAACTCAGCTGGTGCTTGAGCAGCAGAGGTAGCATCCTTAAATTACATGTTCCAATTCTGCCTGCCAACAGAAAAATTACCATTACAATCTCAAGGAAATGATTGCCCATGTTCCAACCTTTCATAATTGAAAGCTAAGTGGCATGAACCACCATCATCAACACAATATTGCCTTGAAAGTTCTACAACAGCTCTGGCAGCTAGGCTTGCATGTTCTCCAAACTCAGCTGGTGCTTGAGCAGCAGAGGTAGCATCCAAAAATTTCATGTTCCAATTCTGCCTGCCAACAGAACAATTACCATTACAATGTCAAGGAAATAATTGCCCATGTTCCAACCTTTCATCCTTGAAACTTAAGTGGCATGAACCACCATCATCAACACAATATTGCCTTGAAAGTTCTACAATAGCTCTTGCAGCTCGGCGTGCAAGTTCTGAAAACTCAGCCGCTGCTTGAGCAGCAGAGGTAGCATCCTCAAATTTCATGTTCCAATTCTGCCTGTCAATAGAAAATTTACCTTCTCCAGGAAATGATTGACCATGTGCCAACCTTTTATCCTTGAAACCTAAGTGGCATGAACCACCATCATCAACACAATATTGCCTTGAAAGTTCTACAACAGCTCTTGCAGCTAGGCTTGCATGTTCTCCAAACTCAGCTGGTGCTTGAGCAGCAGAGGTAGCATCTTTAATTTTCATGTTCCAATTCTGCCTGCCAACAGAAAAATTACCATTACAATCTCAAGGAAATGATTGCCCATGTTCCAACCTTTCATCCTTGAAACTTAAGCGTAATGAACCACCATCATCAACAAAATATTGCCTTGAAAGTTCTACAACAGCTCTTGTAGCTTGGCGTGCATGTTCTGAAAACACAGCCACAGCTTGAGCAGCAGAGGTAGCATCCTTAAAATTCATGTTCCAATTCTGCCTGTCAATAGAAAATTTACCATCTCCAGGAAATGATTGACCATGTGCCAACCTTTTATCCTTGAAACGTAAATGGCATGAACCACCATCATCAACACAATATTGCCTTGAAAGTTCTACAACAGCTCTTGCAGCTAGGCTTGCATGTTCTCCAAACTCAGCTGGTGCTTGAGCAGCAGAGGTAGCATCCTTAAATTTCATGTTCCAATTCTGCCTGCCAACAGAAAAATTACCATTACAATCTCAAGGAAATGATTGCCCATGTTCCAACCTTGCATCCTTGAAACGTAAGTGGCATGAACCACCATCATCAACACAATATTTCCTTGAAAGTTCTACAACAGATCTTGCAGCTTGGCGTGCATGTTCTGAAAACTCAGCCGCTGCTTGAGCAGCAGAGGTAGCATCCTTAAATTTCATGTTCCAATTCTGCCTGTCAATAGAAAATTTACCATCTCCAGGAAATGATTGGCCATGTGCCAACCTTTTGTCCTTGAAACCTAAGTGGCATGAACCACCATCATCAACACAATATTGCCTTGAAAGTTCTACAACAGCTCTGGCAGCTAGGCTTGCATGTTCTCCAAACTCAGCTGGTGCTTGAGCAGCAGAGGTAGCATCCAAAAATTTCATGTTCCAATTCTGCCTGCCAACAGAACAATTACCATTACAATGTCAAGGAAATGATTGCCCATGTTCCAACCTTTCATCCTTGAAACTTAAGTGGCATGAACCACCATCATCAACACAATATTGCCTTGAAAGTTCTACAATAGCTCTTGCAGCTAGGCGTGCAAGTTCTGAAAACTCAGCCGCTGCTTGAGCAGCAGAGGTAGCATCCTCAAATTTCATGTTCCAATTCTGCCTGTCAATAGAAAATTTACCTTCTCCAGGAAATGATTGACCATGTGCCAACCTTTTATCCTTGAAACCTAAGTGGCATGAACCACCATCATCAACACAATATTGCCTTGAAAGTTCTACAACAGCTCTTGCAGCTAGGCTTGCATGTTCTCCAAACTCAGCTGGTGCTTGAGCAGTAGAGGTAGCATCTTTAATTTTCATGTTCCAATTCTGCCTGCCAACAGAAAAATTACCATTACAATCTCAAGGAAATGATTGCCCATGTTCCAACCTTTCATCCTTGAAACTTAAGCGTAATGAACCACCATCATCAACAAAATATTGCCATGAAAGTTCTACAACAGCTCTTGTAGCTTGGCGTGCATGTTCTGAAAACACAGCCACAGCTTGAGCAGCAGAGGTAGCATCCTTAAAATTCATGTTCCAATTCTGCCTGTCAATAGAAAATTTACCATCTCCAGGAAATGATTGACCATGTGCCAACCTTTTATCCTTGAAACGTAAGTGGCATGAACCACCATCATCAACACAATATTGCCTTGAAAGTTCTACAACAGCTCCTGCAGCTAGGCTTGCATGTTCTCCAAACTCAGCTGGTGCTTGAGCAGCAGAGGTAGCATCCTTAAATTTCATGTTCCAATTCTGCCTGCCAACAGAAAAATTACCATTACAATCTCAAGGAAATGATTGCCCATGTTCCAACCTTTCATCCTTGAAACTTAAGTGGCATGAACCACCATCATCAACACAATATTGCCTTGAAAGTTCTACAACAGCTCTTGCAGCTAGGCGTGCAAGTTCTGAAAACTCAGCCGCTGCTTGAGCAGCAGAGGTAGCATCCTTAAATTTCATGTTCCAATTCAGCCTGTCAATAGAAAATTTACCATCTCCAGGAAATGATTGGCCATGTGCCAACCTTTTGTCCTTGAAACCTAAGTGGCATGAACCACCACCATCAACACAATATTGCCTTGAAAGTTCTACAACAGCTCTGGCAGCTAGGCCTGCATGTTCTCCAAACTCAGCTGGTGCTTGAGCAGCAGAGGTAGCATCCAAAAATTTCATGTTCCAATTCTGCCTGCCAACAGAACAATTACCATTACAATGTCAAGGAAATGATTGCCCATGTTCCAACCTTTCATCCTTGAAACTTAAGTGGCATGAACCACCATCATCAACACAATATTGCCTTGAAAGTTCTACAATAGCTCTTGCAGCTCGGCGTGCAAGTTCTGCAAACTCAGCCGCTGCTTGAGCAGTAGAGGTAGCATCCTCAAATTTCATGTTCCAATTCTGCCTGTCAATAGAAAATTTACCTTCTCCAGGAAATGATTGACCAAGTGCCAACCTTTTGTCCTTGAAACCTAAGTGGCATGAACCACCATCATCAACACAATATTGCCTTGAAAGTTCTGCAACAGCTCTTGCAGCTAGGCTTGCATATTCTCCAAACTCAGCTGGTGCTTGAGCAGCAGAGGTAGCATACTTAATTTTCATGTTCCAATTCTGCCTGCCAACAGAAAAATTACCATTACAATCTCAAGGAAATGATTGCCCATGTTCCAACCTTTCATCCTCGAAACTTAAGTGTAATGAACCACCATCATCAACACAATATTGCCTTGAAAGTTCTACAATAGCTCTTGCAGCTTGGCGTGCATGTTCTGAAAACACAGCCGCAGCTTGAGCAGCAGAGGTAGCATCCTTAAAATTCATGTTCCAATTCTGCCTGTCAATAGAAAATTTACCATCTCCAGGAAATGATTGACCATGTGCCAACCTTTTATCCTTGAAACGTAAGTGGCATGAACCACCATCATCAACACAATATTGCCTTGAAAGTTCTGCAACAGCTCTTGCAGCTAGGCTTGCATGTTCTCCAAACTCAGCTGGTGCTTGAGCAGCAGAGGTAGCATCCTTAAATTTCATGTTCCAATTCTGCCTGCCAACAGAAAAATTACCATTACAATCTCAAGGAAATGATTGCCCATGTTCCAACCTTTCATCCTTGAAACTTAAGTGGCATGAACCACCATCATCAACACAATATTTCCTTGAAAGTTCTACAACAGCTCTTGCAGCTTGGCGTGCATGTTCTGAAAACTCAGCCGCTGCTTGAGCAGTAGAGGTAGCATCCTTAAATTTCATGTTCCAATTCTGCCTGTCAATAGAAAATTTACCATCTCCAGGAAATGATTGGCCATGTGCCAACCTTTTGTCCTTGAAACCTAAGTGGCATGAACCGCCATCATCAACACAATATTACCTTGAAAGTTCTACAACAGCTCTGGCAGCTAGGCTTGCATGTTCTGCAAACTCAGCTACTACTTGAGCAGCAGAGGTAGCATCCTTAAATTTCATGTTCCAATTCTGCCTGCCAACAGAAAAATTACCATTACAATCTCAAGGAAATGATTGCCCATGTTCCAACCTTTCATCCTTGAAACTTAAGTGGAATGAACCACCATCATCAACACAATATTGCCTTGAAAGTTCTACAATAACTCTTATAGCTAGGGGTGCATGTTCTGAAAACTCAGCCGTTGCTTGAGCAGCAGAGGTAGCATCCTTAAATTTCATGTTCCAATTCTGCCTGTCAATAGAAAATTTACCATCTCCAGGAAATGATTGACCATGTGCCAACCTTTTATCCTTGAAACCTAAGTGGCATGAACCAGCATCATCAACACAATATTGCCTTGAAAGTTCTACAACAGCTCTAGCAGCTAGGCTTGCATGTTCTCCAAACTCAGCTGGTGCTTGAGCAGCAGAGGTAGCATCCTTAAATTTCATGTTCCAATTCTGCCTGCCAACAGAAAAATTACCATTACAATCTCAAGGATATGATTGCCCATGTTCCAACCTTTCATCCTTGAAACTTAAGTGGAATGAACCACCATCATCAACACAATATTGCCTTGAAAGTTCTACAACAGCACTTGTAGCTTGGCGTGCATGTTCTGAAAACTCAGCCGCAGCTTGAGCAGCAGAGGTAGCATCCTTAAAATTCATGTTCCAATTCTGCCTGTCAATAGAAAATTTACCATCTCCAGGATATGATTGACCATGTGCCAACTTTTTATCCTTGAAACATAAGTGGCATGAACCACCATAATCAACACAATAGTACCTTGAAAGTTCTACAACAGCTCTGGCATCTAGGCTTGCATGTTCTGCAAACTCAGCTGCTGCTTGAGCAGTAGAGGTAGCATCCTTAAATTTCATGTTCCAATTCTGCCTGCCATTAGAAAAATTACCATTACCATCTCCAGGAAATGATTGCCCATGTTCCAACCTTTCATCCTTGACCATCATCAACACAATATTGCCTTGAAAGTTCTACAACATCTCTTGCAGCTAGGCTTGCATGTTCTGCAAACTCAGCTGGTGCTTGAGCAGCAGAGGTAGCATCCTTAAATTTCATGTTCCAATTCTGCCTGCCAACAGAAAAATTACCATTACAATCTCAAGGAAATGATTGCCCATGTTCCAACCTTTCATCCTTGAAACTTAAGTGGCATGAACCACCATCATCAACACAATATTGCCTTGAAAGTTCTACAATAGCTCTTGCAGCTCGGCGTGCAAGTTCTGAAAACTCAGCCGCTGCTTGAGCAGTAGAGGTAGCATCCTCAAATTTCATGTTCCAATTCTGCCTGTCAATAGAAAATTTACCTTCTCCAGGAAATGATTGACCATGTGCCAACCTTTTATCCTTGAAACCTAAGTGGCATGAACCACCATCATCAACACAATATTGCCTTGAAAGTTCTGCAACAGCTCTTGCAGCTAGGCTTGCATGTTCTCCAAACTCAGCTGGTGCTTGAGCAGCAGAGGTAGCATCCTTAATTTTCATGTTCCAATTCTGCCTGCCAACAGAAAAATTACCATTAAAATCTCAAGGAAATGATTGCCCATGTTCCAACCTTTCATCCTCGAAACTTAAGTGTAATGAACCACCATCATCAACACAATATTGCCTTGAAAGTTCTACAACAGCTCTTGCAGCTTGGCGTGCATGTTCTGAAAACACAGCCGCAGCTTGAGCAGCAGAGGTAGCATCCTTAAAATTCATGTTCCAATTCTGCCTGTCAATAGAAAATTTACCATCTCCAGGAAATGATTGACCATGTGCCAACCTTTTATCCTTGAAACGTAAGTGGCATGAACCACCATCATCAACACAATATTGCCTTGAAAGTTCTGCAATAGCTCTTGCAGTTAGGCTTGCATGTTCTCCAAACTCAGCTGGTGCTTGAGCAGCAGAGGTAGAATTCTTAAATTTCATGTTCCAATTCTGCCTGCCAACAGAACAATTACCATTACAATCTCAAAGAAATGATTGCCCATGTTCCAACCTTTCATCCTTGAAACGTAAGTGGCATGAACCACCATCATCAACACAATATTTCCTTGAAAGTTCTACAACAGCTCTTGCAGCTTGGCGTGCATGTTCTGAAAACTCAGTCGCTGCTTGAGCAGTAGTGGTAGCATCCTTAAATTTCATGTTCCAATTCTGCCTGTCAATAGAAAATTTACCATCTCCAGGAAATGATTGGCCATGTGCCAACCTTTTGTCCTTGAAACCTAAGTGGCATGAACCGCCATCATCAACACAATATTACCTTGAAAGTTCTACAACAGCTCTGGCAGCTAGGCTTGCATGTTCTGCAAACTCAGCTACTACTTGAGCAGCAGAGGTAGCATCCTTAAATTTCATGATCCAATTCTGCCTGCCAACAGAAAAATTACCATTACAATCTCAAGGAAATGATTGCCCATGTTCCAACCTTTCATCCTTGAAACTTAAGTGGAATGAACCACCATCATCAACACAATATTCCCTTGAAAGTTCTACAATAACTCTTATAGCTAGGCGTGCATGTTCTGAAAACTCAGCCGTTGCTTGAGCAGCAGAGGTAGCATCCTTAAATTTCATGTTCCAATTCTGCCTGTCAATAGAAAATTTACCATCTCCAGGAAATGATTGACCATGTGCCAACCTTTTATCCTTGAAACCTAAGTGGCATGAACCAGCATCATCAACACAATATTGCCTTGAAAGTTCTACAACAGCTCTAGCAGCTAGGCTTGCATGTTCTCCAAACTCAGCTGGTGCTTGAGCAGCAGAGGTAGCATCCTTAAATTTCATGTTCCAATTCTGCCTGCCAACAGAAAAATTACCATTACAATCTCAAGGATATGATTGCCCATGTTCCAACCTTTCATCCTTGAAACTTAAGTGGAATGAACCACTATCATCAACACAATATTGCCTTGAAAGTTCTACAACAGCACTTGTAGCTTTGCGTGCATGTTCTGAAAACTCAGCCGCAGCTTGAGCAGCAGAGGTAGCATCCTTAAAATTCATGTTCCAATTCTGCTTGTCAATAGAAAATTTACCATCTCCAGGATATGATTGACCATGTGCCAACCTTTTATCCTTGAAACATAAGTGGCATGAACCACCATAATCAACACAATATTACCTTGAAAGTTCTACAACAGCTCTGGCATCTAGGCTTGCATGTTCTGCAAACTCAGCTGCTGCTTGAGCAGTAGAGGTAGCATCCTTAAATTTCATGTTCCAATTCTGCCTGCCACTAGAAAAATTACCATTACCATCTCCAGGAAATGATTGCCCATGTTCCAACCTTTCATCCTTGACCATCATCAACACAATATTGCCTTGAAAGTTCTACAACTGCTCTGGTAGCTAGGCTTGCATGTTCTGCAAACTCAGCTGCTGCTTGAGCAGCAGAGGTAGCATCCTTAAATTTCATGTTCCAATTCTGCCTGCCAATAGAAAAATTACCATTACAATCTCAAGGAAATGATTGCCCATGTTCCAACCTTTCATCCTTGAAACATAAGTGGCATGAACCACCATCATCAACACAATATTGCCTTGAAAGTTCTACAACAGCTCTTGCAGCTAGGGGTGCAAGTTCTGAAAACTCAGCCGCTGCTTGAGCAGCAGAGGTAGCATCCTCAAATTTCATGTTCCAATTCTGCCTGCCAACAGAACAATTACCATCACAATGTCAAGGAAATGATTGCCCATGTTCCAACCTTTCATCCTTGAAACTTAAGTGGCATGAACCACCATCATCAACACAATATTGCCTTGAAAGTTCTACAACAGCTCTTGCAGCTTGGCGTGCATGTTCTGAAAACTCAGCCGCTGCTTGAGCAGTATAGGTAGCATCCTTAAATTTCATGTTCCAATTCTGCCTGTCAATAGAAAATTTACCATCTCCAGGAAATGATTGCCCATGTTCCAACCTTTCATCCTTGAAACTTAAGTGGCATGAACCACCATCATCAACACAATATTGCCTTGAAAGTTCTACAACAGCTCTTGTAGCTAGGCGTGCAAGTTCTGAAAACTCAGCCGCTTCTTGAGCAGCAGAGGTAGCATCCTCAAATTTCATGTTCCAATTCTGCCTGTCAATAGAAAATTTACCTTCTCCAGGAAATGATTGACCATGTGCCAACCTTTTATCCTTGAAACCTAAGTGGCATGAACCACCATCATCAACACAATATTGCCTTGAAAGTTCTACAACACCTCTTGCAGCTAGGCTTGCATGTTCTCCAAACTCAGCTGGTGCTTGAGCAGCAGGGGTAGCATCCTTAATTTTCATGTTCCAATTCTGCCTGCCAACAGAAAAATTAACATTACAATCTCAAGGAAATGATTGCCCATGTTGCAACCTTTCATCCTTGAAACTTAAGTGTAATGTACCACCATCATCAACACAATATTGCCTTGAAAGTTCTACAACAGCTCTTGCAGCTTGGCGTGCATGTTCTGAAAACACAGCCGCAGCTTGAGCAGCAGAGGTAGCATCCTTAAAATTCATGTTCCAATTCTGCCTGTCAATAGAAAATTTACCATCTCCAGGAAATGATTGACCATGTGCCAACCTTTTATCCTTGAAACGTAAGTGGCATGAACCACCATCATCAACACAATAGTACCTTGAAAGTTCTACAACAACTCTGGCAGCTAGGCTTGCATGTTCTCTAAACTCAGCTGCTGCTTGAGTAGTAGAGGTAGCATCCTTAAATTTCATGTTCCAATTCTGCCTGCCAACAGAAAAATTACCATTACCATCTCCAGGAAATGATTGCCTATGTTCCAACCTTTCATCCTTGACCATCATCAACACAATATTGCCTTGAAAGTTCTACAACTGCTCTGGCAGCTAGGCTTGCATGTTCTGCAAACTCAGCTGCTGCTTGAGCAGCAGAGGTAGCATCCTTAAATTTCATGTTCCAATTCTGCCTGCCAACAGAAAAATTACCATTACAATCTTAAGGAAATGATTGCCCATGTTCCAACCTTTCATCCTTGAAACGTAAGTGGCATGAACCACCATCATCAACACAATATTGCTTTGAAAGTTCTACAACAGCTCTTGCAGCTTGGCGTGCATGTTCTGATAACTCAGGCGCTGCTTGAGCAGCAGAGGTAGCATCCTTGAATTTCATGTTCCAATTCTGCCTGTCAATAGAAAATTTACCATCTCCAGGAAATGATTGGCCATGTGCCAACCTTTTGTCCTTGAAACCTAAGTGGCATGAACCACAATCATCAACATAATATTACCTTGAAAGTTCTACAACAGCTCTGGCAGCTAGGCTTACATGTTCTGCAAACTCAGCTGCTGCTTGAGCAGCAGAGGTAGCATCCTTAAATTGCATGTTCCAATTCTGCCTGCCAATAGAAAAATTACCATTACCATCTCCAGGAAATGATTGCCCATGTTCCAACCTTTCATCCTTGACCATCATCAACACAATATTGCCTTAAAAGTTCTACAACTGCTCTGGCAGCTAGGCTTGCATGTTCTGCAAACTCAGCTGCTGCTTGAGCAGCAGAGGTAGCATCCTTAAATTTCATGTTCCAATTCTGCCTGCCAAACAGAAAAATTACCATTACAATCTCAAGGAAATGATTGCCCATGTTCCAACCTTTCATCCTTGAAACTTAAGTGGCATGAACCACCATCATCAACACAATATTGCCTTGAAAGTTCTACAACAGCTCTTGCAGCTAGGCGTGCAAGTTCTGAAAACTCAGCCGCTGCTTGAGCAGCAGAGGTAGCATCCTTAAATTTCATGTTCCAATTCTGCCTGTCAATAGAAAATTTACCATCTCCAGGAAAGGATTGAACATGTGCCAACCTTTTATCCTTGAAACATAAGTGGCATGAACCACCATCATCAACACAATATTGCCTTGAAAGATCTACAACAGCTCTGGCAGCTAGGCTTGCATGTCCTCCAATCTCAGCTGGTGCTTGAGCAGCAGAGGTAGCACCCTTAAATTTCATGTTCCAATTCTGCCTGCCAACAGAAAAATTACCATTACAATCTCAAGGAAATGATTGCCCATGTTCCAACCTTTCATCCTTGAAACTTAAGTGGAATGAACCACCATCATCTACACAATATTGCCTTGAAAGTTCTACAACAGCTCTTGCAGCTTGGCGTGCATGTTCTGAAAACACAGCCGCAGCTTGAGCAGCAGAGGTAGCATCCATAAAATTCATGTTCTAATTCTGCCTGTCAATAGAAAATTTACCATCTCCAGGAAATGATTGACCATGTGCCAACCTTTTATCCTTGAAACATAAGTGGCATGAACCACCATCATCAACATAATATTACCTTGAAAGTTCTACAACAACTCTGGCAGCTAGGCTTGCATGTTCTCCAAACTCAGCTGCTGCTTGAGCAGCAGAGGTAGCATCCTTAAATTTCATGTTCCAATTCTGCCTGCCAATAGAAAAATTACCATTACCATCACCAGGAAATGATTGCCCATATCCCAACCTTTCATCCTTGAAAACTAAGTGGCATGAACCACCATCATCAACACAATATTGCCTTGAAAGTTCTACCACAGCTTTGGCAGCTAGGCTTCCATGTTCTGCAAACTAATTCGGTAGTTGAGCAGTAGAGGTAGCATCCTTACTTTCATGTTCCAATTTTGCCTGCCAATAGAAAAATAACAATTACCATCTCCAGGAAATGATTGCCCTTGTTCCAACCTTTCATCCTTGAAACCCAAGTGGCATGAACCACCATCATTAACACAATATTGCCTTGAAAGTTCTACAATAGCTCTGGAAGCTAGGCTTTCATGTTTTGCAAACTCAGCCGCTGCTTGAGCTGCAGAGATAGCATGCTTAAATTTCATGTTCCAATACTGCCTGCCAATAGAACAATTACCATTACCATCTCAAGGAAATGATTGCCCATGTTCCAACCTTTCATCCTTGAAAACTATGTGGCATGAACCACCACAATCAATACAATATTGCCTTGAAAGTTCTACAACTTCTCTGGCAGCTAGGCTTCCATGTTCTGCAAACTCAGTTGCTACTTGAGCAGCAGAGGTAGCATCCTTACATTTCATGTTCCAATTCTGCCTGCCAATAGAAAAATTACCATTACCATCTCCAAGAAATGATTGCCCATGTTCCAACCTTTCATCCTTGAAAACTAAGTGGCATGAACCACCACCATCAACACAATATTGCCTTGAAAGTTCTACAACATCTCTGGTAGCTAGGCTTGCATGCTCTGAAAACTCAGCCGCAGCTTGAGCAGCAGAGATAGCATGCTTAAATTTCATGTTCCAATACTGCCTGCCAATAAAACAATTACCATTACCATCTCTAGTAAATGATTGCCCATGTTCCAACCTTTCATCCTTGAAACCCAAGTGGCATGAACCACCATCATCAACACAATATATCTTTGAAAGTTCTACAACAGCTCTGGCAGCTAGGCTTGCATGTTCTGCAAACTCAACCGCTACTTGAGCAGCAGAGGTAGCATCCATAAATTTCATATACCAATTATGCCTGGCAATAGAAAAATTACCATTACCATCTCCAGGAAATGATTGCCCATGTTCCAACCTTTCATCCTTGAAAACAAAGTGGCATGAACCACCATCATCAACACAATATTGCCTTGAAAGTTCTACAACAGCTCTGGCAGCTAGGCTTGCATGTTCTGCAAACTAACTCGTTACTTGAGCATCAGAGGTAGCATCCTTAAATTTCATGTTCCAATTCTGCCTGCCAATAGAAAAATTACCATTACCATCTCCAAGAAATGATTGCCCATGTTCCAACCTTTCATCCTTGAAAACTAAGTGGCATGAACCACCACCACCAACACAATATTGCCTTGAAATTTCTACAACATCTCTGGTAGCTAGGCTTGCATGCTCTGAAAACTCAGCCGCAGCTTGAGCAGCAGAGATAGCATGCTTAAATTTCATGTTCCAATACTGCCTGCCAATAGAAAAATTACCATTAGCATCTCCAGGAAATGATTGCCCTTGTTCCAACCTTTCATCCTTGAAACCCATGTGGCATGAACCACCATCATTAACACAATATTGCCTTTAAAGTTCTACAACAGCTGTGGCAGCTAGGCTTTCACATTTTTCAAACTCAGCCGCTGCTTGAGCAGCAGAGATAGCATGCTTAAATTTCACGTTCCAATAGTGCGTGCCAATAGAACAATTACCATTACCATCTCAAGGAACTGATTGCCAATGTTCCAACCTTTCATCCTTGAAAACAAAGTGGCATGAATCAACATCATCAACAAAATATTGCCTTGAAAATCCTACAACAGCTCTGGCAGCTAGGCTTGCATGTTCTGCAAACTAAACCGCTGCTTGAGCAGCAGAGGTCGCATCCTTAAATTTCATATTCCAATTATGCCTACCATTAGAAAAATTACCATTACCATCTCCAGGAAATGATTGCCCATGTTCCAACCTTTCATCCTTGAAAACTAAGTGGCATGAACCACCATCATCAACACAATATTGCCTTGAAAGTTCTACAACAGCTCTGGCAGCTAGGCTTGCTTGTTCTGCAAACTCAGTCGCTACTTGAGTAGCAGAGGTAGCATCCTTAAATTTCATGTTCCAATTCTGCCTGCCAATAGAAAAATTACCTTTACCATCCCCATGAAACGATTACCCTTGTTCCAACCTTTCATCCTTCAAACCCAAGTGGCATGAACCACAATCATTAACACAATATTGCCTTGAAAGTTCTACAACAGCTATGGCAGCTAGGCTTTCATGTTTTGTAAACTCAGCCGCTGCTTGAGCAGCAGAGATAGCATTCTTAAATTTCATGTTCCTATACTGCCTGCCTATAGAACAATTACCATTACCATCTCAAGGAAATGATTGCCCATTTTCCAACCTTTCATCCTTGAAAACCTAGTGGCATGAACCACCATCATCAACACAATATTGCCTTGAAAGTTCTACGACAGCATCGGCAGCTAGGCTTGCATGTTCTGCAAACTCGACCGCAGCTTGAGCAGCAGAGGTAGCATCCTTAAATTTCATATTCCTATTATGCATGCCGATAGAAAAATTACCATTACCATCTCCAGGAAATGATTGCCCATGTTCCAACCTTTCATCCTTGAAAACTATGTGGCATGAACCACCACCATCAACACAATATTGCCTTGAAAGTTCTACAACATCTCTGGCAGCTAGGCTTGCATGTTCTGCAAACTCAGTCGCTACTTGAGCAGCAGAGGTAGCATCCTTAAATTTTATGTTCTAATTCTGCCTGCCAATAGAAAAATTACCATTACCATCTCCAGGAAATGATTGCCCTTGTTCCAACCTTTCATCCTTGAAAACCTAGTGGCATGAACCACCATCATCAACACAATATTGCCTTGAAAGTTCTACAACAGTATCGGCAGCTAGGCTTGCATGTTCTGCAAACTAATTCGCTAGTTGAGCAGTAGAGGTAGCATCCTTACTTTCATGTTCCAATTTTGCCTGCCAATAGAAAAATTACAATTACCATCTCCAGGAAATGATTGCCCTTGTTACAACCTTTCATCCTTGAAACCCAAGTGGCATGAACCACCATCATTAACACAATATTGCCTTGAAAGTTCTACAATAGCTCTGGCAGCTACGCTTTCATGTTTTACAAACTCAGCCGCTGCTTGAGCTGCAGAGATAGCATGCTTAAATTTCATGTTCCAATACTGCCTGCCAATAGAACAATTACCATTACCATCTCAAGGAAATGATTGCCCATGTTCCAACCTTTCATCCTTGAAAACTATGTGGCATGAACCACCACCATCAACACAATATTGCCTTGAAAGTTCTACAACTTCTCTGGCATCTAGGCTTCCATGTTCTGCAAACTCAGTTGCTACTTGAGCAGCAGAGGTAGCATCCTTACATTTCATGTTCCAATTCTGCCTGCCAATAGAAAAATTACCATTACCATCTCCAAGAAATGATTGCCCATGTTCCAACCTTTCATCCTTGAAAACTAAGTGGCATGAACCACCACCATCCACACAATATTGACTTGAAAGTTCTACAACATCTCTGGTAGCTAGGCTTGCATGCTCTGAAAACTCAGCCGCAGCTTGAGCAGCAGAGATAGCATGCTTAAATTTCATGTTCCAATACTGCCTGCCAATAGAAAAATTACCATTACCATCTCTAGTAAATGATTGCCCATGTTCCAACCTTTCATCCTTGAAACCCAAGTGGCATGAACCACCATCATCAACATAATATTCTTTGAAAGTTCTACAACAGCTCTGGCAGCTAGGCTTGCATGTTCTGCAAACTCAACCGCTACTTGAGCAGCAGAGGTAGCATCCATAAATTTCATATACCAATTATGCCTGGCAATAGAAAAATTACCATTACCATCTCTAGGAAATGATTGCCCATGTTCCAACCTTTCATCCTTGAAAACAAAGTGGCATGAACCACCATCATCAACACAATATTGCCTTAAAAGTTCTACAACAGCTCTGGCAGCTAGGCTTGCATGTTCTGCAAACTAACTCGTTACTTGAGCATCAGAGGTAGCATCCTTAAATTTCATGTTCCAATTCTGCCTGCCAATAGAAAAATTACCATTACCATCTCCAGGAAATGATTGCCCATGTTCCAACCTTTCATCCTTGAAAACTAAGTGGCATGAACCACCATCATCAACACAATATTGCCTTGAAAGTTCTACCACAGCTTTGGCAGCTAGGCTTGCATGTTTTGCAAACTAATTCGCTAGTTGGGCAATAGAGGTAGCATCCTTACTTTCATGTTCAAATTCTGCCTGCCAATAGAAAAATTACCATTACCATCTCCAGGAAATGATTACCCTTGTTCCAACCTTTCATCCTTGAAACCCAAGTGGCATGAACCACCATCATTAACACAATATTGCCTTTAAAGTTCTACAACAGCTCTGGCAGCTAGGCTTTCACGTTTTTCAAACTCAGCAGCTGCTTGAGCAGCAGAGATAGCATGCTTAAATTTCATGTTCCAATACTGCCTGCCTATAGAACAATTACCATTACCATCTCAAGGAAATGATTGCCCATTTTCCAACCTTTCATCCTTGAAAACCTAGTGGCATGAACCACCATCATCAACACAATATTGCCTTGAAAGTTCTACAACAGCATCGGCAGCTAGGCTTGCATGTTCTGCAAACTCGACCGCAGCTTGAGCAGCAGAGGTAGCATCCTTAAATTTCATATTCCTATTATGCATGCCGATAGAAAAATTACCATTACCATCTCCAGGAAATGATTGCCCATGTTCCAACCTTTCATCCTTGAAAACTATGTGGCATGAACCACCACCATCAACATAATATTGCCTTGAAAGTTCTACAACATCTCTGGCAGCTAGGCTTGCAGGTTCTGCAAACTCAGTCGCTACTTGAGCAGCAGAGGTAGCATCCTTAAATTTTATGTTCCAATTCTGCCTGCCAATAGAAAAATTACCATTACCATCTCCAGGAAATGATTGCCCTTGTTCCAACCTTTCATCCTTGAAACCCAAGTGGCATGAACCACCATCATCAACACAATATTGCCTTGAAAGTTCTACAACAGCTCTGGCAGCTAGGCTTGCATGTTCTGCAAACTCAGCCGCTGCTTGAGCAGCAGAGGTAGCATCCTTACTTTCATGTTCCAATTCTGCCTGCCAATAGAAAAATTACCATTACCATCTCCATGAAACGATCCTTGCTCCAACCTTTCAACCTTGAAACCCAAGTGGCATGAACTACCATCATTAACAAAATATTGCCTTGAAAGTTCTACAACAGCTCTGGCAGCTAGGCTTTCATGTTTTGTAAACTCAGCCGCTGCTTGAGCAGCAGAGATAGCATGCTTAAATTTCATGTTCCAATACTGCCTGCCAATAGAACAATTACCATTACCATCTCAAGGAAATGATTGCCCATTTTCCAACCTTTCATCCTTGAAAACCAAGTGGCATGAACCACCATCATCAACACAATATTGCCTTGAAAGTTCTACAACAGCATCGGCAGCTAGGCTTGCATGTTCTGCAAACTCAACCGCTTTTTGAGCAGCAGAGGTAGCATCCTTAAATTTCATATTCCAATTATGCCTGCCAATAGAAAAATTACCATTACCATCTCCAGGAAATGATTGCCCATGTTCCAACCTTTCATCCTTGAAAACTATGTGGCATGAACCACCACCATCAACACAATATTGCCTTGAAAGTTCTACAACATCTCTAGCAGCTATTCTTGCATGTTCTGCAAACTCAGTCGCTACTTGAGCAGCAGAGGTAGCATACTTAAATTTCATGTTCCAATTCTGCCTGCCAATAGAAAAATTACCATTACCATCTCCAGGAAATGATTGCCCTTGTTCCAACCTTTCATCCTTGAAACCCAAGTGGCATGAACCACCATCATCAACACAATATTGCCTTGAAAGTTCTACAACAGCTCTGGCAGCTAGGCTTGCATGTTCTGCAAACTCAGCCGCTGCTTGAGCAACAGAGGTAGCATCCTTACTTTCATGTTCCAATTCTGCCTGCCAATAGAAAAATTACCATTACCATCTCCATGAAACGATTGCCCTTGCTCCAACCTTTCATCCTTGAAACCCAAGAGGCATGAACCACCATCATTAACACAATATTGCCTTGAAAGTTCTACAACAGCTCTGGCAGCTAGGCTTTCATGTTTTGTAAACTCAGCCGCTGCTTGAGCAGCAGAGATAGCATGCTTAAATTTCATGTTCCAATACTGCCTGCCAATAGAACAATTACCATTACCATCTCAAGGAAATGATTGCCCATTTTCCCACCTTTCATCCTTGAAAACTAAGTGGCATGAACCACCATCATCAACACAATATTGCCTTGAAAGTTCTACAACAGCATCGGCAGCTAGGCTTTCATATTCTGCAAACTCAACCACTGTTTGAGCAGCAGAGGTAGCATCCTTAAATTTCATATTCCAATTATGCCTGCCAATAGAAAAATTACCATTACCATCTCCAGGAAATGATTGCCCATGTTCCAATCTTTCATCCTTGAAAACTATGTGGCATGAACCACCACCATCAACACAATATTGCCTTGAAAGTTCTACAACATCTCTAGCAGCTATTCTTGCATGTTCTGCAAACTCAGTCGCTACTTGAGCAGCAGAGGTAGCATCCTTAAATTTTATGTTCCAATTCTGCCTGCCAATAGAAAAATTACCATTACCATCTCCATGAAACGATTGCCCTTGCTCCAACCTTTCATCCTTGAAACCCAAGAGGCATGAACCACCATCATTAACACAATATTGCCTTGAAAGTTCTACAACAGCTCTGGCAGCTAGGCTTTCATGTTTTGCAAACTCAGCCGCTGCTTGAGCAGCAGAGATAGCATGCTTAAATTTCATGTTCCAATACTGCCTGCCAATAGAACAATTACCATTACCATCTCAAGGAAATGATTGCCCATTTTCCAACCTTTCATCCTTGAAAACTAAGTGGCATGAACCACCATCATCAACACAATATTGCCTTGAAAGTTCTACAACAGCATCGGCAGCTAGGCTTTCATATTCTGCAAACTCAACCACTGTTTGAGCAGCAGAGGTAGCATCCTTAAATTTCATATTCCAATTATGCCTGCCAATAGAAAAATTACCATTACCATCTCCAGGAAATGATTGCCCATGTTCCAATCTTTCATCCTTGAAAACTATGTGGCATGAACCACCACCATCAACACAATATTGCCTTGAAAGTTCTACAACATCTCTAGCAGCTATTCTTGCATGTTCTGCAAACTCAGTCGCTACTTGAGCAGCATAGGTAGCATCCTTAAATTTCATGTTCCAATTCTGCCTGCCAATAGAAAAATTACCATTACCATCTCCAGGAAATGATTGCCCTTGTTCCAACCTTTCATCCTTGAAACCCAAGTGGCATGAACCACCATCATTAACACAATATTGCCTTGAAAGTTCTACAACACCTCTGGCAGCTAGGCTCTCATGTTTTGTAAACTCAGCCGCTGCTTGAGCAGCAGAGATAGCATGCTTAAATTTCATGTTCCAATACTGCCTGCCAATAGAACAATTACCATTACCATCTCAAGGAAATGATTGCCCATTTTCCAACCTTTCATCCTTGAAAACCAAGTGGCATGAACCACCATCATCAACACAATATTGCCTTGAAAGTTCTAGAACAGCTCTGGCAGCTAGGCTTGCATGTTCTGCAAACTCAGTCGCTGCTTGAGCAACAGAGGTAGCATCCTTACTTTCATGTTCCAATTCTGCCTGCCAATAGAAAAATTACCATTACCATCTCCATGAAACGATTGCCCTTGCTCCAACCTTTCATCCTTGAAACCCAAGAGGCATGAACCACCATCATTAACACAATATTGCCTTGAAAGTTCTACAACAGCTCTGGTAGCTAGGCTTTCATGTTTTGTAACTCAGCCGCTGCTTGAGCAGCAGAGATAGCATGCTTAAATTTCATGTTCCAATACTGCCTGCTAATAGAACAATTACCATTACCATCTCAAGGAAATGATTGCCCATTTTCCAACCTTTCATCCTTGAAAACTAAGTGGCATGAACCACCATCATCAACAGAATATTGCCTTGAAAGTTCTACAACAGCATCGGCAGCTAGGCTTTCATATTCTGCAAACTCAACCACTGTTTGAGCAGCAGAGGTAGCATCCTTAAATTTCATATTCCAATTATGCCTGCCAATAGAAAAATTACCATTACCATCTCCAGGAAATGATTGCCCATGTTCCAACCTTTCATCCTTGAAAACTATGTGGCATGAACCACCACCATCAACACAATATTGCCTTGAAAGTTCTACAACATCTCTAGTAGCTATTCTTGCATGTTCTGCAAACTCAGTCGCTACTTGAGCAGCAGAGGTAGCATCCTTAAATTTTATGTTCCAATTCTGCCTGCCAATAGAAAAATTACCATTACCATCTCCATGAAACGATTGCCCTTGCTCCAACCTTTCATCCTTGAAACCCAAGAGGCATGAACCACCATCATTAACACAATATTGCCTTGAAAGTTCTACAACAGCTCTGGCAGCTAGGCTCTCATGTTTTGTAAACTCAGCCGCTGCTTGAGCAGCAGAGATAACATGCTTAAATTTCATGTTCCAATACTGCCTGCCAATAGAACAATTACCATTACCATCTCAAGGAAATGATTGCCCATTTTCCAACCTTTCATCCTTGAAACCCAAGTGACATGAACCACCATCATTAACACAATATTGCCTTGAAAGTTCTACAATAGCTCTGGCAGCTAGGCTTTCATGTTTTGCAAACTCAGCCGCTGCTTGAGCAGCAGAGATAGCATGCTTAAATTTCATGTTCCAATACTGCCTGCCAATAGAACAATTACCATTACCATCTCAAGGAAATGATTGCCCATTTTCCAACCTTTCATCCTTGAAAACCAAGTGGCATGAACCACCATCATCAACACAATATTGCCTTGAAAGTTCTACAACAGCATCGGCAGCTAGGCTTGCATGTTCTGCAAACTCAACCGCTGCTTGAGCAGCAGAGGTAGCATCCTTAAATTTCATATTCCAATTATGCCTGCCAATAGAAAAATTACCGTTACCATCTCCAGGAAATGATTGCCCATGTTCCAACCTTTCATCCTTGAAAACTATATGGCATGAACTACCACCATCAACACAATATTGCCTTGAAAGTTCTACAACATCTCTGGCAGCTAGGCTTGCATGTTCTGCAAACTCAGTCGCTACTTGAGCAGCAGAGGTGGCATCCTTAAATTTCATGTTCCAATTCTGCCTGCCAATAGAAAAATTACCATTACCATCTCCAGGAAATGATTGCCCATGTTCCAACCTTTCATCCTTGAAACCCAAGTGGCATGAACCACCATCATCAACACAATATTGCCTTGAAAGTTCTACAATAGCTCTGGCAGCTAGGCTTGCATGTTCTGCAAACTCAGCCGCTGCTTGAGCAGCAGAGGTAGCATCCTTGCTTTCATGTTCCAATTCTGCCTGCCAATAGAAAAATCAGCTTTACATCTCCATGAAACGATTGCCCTAGGACAGAACTGCTCTGATACCAAGTTTGTCACGCCCCGAACCTAGGAGCGAGACAAGCACCCCGTGCCTCACCTAACCTGGCGTACCAAATTGCGACTAAGGGACTCTGAACACATAATGTCATACTTTGGCCATGGGGCCACCTTGCAAGACAATTTGCGAAGCAAAATATAAAACTGAATGGAAACTAGCACTAACTAAATATCAATATAAAGCTAGGCCGACAAGGCCGTCATAGCTACTACAGCTGACAAACCACCAATTTATACAAACCCAACATACTGCACTAACCAACAGGATATGCCTACAAGCCTCTACTGATAGATGTACTGTGATCGGAACAGGGCCCCGACCTACCCATAACATATATACAGATATACATAAGATGTACACAAAACTCTAGACCTGGCAACTCCGAAAGACGTGGAGCTTACCGATCAGGCGGAACTCGGGAAACACCTACTGAGGAGGTCTACCCGTCTGTCTGTCTGAACCTGCACGCATGAAATGCAGCGCCCCCAAAAAAGGGACGTCAGTACGAAATAATGTACCGAGTATGTAAGGCAATAAAATAACTGAAATCTGAAACTGAACTGATAATATGATAACTGAAATTAACTGGGAGTCAAAGATGATCTGGAGATATACTTACCTGCTGATACTGACTCAACTCCTTCAATATAGTAAGTAAAATAATTGTACGGCCTTATAAGGCTCGGTATATATAACTGCTCTGCCATAGTAGGCTCGCTCATAGGCGCTCGGCCATACTAGGCTATGTATCTCGACCATGCTGGGCTCGCTCATAGGCGCTCGGCCACAGTAGGCTCGGTATATAACTTTCCATCTGATCAGAGGTTGCCCAATAGGGGCCTGCCCATCGATTATAGCTCGATGGTAATGAAAATACTGTAATACTGTATATATAGGCTTGTTGCTCTCTTGACTGGAAGAAGACAATACTAAATTGAATATAGAATCTCGATAAGGAATAATATTGTAACTTATGAGACTAGAATAGTGTGAATAAATTCATGAATATGAACTTCTCTTTTTGTCTCATTATTAACACATGTAGCTACGAGATCATGCCAAAATGAAGGAAGGCTTAGCCTTAACATACCTTATCACAATCTTTCCAATCACCAAGTTGAACTCACCTCTTCACACCTTAATCTACAAGAATGATAATAATACTATCGTTAAGTTACGAAAGGTACAACTATCGCACAACGAACGACAAACCTATTTTGTATTAAAACGGGCAGCATCTCCCCTATAATATGCCCTTCCTCCAAATTCAAGATAACACCAACAATACAAGAACAGAACAATAACAACATATATACATCATTTTCCAGCCCTATATACACCATCAAATACTACAAAACAGCCCAACACACCCCAATCTCTTCGTACACAAAACGACCACCGTAGTAGTGTCAAACGACCCAAAAATGTTATGACGAACGACCAGCCAACCACCCTACATTTATATGGTGTTTATAAACCCCCTTCCTCCTCCAAAACTCCACAAAATAGTAATAAAACACGCAGCCCAACAGCAACACAAAACAGTCCACAAAACAGTCCGCTACAAGTGAATAACTCGAACTCACGGCTTCCGATCACCGTCCCGTGAGTTCTTACAAGTATAGAACGACTTACCATGAATTTACAGCAGAAAAAATGGATGAAAGAGAGCAGTAAACTCACCTTATTTGTTGGATAACTCAGCTCCTATCTTGGTTCTTCAAACTCTAAGTTTTACCTCCAATTGGAACTTGAAAGGGAGAGAAAATCAATTAGGGTTTGTGGGAAATTTTTGGGAGGATTCTTTGCAGAGCTTATGTCTGGTTATTATGCTCTATTTTAAGTCTAATATATGAAGAAAATAGGCCCTTAAAAGGCCTCTTTGGACGACCCGAAATGGCCCATTTTTGGGCTTTCATTTAAGCAAGTAGGTGACACACCTACTTGTCACCTAGCAGCTTGCGCAGTATCGCAAAAATGCACATATCTCTCTACTCTGATGTCGTATTGACAAACGGTTAAATGCGTTGGAAAATAGACTCATAGATCTTTAATTTGATGGGTTGAACACCCCATAACCCTAAGTATATTGGGAGAAAATTGCAGTTACATTTGACCCAAATTTTCAGTAAAACTTATGAATGTAACTTGTGATGACTTTCATCGACTTTTGTTCCACAACTCTCTTGACTTCAAAACATAACAAACGGATGTCATACGACTAATATAAATCATAACATAACCTCCTTAGCATGTTAATCACCCTAGTCTCACCCCAAAGGTACATGTTATAACATTCCCAACTTGTCGACTTTCGACGAAACATTGTTTTATTCAATTGCTTTAGCTTCTGAACTGTCCAACCCTCTTTGTACTTGTTGTTCATGATCTTCAATATTTGTAACCTCGGAGGTAACAGTATTAACTTACTTTATATACTTTTAAATATTATCTCATTTTTTGTCCTACATTAGTTTGCTTACGATGCATTTTTACGTACGAAAATATAGGGTGTAACAGGCATGAACCACAATCATTAACACAATATTGCCTTGAAAGTTCTACAACAGCTCTGGCAGCTAGGCTTTCATGTTTTGTAAACTCAGCCGCTGCTTGAGCAGCAGAGATAGCATGCTTAAATTTCATGTTCCAATACTGCCTGCCTATAGAACAATTACCATTACCATCTCAAGGAAATGATTGCCCATTTTCCAAATTTTCATCCTTGAAAACCAAGTGGCATGAACCACCATCATCAACACAATATTGCCTTGAAAGTTCTACAGCAGCATCGGCAGCTAGGCTTGCATGTTCTGCAAACTCAACCGCTGCTTGAGCAGCAGAGGTAGCATCCTTAAATTTCATATTCCAATTATGCCTGCCAATAGAAAAATTACCATTACCATCTCCAGGAAATGATTGCCCATGTTCCAACCTTTCATCCTTGAAAACTATGTGGCATGAACCACCACCATCAACACAATATTGACGTGAAAGTTCTACAACATCTCTGGCAGCTAGGCTTGCATGTTCTGCAAACTCAGTCACTACTTGAGCAGCAGAGGTAGCATCCTTAAATTTCATTTCCAATTCTGCCTACCAATAGAAAAATTACCATTACCATCTCCAGGAAATGATTGCCCTTGTTCCAACCTTTCATAATTGAAACCCAAGTGGCATGAACCACCATCATCAACACAATATTGCCTTGAAAGTTCTACAACAGCTCTGGCAGCTAGGCTTGCATGTTCTGCAAACTCAGCCGCTGCTTGAGCAGCAGAGGTAGCATCCTTACTTTCATGTTCCAATTCTGCCTGCCAATAGAAAAATTACCATTACCATATCCATGAAACGATTGCCCTTGCTCCAACCTTTCAACCTTGAAACACAAGTGGCATGAACCACCATCATTAACACAATATTGCCTTGAAAGTTCTACAACAGCTCTGGCAGCTAGGCTTTCATGTTTTGTAAACTCAGCCGCTGCTTGAGCAGCAGAGATAGCATGCTTAAATTTCATGTTCCAATACGGCCTGCCAATAGAACAATTACCATTACCATCTCAAGGAAATGATTGCCCATTTTCCAACCTTTTATCCTTAAAAACCAAGTGGCATGAACCACCATCATCAACACAATATTGCCTTGAAAGTGCTACAACAGCATCGGCAGCTAGGCTTGCATGTTCTGCAAACTCAACCGTTGTTTGAGCAGTAGAGGTACCATCCTTAAATTTCATATTCCAATTATGCCTGCCAATAGAAAAATTACCATTACCATCTCCAGGAAATGATTGCCCATGTTCCAACCTTTCATCCTTGAAAACTATGTGGCATGAACCACCACCATCAACACAATATTGCCTTGAAAGTTCTACAACATCTCTGGCAGCTATTCTTGCATGTTCTGCAATCTCAGTCGCTACTTGAGTAGCAGAGGTAGCATCCTTAAATTTCATGTTCCAATTCTGCCTGCCAATAGAAAAATTACCATTACCATCTCCAGGAAATGATTGCCCTTATTCCAACCTTTCATCCTTGAAACCCAAGTGGCATGAACCACCATCATCAACACAATATTGCCTTGAAAGTTCTACAACAGCTCTGGCAGCTAGGCTTGCATGTTCTACAAACTCAGCCGCTGCTTGAGCAGCAGAGGTAGCATCCTTACTTTCAGGTTCCAATTCTGCCTGCCAATAGAAAAATTACCATTACCATCTCCATGAAACGATTGCCCTTGCTCCAACCTTTCATCCTTGAAACCCAAGAGGCATGAACCACCATCATTAACACAATATTGCCTTGAAAGTTCTACAACAGCTCTGGCAGCTAGGCTCTCATGTTTTGTAAACTCAGCCGCTGCTTGAGCAGTAGAGATAACATGCTTACATTTCATGTTCCAATACTGCCTGCCAATAGAACAATTACCATTACCATCTCAAGGAAATGATTGCCCATTTTCCAACCTTTCATCCTTGAAAACCAAGTGGCATGAACAACCATCATCAACATAATATGGCCTTGAAAGTTCTACAACAGCATCGGCAGCTAGGCTTGCATGTTCTGCAAACTCAACCGCTGCTTGAGCAGCAGAGGTAGCATCCTTAAATTTCATATTCCAATTATGCCTGCCAATAGAAAAATTACCATTACCATCTCCAGGAAATGATTGTCGATGTTCCAACCTTTCATCCTTGAAAACTATGTGGCATGAACCACCACCATCAACACAATATTGCCTTGAAAGTTCTACAACATCTCTGGCAGCTAGGCTTGAATGTTCTGCAAACTCAGTCACTACTTGAGCAGCAGAGGTAGCATCCTTAAATTTCATTTCCAATTCTGCCTACCAATAGAAAAATTACCATTACCATCTCCAGGAAATGATTGCCCTCGTTCCAACCTTTCATCCTTGAAACCCAAGTGGCATGAACCACCATCATCAACACAATATTGCCTTGAAAGTTCTACAACAGCTCTGGCAGCTAGGCTTGCATGTTCTGCAAACTCAGCCGCTGCTTGAGCAGCAGAGGTAGCATCCTTACTTTCATGTTCCAATTCTGCCTGCCAATAGAAAAATTACCATTACCATATCCATGAAACGATTGCCCTTGCTCCAACCTTTCAACCTTGAAACACAAGTGGCATGAACCACCATCATTAACACAATATTGCCTTGAAAGTTCTACAACAGCTCTGGCAGCTAGGCTTTCATGTTTTGTAAACTCAGCCGCTGCTTGAGCAGCAGAGATAGCATGCTTAAATTTCATGTTCCAATACGGCCTGCCAATAGAACAATTACCATTACCATCTCAAGGAAATGATTGCCCATTTTCCAACCTTTTATCCTTAAAAACCAAGTGGCATGAACCACCATCATCAACACAATATTGCCTTGAAAGTGCTACAACAGCATCGGCAGTTAGGCTTGCATGTTCTGCAAACTCAACCGTTGTTTGAGCAGCAGAGGTACCATCCTTAAATTTCATATTCCAATTATGCCTGCCAATAGAAAAATTACCATTACCATCTCCAGGAAATGATTGCCCATGTTCCAACCTTTCATCCTTGAAAACTATGTGGCATGAACCACCACCATCAACACAATATTGCCTTGAAAGTTCTACAACATCTCTGGCAGCTATTCTTGCATGTTCTGCAATCTCAGTCGCTACTTGAGCAGCAGAGGTAGCATCCTTAAATTTCATGTTCCAATTCTGCCTGCCAATAGAAAAATTACCATTACCATCTCCAGGAAATGATTGCCCTTGTTCCAACCTTTCATCCTTGAAACCCAAGTGGCATGAACCACCATCATCAACACAATATTGCCTTGAAAGTTCTACAACAGCTCTGGCAGCTAGGCTTGCATGTTCTACAAACTCAGCCGCTGCTTGAGCAGCAGAGGTAGCATCCTTACTTTCAGGTTCCAATTCTGCCTGCCAATAGAAAAATTACCATTACCATCTCCATGAAACGATTGCCCTTGCTCCAACCTTTCATCCTTGAAACCCAAGAGGCATGAACCACCATCATTAACACAATATTGCCTTGAAAGTTCTACAACAGCTCTGGCAGCTAGGCTCTCATGTTTTGTAAACTCAGCCGCTGCTTGAGCAGCAAATATAACATGCTTACATTTCATGTTCCAATACTGCCTGCCAATAGAACAATTACCATTACCATCTCAAGGAAATGATTGCCCATTTTCCAACCTTTCATCCTTGAAAACCAAGTGGCATGAACCACCATCATCAACATAATATGGCCTTGAAAGTTCTACAACAGCATCGGCAGCTAGGCTTGCATGTTCTGCAAACTCAACCGCTGCTTGAGCAGCAGAGGTAGCATCCTTAAATTTCATATTCCAATTATGCCTGCCAATAGAAAAATTACCATTACCATCTCCAGGAAATGATTGTCCATGTTCCAACCTTTCATCCTTGAAAACTATGTGGCATGAACCACCACCATCAACACAATATTGCCTTGAAAGTTCTACAACATCTCTGGCAGCTAGGCTTGAATGTTCTGCAAACTCAGTCACTACTTGAGCAGCAGAGGTAGCATCCTTAAATTTCATTTCCAATTCTGCCTACCAATAGAAAAATTACCATTACCATCTCCAAGAAATGATTGCCCTTGTTCCAACCTTTCATCCTTGAAACCCAAGTGGCATGAACCACCATCATCAACACAATATTGCCTTGAAAGTTCTACAACAGCTCTGGCAGCTAGGCTTGCATGTTCTGCAAACTCAGCCGCTGCTTGAGCAGCAGAGGTAGCATCCTTACTTTCATGTTCCAATTCTGCCTGCCAATAGGAAAATTACCATTACCATATCCATGAAACGATTGCCCTTGCTCCAACCTTTCAACCTTGAAACACAAGTGGCATGAACCACCATCATTAACACAATATTGCCTTAAAAGTTCTACAACAGCTCTGGCAGCTAGGCTTTCATGTTTTGTAAACTCAGCCGCTGCTTGAGCAGCAGAGATAGCATGCTTAAATTTCATGTTCCAATACGGCCTGCCAATAGAACAATTACCTTTACCATCTCAAGGAAATGATTGCCCATTTTCCAACCTTTTATCCTTAAAAACCAAGTGGCATGAACCACCATCATCAACACAATATTGCCTTGAAAGTGCTACAACAGCATCGGCAGTTAGGCTTGCATGTTCTGCAAACTCAACCGTTGTTTGAGCAGCAGAGGTACCATCCTTAAATTTCATATTCCAATTATGCCTGCCAATAGAAAAATTACCATTACCATCTCCAGGAAATGATTGCCCATGTTCCAACCTTTCATCCTTGAAAACTATGTGGCATGAACCACCACCATCAACACAATATTGCCTTGAAAGTTCTACAACATCTCTGGCAGCTATTTTTGCATGTTCTGCAATCTCAGTCGCTACTTGAGCAGCAGAGGTAGCATCCTTAAATTTCATGTTCCAATTCTGCCTGCCAATAGAAAAATTACCATTACCATCTCCAGGAAATGATTGCCCTTGTTCCAACCTTTCATCCTTGAAACCCAAGTGGCATGAACCACCATCATCAACACAATATTGCCTTGAAAGTTCTACAACAGCTCTGGCAGCTAGGCTTGCATGTTTTACAAACTCAGCCGCTGCTTGAGCAGCTGAGGTAGCATCCTTACTTTCAGGTTCCAATTCTGCCTGCCAATAGAAAAATTACCATTACCATCTCCATGAAACGATTGCCCTTGCTCCAACCTTTCATCCTTGAAACACAAGAGGCATGAACCACCATCATTTACACTATATTGCCTTGAAAGTTCTACAACAGCTCTGGCAGCTAGGCTCTCATGTTTTGTAAACTCAGCCGCTGCTTGAGCAGCAGAGATAACATGCTTACATTTAATGTTCCAATACTGCCTGCCAATAGAACAATTACCATTACCATCTCAAGGAAATGATTGCCCATTTTCCAACCTTTCATCCTTGAAAACCAAGTGGCATGAACCACCATCATCAACATAATATGGCCTTGAAAGTTCTACAACAGCATCGGCAGCTAGGCTTGCATGTTCTGCAAACTCAACCGCTGCTTGAGCAGCAGAGGTAGCATCCTTAAATTTCATATTCCAATTATGCCTGCCAATAGAAAAATTACCATTACCATCTCCAGGAAATGATTGTCGATGTTCCAACCTTTCATCCTTGAAAACTATGTGGCATGAACCACCACCATCAACACAATATTGCCTTGAAAGTTCTACAACATCTCTGGCAGCTAGGCTTGAATGTTCTGCAAACTCAGTCACTACTTGAGCAGCAGAGGTAGCATCCTTAAATTTCATTTCCAATTCTGCCTACCAATAGAAAAATTACCATTACCATCTCCAGGAAATGATTGCCCTCGTTCCAACCTTTTATCCTTGAAACCCAAGTGGCATGAACCACCATCATCAACACAATATTGCCTTGAAAGTTCTACAACAGCTCTGGCAGCTAGGCTTGCATGTTCTGCAAACTCAGCCGCTGCTTGAGCAGCAGAGGTAGCATCCTTACTTTCATGTTCCAATTCTGCCTGCCAATAGAAAAATTACCATTACCATATCCATGAAACGATTGCCCTTGCTCCAACCTTTCAACCTTGAAACACAAGTGGCATGAACCACCATCATTAACACAATATTGCCTTGAAAGTTCTACAACAGCTCTGGCAGCTAGGCTTTCATGTTTTGTAAACTCAGCCGCTGCTTGAGCAGCAGAGATAGCATGCTTAAATTTCATGTTCCAATACGGCCTGCCAATAGAACAATTACCATTACCATCTCAAGGAAATGATTGCCCATTTTCCAACCTTTTATCCTTAAAAACCAAGTGGCATGAACCACCATCATCAACACAATATTGCCTTGAAAGTGCTACAACAGCATCGGCAGTTAGGCTTGCATGTTCTGCAAACTCAACCGTTGTTTGAGCAGCAGAGGTACCATCCTTAAATTTCATATTCCAATTATGCCTGCCAATAGAAAAAATACCATTACCATCTCCAGGAAATGATTGCCCATGTTCCAACCTTTCATCCTTGAAAACTATGTGGCATGAACCACCACCATCAACACAATATTGCCTTGAAAGTTCTACAACATCTCTGGCAGCTATTCTTGCATGTTCTGCAATCTCAGTCGCTACTTGAGCAGCAGAGGTAGCATCCTTAAATTTCATGTTCCAATTCTGCCTGCCAATAGAAAAATTACCATTACCATCTCCAGGAAATGATTGCCCTTGTTCCAACCTTTCATCCTTGAAACCCAAGTGGCATGAACCACCATCATCAACACAATATTGCCTTGAAAGTTCTACAACAGCTCTGGCAGCTAGGCTTGCATGTTCTACAAACTCAGCCGCTGCTTGAGCAGCAGAGGTAGCATCCTTACTTTCAGGTTCCAATTCTGCCTGCCAATAGAAAAATTACCATTACCATCTCCATGAAACGATTGCCCTTGCTCCAACCTTTCATCCTTGAAACCCAAGAGGCATGAACCACCATCATTAACACAATATTGCCTTGAAAGTTCTACAACAGCTCTGGCAGCTAGGCTCTCATGTTTTGTAAACTCAGCCGCTGCTTGAGCAGCAAATATAACATGCTTACATTTCATGTTCCAATACTGCCTGCCAATAGAACAATTACCATTACCATCTCAAGGAAATGATTGCCCATTTTCCAACCTTTCATCCTTGAAAACCAAGTGGCATGAACCACCATCATCAACATAATATGGCCTTGAAAGTTCTACAACAGCATCGGCAGCTAGGCTTGCATGTTCTGCAAACTCAACCGCTGCTTGAGCAGCAGAGGTAGCATCCTTAAATTTCATATTCAAATTATGCCTGCCAATAGAAAAATTACCATTACCATCTCCAGGAAATGATTGTCCATGTTCCAACCTTTCATCCTTGAAAACTATGTGGCATGAACCACCACCATCAACACAATATTGCCTTGAAAGTTCTACAACATCTCTGGCAGCTAGGCTTGAATGTTCTGCAAACTCAGTCACTACTTGAGCAGCAGAGGTAGCATCCTTAAATTTCATTTCCAATTCTGCCTACCAATAGAAAAATTACCATTACCATCTCCAAGAAATGATTGCCCTTGTTCCAACCTTTCATCCTTGAAACCCAAGTGGCATGAACCACCATCATCAACACAATATTGCCTTGAAAGTTCTACAACAGCTCTGGCAGCTAGGCTTGCATGTTCTGCAAACTCAGCCGCTGCTTGAGCAGCAGAGGTAGCATCCTTACTTTCATGTTCCAATTCTGCCTGCCAATAGGAAAATTACCATTACCATATCCATGAAACGATTGCCCTTGCTCCAACCTTTCAACCTTGAAACACAAGTGGCATGAACCACCATCATTAACACAATATTGCCTTAAAAGTTCTACAACAGCTCTGGCAGCTAGGCTTTCATGTTTTGTAAACTCAGCCGCTGCTTGAGCAGCAGAGATAGCATGCTTAAATTTCATGTTCCAATACGGCCTGCCAATAGAACAATTACCTTTACCATCTCAAGGAAATGATTGCCCATTTTCCAACCTTTTATCCTTAAAAACCAAGTGGCATGAACCACCATCATCAACACAATATTGCCTTGAAAGTGCTACAACAGCATCGGCAGTTAGGCTTGCATGTTCTGCAAACTCAACCGTTGTTTGAGCAGCAGAGGTACCATCCTTAAATTTCATATTCCAATTATGCCTGCCAATAGAAAAATTACCATTACCATCTCCAGGAAATGATTGCCCATGTTCCAACCTTTCATCCTTGAAAACTATGTGGCATGAACCACCACCATCAACACAATATTGCCTTGAAAGTTCTACAACATCTCTGGCAGCTATTTTTGCATGTTCTGCAATCTCAGTCGCTACTTGAGCAGCAGAGGTAGCATCCTTAAATTTCATGTTCCAATTCTGCCTGCCAATAGAAAAATTACCATTACCATCTCCAGGAAATGATTGCCCTTGTTCCAACCTTTCATCCTTGAAACCCAAGTGGCATGAACCACCATCATCAACACAATATTGCCTTGAAAGTTCTACAACAGCTCTGGCAGCTAGGCTTGCATGTTTTACAAACTCAGCCGCTGCTTGAGCAGCTGAGGTAGCATCCTTACTTTCAGGTTCCAATTCTGCCTGCCAATAGAAAAATTACCATTACCATCTCCATGAAACGATTGCCCTTGCTCCAACCTTTCATCCTTGAAACACAAGAGGCATGAACCACCATCATTTACACTATATTGCCTTGAAAGTTCTACAACAGCTCTGGCAGCTAGGCTCTCATGTTTTGTAAACTCAGCCGCTGCTTGAGCAGCAGAGATAACATGCTTACATTTCATGTTCCAATACTGCCTGCCAATAGAACAATTACCATTACCATCTCAAGGAAATGATTGCCCATTTTCCAACCTTTCATCCTTGAAAACCAAGTGGCATGAACCACCATCATCAACATAATATGGCCTTGAAAGTTCTACAACAGCATCGGCAGCTAGGCTTGCATGTTCTGCAAACTCAACCGCTGCTTGAGCAGCAGAGGTAGCATCCTTAAATTTCATATTCCAATTATTTCATATTCCAATTATGCCTGCCAATAGAAAAATTACCGTTACCATCTCCAGGAAATGATTGCCCTTGTTTCAACCTTTCATCCTTGAAAACTATGTGGCATGAAACACCACCATCAACACAATATTGCCTTGAAAGTTCTACAACATCTTTGGCAGCTAGGCTTCCATGTTCTACAAACTCAGTCGCTACTTGAGCAGCAGAGGTAGCATCCTTAAATTTCATGTTCCAATTCTGTCTGCCCATAGAAAAATTACCATTACCATCTCCAGGAAATGATTGCCCTTGTTCCAACCTTTCATCCTTGAAACCCAAGTGGCAAGAACCAACATCATCAACACAATATTTCCTTGAAAGTTCTACAACAGCTCTGGCAGCTAGGCTTGCATGCTCTGCAAACTCAGCCGCTGCTTGAGCAGCAGAGATAGCATCCTTAAATTTCATGTTCCAATACTGTCTGCCAATAGAAAAACTACCATTACCATATCAAGGAAATGATTGCCCATGTTCCAACCTTTCATCCTTGAAAACCAAGTGCCATGAACCACCATCATCAACACAATATTGCCTTGAAAGTTCTACAACAGCTCTGGCAGCAAGGCTTGCATGTTCTGCAAACTCAACCGCTACTTGAGCAGCAGAGGTAGCATCCTTAAATTTCATATACCAATTATGCCTGCGAGTAGAAAAATTACCATTACCATCTCTAGGAAATGATTGCCCATGTTCCAACCTTTCATCCTTGAAAACAAAGTGGCATGAACCACCATCCTCAACACAATATTGCCTTCAAAGTTCTACAACAGCTCTGGCAGCTAGGCTTGCATGTTCTGCAAACTCTGTCGCTACTTGAGAAGCAGAGGTAGAATCCTTAAATTTCATGTTCCAATTCTGGCTGCCAATAGACACATTACCATTGCCATCTAAATGAAACGATTGCCCTTGTTCCAACATTTCATCCTTGAATCCCAAGTGGCATAAACCACCATCATCAACTCAATATTGCCTTGAAAGTTCTACAACAACATTTGTATCTTGGCTTGCATGTTCTGCAAACTCAGTCGCTACTTGAGCAGCAGAGGAAGAATCCTTAAATTTCATTTTCCAATTCTGCCCGCCAACAGAACAATTACCATTACCATCTCCAGGAAATGATTGCCCATGTTCCAACCTTTTATCCTTGAAACCTAAGTGGCATGAACCACCATCATCAACAGAATATTGCCTTGAATGTTCTCCAATAGCTCTGGCAGCTAGGCTTGCATGTTCTCCAAAATCAGCCGCTGCTTGAGTAGCAGAGGTAGCATCCTTAAATTTCATATTCCAATACTGCCTGCCAATAGAAAAATTACCATTACCATCTCAAGGAAATGATTGCCCGTGTTCCAACCTTTCATCCTTGAAACCTACGTGCCATAAACCACCATCACCAACACAATATTGCCTTGAAAGTTCTCCAACAGCTCTGGCAGCCAGGCTTGCATATTCTCCAAAATCAGCCGTTGCTTGAGCAGCAGAGGTAGCATCCTCAAATTTCATGTTCCAATACTTCCTACCAATAGAAAAATTACAATTACCATCTCCAGGAAATGCATGCCCATGTTCCAACCTTTTATCCTTGAAACCTAAGTGGCATGAACCATCATCATCAACACAATATTGCCTTGAAAGTTCTACAACAGCTCTGGCAGCTAGGCTTGCATGTTCTGCAAACTCAGCCGCTGCTTGAGCAGCAGAGGTAGCATCCTTAAATTTCATGTTCCAATTCTGCTTGCCAACAGAAAAATTAACATAACCATCTCCAGGAAATGCTTGCCCATGTTCCAACCTTTCATCCTTGAAACCTAAGTGGCATGAACCACCATCATCAACTCAATATTGCCTTGAAAGTTTTACAACAACATTTGTATCTAGGCTTGCATGTTTTGCAAACTCAGTCGCTACTTGAGCAGCAGAGGTAGCATCCTTCAATTTCATTTTCCAATTCTGCCTACCAACAGAACAATTACCATTACCATCTCCAGGAAATGATTGCCCATGTTCCAACCTTTTATCCTTGAAACCTAAGTGGCATGAACCACCATCATCAACACAATATTGCATTGAAAGTTCTCCAACAGCTCTGGCAGCTAGGCTTGCATATTCTCCAAACTCAGCCACTGCTTGAGCAGCAGAGGTAGCATTCTTAAATTTCATGTTCCAATTCTGCCTGCCAATAGAAAAATTACCATTACCATCTCTAGGAAATGATTGCCCTTGTTTCAACCTTTCATCCTTGAAACCCAAGTGGCATGAACCACCACCATCAACACAATATTGCCTTGAAAGTTCTACAACATCTTTGGCAGCTAGGCTTCCATGTTCTACAAACTCAGTCGCTACTTGAGCAGCAGAGGTAGCATCCTTAAATTTCATGTTCCAATTCTGTCTGCCCATAGAAAAATTACCATTACCATCTCCAGGAAATGATTGCCCTTGTTCCAACCTTTCATCCTTGAAACCCAAGTGGCAAGAACCAACATCATCAACACAATATTTCCTTGAAAGTTCTACAACAGCTCTGGCAGCTAGGCTTGCATGCTCTGCAAACTCAGCCGCTGCTTGAGCAGCAGAGATAGCATCCTTAAATTTCATGTTCCAATACTGTCTGCCAATAGAAAAACTACCATTACCATATCAAGGAAATGATTGCCCATGTTCCAACCTTTCATCCTTGAAAACCAAGTGCCATGAACCACCATCATCAACACAATATTGCCTTGAAAGTTCTACAACAGCTCTGGCAGCAAGGCTTGCATGTTCTGCAAACTCAACCGCTACTTGAGAAGCAGAGGTAGCATCCTTAAATTTCATATACCAATTATGCCTGCGAGTAGAAAAATTACCATTACCATCTCTAGGAAATGATTGCCCTTGTTCCAACTTTTCATCCTTGAAAACAAAGTGGCATGAACCACCATCCTCAACACAATATTGCCTTCAAAGTTCAACAACAGCTCTGGCAGCTAGGCTTGCATGTTCTACAAACTCAGTCGCTACTTGAGAAGCAGAGGTAGAATCCTTAAATTTCATGTTCCAATTCTGGCTGCCAATAGACACATTACCATTGCCATCTAAATGAAACGATTGCCCTTGTTCCAACCTTTCATCCTTGAATCCCAAGTGGCATAAACCACCATCATCAACTCAATATTGCCTTGAAAGTTCTACAACAGCTCTGGCAGCTAGGCTTGCATGTTCGGCAAACTCAACCGCTGCTTGAGCAGCAGAGGTAGCATCCTTAAATTTCATATTCCAATTATGCCTGCCAAAAGAAAAATTACCATTACCATCTCCAGGAAATGATTGCCTATGTTCCAACCTTTCATCCTTGAAACCCAAGTGGCATGAACCACCACCATCAACACAATATTTCCTTGAAAGTTCTACAACAGCTCTGGCAGCTAGGCTTGCATGTTTTACAAACTCAGCCGCTGCTTGAGCAGCTGAGGTAGCATCCTTACTTTCAGGTTCCAATTCTGCCTGCCAATAGAAAAATTACCATTACCATCTCCATGAAACGATTGCCCTTGCTCCAACCTTTCATCCTTGAAACCCAAGAGGCATGAACCACCATCATTAACACAATATTGCCTTGAAAGTTCTACAACAGCTCTGGCAGCTAGGCTCTCATGTTTTGTAAACTCAGCCGCTGCTTGAGCAGCAGAGATAACATGCTTACATTTCATGTTCCAATACTGCCTGCCAATAGAACAATTACCATTACCATCTCAAGGAAATGATTGCCCATTTTCCAACCTTTCATCCTTGAAAACCAAGTGGCATGAACCACCATCATCAACATAATATGGCCTTGAAAGTTCTACAACAGCATCGGCAGCTAGGCTTGCATGTTCTGCAAACTCAACCGCTGCTTGAGCAGCAGAGGTAGCATCCTTAAATTTCATATTCCAATTATTTCATATTCCAATTATGCCTGCCAATAGAAAAATTACCGTTACCATCTCCAGGAAATGATTGCCCATGTTTCAACCTTTCATCCTTGAAAACTATGTGGCATGAACCACCACCATCAACACAATATTGCGTTGAAAGTTCTACAACATCTCTGGAAGCTAGGCTTGCATGTTCTGCAAACTCAGTCTCTACTTGAGCAGTAGAGGTAGCATCCTTAAATTTCATGTTCCAATTCTGCCTGCCAATAGAAAAATTACCATTACCATCTCTAGGAAATGATTGCCCTTGTTTCAACCTTTCATCCTTGAAACCCAAGTGGCATGAACCACCACCATCAACACAATATTGCCTTGAAAGTTCTACAACATCTTTGGCAGCTAGGCTTCCATGTTCTACAAACTCAGTCGCTACTTGAGCAGCAGAGGTAGCATCCTTAAATTTCATATTCCAATTCTGTCTGCCCATAGAAAAATTACCATTACCATCTCCAAGAAATGATTGCCCTTGTTCCAACCTTTCATCCTTGAAACCCAAGTGGCAAGAACCAACATCATCAACACAATATTTCCTTGAAAGTTCTACAACAGCTCTGGCAGCTAGGCTTGCATGCTCTGCAAACTCAGCCGCTGCTTGAGCAGCAGAGATAGCATCCTTAAATTTCATGTTCCAATACTGTCTGCCAATAGAAAAACTACCATTACCATATCAAGGAAATGATTGCCCATGTTCCAACCTTTCATCCTTGAAAACCAAGTGCCATGAACCACCATCATCAACACAATATTGCCTTGAAAGTTCTACAACAGCTCTGGCAGCAAGGCTTGCATGTTCTGCAAACTCAACCGCTACTTGAGCAGCAGAGGTAGCATCCTTAAATTTCATATACCAATTATGCCTGCGAGTAGAAAAATTACCATTACCATCTCTAGGAAATGATTGCCCATGTTCCAACCTTTCATCCTTGAAAACAAAGTGGCATGAACCACCATCCTCAACACAATATTGCCTTCAAAGTTCTACAACAGCTCTGGCAGCTAGGCTTGCATGTTCTGCAAACTCTGTCGCTACTTGAGAAGCAGAGGTAGAATCCTTAAATTTCATGTTCCAATTCTGGCTGCCAATAGACACATTACCATTGCCATCTAAATGAAACGATTGCCCTTGTTCCAACCTTTCATCCTTGAATCCCAAGTGGCATAAACCACCATCATCAACTCAATATTGCCTTGAAAGTTCTACAACAACATTTGTATCTTGGCTTGCATGTTCTGCAAACTCAGTCGCTACTTGAGCAGCAGAGGAAGAATCCTTAAATTTCATTTTCCAATTCTGCCCGCCAACAGAACAATTACCATTACCATCTCCAGGAAATGATTGCCCATGTTCCAACCTTTTATCCTTGAAACCTAAGTGGCATGAACCACCATCATCAACAGAATATTGCCTTGAATGTTCTCCAATAGCTCTGGCAGCTAGGCTTCCATGTTCTCCAAAATCAGCCGCTGCTTGAGTAGCAGAGGTAGCATCCTTAAATTTCATATTCCAATACTGCCTGCCAATAGAAAAATTACCATTACCATCTCAAGGAAATGATTGCCCGTGTTCCAACCTTTCATCCTTGAAACCTACGTGCCATAAACCACCATCACCAACACAATATTGCCTTGAAAGTTCTCCAACAGCTCTGGCAGCCAGGCTTGCATATTCTCCAAAATCAGCCGTTGCTTGAGCAGCAGAGGTAGCATCCTCAAATTTCATGTTCCAATACTTCCTACCAATAGAAAAATTACCATTACCATCTCCAGGAAATGCATGCCCATGTTCCAACCTTTTATCCTTGAAACCTAAGTGGCATGAACCATCATCATCAACACAATATTGCCTTGAAAGTTCTACAACAGCTCTGGCAGCTAGGCTTGCATGTTCTGCAAACTCAGCCGCTGCTTGAGCAGCAGAGGTAGCATCCTTAAATTTCATGTTCCAATTCTGCTTGCCAACAGAAAAATTAACATAACCATCTCCAGGAAATGCTTGCCCATGTTCCAACCTTTCATCCTTGAAACCTAAGTGGCATGAACCACCATCATCAACTCAATATTGCCTTGAAAGTTTTACAACAACATTTGTATCTAGGCTTGCATGTTTTGCAAACTCAGTCGCTACTTGAGCAGCAGAGGTAGCATCCTTCAATTTCATTTTCCAATTCTGCCTACCAACAGAACAATTACCATTACCATCTCCAGGAAATGATTGCCCATGTTCCAACCTTTTATCCTTGAAACCTAAGTGGCATGAACCACCATCATCAACACAATATTGCATTGAAAGTTCTCCAACAGCTCTGGCAGCTAGGCTTGCATATTCTCCAAACTCAGCCACTGCTTGAGCAGCAGAGGTAGCATTCTTAAATTTCATGTTCCAATTCTGCCTGCCAATAGAAAAATTACCATTACCATCTCTAGGAAATGATTGCCCTTGTTTCAACCTTTCATCCTTGAAACCCAAGTGGCATGAACCACCACCATCAACACAATATTGCCTTGAAAGTTCTACAACATCTTTGGCAGCTAGGCTTCCATGTTCTACAAACTCAGTCGCTACTTGAGCAGCAGAGGTAGCATCCTTAAATTTCATGTTCCAATTCTGTCTGCCCATAGAAAAATTACCATTACCATCTCCAGGAAATGATTGCCCTTGTTCCAACCTTTCATCCTTGAAACCCAAGTGGCAAGAACCAACATCATCAACACAATATTTCCTTGAAAGTTCTACAACAGCTCTGGCAGCTAGGCTTGCATGCTCTGCAAACTCAGCCGCTGCTTGAGCAGCAGAGATAGCATCCTTAAATTTCATGTTCCAATACTGTCTGCCAATAGAAAAACTACCATTACCATATCAAGGAAATGATTGCCCATGTTCCAACCTTTCATCCTTGAAAACCAAGTGCCATGAACCACCATCATCAACACAATATTGCCTTGAAAGTTCTACAACAGCTCTGGCAGCAAGGCTTGCATGTTCTGCAAACTCAACCGCTACTTGAGCAGCAGAGGTAGCATCCTTAAATTTCATATACCAATTATGCCTGCGAGTAGAAAAATTACCATTACCATCTCTAGGAAATGATTGCCCATGTTCCAACCTTTCATCCTTGAAAACAAAGTGGCATGAACCACCATCCTCAACACAATATTGCCTTCAAAGTTCTACAACAGCTCTGGCAGCTAGGCTTGCATGTTCTGCAAACTCTGTCGCTACTTGAGAAGCAGAGGTAGAATCCTTAAATTTCATGTTCCAATTCTGGCTGCCAATAGACACATTACCATTGCCATCTAAATGAAACGATTGCCCTTGTTCCAACCTTTCATCCTTGAATCCCAAGTGGCATAAACCACCATCATCAACTCAATATTGCCTTGAAAGTTCTACAACAACATTTGTATCTTGGCTTGCATGTTCTGCAAACTCAGTCGCTACTTGAGCAGCAGAGGAAGAATCCTTAAATTTCATTTTCCAATTCTGCCCGCCAACAGAACAATTACCATTACCATCTCCAGGAAATGATTGCCCATGTTCCAACCTTTTATCCTTGAAACCTAAGTGGCATGAACCACCATCATCAACAGAATATTGCCTTGAATGTTCTCCAATAGCTCTGGCAGCTAGGCTTCCATGTTCTCCAAAATCAGCCGCTGCTTGAGTAGCAGAGGTAGCATCCTTAAATTTCATATTCCAATACTGCCTGCCAATAGAAAAATTACCATTACCATCTCAAGGAAATGATTGCCCGTGTTCCAACCTTTCATCCTTGAAACCTACGTGCCATAAACCACCATCACCAACACAATATTGCCTTGAAAGTTCTCCAACAGCTCTGGCAGCCAGGCTTGCATATTCTCCAAAATCAGCCGTTGCTTGAGCAGCAGAGGTAGCATCCTCAAATTTCATGTTCCAATACTTCCTACCAATAGAAAAATTACCATTACCATCTCCAGGAAATGCATGCCCATGTTCCAACCTTTTATCCTTGAAACCTAAGTGGCATGAACCATCATCATCAACACAATATTGCCTTGAAAGTTCTACAACAGCTCTGGCAGCTAGGCTTGCATGTTCTGCAAACTCAGCCGCTGCTTGAGCAGCAGAGGTAGCATCCTTAAATTTCATGTTCCAATTCTGCTTGCCAACAGAAAAATTAACATAACCATCTCCAGGAAATGCTTGCCCATGTTCCAACCTTTCATCCTTGAAACCTAAGTGGCATGAACCACCATCATCAACTCAATATTGCCTTGAAAGTTTTACAACAACATTTGTATCTAGGCTTGCATGTTTTGCAAACTCAGTCGCTACTTGAGCAGCAGAGGTAGCATCCTTCAATTTCATTTTCCAATTCTGCCTACCAACAGAACAATTACCATTACCATCTCCAGGAAATGATTGCCCATGTTCCAACCTTTTATCCTTGAAACCTAAGTGGCATGAACCACCATCATCAACACAATATTGCATTGAAAGTTCTCCAACAGCTCTGGCAGCTAGGCTTGCATATTCTCCAAACTCAGCCACTGCTTGAGCAGCAGAGGTAGCATTCTTAAATTTCATGTTCCAATTCTGCCTGCCAATAGAAAAATTACCATTACCATCTCTAGGAAATGATTGCCCTTGTTTCAACCTTTCATCCTTGAAACCCAAGTGGCATGAACCACCACCATCAACACAATATTGCCTTGAAAGTTCTACAACATCTTTGGCAGCTAGGCTTCCATGTTCTACAAACTCAGTCGCTACTTGAGCAGCAGAGGTAGCATCCTTAAATTTCATGTTCCAATTCTGTCTGCCCATAGAAAAATTACCATTACCATCTCCAGGAAATGATTGCCCTTGTTCCAACCTTTCATCCTTGAAACCCAAGTGGCAAGAACCAACATCATCAACACAATATTTCCTTGAAAGTTCTACAACAGCTCTGGCAGCTAGGCTTGCATGCTCTGCAAACTCAGCCGCTGCTTGAGCAGCAGAGATAGCATCCTTAAATTTCATGTTCCAATACTGTCTGCCAATAGAAAAACTACCATTACCATATCAAGGAAATGATTGCCCATGTTCCAACCTTTCATCCTTGAAAACCAAGTGCCATGAACCACCATCATCAACACAATATTGCCTTGAAAGTTCTACAACAGCTCTGGCAGCAAGGCTTGCATGTTCTGCAAACTCAACCGCTACTTGAGCAGCAGAGGTAGCATCCTTAAATTTCATATACCAATTATGCCTGCGAGTAGAAAAATTACCATTACCATCTCTAGGAAATGATTGCCCATGTTCCAACCTTTCATCCTTGAAAACAAAGTGGCATGAACCACCATCCTCAACACAATATTGCCTTTAAAGTTCAACAACAGCTCTGGCAGCTAGGCTTGCATGTTCTGCAAACTCAGTCGCTACTTGAGAAGCAGAGGTAGAATCCTTAAATTTCATGTTCCAATTCTGGCTGCCAATAGACACATTACCATTGCCATCTAAATGAAACGATTGCCCTTGTTCCAACCTTTCATCCTTGAATCCCAAGTGGCATAAACCACCATCATCAACTCAATATTGCCTTGAAAGTTCTACAACAGCTCTTGCAGCTAGGCTTGCATGTTCGGCAAACTCAACCGCTGCTTGAGCAGCAGAGGTAGCATCCTTAAATTTCATATTCCAATTATGCCTGCCAAAAGAAAAATTACCATTACCATCTCCAGGAAATAATTGCCCATGTTCCAACCTTTCATCCTTGAAACCCAAGTGGCATGAACCACCACCATCAACACAATATTTCCTTGAAAGTTCTACAATAGCTCTGGCAGCTAGGCTTGCATGTTCTGCAAACTTAGTCGCTACTTGAGCAACAGAGGTAGCATAATTAAATTTCATGTTCCAATTATGCCTGCCAATAGAAAAATTACCATTACCATCTCCAGGAAATGATTGCCCTTGTTCCAACCTTTCATCCTTGAAACCCAAGTGGCATGAACCACCATCATCAACACAATATTGCCTTGAAAGTCCTACAACAGCTCTGGCAGCTAGGCTTGCATGTTCTGCAAACTCAGTCGCTACTTGAGCAGCAGAGATAGAATCCTTAAATTTCATGTTCGAATCCTGGCTGCCAATAGAAACATTACCATTACCATCTTCATGAAACGATTGCCCTTGTTCCAACCTTTCATCCTTGAATCCCAAGTGGCATAAACACCCATCATCAACACAATATTGCCTTGAAAGTTCTACCACAGCTCTGGCAGCTAGGCTTGCATGTTCTGCAAACTCAGCCACTGCTTGAGCAGCGAACGTAGCATCCTTAAATCTCATGTTCCAATTCTGCCTGCCAATAGAAAAATTACCATTACCATCTCCAGGAAATGATTTCCCTTGTTCCAACCTTTCATCCTTGAAACCCAAGTGGCATGAACCACCATCATCAACACAATATTGCCTTGAAAGTTCAACAACAGCTCTGGTAGCTAGGCTTGCATATTCTGCAAAGTCAGCCGTTGTTTGAGCAGCAGAGATAGCATGCTTAAATTTCATGTTCCAATACTGCTTGCCAATACAAAAATTACCATTACCATCTCAAAGAAATGATTGCCCATGTTCCAACCATTCATCCTTGAAAACCAAGTGGCATGAACCACCATCATCAACACAATATTGCCTTGAAAGTTCTACAACAACTCTGGCAGCTAGGCTTGCATTGACTGCAAACTCAACCGCTGCTTGAGCAGCAGAGGTAGCATCCTTAAATTTCATATTCCAATTATGCCTGCCAAAAGAAACATTACCATTACCATCTCCAGGAAATGATTGCCCATGTTCCGAACTTTCATACTTGAAACCCAAGTGGCATGAACCACCACCATCAACACAATATTTCCTTGAAAGTTCTACAACAGCTCTGGCAGCTAGGCTCGCATGTTCTGCAAACTTAGTCGCTACTTGAGCAACAGAGGTAGCATAATTAAATTTCATGTTCCAATTATGCCTGCCAATAGAAAAATTACCATTACCATCTCCAGGAAATAATTGCCCTTGTTCCAACCTTTCATCCTTGAAACCCAAGTGGCATGAACCACCATCATCAACACAATATTGCCTTGAAAGTCCTACAACAGCTCTGGCAGCTAGGCTTGCATGTTCTACAAACTCAACCGCTACTTGAGCAGCAGAGGTAGCATCCTTAAATTTCAAATACCAATTATGCCTGTGAATAGAAAAATAATTATTACCATCTCCGGGAAATGATTGCCCATGTTCCAACCATTCATCCTTGAAAACCAAGTGGCATGAACCACCATCATCAACACAATATTGCCTTGAAAGTTCTACAACAGCTCTAGCAGCTAGGCTTGCATGTTCTGCAAACTCAACCGCTACTTGAGCAGCAGAGGTAGAATACTTAAATTTCATATTCCAATTATGCCTGCCAATAGAAAAATTACCATTACCATCTCCAGGAAATGATTGCACATGTTACAACCTTTCATCCTTGAAACCCAAGTGGCATGAACCACCACCATCAACACAATATTTCCTTGAAATTTCTACAACAGCTCTGGCAGCTAGGCTTGCATGTTCTGCAAACTTAGTCGCTACTTTTGCAACAGAGGTAGCATAATTAAATTTCATGTTCCAATTCTGCCTGCCAATAGAAAAATTACCATTACCATCTCCAGGAAATGATTGCCCTTGTTCCAACCTTTCATCCGTGAAATCCAAGTGGCATGAACCACCATCATCAACACAATATTGCCTTGAAAGTTCAACAACAGCTCTGGCAGCTAGGCTTGCATATTCTACAAAGTCAGCCGTTGTTTGAGCAGCAGAGATAGCATGCTTAAATTTCTTGTTCCAATACTGCTTGCCAATACAAAAATTACCATTACCATCTCAAAGAAATGATTGCCCGCGTTCCAACCATTCATCCTTGAAAACCAAGTGGCATGAACCACCATCATCAACATAATATTGCCTTGAAAGTTCTATAACAGCTCTAGCAGCTAGGCTTGCATGTTCTGCAAACTCAACCGCTGCTTGAGCAGCAGAGGTAGCATCCTTAAATTTCATATTCCAATTATGCCTGCCAAAAGAAACATTACCATTACCATCTCCAGGAAATGATTGCCCATGTTCCAACCTTTCATCCTTGAAACCCAAGTGGCATGAACCACCACCATCAACACAATATTTCCTTGAAAGTTCTACAACAGCTCTGGCAGCTAGGCTTGCATGTTCTGCAAACTTAGTCGCTACTTGAGCAGCAGAGGTAGCATAATTAAATTTCATGTTCCAATTATGCCTGCCAATAGAAAAATTACCATTACCATCTCCAGGAAATGATTGCCCTTGTTCCAACCTTTCATCCTTGAAACCCAAGTGGCATGAACAACCATCATCAACACAATATTGCCTTGAAAGTCCTACAACAGCCCTGGCAGCTAGGCTTGCATGTTCTACAAACTCAACCGCTACTTGAGCAGCAGAGGTAGCATCCTTAAATTTCATATACCAATTATGCCTGCAAATAGAAAAATAACTATTACCATCTCCGGGAAATGATTGCCCATGTTCCAACCATTCATCCTTGAAAACCAAGTGGCATGAACCACCATCATCAACACAATATTGCCTTGAAAGTTCTACAACAGCTCTGGCAGCTAGGCTTGCATGTTCTGCAAACTCAACCGCTGCTTGAGCAGCAGAGGTAGAATCCTTAAATTTCATATTCCAATTATGCCTGCCAATAGAAAAATTACCATTACCATCTCCAGGAAATGATTGCACATGTTCCAACCTTTCATCCTTGAAACCCAAGTGGCATGAACCACCACCATCAACACAATATTTCCTTGAAATTTCTACAACAGCTCTGGCAGCTAGGCTTGCATGTTCTGCAAACTTAGTCGCTACTTTTGCAACATAGGTAGCATAATTAAATTTCATGTTCCAATTCTGCCTGCCAATAGAAAAATTACCATTACCATCTCCAGGAAATGATTGCCCTTGTTCCAACCTTTCATCCTAGAAACCCAAGTGGCATGAACCACCACAATCAACACAATATTGCCTTGAAAGTTCTACAACATCTTTGGCAGCTAGGCTTGCATGTTCTGCAAACTCAGTCGCTACTTGAGCAGCAGAGGTAGCATCCTTAAATTTCATGTTCCAATTCTGCCTGCCAATAGAAGAATTACCATTACCATCTCCAGCAAATGATTGCCCTTGTTCCAACCTTTTATCCTTTAAACCTAAGTGGCATGAACCACCATCATCAACACAATATTGCATTGAAAGTTCTCAAACAGCTCTGGCAGCTAGGCTTGCATATTCTCCAAAATCTGCCGCTGCTTGAGCAGCAGAGGTACCATCCTTAAATTTCATGTTCCAATTCTGCCTGTCAATAGAAAAATTCCCATTACCATATCCAGAAAATGATTGCCCATGTTCCAACCTTTTATCCTTGAAACCTAAGTGGCATGAACCATCATCATCAACACAATATTGCCTTGAAAGTTCTACAACAGCTCTGGCAGCTAGGCTTGCATGTTCTCCAAAATCAGCCGTTGCTTGAGCAGCAGAGGTAGCATCCTCAAATTTCATGTTCCAGTTTTGCTTGCCAACAGAACAATTACCATTACCATATCAAGGAAATGATTTACCATGTTCCAACCTTTCATCCTTGAAAACTAAGTGGCATGAACCATCATCATCAACACAATATTGCCTTGAAAGTTCTACAACATCTCTGGCAACTAGGCTTTCATGTTCTGCAAACTCAGCCACTGCTTGAGCAGCAAACGTCGCATCCTTAAATTTCATGTTCCAATTCTGCCTGCCAATAGAAAAATTACCATTACCATCTCCAGGAAATGATTTCCCTTGTTCCAACCTTTCATCCTTGAAACCCAAGTGGCATGAACCACCATCATCAACACAATATTTCCTTGAAAGTCCAACAACAGCTCTGGCAGCTAGGCTTGCATGTTCTGCAAACTCAGTCGCTACTTGAGCAGCAGAGGTAGAATCCTTAAATTTCATGTTCCAATTCTGGCTGCCAATAGAAACATTACCATTACCATCTTCATGAAATGATTGCCCTTGTTCCAACCTTTCATCCTTGAATCCCAAGTGGCATAAACCACCATCATCAACACAAGATTGCCTTGAAAGTTCTACCACAGCTCTGGCAGCTAGGCTTGCATGTTCTGCAAACTCAGCCACTGCTTGAGCAGCGGACGTAGCATCCTTAAATCTGATGTTCCAATTCTGCCTGCCAATAGAAAAATTACCATTACCATCTCCAGGAAATGATTGCCCTTGTTCCAACCTTTCATCCTTGAAACCCAAGTGGCATGAACCACCATCATCAACACAATATTGCCTTGAAAGTTCAACAACAGCTCTGGCAGCTAGGCTTGCATATTCTGCAAAGTCAGCTGTTGTTTGAGCAGCAGAGATAGCATGCTTAAATTTCATGTTCCAATACTTCTTGCCAATACAAAAATTACCATTACCATCTCAAAGAAATGATTGCCCATGTTCCAACCATTCATCCTTGAAAACCAAGTGGCATGAACCACCATCATCAACACAATATTGCCTTAAAAGTTCTACAACAGCTCTGGCAGCTAGGCTTGCATGTTCTGCAAACTCAACCGCTGCTTGAGCAGCAGAGGTAGCATCCTTAAATTTCATATTCCAATTATGCCTGCCAAAAGAAACATTACCATTACCATCTCCAGGAAATGATTGCCCATGTTCCAACCTTTCATCCTTGAAACCCAAGTGGCCTGAACCACCACCATCAACACAATATTGCCTTGAAAGTCCTACAACAGCTCTGGCAGCTAGGCTTGCATGTTCTGCAAACTCAGTCGCTACTTGAGCAGCAGAGGTAGAATCCTTAAATTTCATGTTCCAATACTGCTTGCCAATACAAAAGTTACCATTACCATCTCAAAGAAATGATTGCCCATGTTCCAACCATTCATCCTTGAAAACCAAGTGGCATGAACCACCATCATCAACACAATATTGCCTTGAAAGTTCTACAACAGCTCTGGCAGCTAGGCTTGCATGTTCTGCAAACTCAACCGCTGCTTGAGCAGCAGAGGTAGCATCCTTAAATTTCATATTCCAATTATGCCTGCCAAAAGAAACATTACCATTACCATCTCCAGGAAATGATTGCCCTTGTTCCAACCTTTCATCCTTGAAACCCAAGTGGCATGAACCACCATCATCAACACAATATTGCCTTGCAAGTCCTACAACAGCTCTGGCAGCTAGGCGTGCATGTTCTGCAAACTCAGTCGCTACTTGAGCAGCAGAGGTAGAATCCTTAAATTTCATGTTCCAATTCTGGCTGCCAATAGAAACATTACCATTACCATCTTCATGAAACGATTGCCCTTGTTCCAACCTTTCATCCTTGAATCCCAAATGGCACAAACCACCATCATCAACACAATATTGCCTTGAGAGTTCTACCACAGCTCTGGCAGCTAGGCTTGCATGTTCTGCAAACTCAGCCACTGCTTGAGCAGCGGATGTAGCGTCCTTAAATCTCATGTTCCAATTCTGCCTGCCAATAGAAAAATTACCATTACCATCTCCAGGAAATGATTGCCCTTGTTCCAACCTTTCATCCGTGAAATCCAAGTGGCATGAACCACCATCATCAACACAATATTGCCTTGAAAGTTCAACAACAGCTCTGGCAGCTAGGCTTGCATATTCTACAAAGTCAGCCGTTGTTTGAGCAGCAGAGATAGCATGCTTAAATTTCTTGTTCCAATACTGCTTGCCAATACAAAAATTACCATTACCATCTCAAAGAAATGATTGCCCGCGTTCCAACCATTCATCCTTGAAAACCAAGTGGCATGAACCACCATCATCAACACAATATTGCCTTGAAAGTTCTATAACAGCTCTGGCAGCTAGGCTTGCATGTTCTGCAAACTCAACCGCTGCTTGAGCAGCAGAGGTAGCATCCTTAAATTTCATATTCCAATTATGCCTGCCAAAAGAAACATTACCATTACCATCTCCAGGAAATGATTGCACATGTTCCAACCTTTCATCCTTGAAACCCAAGTGGCATGAACCACCACCATCAACACAATATTTCCTTGAAATTTCTACAACAGCTCTGGCAGCTAGGCTTGCATGTTCTGCAAACTTAGTCGCTACTTTTGCAACATAGGTAGCATAATTAAATTTCATGTTCCAATTCTGCCTGCCAATAGAAAAATTACCATTACCATCTCCAGGAAATGATTGCCCTTGTTCCAACCTTTCATCCTAGAAACCCAAGTGGCATGAACCACCACAATCAACACAATATTGCCTTGAAAGTTCTACAACATCTTTGGCAGCTAGGCTTGCATGTTCTGCAAACTCAGTCGCTACTTGAGCAGCAGAGGTAGCATCCTTAAATTTCATGTTCCAATTCTGCCTGCCAATAGAAGAATTACCATTACCATCTCCAGCAAATGATTGCCCTTGTTCCAACCTTTTATCCTTTAAACCTAAGTGGCATGAACCACCATCATCAACACAATATTGCGTTGAAAGTTCTCAAACAGCTCTGGCAGCTAGGCTTGCATATTCTCCAAAATCTGCCGCTGCTTGAGCAGCAGAGGTACCATCCTTAAATTTCATGTTCCAATTCTGCCTGTCAATAGAAAAATTCCCATTACCATATCCAGAAAATGATTGCCCATGTTCCAACCTTTTATCCTTGAAACCTAAGTGGCATGAACCATCATCATCAACACAATATTGCCTTGAAAGTTCTACAACAGCTCTGGCAGCTAGGCTTGCATGTTCTCCAAAATCAGCCGTTGCTTGAGCAGCAGAGGTAGCATCCTCAAATTTCATGTTCCAGTTTTGCTTGCCAACAGAACAATTACCATTACCATATCAAGGAAATGATTTACCATGTTCCAACCTTTCATCCTTGAAAACTAAGTGGCATGAACCATCATCATCAACACAATATTGCCTTGAAAGTTCTACAACATCTCTGGCAACTAGGCTTTCATGTTCTGCAAACTCAGCCACTGCTTGAGCAGCAAACGTCGCATCCTTAAATTTCATGTTCCAATTCTGCCTGCCAATAGAAAAATTACCATTACCATCTCCAGGAAATGATTTCCCTTGTTCCAACCTTTCATCCTTGAAACCCAAGTGGCATGAACCACCATCATCAACACAATATTTCCTTGAAAGTCCAACAACAGCTCTGGCAGCTAGGCTTGCATGTTCTGCAAACTCAGTCGCTACTTGAGCAGCAGAGGTAGAATCCTTAAATTTCATGTTCCAATTCTGGCTGCCAATAGAAACATTACCATTACCATCTTCATGAAATGATTGCCCTTGTTCCAACCTTTCATCCTTGAATCCCAAGTGGCATAAACCACCATCATCAACACAAGATTGCCTTGAAAGTTCTACCACAGCTCTGGCAGCTAGGCTTGCATGTTCTGCAAACTCAGCCACTGCTTGAGCAGCGGACGTAGCATCCTTAAATCTGATGTTCCAATTCTGCCTGCCAATAGAAAAATTACCATTACCATCTCCAGGAAATGATTGCCCTTGTTCCAACCTTTCATCCTTGAAACCCAAGTGGCATGAACCACCATCATCAACACAATATTGCCTTGAAAGTTCAACAACAGCTCTGGCAGCTAGGCTTGCATATTCTGCAAAGTCAGCCGTTGTTTGAGCAGCAGAGATAGCATGCTTAAATTTCATGTTCCAATACTTCTTGCCAATACAAAAATTACCATTACCATCTCAAAGAAATGATTGCCCATGTTCCAACCATTCATCCTTGAAAACCAAGTGGCATGAACCACCATCATCAACACAATATTGCCTTAAAAGTTCTACAACAGCTCTGGCAGCTAGGCTTGCATGTTCTCTGCAAACTCAACCGCTGCTTGAGCAGCAGAGGTAGCATCCTTAAATTTCATATTCCAATTATGCCTGCCAAAAGAAACATTACCATTACCATCTCCAGGAAATGATTGCCCATGTTCCAACCTTTCATCCTTGAAACCCAAGTGGCCTGAACCACCACCATCAACACAATATTGCCTTGAAAGTCCTACAACAGCTCTGGCAGCTAGGCTTGCATGTTCTGCAAACTCAGTCGCTACTTGAGCAGCAGAGGTAGAATCCTTAAATTTCATGTTCCAATACTGCTTGCCAATACAAAAGTTACCATTACCATCTCAAAGAAATGATTGCCCATGTTCCAACCATTCATCCTTGAAAACCAAGTGGCATGAACCACCATCATCAACACAATATTGCCTTGAAAGTTCTACAACAGCTCTGGCAGCTAGGCTTGCATGTTCTGCAAACTCAACCGCTGCTTGAGCAGCAGAGGTAGCATCCTTAAATTTCATATTCCAATTATGCCTGCCAAAAGAAACATTACCATTACCATCTCCAGGAAATGATTGCCCTTGTTCCAACCTTTCATCCTTGAAACCCAAGTGGCATGAACCACCATCATCAACACAATATTGCCTTGAAAGTCCTACAACAGCTCTGGCAGCTAGGCTTGCATGTTCTGCAAACTCAGTCGCTACTTGAGCAGCAGAGGTAGAATCCTTAAATTTCATGTTCCAATTCTGGCTGCCAATAGAAACATTACCATTACCATCTTCATGAAACGATTGCCCTTGTTCCAACCTTTCATCCTTGAATCCCAAATGGCACAAACCACCATCATCAACACAATATTGCCTTGAGAGTTCTACCACAGCTCTGGCAGCTAGGCTTGCATGTTCTGCAAACTCAGCCACTGCTTGAGCAGCGGATGTAGCGTCCTTAAATCTCATGTTCCAATTCTGCCTGCCAATAGAAAAATTACCATTACCATCTCCAGGAAATGATTGCCCTTGTTCCAACCTTTCATCCTTGAAACCCAAGTGCCATGAACCACCATCATCAACACAATATTGCCTTGAAAGTTCAACAACAGCTCTGGCAGCTAGGCTTGCATATTCTGCAAAGTCAGCCGCTGTTTGAGCAGCAGAGATAGCATGCTTAAATTTCATGTTCCAATACTGCTTGCCAATACAAAAATTACCATTACCATCTCAAAGAAATGATTGCCCCTGTTCCAACCATTCATCCTTGAAAACCAAGTGGCATGAACCACCATCATCAACACAATATTGCCTTGAAAGTTCTACAACAGCTCTGGCAGCTAGGCTTGCATGTTCTGCAAACTCAACCGCTGCTTGAGCAGCAGAGGTAGCATCCTTAAATTTCATATTCCAATTATGCCTGCCAAAAGAAACATTACCATTACCATCTCCAGGAAATGATTGCCCATGTTCCAACCTTTCATCCTTGAAACCCAAGTGGCCTGAACCACCACCATCAACACAATATTTCCTTGAAAGTTCTACAACAGCTCTGGCAGCTAGGCTTGCATGTTCTGCAAACTTAGTCGCTACTTGAGCAGCAGAGGTAGCATAATTAAATTTCATGTTCCAATTATGCCTGCCAATAGAAAAATTACCATTACCATCTTCAGGAAATGATTGCCCTTGTTCCAACCTTTCATCCTTGAAACCCAAGTGGCATGAACCACCATCATCAACACAATATTGCCTTGAAAGTCCTACAACAGCTCTGGCAGCTAGGCTTGCATGTTCTACAAACTCAACCGCTACTTGAGCAGCAGAGGTAGCATCCTTAAATTTCATATACCAATAGAAAAATTACCATTACCATCTCCGGGAAATGATTGCCCATGTTCCAACCATTCATCCTTGAAAACCAAGTGGCATGAACCACCATCATCAACACAATATTGCCTTGAAAGTTCTACAACAGCTCTGGCAGCTAGGCTTGCATGTTCTTCAAACTCAACCGCTGCTTGAGCAGCAGAGGTAGAATCATTAAATTTCATATTCCAATTATGCCTGCCAATAGAAAAATTACCATTACCATCTCCAGGAAATGATTGCCCATGTTCCAACCTTTCATCCTTGAAACCCAAGTGGCATGAACCACCACCATCAACACAATATTTCCTTGAAATTTCTACAACAGCTCTGGCAGCTAGGCTTGCATGTTCTGCAAACTTAATCGCTACTTTTACAACAGAGGTAGCATAATTAAATTTCATGTTCCAATTCTGCCTGCCAATAGAAAAATTACCATTACCATTTCCAGGAAATGATTGCCCTTGTTCCAACCTTTCATCCTGGAAACCCAAGTGGCATGAACCACCACCATCAACACAATATTGCCTTGAAAGTTCTACAACATCTTTGGCAGCTAGGCTTGCATGTTCTGCAAACTCAGTCGCTACTTGAGCAGCAGAGGTAGCATCCTTAAATTTCATGTTCCAATTCTGCCTGCCAACAGCACAATTACCATTACCATCTCCAGGAAATGATTGCCCATGTTCCAACCTTTCATCCTTGAAACCTAACTGGCATGAACCACCATCCTCAACTCAATATTGCCTTGAAAGTTCTACAACAGCTCTGACTGCTAGGCTTGCATGTTCTCCCAACTCAGCCGCTGCTTGAGCAGCAGAGGTAGAATCCTTAAATTTCATGTTCCAATTCTGCCAGCCAACAGCACAATTACCATTACCATCTCCAGGAAATGATTGCCCATGTTCCAACCTTTCATCCTTGAAACCTAACTGGCATGAACCACCATCCTCAACACAATATTGCCTTATAAGTTCTACAACAGCTCTGGTAGCTAGGCTTGCATGTTCTGCAAACTCAGCAGCAGCCAATAGAAGAATTACCATTACCATCTCTAGGAAATGATTGCCCTTGTTCCAACCTTTCATCCTTAAAACCCAAGTGGCAAGAACCAACATCATCAACACAATATTGCCTTGAAAGTTCTACAACAGCTCTGGCAACTAGGCTTTCATGTTCTGCAAACTCAGCCACTGCTTGAGCAGCAGACGTCGCATCCTTAAATTTCATGTTCCAATTCTGCCTGCCAATAGAAAAATTACCATTACCATCTCCAGAAAATGATTGCCCTTGTTCCAACCTTTCATCCTTGAAACCCAAGTGGCATGAACCACCATCATCAACACAATATTTCCTTGAAAGTTCAACAACAGCTCTGGCAGCTAGGTTTGCATGTTCTGCAAACTCAGCCGCTGTTTGAGCAGCAGAGATAGCATGCTTAAATTTCATGTTCCAATACTGCTTGCCAATAGAAAAATTACCATTACCATCTCAAAGAAATGATTACCCATGTTCCAACCATTCATCCTTGAAAACCAAGTGGCATGAACCACCATCATCAACAAAATATTGCCTTGAAAGTTCTACAACAGCTCTGGCAGCTAGGCTTGCATGTTCGGCAAACTCAACCGCTGCTTGAGCAGCAGAGGTAGCATCCTTAAATTTCATATTCCAATTATGCCTGCCAAAAGAAACATTACCATTACCATCTCCAGGAAATGATTGCCCATGTTCCAACCTTTCATCCTTGAAACCCAAGTGGCATGAACCACCACCATCAACAAAATATTTCCTTGAAAGTTCTACAATAGCTCTGGCAGCTAGGCTTGCATGTTCTGCAAACTTAGTCGCTACTTGAGCAACAGAGGTAGCATAATTAAATTTCATGTTCCAATTATGCCTGCCAACAGAAAAATTACCATTACCATCTCCAGGAAATGATTGCCCTTGTTCCAACCTTTCATCCTTGAAACCCAAGTGGCATGAACCACCATCATCAACACAATATTGCCTTGAAAGTCCTACAACAGCTCTGGCAGCTAGGCTTGCATGTTCTGCAAACTCAGTCGCTACTTGAGCAGCAGAGGTAGAATCCTTAAATTTCATGTTCCAATTCTGGCTGCCAATAGAAACATTACCATTACCATCTTCATGAAACGATTGCCCTTGTTCCAACCTTTCATCCTTGAATCCCAAGTGGCATAAACCACCATCATCAACAAAATATTGCCTTGAAAGTTCTACCATAGCTCTTGCAGCTAGGCTTGCATGTTCTGCAAACTCAGCCACTGCTTGAGCAGCGGACGTAGCATCCTTAAATCTCATGTTCCAATTCTGCCTGCCAATAGAAAAATTACCATTACCATCTCCAGGAAATGATTGCCCTTGTTCTAACCTTTCATCCTTGAAACCCAAGTGGCATGAACCACCTTCATCAACACAATATTGCCTTGAAAGTTCAACAACAGCTCTGGCAGCTAGGCTTGCATATTCTGCAAAGTCAGCCGTTGTTTGAGCAGCAGAGATAGCATGCTTAAATTTCATGTTCCAATACTGCTTGCCAATACAAAAATTACCATTACCATCTCACAGAAATGATTGCACAAGTTCCAACCATTCATCCTTGAAAACCAAATGGCATGAACCACCATCATCAACACAATATTGCCTTGAAAGTTCTACAACAGCTATGGCAGCTAGGCTTGCATGTTCTGCAAACTCAACCGCTGCTTGAGCAGCAGAGGTAGCATCCTTAAATTTCATATTCCAATTATGCCTGCCAAAAGAAACATTACCATTACCATCTCCAGGAAATGATTGCCCATGTTCCAACCTTTCATCCTTGAAACACAAGTGGCATGAACCACCACCATCAACACAATATTTCCTTGAAAGTTCTACAATAGCTCTGGCAGCTAGGCTTGCATGTTCTGCAAACTTAGTCGCTACTTGAGCAACAGAGGTAGCATAATTAAATTTCATGTTCCAATTATGCCTGCCAATAGAAAAATTACCATTACCATCTCCAGGAAATGATTGCCCTTGTTCCAACCTTTCATCCTTGAAACCCAAGTGGCATGAACCACCATCATCAACACAATATTTCCTTGAAAGTTCAACAACAGCTCTGGCAGCTAGGCTTGCATGTTCTGCAAACTCAGCCGCTGTTTGAGCAGCAGAGATAGCATGCTTAAATTTCATGTTCCAATACTGCTTGCCAATAGAAAAATTACCATTACCATCTCAAAGAAATGATTGCCCATGTTCCAACCATTCATCCTTGAAAACCAAGTGGCATGAACCACCATCATCAACAAAATATTGCCTTGAAAGTTCTACAACAGCTCTGGCAGCTAGGCTTGCATGTTCGGCAAACTCAACCGCTGCTTGAGCAGCAGAGGTAGCATCCTTAAATTTCATATTCCAATTATGCCTGCCAAAAGAAACATTACCATTACCAACTCCAGGAAATGATTGCCCATGTTCCTACCTTTCATCCTTGAAACCCAAGTGGCATGAACCACCACCATCAACAAAATATTTCCTTGAAAGTTCTACAATAGCTCTGGCAGCTAGGCTTGCATGTTCGGCAAACTTAGTCGCTACTTGAGCAACAGAGGTAGCATAATTAAATTTCATGTTCCAATTATGCCTGCCAATAGAAAAATTACCATTACCATCTCCAGGAAATGATTGCCCTTGTTCCAACCTTTCATCCTTGAAACCCAAGTGGCATGAACCACCATCATCAACACAATATTGCCTTGAAAGTCCTACAACAGCTCTGGCAGCTAGGCTTGCATGTTCTGCAAACTCAGTCGCTACTTGAGCAGCAGAGGTAGAATCCTTAAATTTCATGTTCCAATTCTGGCTGCCAATTGAAACATTACCATTACCATCTTCATGAAACGATTGCCCTTGTTCCAACCTTTCATCCTTGAATCCCAAGTGGCATAAACCACCATCATCAACACAATATTGCCTTGAAAGTTCTACCATAGCTCTTGCAGCTAGGCTTGCATGTTCTGCAAACTCAGCCACTGCTTGAGCAGCGGAGGTAGCATCCTTAAATCTCATGTTCCAATTCTGCCTGCCAATAGAAAAATTACCATTACCATCTCCAGGAAATGATTGCCCTTGTTCTAACCTTTCATCCTTGAAACCCAAGTGGCATGAACCACCTTCATCAACACAATATTGCCTTGAAAGTTCAACAACAGCTCTGGCAGCTAGGCTTGCATATTCTGCAAAGTCAGCCATTGTTTGAGCAGCAGAGATAGCATGCTTAAATTTCATGTTCCAATACTGCTTGCCAATACAAAAATTACCATTACCATCTCACAGAAATGATTGCACAAGTTCCAACCATTCATCCTTGAAAACCAAATGGCATGAACCACCATCATCAACACAATATTGCCTTGAAAGTTCTACAACAGCTATGGCAGCTAGGCTTGCATGTTCTGCAAACTCAACCGCTGCTTGAGCAGCAGAGGTAGCATCCTTAAATTTCATATTCCAATTATGCCTGCCAAAAGAAACATTACCATTACCATCTCCAGGAAATGATTGCCCATGTTCCAACCGTTCATCCTTGAAACCCAAGTGGCATGAACCACCACCATCAACACAATATTTCCTTGAAAGTTCTACAACAGCTCTGGCAGCTAGGCTTGCATGTTCTGCAAACTTAGTCGCTACTTGAGCAATAGAGGTAGCATAATTAAATTTCATGTTCCAATTATGCCTGCCAATAGAAAAATTACCATTACCATCTCCAGGAAATGATTGCCCTTGTTCCAACCTTTCATCCTTGAAACCCAAGTGGCATGAACCACCATCATCAACACAATATTGCCTTGAAAGTCCTACAACAGCTCTGGCAGCTAGGCTTGCATGATCTACAAACTCAACCGCTACTTGAGAAGCAGAGGTAGCATCCTTAAATTTCATATACCAATTATGCCTGCGAATAGAAAAATAACTATCACCATCTCCGGGAAATGATTGCCCATGTTCCAACCATTCATCCTTGAAAACCAAGTGGCATGAACCACCATCATCAATACAATATTGCCTTGAAAGTTCTACAACAGCTCTGGCAGCTAGGCTTGCATGTTCTGCAAACTCAACTGCTGCTTGAGCAGCAGAGGTAGAATCCTTAAATTTCATATTCCAATTATGCCTGCCAATAGAAAAATTACCATTACCATCTCCAGGAAATGCTTGCCCATGTTCCAACTTTTCATCCTTGAAACCCAAGTGGCATGAACCACCACCATCAACACAATATTTCCTTGAAATTTCTACAACAGCTCTGGCAGCTAGGCTTGCATGTTCTGCAAACTTAGTCGCTACTTTTGCAACAGAGGTAGCATAATTAAATTTCATGTTCCAATTCTGCCTGCCAATAGAAAAATTACCATTACCATCTCCAGGAAATGATTGCCCTTGTTCCAACCTTTCATCCTGGAAACCCAAGTGGCATGAACCACCACCATCAACACAATATTGCCTTGAAAGTTCTACAACATCTTTGGCAGCTAGGCTTGCATGTTCTGCAAACTCAGTCGCTACTTGAGCAGCAGAGGTAGCATCCTTAAATTTCATGTTCCAATTCTGCCTGCCAATAGAATAATTACCATTACCATCTCCAGGAAATGATTGCCCATGTTCCAACCTTTCATCCTTGAAACCCAAGTGGCATAAACCACCACCATCAACACAATATTTCCTTGAAAGTTCTACAACAGCTCTGGCAGCTAGGCTTGCATGTTCTGCAAACTTAGTCGCTACTTGAGCAACAGAGGTAGCATAATTAAATTTCATGTTCCAATTATGCCTGCCAATAGAAAAATTACCATTACCATATCCAGGAAATGATTGCCCTTGTTCCAACCTTTCATCCTTGAAACCCAAGTGGCATGAACCACCATCATCAACACAATATTGCCTTGAAAGTCCTACAACAGCTCTAGCAGCTAGGCTTGCATGTTCTACAAACTCAACCGCTACTTGAGCAGCAGAGGTAGCATCCTTAAATTTCATATACCAATTATGCCTGCGTATAGAAAAATAACTATTACCATCTCCGGGAAATGATTGCCCATGTTCCAACCATTCATCCTTGAAAACCAAGTGGCATGAACCACCATCATCAACACAATATTGCCTTGAAAGTTCTACAACAGCTCTGGCAGCTAGGCTTGCATGTTCCGCAAACTCAACCGCTGCTTGAGCAACAGAGGTAGAATCCTTAAATTTCATATTCCAATTATGCCTGCCAATAGAAAAATTACCATTACCATCTCTAGGAAATGATTGCCCATGTTCCAACCTTTCATCCTTGAAACCCAAGTGGCATGAACCACCACCATCAACACAATATTTCCTTGAAATTTCTACAACAGTTCTGGCAGCTAGGCTTGCATGTTCTGCAAACTTAGTCGCTACTTTTGCAACAGAGGTAGCATAATAAAATTTCATGTTCCAATTCTTCCTGCCAATAGAAAATTACCATTACCATCTCCAGGAAATGATTGCCCTTGTTCCAACCTTTCATCCTGGAAACCCAAGTGGCATGAACCACCACCATCAACACAATATTGCCTTGAAAGTTCTACAACATCTTTGGCAGCTAGGCTTGCATGTTCTGCAAACTCAGTCGCTACTTGAGCAGCAGAGGTAGCATCCTTAAATTTCATGTTCCAATTCTGCCTGCCAATAGAAGAATTACCATTACCATCTCCAGGAAATGATTGCCCTTGTTCCAACCTTTCATCCTTAAAACCCAAGTGGCAAGAACCAACATCATCAACACAATATTGCCTTGAAAGTTCTACAACAGCTCTGGCAGCTAGGCTTGCATATTCTGCAAAGTCAGCCATTGTTTGAGCAGCAGAGATAGCATGCTTAAATTTCATGTTCCAATACTGCCTGCCAATACAAAAATTACCATTACCATCTCACAGAAATGATTGCACAAGTTCCAACCATTCATCCTTGAAAACCAAATGGCATGAACCACCATCATCAACACAATATTGCCTTGAAAGTTCTACAACAGCTATGGCAGCTAGGCTTGCATGTTCTGCAAACTCAACCGCTGCTTGAGCAGCAGAGGTAGCATCCTTAAATTTCATATTCCAATTATGCCTGCCAAAAGAAACATTACCATTACCATCTCCAGGAAATGATTGCCCATGTTCCAACCTTTCATCCTTGAAACCCAAGTGGCATGAACCACCACCATCAACACAATATTTCCTTGAAAGTTCTACAACAGCTCTGGCAGCTAGGCTTGCATGTTCTGCAAACTTAGTCGCTACTTGAGCAATAGAGGTAGCATAATTAAATTTCATGTTCCAATTCTGCATGCCAATAGAAAAATTACCATTACCATCTCCAGGAAATGATTGCCCTTGTTCCAACCTTTCATCCTGGAAACCCAAGTGGCATGAACCACCACCATCAACACAATATTGCCTTGAAAGTTCTACAACATCTTTGGCAGCTAGGCTTGCATGTTCTGCAAACTCAGTCGCTACTTGAGCAGCAGAGGTAGCATCCTTAAATTTCATGTTCCAATTCTGCCTGCCAATAGAATAATTACCATTACCATCTCCAGGAAATGATTGCCCATGTTCCAACCTTTCATCCTTGAAACCCAAGTGGCATAAACCACCACCATCAACACAATATTTCCTTGAAAGTTCTACAACAGCTCTGGCAGCTAGGCTTGCATGTTCTGCAAACTTAGTCGCTACTTGAGCAACAGAGGTAGCATAATTAAATTTCATGTTCCAATTATGCCTGCCAATAGAAAAATTACCATTACCATATCCAGGAAATGATTGCCCTTGTTCCAACCTTTCATCCTTGAAACCCAAGTGGCATGAACCACCATCATCAACACAATATTGCCTTGAAAGTCCTACAACAGCTCTAGCAGCTAGGCTTGCATGTTCTACAAACTCAACCGCTACTTGAGCAGCAGAGGTAGCATCCTTAAATTTCATATACCAATTATGCCTGCGTATAGAAAAATAACTATTACCATCTCCGGGAAATGATTGCCCATGTTCCAACCATTCATCCTTGAAAACCAAGTGGCATGAACCACCATCATCAACACAATATTGCCTTGAAAGTTCTACAACAGCTCTGGCAGCTAGGCTTGCATGTTCCGCAAACTCAACCGCTGCTTGAGCAACAGAGGTAGAATCCTTAAATTTCATATTCCAATTATGCCTGCCAATAGAAAAATTACCATTACCATCTCTAGGAAATGATTGCCCATGTTCCAACCTTTCATCCTTGAAACCCAAGTGGCATGAACCACCACCATCAACACAATATTTCCTTGAAATTTCTACAACAGTTCTGGCAGCTAGGCTTGCATGTTCTGCAAACTTAGTCGCTACTTTTGCAACAGAGGTAGCATAATAAAATTTCATGTTCCAATTCTTCCTGCCAATAGAAAATTACCATTACCATCTCCAGGAAATGATTGCCCTTGTTCCAACCTTTCATCCTGGAAACCCAAGTGGCATGAACCACCACCATCAACACAATATTGCCTTGAAAGTTCTACAACATCTTTGGCAGCTAGGCTTGCATGTTCTGCAAACTCAGTCGCTACTTGAGCAGCAGAGGTAGCATCCTTAAATTTCATGTTCCAATTCTGCCTGCCAATAGAAGAATTACCATTACCATCTCCAGGAAATGATTGCCCTTGTTCCAACCTTTCATCCTTAAAACCCAAGTGGCAAGAACCAACATCATCAACACAATATTGCCTTGAAAGTTCTACAACAGCTCTGGCAGCTAGGCTTGCATATTCTGCAAAGTCAGCCATTGTTTGAGCAGCAGAGATAGCATGCTTAAATTTCATGTTCCAATACTGCCTGCCAATACAAAAATTACCATTACCATCTCACAGAAATGATTGCACAAGTTCCAACCATTCATCCTTGAAAACCAAATGGCATGAACCACCATCATCAACACAATATTGCCTTGAAAGTTCTACAACAGCTATGGCAGCTAGGCTTGCATGTTCTGCAAACTCAACCGCTGCTTGAGCAGCAGAGGTAGCATCCTTAAATTTCATATTCCAATTATGCCTGCCAAAAGAAACATTACCATTACCATCTCCAGGAAATGATTGCCCATGTTCCAACCTTTCATCCTTGAAACCCAAGTGGCATGAACCACCACCATCAACACAATATTTCCTTGAAAGTTCTACAACAGCTCTGGCAGCTAGGCTTGCATGTTCTGCAAACTTAGTCGCTACTTGAGCAATAGAGGTAGCATAATTAAATTTCATGTTCCAATTCTGCATGCCAATAGAAAAATTACCATTACCATCTCCAGGAAATGATTGCCCTTGTTCCAACCTTTCATCCTGGAAACCCAAGTGGCATGAACCACCACCATCAACACAATATTGCCTTGAAAGTTCTACAACATCTTTGGCAGCTAGGCTTGCATGTTCTGCAAACTCAGTCGCTACTTGAGCAGCAGAGGTAGCATCCTTAAATTTCATGTTCCAATTCTGCCTGCCAATAGAATAATTACCATTACCATCTCCAGGAAATGATTGCCCATGTTCCAACCTTTCATCCTTGAAACCCAAGTGGCATAAACCACCACCATCAACACAATATTTCCTTGAAAGTTCTACAACAGCTCTGGCAGCTAGGCTTGCATGTTCTGCAAACTTAGTCGCTACTTGAGCAACAGAGGTAGCATAATTAAATTTCATGTTCCAATTATGCCTGCCAATAGAAAAATTACCATTACCATATCCAGGAAATGATTGCCCTTGTTCCAACCTTTCATCCTTGAAACCCAAGTGGCATGAACCACCATCATCAACACAATATTGCCTTGAAAGTCCTACAACAGCTCTAGCAGCTAGGCTTGCATGTTCTACAAACTCAACCGCTACTTGAGCAGCAGAGGTAGCATCCTTAAATTTCATATACCAATTATGCCTGCGTATAGAAAAATAACTATTACCATCTCCGGGAAATGATTGCCCATGTTCCAACCATTCATCCTTGAAAACCAAGTGGCATGAACCACCATCATCAACACAATATTGCCTTGAAAGTTCTACAACAGCTCTGGCAGCTAGGCTTGCATGTTCCGCAAACTCAACCGCTGCTTGAGCAACAGAGGTAGAATCCTTAAATTTCATATTCCAATTATGCCTGCCAATAGAAAAATTACCATTACCATCTCTAGGAAATGATTGCCCATGTTCCAACCTTTCATCCTTGAAACCCAAGTGGCATGAACCACCACCATCAACACAATATTTCCTTGAAATTTCTACAACAGTTCTGGCAGCTAGGCTTGCATGTTCTGCAAACTTAGTCGCTACTTTTGCAACAGAGGTAGCATAATAAAATTTCATGTTCCAATTCTTCCTGCCAATAGAAAATTACCATTACCATCTCCAGGAAATGATTGCCCTTGTTCCAACCTTTCATCCTGGAAACCCAAGTGGCATGAACCACCACCATCAACACAATATTGCCTTGAAAGTTCTACAACATCTTTGGCAGCTAGGCTTGCATGTTCTGCAAACTCAGTCGCTACTTGAGCAGCAGAGGTAGCATCCTTAAATTTCATGTTCCAATTCTGCCTGCCAATAGAAGAATTACCATTACCATCTCCAGGAAATGATTGCCCTTGTTCCAACCTTTCATCCTTAAAACCCAAGTGGCAAGAACCAACATCATCAACACAATATTGCCTTGAAAGTTCTACAACAGCTCTGGCAGCTAGGCTTGCATATTCTGCAAAGTCAGCCATTGTTTGAGCATCAGAGATAGCATGCTTAAATTTCATGTTCCAATACTGCCTGCCAATACAAAAATTACCATTACCATCTCACAGAAATGATTGCACAAGTTCCAACCATTCATCCTTGAAAACCAAATGGCATGAACCACCATCATCAACACAATATTGCCTTGAAAGTTCTACAACAGCTATGGCAGCTAGGCTTGCATGTTCTGCAAACTCAACCGCTGCTTGAGCAGCAGAGGTAGCATCCTTAAATTTCATATTCCAATTATGCCTGCCAAAAGAAACATTACCATTACCATCTCCAGGAAATGATTGCCCATGTTCCAACCTTTCATCCTTGAAACCCAAGTGGCATGAACCACCACCATCAACACAATATTTCCTTGAAAGTTCTACAACAGCTCTGGCAGCTAGGCTTGCATGTTCTGCAAACTTAGTCGCTACTTGAGCAATAGAGGTAGCATAATTAAATTTCATGTTCCAATTATGCCTGCCAATAGAAAAATTACCATTACCATCTCCAGGAAATGATTGCCCTTGTTCCAACCTTTCATCCTTGAAACCCAAGTGGCATGAACCACCATAATCAACACAATATTGCCTTGAAAGTCCTACAACAGCTCTGGCAGCTAGGCTTGCATGATCTACAAACTCAACCGCTACTTGAGAAGCAGAGGTAGCATCCTTAAATTTCATATACCAATTATGCCTGCGAATAGAAAAATAACTATCACCATCTCCGGGAAATGATTGCCCATGTTCCAACCATTCATCCTTGAAAACCAAGTGGCATGAACCACCATCATCAATACAATATTGCCTTGAAAGTTCTACAACAGCTCTGGCAGCTAGGCTTGCATGTTCTGCAAACTTAACTGCTGCTTGAGCAGCAGAGGTAGAATCCTTAAATTTCATATTCCAATTATGCCTGCCAATAGAAAAATTACCATTACCATCTCCAGGAAATGCTTGCCCATGTTCCAACTTTTCATCCTTGAAACCCAAGTGGCATGAACCACCACCATCAACACAATATTTCCTTGAAATTTCTACAACAGCTCTGGCAGCTAGGCTTGCATGTTCTGCAAACTTAGTCGCTACTTTTGCAACAGAGGTAGCATAATTAAATTTCATGTTCCAATTCTGCCTGCCAATAGAAAAATTACCATTACCATCTCCAGGAAATGATTGCCCTTGTTCCAACCTTTCATCCTGGAAACCCAAGTGGCATGAACCACCACCATCAACACAATATTGCCTTGAAAGTTCTACAACATCTTTGGCAGCTAGGCTTGCATGTTCTGCAAACTCAGTCGCTACTTGAGCAGCAGAGGTAGCATCCTTAAATTTCATGTTCCAATTCTGCCTGCCAATAGAATAATTACCATTACCATCTCCAGGAAATGATTGCCCATGTTCCAACCTTTCATCCTTGAAACCCAAGTGGCATGAACCACCACTATCAACACAATATTTCCTTGAAAGTTCTACAACAGCTCTGGCAGCTAGGCTTGCATGTTCTGCAAACTTAGTCGCTACTTGAGCAACAGAGGTAGCATAATTAAATTTCATGTTCCAATTATGCCTGCCAATAGAAAAATTACCATTACCATATCCAGGAAATGATTGCCCTTGTTCCAACCTTTCATCCTTGAAACCCAAGTGGCATGAACCACCATCATCAACACAATATTGCCTTGAAAGTCCTACAACAGCTCTAGCAGCTAGGCTTGCATGTTCTACAAACTCAACCACTACTTGAGCAGCAGAGGTAGCATCCTTAAATTTCATATACCAATTATGCCTGCGTATAGAAAAATAACTATTACCATCTCCGGGAAATGATTGCCCATGTTCCAACCATTCATCCTTGAAAACCAAGTGGCATGAACCACCATCATCAACACAATATTGCCTTGAAAGTTCTACAACAGCTCTGGCAGCTAGGCTTGCATGTTCTGCAAACTCAACCACTACTTGAGCAACAGAGGTAGAATCCTTAAATTTCATATTCCAATTATGCCTGCCAATAGAAAAATTACCATTACCATCTTTAGGAAATGATTGCCCATGTTCCAACCTTTCATCCTTGAAAACCAAGTGGCATGAACCACCACCATCAACACAATATTTCCTTGAAATTTATACAACAGTTCTGGCAGCTAGGCTTGCATGTTCTGCAAACTTAGTCGCTACTTTTGCAACAGAGGTAGCATAATTAAATTTCATGTTCCAATTCTTCCTGCCAATAGAAAATTACCATTACCATCTCCAGGAAATGATTGCCCTTGTTCCAACCTTTCATCCTGGAAACCCAAGTGGCATGAACCACCACCATCAACACAATATTGCCTTGAAAGTTCTACAACATCTTTGGCAGCTAGGCTTGCATGTTCTGCAAACTCAGTCGCTACTTGAGCAGCAGAGGTAGCATCCTTAAATTTCATGTTCCAATTCTGCCTGCCAATAGAAGAATTACCATTACCATCTCCAGGAAATGATTGCCCTTGTTCCAACCTTTCATCCTTAAAACCCAAGTGGCAAGAACCAACATCATCAACACAATATTGCCTTGAAAGTTCTACAACAGCTCTGGCCGCTAGGCTTGCATGCTCTGCAAACTCAGCCGCTGCTTGAGCTGTAGAGATAGAATGCTTAAATTTCATGTTCCAATACTGCCTGCCAATAGAAAAATTACCATTACCATCTCAAGGAAATGATTGCCCATGTTCCAACCTTTCATCCTTGAAAACCAAGTGGCATGGACCACCATCATCAACACAATATTGCCTTGAAAGTTCTACAACAGCTCTGGCAGCTAGGCTTGCATGTTCTGCAAACTCAGTAGCTACTTGAGCAGCAGAGGTAGCATCCTTAAATTTCATGTTCCAATTTTGCCTGCCAATAGAAGAATTACCATTACCATCTCCAGGAAATGATTGCCCTTGTTCCAACCTTTCATCCTTAAAACCCAAGTGGCAAGAACCAACATCATCAACACAAATTTACCTTGAAAGTTCTACAACAGCTCTGGCAGCTAGGCTTGCATGTTCTGCAAACTTAGTCGCTACTTGAGCAACAGAGGTAGCATAATTAAATTTCATGTTCCAATTATGCCTGCCAATAGAAAAATTACCATTACCATCTCCAGGAAATGATTGCCCTTGTTCCAACCTTTCATCCTTGAAACCCAAGTGGCATGAACCACCATCATCAACACAATATTGCCTTGAAAGTCCTACAACAGCTCTGGCAGCTAGGCTTGCATGATCTACAAACTCAACCGCTACTTGAGAAGTAGAGGTAGCATCCTTAAATTTCATATACCAATTATGCCTGCGAATAGAAAAATAACTATCACCATCTCCGGGAAATGATTGCCCATGTTCCAACCATTCATCCTTGAAAACCAAGTGGCATGAACCACCATCATCAATACAATATTGCCTTGAAAGTTCTACAATAGCTCTGGCAGCTAGGCTTGCATGTTCTGCAAACTCAACTGCTGCTTGAGCAGCAGAGGTAGAATCCTTAAATTTCATATTCCAATTATGCCTGCCAATAGAAAAATTACCATTACCATCTCCAGGAAATGCTTGCCCATGTTCCAACTTTTCATCCTTGAAACCCAAGTGGCATGAACCACCACCATCAACACAATATTTCCTTGAAATTTCTACAACAGCTCTGGCAGCTAGGCTTGCATGTTCTGCAAACTTAGTCGCTACTTTTGCAACAGAGGTAGCATAATTAAATTTCATGTTCCAATTCTGCCTGCCAATAGAAAAATTACCATTACCATCTCCAGGAAATGATTGCCCTTGTTCCAACCTTTCATCCTGGAAACCCAAGTGGCATGAACCACCACCATCAACACAATATTGCCTTGAAAGTTCTACAACATCTTTGGCAGCTAGGCTTGCATGTTCTGCAAACTCAGTCGCTACTTGAGCAGCAGAGGTAGCATCCTTAAATTTCATGTTCCAATTCTGCCTGCCAATAGAATAATTACCATTACCATCTCCAGGAAATGATTGCCCATGTTCCAACCTTTCATCCTTGAAACCCAAGTGGCATGAACCACCACCATCAACACAATATTTACTTGAAAGTTCTACAACAGCTCTGGCAGCTAGGCTTGCATGTTCTGCAAACTTAGTCGCTACTTGAGCAACAGAGGTAGCATAATTAAATTTCATGTTCCAATTATGCCTGCCAATAGAAAAATTACCATTACCATATCCAGGAAATGATTGCCCTTGTTCCAACCTTTCATCCTTGAAACCCAAGTGGCATGAACCACCATCATCAACACAATATTGCCTTGAAAGTCCTACAACAGCTCTAGCAGCTAGGCTTGCATGTTCTACAAACTCAACCGCTACTTGAGCAGCAGAGGTAGCATCCTTAAATTTCATATACCAATTATGCCTGCGTATAGAAAAATAACTATTACCATCTCCGGGAAATGATTGCCCATGTTCCAACCATTCATCCTTGAAAACCAAGTGGCATGAACCACCATCATCAACACAATATTGCCTTGAAAGTTCTACAACAGCTCTGGCAGCTAGGCTTGCATGTTCCGCAAACTCAACCGCTGCTTGAGCAACAGAGGTAGAATCCTTAAATTTCATATTCCAATTATGCCTGCCAATAGAAAAATTACCATTACCATCTCTAGGAAATGATTGCCCATGTTCCAACCTTTCATCCTTGAAACCCAAGTGGCATGAACCACCACCATCAACACAATATTTCCTTGAAATTTCTACAACAGTTCTGGCAGCTAGGCTTGCATGTTCTGCAAACTTAGTCGCTACTTTTGCAACAGAGGTAGCATAATAAAATTTCATGTTCCAATTCTTCCTGCCAATAGAAAATTACCATTACCATCTCCAGGAAATGATTGCCCTTGTTCCAACCTTTCATCGTGGAAACCCAAGTGGCATGAACCACCACCATCAACACAATATTGCCTTGAAAGTTCTACAACATCTTTGGCAGCTAGGCTTGCATGTTCTGCAAACTCAGTCGCTACTTGAGCAGCAGAGGTAGCATCCTTAAATTTCATGTTCCAATTCTGCCTGCCAATAGAAGAATTACCATTACCATCTCCAGGAAATGATTGCCCTTGTTCCAACCTTTCATCCTTAAAACCCAAGTGGCAAGAACCAACATCATCAACACAATATTGCCTTGAAAGTTCTACAACAGCTCTGGCAGCTAGGCTTGCATATTCTGCAAAGTCAGCCATTGTTTGAGCAGCAGAGATAGCATGCTTAAATTTCATGTTCCAATACTGCCTGCCAATACAAAAATTACCATTACCATCTCACAGAAATGATTGCACAAGTTCCAACCATTCATCCTTGAAAACCAAATGGCATGAACCACCATCATCAACACAATATTGCCTTGAAAGTTCTACAACAGCTATGGCAGCTAGGCTTGCATGTTCTGCAAACTCAACCGCTGCTTGAGCAGCAGAGGTAGCATCCTTAAATTTCATATTCCAATTATGCCTGCCAAAAGAAACATTACCATTACCATCTCCAGGAAATGATTGCCCATGTTCCAACCTTTCATCCTTGAAACCCAAGTGGCATGAACCACCACCATCAACACAATATTTCCTTGAAAGTTCTACAAGAGCTCTGGCAGCTAGGCTTGCATGTTCTGCAAACTTAGTCGCTACTTGAGCAACAGAGGTAGCATAATTAAATTTCATGTTCCAATTATGCCTGCCAATAGAAAAATTACCATTACCATCTCCAGGAAATGATTGCCCTTGTTCCAACCTTTCATCCTTGAAACCCAAGTGGCATGAACCACCATCATCAACACAATATTGCCTTGAAAGTCCTACAACAGCTCTGGCAGCTAGGCTTGCATGATCTACAAACTCAACCGCTACTTGAGAAGCAGAGGTAGCATCCTTAAATTTCATATACCAATTATGCCTGCGAATAGAAAAATAACTATCACCATCTCCGGGAAATGATTGCCCATGTTCCAACCATTCATCCTTGAAAACCAAGTGGCATGAACCACCATCATCAATACAATATTGCCTTGAAAGTTCTACAACAGCTCTGGCAGCTAGGCTTGCATGTTCTGCAAACTCAACTGCTGCTTGAGCAGCAGAGGTAGAATCCTTAAATTTCATATTCCAATTATGCCTGCCAATAGAAAAATTACCATTACCATCTCCAGGAAATGCTTGCCCATGTTCCAACTTTTCATCCTTGAAACCCAAGTGGCATGAACCACCATCATCAGCACAATATTGCCTTGAAAGTTCTACAACATCTCTGGCAGCTAGGCTTGCATATTCTACAAACTCATCCCCTGCTTGAGCAGCAGAGGTAGCATCCTTAAATTTCATGTTCCAATTCTGCCTGCCAACAGAAAAATTACCATTACCATCTCTAGGAAATGATTGCCCATGTTCCAATGTTTCATCCTTGAAACCTAAGTGGCATGAACCACCATCATCAACACAATATTGCCTTGAATGTTCTACAACAGCTCTGGCAGCTAGGCTTACATGTTCTGCAAGCTCAGCCACTGCTTGAGCAGCAGAGGTCGCATCCTTAAATTTCATGTTCCAATTCTGCCTGCCAACCGAAAAATTACCATTACCATCTCCAGGAAATGATTGCCCATGTTCCAGCCTTTCATACTTGAAACCTTAGTGGCATGAACCACCATCATCAACACAATATTTTTTTGAAAGTTCTACAACAGCTCTGGCAGCTAGGCTTGCATGTTCTGCAAACTTAACCGCTACTTGAGCAGCAGAGGTAGCATCCTTAAATTTCATGTTCCAATTATGGCTGCCAACAAAAAAATTTCCATTACTATCTCCAGGAAATGATCGCCCATGTTCCAACCTATCATCATTGAAACCTAAGTGGCATGGACCACCATCATCAACACAATATTGACTTGAAAGTTCTACAACAGCTCTGGCAGCTAGGCTTGTATGTTCTGCAAACACAGCCGCTTCTTGAGCAGGACAGGTAGCATCCTTAAATTTCATGTTCCAATTCTGCCTGCCAACAGAAAAATTACCATTACCATCTCCAGGAAATGATTGCCCATGTTCCAATCTTTCATCCTTGAAAAAAAAGTGGCATGAACCACCATCATCAACACAATATTGCCTTGAAAGTTCTACAACAGCTCTGGCAGCTAGGCTTGCATGTTCTGCCAACTCAGCCGCTGCTTGAGCAGCAGAAGTAGCATCCTTACATTTCATGTTCCAATTCTGCCTACCAACAGAAAAATTAGTATTACCATCTCCAGGAAATGATTGCCCATGTTCCAACCTATCATCCTTGAAACCTAAGTGGCATGAACCACCATCATCAGCACAATATTGCCTTGAAAGTTCTACAACAGCTCTGGCAGCTAGGCTTGCATATTCTACAAACTCATCCCCTGCTTGAGCAGCAGAGGTAGCATCCTTAAATTTCATGTTCCAATTCTGCCTGCCAATAGAATAATTACCATTACCATCTCCAGGAAATGATTGCCCATGTTCCAACCTTTCATCCTTGAAACCCAAGTGGCATGAACCACCACCATCAACATAATATTTCCTTGAAAGTTCTACAACAGCTCTGGCAGCTAGGCTTGCATGTTCTGCAAACTTAGTCGCTACTTGAGCAACAGAGGTAGCATAATTAAATTTCATGTTCCAATTATGCCTGCCAATAGAAAAATTACCATTACCATATCCAGGAAATGATTGCCCTTGTTCCAACCTTTCATCCTTGAAACCCAAGTGGCATGAACCACCATCATCAACACAATATTGCCTTGAAAGTCCTACAACAGCTCTGGCAGCTAGGCTTGCATGTTCTACAAACTCAACCACTACTTGAGCAGCAGAGGTAGCATCCTTAAATTTCATATACCAATTATGCCTGCGTATAGAAAAATAACTATTACCATCTCCGGGAAATGATTGCCCATGTTCCAACCATTCATCCTTGAAAACCAAGTGGCATGAACCACCATCATCAACACAATATTGCCTTGAAAGTTCTACAACAGCTCTGGCAGCTAGGCTTGCATGTTCTGCAAACTCAACCGCTGCTTGAGCAACAGAGGTAGAATCCTTAAATTTCATATTCCAATTATGCCTGCCAATAGAAAAAATACCATTACCATCTCTAGGAAATGATTGCCCATGTTCCAACCTTTCATCCTTGAAACCCAAGTGGCATGAACCACCACCATCAACACAATATTTCCTTGAAATTTCTACAACAGTTCTGGCAGCTAGGCTTGCATGTTCTGCAAACTTAGTCGCTACTTTTGCAACAGAGGTAGCATAATTAAATTTCATGTTCCAATTCTTCCAGCCAATAGAAAATTACCATTACCATCTCCAGGAAATGATTGCCCTTGTTCCAACCTTTCATCCTGGAAACCCAAGTGGCATGAACCACCACCATCAACACAATATTGCCTTGAAAGTTCTACAACATCTTTGGCAGCTAGGCTTGCATGTTCTGCAAACTCAGTCGCTACTTGAGCAGCAGAGGTAGCATCCTTAAATTTCATGTTCCAATTCTGCTTGCCAATAGAAGAATTACCATTACCATCTCCAGAAAATGATTGCCCTTGTTCCAACCTTTCATCCTTAAAACCCAAGTGGCAAGAACCAACATCATCAACACAATATTGCCTTGAAAGTTCTACAACAGCTCTGGCCGCTAGGCTTGCATGCTCTGCAAACTCAGCCGCTGCTTGAGGAGTAGAGATAGAATGCTTAAATTTCATGTTCCAATACTGCCTGCCAATAGAAAAATTACCATTACCATCTCAAGGAAATGATTGCCCATGTTCCAACCTTTCATCCTTGAAAACCAAGTGGCATGGACCACCATCATCAACACAATATTGCCTTGAAAGTTCTACAACAGCTCTGGCAGCTAGGCTTGCATGTTCTGCAAACTCAGTAGCTACTTGAGCAGCAGAGGTAGCATCCTTAAATTTCATGTTCCAATTTTGCCTGCCAATAGAAGAATTACCATTACCATCTCCAGGAAATGATTGCCCTTGTTCCAACCTTTCATCCTTAAAACCCAAGTGGCAAGAACCAACATCATCAACACAAATTTGCCTTGAAAGTTCTACAACAGCTCTGGCAGCTAGGCTTGCATGTTCTGCAAACTCAACCGCTGCTTGAGCAGCAGAGGTAGAATCCTTAAATTTCATATTCCAATTATGCCTGTCAATAGAAAAATTAACATTACCATCTCAAGGAAATGATTGCCCTTGTTCCAACCTTTCATCCTTGAAACCCATGTGGCATGAACCACCATCATCAACACAATATTGCCTTGAAAGTTCTATAACAGCTCTGGCAGCTAGGCTTGCATGTTCTGCAAACTCAGCCGCTGTTTGAGCAGCAGAGATAGCATGCTTAAATTTCATGTTCCAATACTGCCTGCCAATAGAAAAATTACCATTACCATCTCAAGGAAATGATTTCCCATGATCCAACCATTCATCCTTGAAAACCAAGTGGCATGAACCAGCATCATCAACACAATATTATCTTGAAAGTTCTACAACAGCTCTGGCAGCTAGGCTTGCATGTTCTGCACACTCAATCACTGCTTGAGCAGCAGAGGTATCATCCTTAAATTTCATATTCCAATTATGCCTGCCAAAAGAAACATTACCATTACCATCTCCAGGAAATGATTGCCCATGTTCCAACCTTTCATCCTTGAAACCCAAGTGGCATGAACCACCACCATCAACACAATATTTCCTTGAAAGTTCTACAATAGCTCTGGAAGCTAGGCTTGCATGTTCTGCAAACTTAGTCGCTACTTGAGCAACAGAGGTAGCATAATTAAATTTCATGTTCCAATTATGCCTGCCAATAGAAAAATTACCAATACCATCTCCAGGAAATGATTGCCCTTGTTCCAACCTTTCATCCTTGAAACCCAAGTGGCATGAACCACCATCATCAACACAATATTGCCTTGAAAGTCCTACAACAGCTCTGGCAGCTAGGCTTGCATGTTCTGCAAACTCAGTCGCTACTTTAGCAGCAGAGGTAGAATCCTTAAATTTCATGTTCCAATTCTGGCTGCCAATAGAAACATTACCATTACCATCTTCATGAAACGATTGCCCTTGTTCCAACCTTTCATCCTTGAATCCCAAGTGGCATAAACCACCATCATCAACACAATATTGCCTTGAAAGTTCTACCACAGCTCTGGCAGCAAGGCTTGCATGTTTTGCAAACTCAGCCACTTCTTGAGCAGCGGACGTAGCATCCTTAAATCTCATGTTCCAATTCTGCCAGCCAATAGAAAAATTACCATTACCATCTCCAGGAAATGATTGCCCTTGTTCCAACCTTTCATCCTTGAAATCCAAGTGGCATGAACCACCATCATCAACACAATATTGCCTTGAAAGTTCAACAACAGCTCTGGCAGCTAGGCTTGCATATTCTGCAAAGTCAGCTGTTGTTTGAGCAGCAGAGATAGCATGCTTAACTTTCATGTTCCAATACTGCTTTCCAATACAAAAATTACCATTACCATCTCAAAGAAATGATTGCCCATGTTCCAACCATTCATCCTTGAAAACCAAGTGGCATGAACCACCATCATCAATACAATATTGCCTTGAAAGTTCTACAACAGCTCTGGCAGCTAGGCTTGCATGTTCTGCAAACTCAACCGCTGCTTGAGAAGCAGAGGTAGCATCCTTAAATTTCATATTCCAATTATGCCTACCAAAAGAAACATTACCATTACCATCTCCAGGAAATGATTGCCATGTTCCAACCTTTCATCCTTGAAACCCAAGTGGCATGAACCACCACCATCAACACAATATTTCCTTGAAAGTTCTACAATAGCTCTGGCAGCTAGGCTTGCATGTTCTGCAAACTTAGTCGCTACTTGAGCAACAGAGGTAGCATAATTAAATTTCATGTTCCAATTATGCCTGCCAATAGAAAAATTACCATTATCATCTCCAGGAAATGATTGCCCTTGTTCCAACCTTTCATCCTTGAAACCCAAGTGGCATGAACCACCATCATCAACACAATATTGCCTTGAAAGTCCAACAACAGCTCTGGCAGCTAGGCTTGCATGTTCTACAAACTCAACCGCTACATGAGCAGCAGAGGTAGCATCCTTAAATTTCATATACCAATTATGCCTGCGAATAGAAAAATAACTATTACCATCTCCGGGAAATGATTGCCCATGTTCCAACCATTCATCCTTGAAAACCAAGTGCCATGAACCACCATCATCAACATAATATTGCCTTGAAAGTTCTACAACAGCTCTGGCAGCTAGGCTTGCATATTCTGCAAACTCAACCACTGCTTGAGCAGCAGAGGTAGAATCCTTAAATTTCATATTCCAATTATGCCTGCCAATAGAAAAATTACCATTACCATCTCCAGGAAATGATTGCCCATGTTCCAACCTTTCATCCTTGAAACCCAAGTGGCATGAACCACCACCATCAACACAATATTGCCTTGAAAGTTCTACAACAGCTCTGGCAGCTAGGTTTGCATGCTTTGCAAACTCAGCCGCTGCTTGAGCGGGAGAGATAGCATGCTTAAATATTATGTTCCAATACTGCCTGCCAATAGAAAAATTACCATTACTATCTCAAGGAAAGGATTGCCCATGTTCCAACCTTTCAACCTTGAAAACCAAGTGGCATGAACCACCATCATCAACACAATATTGCCTTGAAAGTTCTACAACAGCTCTGGCAGCTAGGCTTGCATGTTCTGCAAACTCAACCGCTACTTGAGCAGCAGAGGTAGCATCCTTAAATTTCATATACCAATTATGCCTGCGAATAAAAAAATTACCATTACTATCTCTAGGAAATGATTGCCCATGTTCCAACCTTTCATCCTTGAAAACAAAGTGGCATGAACCACCATCATCAACACAATATTGCCTTGAAAGTTCTACAACAGTTCTGGCAGCTAGGCTTGCATGTTCTTCAAACTCAGTCGCTACTTGAGCAGCAGAGGTAGAATCCTTAAATTTCATGTTCCAATTCTGGCTGCCAATAGAAAAATTACCATTACCATCTCCATGAAACGATTTCCCTTGTTCCAACCTTTCATCCTTGAATCCCAAGTGGCATGAACCTCCATCATCAACACAATATTGCCTTGAAAGTTCTACAACAGCTCTAGCAGCTAGGCTTGCATGTTCTGCAAACTCAGCCACTGCTTGAGCAGCAAGCGTAGCACCCTTAAATTTCATGTTCCAATTCTGCCTGCCAATCGAAAAATTACCATTACCATCTCTAGGAAATGATTGCCCTTGTTCCAACCTTTCATCCTTGAAAGCCATGTGGCATGAACCACCATCATCAACACAATATTGCCTTGAAAGTTCTACAACAGCTCTGGCAGCTAGGCTTGCATGTTCTGCAAACTCAGCCGCTGTTTGAGCAGCAGAGATAGCATGCTTAAATTTCATGTTCCAATACTGCCTGCCAATAGAAAAATTACCATTACCATCTCAAGAAAATGATTTCCCGTGATCCAACCATTCATCCTTGAAAACCAAGTGGCATGAACCACCATCATCAACACAATATTGCCTTTAAAGTTCTACAACAGCTCTGGCAGCTAGGCTTGCATGTTCTGCACACTCAACCACTGCTTGAGCAGCAGAGGTATCATCCTTAAATTTCATATTCCAATTATGCCTGCCAAAAGAAACATTACCATTACCATCTCCAGGAAATGATTGCCCATGTTCCAACCTTTCATCCTTGAAACCCAAGTGGCATGAACCACCACCATCAACATAATATTTCCTTGAAAGTTCTACAATAGCTCTGGCAGCTAGGCTTGCATGTTCTGCAAACTTAGTCGCTACTTGAGCAACAGAGGTAGCATAATTAAATTTCATGTTCCAATTATGCCTGCCAATAGAAAAATTAACATTACCATCTCCAGGAAATGATTGCCCTTGTTCCAACCTTTCATCCTTGAAACCCAAGTGGCATGAACCACCATCATCAACACAATATTGCCTTGAAAGTCCTACAACAGCTCTGGCAGCTAGGCTTGCATGTTCTGCAAACTCAGTCGCTACTTTAGCAGCAGAGGTAAAATCCTTAAATTTCATGTTCCAATTCTGGCTGCCAATAGAAACATTACCATTACCATCTTCATGAAACGATTGCCCTTGTTCCAACCTTTCATCCTTGAATCCCAAGTGGCATAAACCACCATCATCAACACAATATTGCCTTGAAAGTTCTACCACAGCTCTGGCAGCAAGGCTTGCATGTTCTGCAAACTCAGCCACTGCTTGAGCAGCGGACGTAGCATCCTTAAATCTCATGTTCTAATTCTTCCAGCCAATAGAAAAATTACCATTACCATCTCCAGGAAATGATTGCCCTTGTTCCAACCTTTCATCCTTGAAATCCAAGTGGCATGAACCACCATCATCAACACAATATTGCCTTGAAAGTTCTACAACAGCTCTGGCAGCTAGGCTTGCATATTCTGCAAAGTCAGCCGTTGTTTGAGCAGCAGAGATAGCATGCTTAAATTTCATGTTCCAATACTGCTTGCCAATACAAAAATTACCATTACCATCTCAAAGAAATAATTGCCCATGTTCCAACCATTCATCCTTGAAAACCAAGTGGCATGAACCACCATCATCAATACAATATTGCCTTGAAAGTTCTACAACAGCTCTGGCAGCTAGGCTTGCATATTCTGCAAACTCAACCGCTACTTGAGAAGCAGAGGTAGCATCCTTAAATTTCATATTCCAATTATGCCTACCAAAAGAAACATTACCATTACCATCTCCAGGAAATGATTGCCATGTTCCAACCTTTCATCCTTGAAACCCAAGTGGCATGAACCACCACCATCAACACAATATTTCCTTGAAAGTTCTACAATAGCTCTGGCAGCTAGGCTTGCATGTTCTGCAAACTTAGTCGCTACTTGAGCAACAGAGGTAGCATAATTAAATTTCATGTTCCAATTATGCCTGCCAATAGAAAAATTACCATTATCATCTCCAGGAAATGATTGCCCTTGTTCCAACCTTTCATCCTTGAAACCCAAGTGGCATGAACCACCATCATCAACACAATATTGCCTTGAAAGTCCAACAACAGCTCTGGCAGCTAGGCTTGCATGTTCTACAAACTCAACCGCTACATGAGCAGCAGAGGTAGCATCCTTAAATTTCATATTCCAATTATGCCTGCCAATAGAAAAATTACCATTACCATCTCCAGGAAATGATTGCCCATGTTCCAACCTTTCATCCTTGAAACCCAAGTGGCATGAACCACCACCATCAACACAATATTTCCTTGAAATTTCTACAACAGCTCTGGCAGCTAGGCTTGCATATTCTGCAAACTTAGTCGCTACTTTTGCAACAGAGGTAGCATAATTAAATTTCATGTTCCAATTCTGCTGCCAATAGAAAAATTACCATTACCATATCCAGGAAATGATTGCCCTTGTTCCAACCTTTCATCCTGGAAACCCAAGTGGCATGAACCACCACCATCAACACAATATTGCCTTGAAAATTCTACAACATCTTTGGCAGCTAGGCTTGCATGATCTGCAAACTCAGTCGCTACTTGAGCAGCAGAGGTAGCATCCTTAAATTTCATGTTCCAATTCTGCCTGCCAATAGAAGAATTACCATTACTATCTCCAGGAAATGATTGCCCTTTTTCCAACCTTACATCCTTAAAACCCAAGTGGCAAGAACCAACATCATCAACACAATATTGCCTTGAAAGTTCTACAACAGCTCTGGCCGCTAGGCTTGCATGCTCTGCAAACTCAGCCGCTGCTTGAGCAGCAGAGATAGAATGCTTAAATTTCATGTTCCAATACTGCCTGCCAATAGAAAAATTACCATTACCATCTCAAGGAAATGATTGCCCATGTTCCAACCTTTCATCCTTGAAAACCAAGTGGCATGAACCACCATCATCAACACAATATTGCCTTGAAAGTTCTACAACAGCTCTGGCAGCTAGGCATGCATGTTCTGCAAACTTAGTCGCTACTTTTGCAACAGAGGTAGCATAATTAAATTTCATGTTCCAATTCTGCCTGCCAATAGAAAAATTACCATTACCATCTCCAGCAAATGATTGCCCTTGTTCCAACCTTTCATCGTTGAAACCCAAGTGGCATGAACCACCACCATCAATAAAATATTGCCTTGAAAGTTCTACAACATCTTTGGCAGCTAGGCTTGCATGTTCTGCAAACTCAGTCGCTACGTGAGCAGCAGAGGTAGCATCCTTAAATTTCATGTTCCAATTCTGCCTGCCAATAGAAAAATTACCATTACCATCTCTAGGAAATGATTTCCCTTGTTCCAACCTTTCATCCTTGAAACCGAAGTGGCATGAACCACCATCATCAACACAATATTGCCTTGAAAGTTCTACAACAGCTCTGGCAGCTAGGCTTGCATGTTCTTCAAACTGAGTCGCTACTTGAGCAGCAGAGGTAGAATCCTTAAATTTCATGTTCCAATTCTGGCTGCCAATAGAAAAATTACCATTACCATCTCCATGAAACGATTGCCCTTGTTCCAACCTTTCATCCTTGAATCCCAAGTGGCATGAACCACCATCATCAACACAATATTGCCTTGAAAGTTCTACAACAGCTCTAGCAGCTAGGCTTGCATGTTCTGCAAACTCAGCCACTGCTTGAGCAGCAGGCGTAGCACCCTTAAATTTCATGTTCCAATTCTGCCTGCCAATAGAAAAATTACCATTACCATCTCCAGGAAATGATTGCCCTTGTTCCAACCTTTCATCCTTGAAACCCATGTGGCATGAACCACCATCATCAACACAATATTGCCTTGAAAGTTCTACAACAGCTCTGGCAGCTAGGCTTGCATGTTCTGCAAACTCAGCCGTTGTTTGAGCAGCAGAGATAGCATGCTTAAATTTCATGTTCCAATACTGCCTGCCAATAGAAAAATTACCATTACCATCTCAAGGAAATGATTTCCCGTGATCCAACCATTCATCCTTGAAAACCAAGTGGCATGAACCAGCATCATCAACACAATATTGTCTTGAAAGTTCTACAACAGCTCTGGCAGCTAGGCTTGCATGTTCTGCACACTCAACCACTGCTTGAGCAGCAGAGGTATCATCCTTAAATTTCATATTCCAATTATGCCTGCCAAAAGAAACATTACCATTACCATCTCCAGCAAATGATTGCCCATGTTCCAACCTTTCATCCTTGAAACCCAAGTGGCATGAACCACCACCATCAACACAATATTTCCTTGAAAGTTCTACAATAGCTCTGGCAGCTAGGCTTGCATGTTCTGTAAACTTAGTCGCTACTTGAGCAACAGAGGTAGCATAATTAAATTTCATGTTCCAATTATGCCTGCCAATAGAAAAATTACCATTACCATCTCCAGGAAATGATTGCCCTTGTTCCAACCTTTCATCCTTGAAACCCAAGTGGCATGAACCACCATCATCAACACAATATTGCCTTGAAAGTCCTACAACAGCTCTGGCAGCTAGGCTTGCATGTTATACAAACTCAGTCGCTACTTTAGCAGCAGAGGTAAAATCCTTAAATTTCATGTTCCAATTCTGGCTGCCAATAGAAACATTACCATTACCATCTTCATGAAACGATTGCCCTTGTTCCAACCTTTCATCCTTGAATCCCAAGTGGCATAAACCACCATCATCAACACAATATTTCCTTGAAAGTTCTACCACAGCTCTGGCAGCAAGGCTTGCATGTTCAGCAAACTCAGCCACTGCTTGAGCAGCGGACGTAGCATCCTTAAATCTCATGTTCCAATTCTGCCAGCCAATAGAAAAATTACCATTACCATCTCCAGGAAATGATTGCCCTTGTTCCAACCTTTCATCCTTGAAATCCAAGAGGCATGAACCACCATCATCAACACAATATTGCCTTGAAAGTTCAACAACAGCTCTGGCAGCTAGGCTTGCATATTCTGCAAAGTCAGCCGTTGTTTGAGCAGCAGAGATAGCATGCTTAAATTTCATGTTCCAATATTGCTTGCCAATACAAAAATTACCATTACCATCTCAAAGAAATGATTGCCCATGTTCCAACCATTCATCCTTGAAAACCAAGTGGCATGAACCACCATCATCAATACAATATTGCCTTGAAAGTTCTACAACAGCTCTGGCAGCTAGGCTTGCATGTTCTGCAAACTCAACCGCTGCTTGAGAAGCAGAGGTAGCATCCTTAAATTTCATATTCCAATTATGCCTACCAAAAGAAACATTACCATTACCATCTCCAGGAAATGATTGCCATGTTCCAACCTTTCATCCTTGAAACCCAAGTGGCATGAACCACCACCATCAACACAATATTTCCTTGAAAGTTCTACAATAGCTCTGGCAGCTAGGCTTGCATGTTCTGCAAACTTAGTCGCTACTTGAGCAACAGAGGTAGCATAATTAAATTTCATGTTCCAATTATGCCTGCCAATAGAAAAATTACCATTATCATCTCCAGGAAATGATTGCCATTGTTCCAACCTTTCATCCTTGAAACCCAAGTGGCATGAACCACCATCATCAACACAATATTGCCTTGAAAGTCCAACAACAGCTCTGGCAGCTAGGCTTGCATGTTCTACAAACTCAACCGCTACATGAGCAGCAGAGGTAGCATCCTTAAATTTCATATACCAATTATGCCTGCGAATAGAAAAATAACTATTACCATCTCCGGGAAATGATTGCCCATGTTCCAACCATTCATCCTTGAAAACCAAGTGCCATGAACCACCATCATCAACATAATATTGCCTTGAAAGTTCTACAACAGCTCTGGCAGCTAGGCTTGCATGTTCTGCAAACTCAACCACTGCTTGAGCAGCAGAGGTAGAATCCTTAAATTTCATATTCCAATTATGCCTGCCAATAGAAAAATTACCATTACCATCTCCAGGAAATAATTGCCCATGTTCCAACCTTTCATCCTTGAAACCCAAGTGGCATGAACCACCACCATCAACACAATATTTCCTTGAAATTTCTACAACAGCTCTGGCAGCTAGGCTTGCATGTTCTGCAAACTTAGTCGCTACTTTTGCAACAGAGGTAGCATAATATCCTTAAATTTCATATTCCAATTATCCCTGCCAATAGAAAAATTACCATTACCATCTCCAGGAAATGATTGCCCATGTTCCAACCTTTCATCCTTTAAAACTAAGTGGCATGAACCACCATCATCAACACAATATTGCCTTGAAAGTTCTAGAACAGCTCTGGCAGCTAGGCTTGAATATTCTGTAAACTCAGTCGCTACTTGAGCAACAGAGGTAGAATCTTTAAATTTCATGTTCCAATTCTGGCTGCTAATAGAAAAATTACCATTACCATCTAAAGAAAACGATTGCCCTTGTTCCAACCTTTCATCCTTGAAACCCAAGTGGCATGAACCACCATCATCAACACAATATTGTCTTGAAAGTTCTACAACAGCTCTGGCAGCTAGGCTTGCATGCTCTGCAAACTTAGTCGCTACTTGAGCAGCAGAGGTATCATCCTTAAATTTCATGTTCCAATTCTGCCAGCCAATAAAACAATTACCATTACCATCTCCAAGAAATGATTGCCCTTGCTCCAGCCTTTCATCGTTGAAACCCAAGTGGCATGAACCACCATCGTCAACACAATATTGCATTGAAAGTTCTACAACAGCTCTGGCACCTAGGCTTGCATGTTCTGCAGAATCAGTCGCTACTTGAGCAGCAGAGGTAGCACGCTTAAATTTCATGTTCCAATACTGCCTGGCAACACAAAACTTACCATTACCATCTCAAGGAAATGATTGCCCATGTTCCAACCTTTCATCCTTGAAACCCAAGTGGCATGAACCACCATCATCAACACAATATTTCTTTGAAAGTTCTACAACAGCTTTGGCAGCTAGGCTTGCATGTTCTGCAAACTCAGCCGCTGCTTGAGCAGCAGAGGTAGCATGCTTAAATCTGATGTTCCAATACTGCCTGCCAATAGAACAATTACCAATACCATCTCCAGGAAATGATTGCCCATGTTCCAACCTTTCATCCTTGAAACCCAAGTGGCATGAACCACCATCATCAACACAATATTTCTTTGAAAGTTCTACAACAGCTTTGGCAGCTAGGCTTGCATGTTCTGCAAACTCAGCCGCTGCTTGAGCAGCAGAGGTAGCATGCTTAAATTTGATGTTCCAATACTGCCTGCCAATAGAACAATTACCATTACCATCTCCAGGAAATGATTGCCCATGTTCCAACCTTTCATCCTTGAAAACTAAGTGGCATGAACCACCATCATCAACACAATATTGCCTTGAAAGTTCTACAACAGCTTTGGCAGCTAGGCTTGCATGTTCTGCAAACTTAGCCGCTGCTTGAGCATTAGAGATAGCATGCTTAAATTTCATGTTCCAATACTGCCTGCCAATAGAAATATTTCCAGTACCATCTCAAGGAAATATTGCCCATGTTCCAACCTTTCATCCTTGAAAACAAAGTGGCATGAACCACCATCATCAACACAATATTGCCTTGAAAGTTTTATAACAGCTCTGGCAGCTAGGCTTGCATGTTCTGCAAACTCAGCCGCCGCTTGAGCAACAAAGATAGCATGCTTAAATTTCATGTTCCAATACTGCTTGCCAATAGAAAAATTACCATTACCATCTCAAGGAAATGATTGACCATGTTCCAACCTTTCATCCTTGAAAACCAAGTGGCATGAACCACCATCATCAACAGAATATTGCCTTGAAAGTTCTACAACAGCTCTGGCAGCTAGGCTTGCATGTTCTGCAAACTCAACCGCTGCTTGAGCAGCAGAGGTAGCATCCTTAAATTTCATATTCCAATTATGCCTGCCAATAGAAAAATTACCATTACCATCTCCCGGAAATGATGTCCCATGTTTCAACCTTTCATCCTTTAAAACTAACTGGCATGAACCACCATCATCAACACAATATTGCCTTGAATGTTCAAGAACAACTCTTACAGCTAGGCTTGCATATTCTGCAAACTCAGTCGCTACTTGAGCAGCAGAGGTAGAATCCTTAAATTTCATGTTCTAATTCTGTGTGCGAATAGAAAAATTACCATTACCATCTCCAGGAAACGATTGCCCTTGTTTAACCTTTCATCCTTGAATCCCAAGTGGCATGAACCACCATTATCAACACAATATTGACTTGAAAGTTCTACAACAGCTCTGGCCTCTAGGTTTTCATGTTTTGCACACTCAGCCGCTACTTGAGCAGCAGAGGTAGCATCCTTAAATTTCATATTCCAATTCTGCCTGCCAATAGAAAAATTACCATTACCATCTCCAGGAAACGATTGCCCTTGTTCCAACCTTTCATCCTTGAAATCCAAGTGGCATGAACCACCATCATCAACACAATATTGCCTTGAAAGTTCTACAACAGCATTGGCAGCTAGGCTTGAATATTCTGCAAACTTAGCTGCTGCTTGAGCAGTAGAGATAGCATGCTTAAATTTCATGTTCCAATACTGCCTGCCAATAGAAATATTTCTAGTACCATCTCAAGGAAATGATTGCCCATGTTCCAACCTTTCTTCCTTGAAAACCAAGTGGCATGAACCACCATCATCAACACAATATTGCCTTGAAAGTTCTATAACAGCTCTGGCAGCTAGGCTTGCATGTTCTGCAAACTCAGGCGCCGCTTGAGTAACAAATATAGCATGCTTAAATTTCATGTTCCAATACTGCCTGCCAATAGAAAAATTACCATTACCATCTCAAGGAAATGATTGACCATGTTACAACCTTTCATCCTTGAAAACCAAGTGGCATGAACCTCCATCATCAACACAATATTGCCTTGAAAGTTCTACAACAGCTCTGGCAGCTAGGCTTGCATGTTCAGCAAACTCAACCGCTGCTTGAGCAGCAGAGGTAGCATCCTTAAATTTTATATTCCAATTATGCCTGCCAATAGAAAAATTACCATTACCATCTCCAGGAAATGATTGCCCATGTTCCAACCTTTCATCCTTTAAAACTAAGTGGCATGAACCACCATCATCAACACAATATTGCCTTGAAAGTTCTACAACAGCTTTGGCTGCTAGGCTTGAATGTTCTGCAAACTTAGCTGCTGCTTGAGCAGTAGAGATAGCATGCTTAAATTTCATGTTCCAATACTGCCTGCCAATAGAAATATTTCCAGTACCATCTCAAGGAAATGATTGCCCATGTTCCAACCTTTCTTCCTTGAAAACCAAGTGGCATGAACCACCATCATTAACACAATATTGCCTTGAAAGTTCTACAACAGCTCTGGCAGCTAGGCTTGCATGTTCTACAAACTCAACCGCTGCTTGAGCAGCAGAGGTAGCATCCTTAAATTTCATATTCCAATTATGCCTGCCAATAGAAAAATTACCATTACCATCTCCAGGAAATGATTGCCAATTTTCCAACCTTTCATTCGTGAAAACTAAGTGGCATGAACCACCATCATCAACACAATATTGCCTTGAAAGTTCTAGAACAGCTCTAGCAGCTAGGCTTGCATGTTGTGCAAACTCAGTCGCTACTTGAGCAGCAGAGGTAGAATCCTTAAATTTCATGTTGTAATTCTGTCTGCCAATAGAAAAATTACCATTATCATCTCCAGGAAACGATTGCCCTTGTTCCAGCCTTTCATCCTTGAATCCTAAGTGGCATGAACCACCATCATCAACACAATATTGACTTGAAAGTTCTACAACAGCTCTGGCCGCTAGGCTTGCATGTTCTGCACACTCAGCCGCTACTTGAGCAGCAGAGGTAGCTTCCTTAAATTTCATGTTCCAATTCTGCCTGCCGATAGAAAAATTACCATTACCATTTCCAGGAAACGATTGCCCTTGTTCCAACCTTTCATCCTTGAAAACCAAGTGGCATGAACCACCATCATCAACGCAATATTGCGTTGAAAGTTCTACAACAGCTTTGGCAGCTAGGCTTGCATGTTCTGCAAACTTAGCCGGTGCTTGAGCAGTAGAGATTGCATGCTTAAATTTCATGTTCCAATACTGCCTGCCAATAGAAAAATTACCATTACCATCTCCAGGAAATGATTGCCCTTGTTCCAACCTTTCATCCTTTAAAACTAAGTGGCATGAACCACCATTATCAACACAATATTGCATTGAAAGTTCTAGAACAGCTCTAGCAGGTAGGCTTGCATGTTCTGCAAACTCAACCGCTGCTTGAGCAGCAGAGGTAGCATCCTTAAATTTCATATTCCAATTATGCCTGCCAATAGAAAAATTACCATTACCATCTCCAGGAAATGATTGCCCATGTTCCAACCTTTCATCCTTGAAAACTAAGTGGCATGAACCACCATCATCAACACAATATTGCCTTGAAAGTTCTACAACAGCTCTGGCAGCTAGGCTTGCATGTTCTGCACACTCAGCCGCTACTTGAGCAGCAGAGGTAGCATCCTTAAATTTCATGTTCCAATTTTGCCTGCCAATAGAAAAATTACCATTACCATCTCCAGGAAATGATTGCCCTTGTTCCAACCTTTCATCCTTGAAACCCAAGTGGCATGAACCACCATCATCAACACAATATTGCATTGAAAGTTCTACAACAGCTCTGGCAGCTAGGCTTGCATGTTCTGCACACTCAGCCGCTACTTGAGCAGCAGAGGTAGCATCCTTAAATTTCATGTTCCAATTTTGCCTGCCAATAGAAAAATTACCATTACCATCTCCATGAAACGATTGCCCTTGTTCCAACCTTTCATCCTTGAAAACCAAGTGGCATGAACCACCAACATCAACACAATATTGCATTGAAAGTTCTACAACAGCTCTGGCATCTAGGCTTGCATGTTCTGCAAAATCAGTCGCTACTTGAGCAGCAGAGGTAGCACGCTTAAATTTCATGTTCCAATACTGCCTGGCAACACAAAACTTACCATTACCATCTCCAGGATATTATTACCCACGTTCCAACCTTTCATCCTTAAAAATCAAGGGGCATGAACCACCATCATCAACACAACATTTCTTTGACAGTTCTTCAACAGCTCTGGCAGCTAGGCTTGCATGTTCTGCAAACTCAACCGCTGCTTGAGCAGCAGAGGTAGCATCCTTAAATTTCATATTCCAATTATGCCTGCCAATAGAAAAATTACCATTACCATCTCCAGGAAATGATTGCCCATGTTCCAACCTTTCATTCTTGAAAACTAAGTGGCATGAACCACCATCATCAACACAATATTGCCTTGAAAGTTCTAGAACAGCTCTAGCAGCTAGGCTTGCATGTTGTGCAAACTCAGTCGCTACTTGAGCAGCAGAGGTAGAATCCTTAAATTTCATGTTCTAATTATGTCTGCCAATAGAAAAATTACCATTATCATCTCCAGGAAACGATTGCCCTTGTTCCAGCCTTTCATCCTTGAATCCTAAGTGGCATGAACCACCATCATCAACACAATATTAACTTGAAAGTTCTACAACAGCTCTGGCCGCTAGGCTTGCATGTTCTGCACACTCAGCCGCTACTTGAGCAGCAGAGGTAGCATCCTTAAATTTCATGTTCCAATTCTGCCTGCCAATAGAAAAATTACCATTACCATCTCCAGGAAACGATTTCCCTTGTTCCAACCTTTCATCCTTGAAACCCAAGTGGCATGAACCACCCTCATCAACACAATATTGCCTTGAAAGATCTACAACAGCTTTGGCAGCTAGGCTTGCATGTTCTTCAAACTTAGCCGCTGCTTGAGCAGTAGAGATAGCATGCTTAAATTTCATGTTCCAATACTGCCTGCCAATAGAAAAATTTCCAGTACCATCTCAAGGAAATGATTACCCATGTTCCAACCTTTCATCCTTGAAAACCAAGTGGCATGAACCCTTCATCATCAACACAATATTGCCTTGAAAATCCTACAACAGCTCGGGCAGCTAGGCTTGCATGTTCTGCAAACTCAACCGCTGCTTGAGCAGCACAGGTAGCATCCTTAAATTTAATATTCCAATTATGCCTGCCAATAGAAAAATTACCATTACCATCTCCAGGAAATGATTGCCCATGTTCCAACCTTTCATCCTTGAAAACTAAGTGGCATGAACCACCATCATCAACACAATATTGCCTTGAAAGTTCTATAACAGCTTTGGCAGCTAGGCTTGCATGTTCTGCAAACTCAGTCGCTACTTGAGCAGCAGAGCTAGCATCCTTAAATTTCATGTTCCAATTCTGCCTGCCAATAGAAATATTACCTTTACCATCTCCAGGAAATTATTGCCCACGTTCCAACCTTTCATCCTTGAAAACCAAGGGGCATGAACCACCATCATCAACACAATATTGCCTTGAAAATTCTACAACATCTCTGGCAGCTAGGCTTGCATGTTCTGCAAACTCAACTGCTGCTTGAGCAACAGAGGTAGCATCCTTAAATTTCATGTTCCAATTCTGGCTGCCAATAGAAAACTTACCATTACCATTTCCAGGAAACGATTGCCCTTGTTCCAACCTTTCATCCTTGAAACCCAAGTGGCATGAACCACCATCATCAACACAATATTGCCTTGAAAGTTCTACAACAGCTCTGGCAGCTAGGCTTGCATGTTCTGCAAACTCTGGCGCTGCTTGAGCAGCATAGGTAGCATCCTTAAATTTCATGTTCCAATTCTGCTTGCCAATGGAAAAACTACCATTACCATCTCCCAAGGAAATTCTTGCCCATGTTCCAACCTTTCATACTTGAAACCTAAGTGGCATGAACCACCAGCATCAACACAATATTGCCTTGAAAGTTCTCCAATTGCTCTGGCATCTAGGCTTGCACGTTCTCCAAACTCAGCCGCTGCTTGAACAACAGAGGTAGCATCCTTAAATTTCATGTTCCAATTATGCCTGCCAATAGAAATATTATGATTACCATCTCCAGGAAATGATTGCCCTTGTTCCAACCTTTCATCCTTGAAAACCAAGTGGCATGAACCCTTCATCATCAACACAATATTGCCTTGAAAATCCTACAATAGCTCTGGCAGCTAGGCTTGCATGTTCTGCAAACATAGCCGCTGCTTGAGCAGTAGAGATAGCATGCTAAACTTTCATGTTCCAATACGGCCTGCCAATAGAAAAATTTCCAGTACCATCTTAAGGAAATGATTGCCCATGTTCCAACCTTTCATCCATGAAAACCAAGTGGCATGAACCCTTCATCATCAACATAATATTGCCTTGAAAATCCTACAACAACTCTGGCAGCTAGGCTTGCATGTTCTGCAAACTAAACCACTTCTTGAGCAGTAGAGGTAGCATACTTAAATTTAATATTCCAATTATGCCTGCCAATAGAAAAATTACCATTACCATCTCCAGGAAATGATTGCCCAAGTTCCAACCTTTCATCCTTGAAAACTAAGTGGCATGAACCACCATCATCAACACAATATTGCCTTGAAAGTTCTACAACAGCTCTGGCAGCTAGGCTTGGATGTTCTTCAAACTCAGTCGCTACTTGAGCAGCAGAGGTAGCATCCTTAAATTTCATGTTCCAATTCTGCCTCCCAATAGAAATATTACCATTACCATCTCCAGGAAATTATTGCCCACATTCCAACCTTTCATCCTTGAAAACCAAGTGGCATGAACCACCATCATCAACACAATATTGCCTTGAAAGTTCTACAACAGCTCTGGAAGCTAGGCTTGCATTCTCTGCAAACTTAGTCGCTACTTGAGCAGCAGAGGTATCATCCTTAAATTTCAAGTTCCAATTCTGCCCGGCAATAAAAAAATTACCATTACCATCCCCAGGAAATGATTGCCCTTGCTCCAACCTTTCATCCTTGAAACCCAAGTGGCATGAACCACCATCATCAACACAATATTGCATTGAAAGTTCTACAACAGCTCTAGCATCTAGGCTTGCATGTTCTGCAGAATCAGTCGCTACTTGAGCAGTAGAGGTAGCACGCTTAAATTTCATTTTCCTATACTGCCTGGCAACACAAAACTTACCATTACCATCTCCAGGATATTATTGCCCACGTTCCAACCTTTCATCCTTGAAAATCAAGGGGCATGAACCACCATCATCAACACAATATTTCTTTGACAGTTCTACAACAGCTCTGGCAGCTAGGCTTGCATGTTCTGCAAACTCAACCGCTGCTTGAGCAACAGAGGTAGCATCCTTAAATTTCATATTCCAATTATGCCTGCCAATAGAAAAATTACCATTACCATCTCCAGGAAATGATTGCCCATGGTCCAACCTTTCATCCTTGAAAACTAAGTGGCATGAACCACCATCATCAACACAATATTGCCTAGAAAGTTCTACAACATCTCTGGCAGCTAGGCTTGCATGCTCTGCAAACTTAGTCACTACTTGAGCAACAGAGGTATCATCCTTAAATTTCATGTTCCAATTCTGCCTGCCAATAAAACAATTACCATTACCATCTCCAGGAAATGACTGCCCTTGCTTAAACCTTTCATCCTTGAAACCTAAGTGGCATGAACAACCATCATCAATAGAATATTGCATTGAAAGTTCTACAACAACTCTGGCAGCTAGGGTTGCATGTTCTGTAGAATCAGTCGCTACTTGAGCAGCAGAGGTAGCACGCTTAAATTTCATGTTCCAATACTACCTAGCAACACAAAACATACCATTACCATCTCAAGGAAATGATTGCCCATGTTCCAACCTTTCATCCTTGAAACCCAAGTGGCATGAACCACCATTATCAACACAATATTTCTTTGAAAGTTCTACAAGAGCTCTGGCAGCTAGGCTTGCATGTTCTGCAAACTCAGCCGCTGCTTGAGCAGCAGAGGTAGCATGCTTAAATTTGATGTTCCAATACTGCCTGCCAACAGAACAATTACCATTACAATCTCCAGGAAATGATTGCCCATGTTCCAACCTTTCATCCTTGAAAACTAAGTGGCATGAACCACCATCATCAACACAATATTGCCTTGAAAGATCTACAATAGTTCTGGCAGCTAGGCTTGCATATTCTGCAAACTCTGTCGCTACTTGAGCAGCAGAGGTAGCATCCTTAAATTTCATATTCCAATTCTGCCTGCCAATAGAAAAATTACCATTACCATCTCCGGGAAACGATTGCCCTTGTTCCAACCTTTCATCCTTGAAAACCAAGTGGCATGAACCACCATCATCAACACAATATTGCCTTGAAAGTTCAATAACAGCTCTGGCAGCTAGGCTTGCATGTTCTGCAAACTCAGCCACCGCTTGAGCAACAAAGATAGCATGCTTAAATTTCATGTTCCAAAACTGCCTACCAATAGAAAAATTACCATTACCATCTCAAGGAAATGATTGCCCATGTTCCAACCTATCATCCTAGAAAACCAAGTGGCATGAACCACCATCATCAACACAATATTGCCTTGAAAGTTCTACAACAGCTCTGGCAGCTAGGCTTGCATGTTCTGCAAACTCAACCGCTGCTTGAGCAGCAGAGGTAGCATCCTTAAATTTCATATTCCAATTATGACTGCCAATAGAAAAATTACCATTACCATCTCCAGGAAATGATTGCCCATGTTCCAACCTTTCATCATTTAAAACTAAGTGGCATGAACCACCATCATCAACACAATATTGCGTTGAAAGTTCTACAATAGTTCTGGCAGCTAGGCTTGCATGTTCTGCAAACTCAGTCGCTACTTGAGCAGCAGAGGTAGCATCCTTAAATTTCATATTCTAATACTGCCTGCCAATAGAAAAATTACCATTACCATCTCAAGGAAATGATTGCCCATGTTCCAACCTTTCATCCTTGAAAACCAAGTGGCATGAACCACCATCATCAACACAATATTGCCTTGAAAGTTCTACAACAGCTCTGGCAGCTAGGCTTGCATGTTCTGCAAACTCAACCGCTGCTTGAGCAGCAGAGGTAGCATCCTTAAATTTCATATTCCAATTCTGCTTGCCAACAGAAAAATTACCATTACCATCTCTAGGAAATGATTACCCATGTTCCAACGTTTCATCCTTGAAGCCTAAGTGGCATGAACCACCATCATCAACACAATATTGACTTGAAAGTTCTACAATAGCTCTGGCAGCTAGGCTTGCATGTTCTGCACACTCAGCCGCTACTTGAGAAGCAGAGGTAGCATCCTTAAATTTCATGTTCCAATTCTACCTGCCAATAGAAAAATTACCATTACCATCTCTAGGAAACGATTGCCCTTGTTCCAACCTTTCATCCTTGAAACCCAAGTGGTATGAACCACCATCATCAACACAATATTGCCTTGAAAGTTCTACAACAGCTTTGGCAGCTAAGCTTGCATGTTCTGCAAACTTAGCCACTGCTTGAGCAGTAGAGATAGCATGCTTAAATTTCATGTTCCAATACTGCCTGCCAATAGAAAAATTTCTAGTACCATCTTGAGGAAATGATTGCCCATGTTCGAACCTTTCATCCTTGAAAGCCAAGTAGCATGAACCCTTCATCATCAACATAACATTTCCTTGAAAATCCTACAACAGCTCTGGCAGCTAGGCTTGCATGTTCTGCAAACTCAACCGCTGCTTGAGCAGTAGAGATAGCATCCTTAAATTTAATATTCCAATTATGCCTGCCAATAGAATAATTACCATTACCATCTCCAGGAAATGATTGCCCATGTTCCAACCTTTCATCCTTGAAAACTAAGTGGCATGAACCACCATCATCAACATAATATTGCCTTCAAAGTTCTACAACATCTCTGGCAGCTAGGCTTGCATGTTCTTCAAACTCAGTCGCTACTTGAGCAGCAGAGGTAGCATCCTTAAATTTCATGTTCCAATTCTGCCTGCCAATAGAAATATTACCATTACCATCTCCAGGAAATTATTGCCCACGTTCCAACCTTTCATCCTTGAAAACCAAGGTGCATGAACCACCATCATCAACACAATATTGCCTTGAAAATTTTACAACATCTCTGGCAGCTAGGCTTGCATGTTCTGCAAACTCAACCGCTGCTTGAGCAGTAGAGGTAGCATCCTTAAATTTAATATTCCAATTATGCCTGCCAATAGAAAAATTACCATTACCATCTCCAGGAAATGATTGCCCATGTTCCAACCTTTCATCCTTGAAAACTAAGTGGCATGAACCACCATCATCAACACAATTATGCCTTGAAAGTTCTACAACAGCTCTGGCAGCTAGGCTTGCATGTTCTTCAAACTCAGTCGCTAATTGAGCAGCAGAGGTAGCATCCTTAAATTTCATGTTCCAATTCTGCCTGCCAATAGAAATATTACCATTACCATCTCTAGGAAATTATTGCCCACGTTCCAACGTTTCATCCTTGAAAACCAAGGGGAATGAACCACCTCCTCAACACAATATTGCCTTGAAAATTCTACAACATCTCTGGCAGCTAGGCTTGCATGTTCTGCAAACTCAACCGCTGCTTGAGAAACAAAGATAGCATGCTTAAATTTCATGTTCCAATTCTGGTTGCCAATAGAAAAATTACCATTACCATCTCCAGGAAATGATTGCCCTTATTCCAACCTTTCATCCTTGAAATCCAAGTGGCATGAACCACCATCATCAACACAATATTGCCTTGCAAGTTCTACAACAGCTCTGGCAGCTAGGCTTGCATGTTCTGCAAACTCAGCCGCTGCTTGAGCAGCAGAGGTAGCATGCTTAAATTTGATGTTCCAATACTGCCGGCCAACAGAACAATTACCATTACAATCTCCAGGAAATGATTGCCCATGTTCCAACCTTTCATCCTTGAAAACTAAGTGGCATGAACCACCATCATCAACACAATATTGCCTTGAAAGATCTACAATAGTTCTGGCAGCTAGGCTTGCATATTCTGCAAACTCTGTCGCTACTTGAGCAGCAGAGGTAGCATCCTTAAATTTCATATTCCAATTCTGCCTGCCAATAGAAAAATTACCATTACCATCTCCGGGAAACGATTGCCCTTGTTCCAACCTTTCATCCTTGAAAACCAAGTGGCATGAACCACCATCATCAACACAATATTGCCTTGAAAGTTCAATAACAGCTCTGGCAGCTAGGCTTGCATGTTCTGCAAACTCAGCCACCGCTTGAGCAACAAAGATAGCATGCTTAAATTTCATGTTCCAATACTGCCTACCAATAGAAAAATTACCATTACCATCTCAAGGAAATGATTGCCCATGTTCCAACCTTTCATCCTAGAAAACTAAGTGGCATGAACCACCATCATCAACACAATATTGCCTTGAAAGTTCTACAACAGCTCTGGCAGCTAGGCTTGCATGTTCTGCAAACTCAGTCGCTACTTGAGAAGCAGAGGTAGCATCCTTAAATTTCATGTTCCAATTCTACCTGCCAATAGAAAAATTACCATTACCATCTCCAGGAAACGATTGCCCTTGTTCCAACCTTTCATCCTTGAAACCCAAGTGGCATGAACCACCATCATCAACACAATATTGCCTTGAAAGTTCTATAACAACTTTGGCAGCTAAGCTTGCATGTTCTGCAAACTTAGCCACTGCTTGAGCAGTAGAGATAGCATGCTTAAATTTCATGTTCCAATACTGCCTGCCAATAGAAAAATTTCTAGTACCATCTTAAGGAAATGATTGCCCATGTTCGAACCTTTCATCCTTGAAAACCAAGTAGCATGAACCCTTCATCATCAACATAATATTTCCTTGAAAATCCTACAACAGCTCTGGCAGCTAGGCTTGCATGTTCTGCAAACTCAACCGCTGCTTGAGCAGTAGAGGTAGCATCCTTAAATTTAATATTCCAATTATGCCTGCCAATAGAATAATTACCATTACCATCTCCAGGAAATGATTGCCCATGTTCCAACCTTTCATCCTTGAAAACTAAGTGACATGAACCACCATCATCAACATAATATTGCCTTCAAAGTTCTACAACATCTCTGGCAGCTAGGCTTGCATGTTCTTCAAACTCAATCGCTACTTGAGCAGCAGAGGTAGCATCCTTAAATTTCATGTTCCAATTCTGCCTGCCAATAGAAATATTACCATTACCATCTCCAGGAAATTATTGCCCACATTCCAACCTTTCATCCTTGAAAACCAAGGTGCATGAACCACCATCATCAACACAATATTGCCTTGAAAATTCTACAACATCTCTGGTAGCTAGGCTTGCATGTTCTGCAAACTCAGCCGCTGCTTGAGCAGTAGAGGTAGCATCCTTAAATTTAATATTCCAATTATGCCTGCCAATAGAAAAATTACCATTACCATCTCCAGGAAACGATTGCCCTTATTCCAACCTTTCATCCTTGAAACCCAAGTGGCATGAACCATCATCATCAACATAATATTGCCTTCAAAGTTCTACAACATCTCTGGCAGCTAGGCTTGCATGTTCTTCAAACTCAATCGCTACTTGAGCAGCAGAGGTAGCATCCTTAAATTTCATGTTCCAATTCTGCCTGCCAATAGAAATATTACCATTACCATCTCTAGGAAATTATTGCCCACGTTCCAACGTTTCATCCTTGAAAACCAAGGGGAATGAACCACCTCCTCAACACAATATTGCCTTGAAAATTCTACAACAGCTCTGGCAGCTAGGCTTGCATGTTCTGCAAACTCAGGCGCTGCTTGAGAAGCATAGGTAGCATCCTTAAATTTCATGTTCTAATTCTTCTTGCCAATGGAAAAACTACCATTACCATATCTACGAAATTCTTGCCCATGTTCCAACCTTTCATCCTTGAAAACCAAGTGGCATGAACCACCATCATCAACACAATATTGCGTTGAAAGTTCTATAACAGCTCTGGCAGCTAGGCTTGCATGTTCTGCAAACTCAGCCGCCGCTTGAGCAACAAAGATAGCATGCTTAAATTTCATGTTCCAATACTGCCTGCCAATAGAAAAATTACCATTACCATCTCAAGGAAATGATTGCCCATGTTCCAACCTTCATCCTTGAAACCTAAGTGGCATGAACCACCATCATCAACACAGTATTGCCTTGAAAGTTCTACAACAGCTCTGGCAGCTAGGCTTTCATGTTCTGCACACTCAGCCGCTACTTGAGCAGCAAAGGTAGCATCCTTAAATTTCATGTTCCAATTCCGCCTGCCAATAGAAAAATTACCATTACCATATCCAGGAAACGATTGCCCTTGTTCCAACCTTTCATCCTTGAAACCCAAATGGCATGAACCACCATCATCAACACAATATTGCCTGGAAAGTTCTACCACAGCTTTGGCAGCTAGGCTTGCATGTTCTGCAAACTTAGACGCTGCTTGAGCAGTAGAGATAGCATGCTTAAATTTCATGTTCCAATACTGCCTGCCAATAGAAAAATTTCCAGTACCATATCCAGGAAATGATTGCCCATGTTCCAACCTTTCATCCTTGAAAACCAAGTGGCATGAACCCTTCATCATCAACACAATATTGCCTTGAAAATCCTCCAACAGCTCTGGCAGGTAGGCTTGCATGTTCTGCAAACTCAACCGCTGCTTGAGCAGCAGAGGTTGCATCCTTAAATTTAATATTCCAATTATGCCTGCCAATAGAAAAATTACCATTACCATCTCCAGGAAATGATTGCCCATGTTCCAACCTTTCATCCTTGAAACCTAAGTGGCATGAACCACCATCATCAACACAATATTGCCTTAAAAGTTCTACAATAGCTCTGGCAGCTAGGCTTGCATTTTCTGCAAACTCAGCCACTGCTTGAGCAGTAGAGGTAGCATCCTTAAATTTCATGTTCAAATTCTGCCTGCCAATAGAAATATTACCATTACCATCTCCAAGAAATTATTGCCCACGTTCCAACCTTTCTTCCTTGAAATCCAAGGGGCATGAACCACCACCATCAACACAATATTGCCTTGAAAATTCTACAACATCTCTGGCAGCTAGGCTTGCATGTTCTGCAAACTCAACCGCTGCTTGAGCAACAGAGGTAGCATCCTTAAATTTCATATTCCAATTATGCCTGCCAATAGAAAAATTACCATTACCATCTCCAGGAAACGATTGCCCTTGTTCCAACCTTTCATCCTTGAAATCCAAGTGGCATGAACACAATATTGCCTTGAAAGTTTTACAACAGCTTTGGCAGCTAGGCTTGCATGTTCTGCAAACTTAGACGCTGCTTGAGCAGTAGAGATAGCATGCTTAAATTTCATGTTTCAATACTGCCTGCCAATAGAAAAATTTCCAGTACCATATCCAGGAAATGATTGCCCATGTTCCAACCTTTCATCCTTGAAAACCAAGTGGCATGAACCCTTCATCATCAACACAATATTGCCTTGAAAATCCTCCAACAGCTCTGGCAGCTAGGCTTGCATGTTCTGCAAACTCAACCGCTGCTTGAGCAGCAGAGGTTGCATCCTTAAATTTAATATTCCAATTATGCCTGCCAATAGAAAAATTACCATTACCATCTCCAGGAAATGATTGCCCATGTTCCAACCTTTCATCCTTGAAAACTAAGTGGCATGAACCACCATCATCAACACAATATTGCCTTGAAAGTTCTACAATAGCTCTGGCAGCTAGGCTTGCATGTTCTGCAAACTCAGGCGCTGCTTGAGCAGCAGAGGTAGCATCCATAAATTTCATGTTCCAATTCTACCTACCAATAGAAAAATTACCATTACCATCTCCAGGAAACGATTTCCCTTGTTCCAACCTTTCATCCTTGAAATCCAAGTGGCATAAAACACCATCATCAACACAATATTGCATTGAAAGTTCTACAATAGCTTTGGCAGCTAGGCTTGCATGTTCTGCAAACTCAACCGCTGCTTGAGCAACAGAGGTAGCATCCTTAAATTTGATATTCCAATTATGCCTGCCAATAGAAAAATTACCATTACCATCTCCATGAAATGATTGCCCATATTCCAACCTTTCATCCATTAAAACTAAGTGGCATGAACCACCATCATCAACACAATATTGCCTTGAAAGTTCTAGAACAGCTCTAGCAGCTAGGCTTGCATGTTCTGCAAACTCAGTCGCTACTTGAGCAGAAGAGGTAGAATCCTTAAATTTCATGTTCTAATTCTGTCTGCCAATAGAAAAATTACCATTACCATCTCCAGGAAATGATTGCCCTTGTTCCAACCTTTCATCCTTGAATCCCAAGTGGCATGAACCACCATCATCATCACAATATTGAATTGAAAGTTCTACAACAGCTCTGGCAGCTTGGCTTGCATGTTCTGCACACTCAGCCGCTACTTGAGCAGCAAAGGTAGCATCCTTAAATTTCATGTTCCAATTCCGCCTGCCAATAGAAAAATTACCATTACCATATCCAGGAAACGATTGCCCTTGTTACAACCTTTCATCCTTGAAACCCAAATGGCATGAACCACCATCATCAACACAATATTGCCTGGAAAGTTCTACCACAGCTTTGGCAGCTAGGCTTGCATGTTCTGCAAACTTAGACGCTGCTTGAGCAGTAGAGATAGCATGCTTAAATTTCATGTTCCAATACTGCCAGCCAATAGAAAAATTTCCAGTACCATATCCAGGAAATGATTGCCCATGTTCCAACCTTTCATCCTTGAAAACCAAGTGGCATGAACCCTTCATAATCAACACAATATTGCCTTGAAAATCCTCCAACAGCTCTGGCAGCTAGGCTTGCATGTTCTGCAAACTCAACCGCTGCTTGAGCAGCAGAGGTTGCATCCTTAAATTTAATATTCCAATTATGCCTGCCAATAGAAAAATTACCATTACCATCTCCAGGAAATGATTGCCCATGTTCCAACCTTTCATCCTTGAAAACTAAGTGGCATGAACCACCATCATCAACACAATATTGCCTTGAAAGTTCTACAATAGCTCTGGCAGCTAGGCTTGCATGTTCTGCAAACTCAGTCGCTACTTGAGCAGTAGAGGTAGCATCCTTAAATTTCATGTTCAAATTCTGCCTGCCAATAGAAATATTACCATTACCATCTCCAAGAAATTATTGCCCACGTTCCAACCTTTCTTCCTTGAAATCCAAGGGGCAGGAACCACCACCATCAACACAATATTGCCTTGAAAATTTTACAACATCTCTGGCAGCTAGGCTTGCATGTTCTGCAAACTCAACCGCTGCTTGAGCAACAGAGGTAGCATCCTTAAATTTCATGTTCCAATTCTGGCTGGAAATAGAAAAATTACCATTACCATCTCCAGGAAACGATTGCCCTTGTTCCAACCTTTCATCCTTGAAATCCAAGTGGCATGAACCACCATCATCAACACAATATTGCCTTGAAAGTTCTACAACAGCTCTGGCAGCTAGGCTTGCATGTTCTGCAAACTCAAGCACTGCTTGAGCAGCAGAGGTAGCATCCATAAATTTCATGTTCCAATTCTACCTACCAATAGAAAAATTACCATTACCATCTCCAGGAAACGATTTCCCTTGTTCCAACCTTTCATCCTTGAAATCCAAGTGGCATAAAACACCATCATCAACACAATATTGCCTTGAAAGTTCTACAATAGCTTTGGCAGCTAGGCTTGCATGTTCTGCAAACTCAGCCGATGCTTGAGCAGTAGAGGTAGCATCCTTAAATTTTATGTTCCAATTCTGCCTGCCAATAGAAAAATTACCATTACCATCTCCATGAAATGATTGCCCATGTTCCAACCTTTCATCCTTGAAAACTGAGTGGCATGAACCACCATCATCAATACAATATTGCCTTGAAAGTTCTACAATAGCTCTGGCAGCTAGGCTTGCATGTCCTGCAAACTCAGTCGCTACTTGAGGAGCAGAGGTAGCATCCTTAAATTTCATGTTCCAATTCTGCCTGCCAATAGAAATATTACCATTACCATCTCCAGGAAATTATTGCCCACGTTCCAACCTTTCATCCTTGAAAACCAAGGGGCATGAACCACCATCATCAACACAATATTGACTTGAAAATTCTACAACATCTGTTGCAGCTAGGCTTGCATGTTCTGCAAACTCAACCGCTGCTTGAGCAACAGAGGTAGCATCCTTAAATTTCATGTTCCAATACTGCCTGGCAACACAAAACTTACCATTACAATCTCAAGGAAATGATTTCCCATGTTCCAACCTTTCATCCTTGAAACCCAAGTGGCATGAACCACCATCATCAACACAATATTTCTTTGAAAGTTCTACAACAGCTCTGGCAGCTAGGCTTGCATGTTCTGCAAAATTAGCCGCTGCTTGAGCAGTAGAGATAGCATGCTTAAATTTCATGTTCCAATACTGCCTGCCAATAGAAAAATTTCCAGTACCATCTCAAGGAAATGATTGCCCATGTTCCAACCTTTCATCATTTAAAACCAAGTGGCATGAACCCTTCATCATCAACACAATATTGCCTTGAAAATCCTACAACAGCTCTGGCAGCTAGGCTTGCATGTTCTGCATACTCAACCGCTGCTTGAGCAGCAGAGGTAGCATCCTTAAATTTCATATTCCAATTATGCCTGCCAATAGAAAAATTACCATTACCATCTCCAGGAAATGATTGCCCATGTTCCAACCTTTCATCCTTGAAAACTAAGTGGCATGAACCACCATCATCAACACAATATTGCCTTGAAAGTTCTACAATAGCTCTGGCAGCTAGGCTTGCATGTTCTGCAAACTCAGTCGCTACTTGAGCAGTAGAGGTAGCATCCTTAAATTTCATGTTCAAATTCTGCCTGCCAATAGAAATATTACCATTACCATCTCCAAGAAATTATTGCCCACATTCCAACCTTTCTTCTTTGAAATCCAAGGGGCATGAACCACCACCATCAACACAATATTGCCTTGAAAATTTTACAACATCTCTGGCAGCTAGGCTTGCATGTTCTGCAAACTCAACCGCTGCTTGAGCAACAGAGGTAGCATCCTTAAATTTCATGTTCCAATTCTGGCTGCCAATAGAAAAATTACCATTACCATCTCCAGGAAACGATTGCCCTTGTTCCAACCTTTCATCCTTGAAATCCAAGTGGCATGAACCACCATCATCAACACAATATTGCCTTGAAAGTTCTACAACAGCTCTGGCAGCTAGGCTTGCATGTTCTGCAAACTCAGGCGCTGCTTGAGCAGCAGAGGTAGCATCCATAAATTTCATGTTCCAATTCTACCTACCAATAGAAAAATTACCATTACCATCTCCAGGAAACGATTTCCCTTGTTCCAACCTTTCATCCTTCAAATCCAAGTGGCATAAACTACCATCATCAACACAATATTCCCTTGAAAGTTCTACAATAGCTTTGGCAGCTAGGCTTGCATGTTCTGCAAACTCAGCCGCTGCTTGAGCAGTAGAGGTAGCATCCTTAAATTTTATGTTCCAATTCTGCCTGCCAATAGAAAAATTACCATTACCATCTCCATGAAATGATTGCCCATGTTCCAACCTTTCATCCTTGAAAACTGAGTGGCATGAACCACCATCATCAATACAATATTGCCTTGAAAGTTCTACAACAGCTCTGGCAGCTAGGCTTGCATGTTCTGCAAACTCAGTCACTACTTGAGGAGCAGAGGTAGCATCCTTAAATTTCATGTTCCAATTCTGCCTGCCAATAGAAATATTACCATTACCATCTCCAGGAAATTATTGCCCACGTTCCAACCTTTCATCCTTGAAAACCAAGGGGCATGAACCACCATCATCAACACAATATTGACTTGAAAATTCTACAAGATCTGTTGCAGCTAGGCTTGCATGTTCTGCAAACTCAACCGCTGCTTGAGCAACAGAGGTAGCATCCTTAAATTTCATGTTCCAATACTGCCTGGCAACACAAAACTTACCATTACCATCTCAAGGAAATGATTTCCCATGTTCCAACCTTTCATCCTTGAAACCCAAGTGGCATGAACCACCATCATCAACACAATATTTCTTTGAAAGTTCTACAACAGCTCTGGCAGCTAGGCTTGCATGTTCTGCAAAATTAGCCGCTGCTTGAGCAGTAGAGATAGCATGCTTAAATTTCATGTTCCAATACTGCCTGCCAATAGAAAAATTTCCAGTACCATCTCAAGGAAATGATTGCCCATGTTCCAACCTTTCATCATTTAAAACCAAGTGGCATGAACCCTTCATCATCAACAAAATATTTCCTTGAAAGTTCTACAACAGCTCTGGTAGCTAGGCTTTCATGTTCTGCAAACTCAGCCGCTGCTTGAGCAGCATAGGTAGCATTCTTAAATTTCATGTTCCAATTCTGCATGCCAATGGAAAAACTACCATTACCTTCTCCAGGAAATTCTTTCCCATGTTCCAACCTTTCATCCTTGAAACCTAAGTGGCATGAACCACCAGCATCAATACAATATTGCCTTGAAAGTTCTCCAACAACTCTGGCATCTAGGCTTGCACGTTCTCCAAACTCAGCCGCTGCTTGAGCAACAGAGGTAGCATACTTAAATTTCATGTTCCAATTATGCCTGCCAATAGAAATATTACGATTACCATCGCCAGGAAACGATTGCCCTTGTTCCAACCTTTCTTCCATGAAAACCAAGTGGCATGAACCACCAACATCAACACAATATTGCCTTGAAAGTTCTACAACAGCTCTGGCAGCTAGGCTTGCATGCTCTGCAAACTTAGTCGCTACTTGAGCAGCAGAGGTATCATCCTTAAATTTCATGTTCCAATTCTGCTTGACAATGGAAAAACTACCATTACCATCTCCAGGATATTCTGGCCCATGTTCCAACCTTTCATCCTTGAAACCCAAGTGGCATGAACCACTATCATCAACACAATATTGCCTTGAAAGTTCTACAACACCTCTGGCAGCTAGGCTTGCATGTTCTGCAAACTCAACCGCTACTTGAGCAGCAGAGGTAGCATCCTTAAATTTCATATTCCAATTTTGCCTGCCAATAGAAAATTTACCATTACCATCTCCAGGAAATGTTTGCCCATGTTGCAACCTTTCATCCTTGAAAACTAAGTGGCATGAACCACCATCATCAACACAATATTTCTTTGAAAGTTCTACAACAGCTCTGGCAGCTAGGCTTGCATGTTCTGCAAACTCAGCCGCTGCTTGAGCAGCAGAGGTAGCATTCTTAAATTTGATGTTCCAATACTGCCAGCCAACAGAACAATTACCATTACCATCTCCAGAAAATTCTTGCCCATGTTCCAACCTTTCATCTTTGAAACCCACGTGGCATGAACCACCATCATCAACACAATATTGCCTTGAAAGTTCTACAACAACTCTGGCAGCTAGGCTTGCATGTTCTGCAAACTCAGTCGCTACTTGAGCAGTAGAGGTAGCATCCTTAATTTTCATGTTCCAATTCTGCCTGCCAATAAAAAAATTACCATTACCATCTCTAGTAAATGATTGCCCATGTTCCAACCTTTCATCCTTGAAACCCAAGTGGCATGAACCACCATCATCAACACAATATTTCTTTGAAAGTTCTACAACAGCTCTGGCAGCTAGGCTTGCATGTTCTGCAAACTCAACCGCTGCTTGAGCAGCAGAGGTAGCATCCTTAAATTTGATATTCCAATTATGCCTGCCAATAGAAAAATTACCATTACCATCTCCAGGAAATGATTGCCCATGTTCCAACCTTTCATCCTTGAAAACTAAGTGGCATGAACCACCATCATCAACACAATATTGCCTTGAATGTTCTACAACAGCTCTGGCAGCTAGGCTTGCATGCTCTGCAAACTTAGTCGCTACTTGAGCAGCAGAGGTATCATCCTTAAATTTCATGTTCCAATTCTGGCTGCCAATAGAAAAATTACCATTACCATCTCCGGGAAACGATTGCCCTTGTTCCAACCTTTCATCCTTGAAACCCAAGTGGCATGAACCACCATCATCAACACAATATTTCATTGAAAGTTCTACAACAGCTCTGGCAGCTAGGCTTGCATGTTCTGCAAACTCAACCGCTGCTTGAGCAGCAGAGGTAGCATCCTTAAATTTCATATTCCAATTTTGCCTGCCAAAAGAAAAATTACCATTACCATCTCCAGGAAATGTTTGCCCATGTTGCAACCTTTCATCCTTGAAAACTAAGTGGCATGAACCACCATCATCAACACAATATTTCTTTGAAAGTTCTACAACAGCTCTGGCAGCTAGGCTTGCATGTTCTGCAAACTCAGCCGCTGCTTGAGCAGCAGAGGTAGCATGCTTAAATTTGATGTTCCAATACTGCCAGCCAACAGAACAATTACCATTACCATCTCCAGAAAATTCTTGCCCATGTTCCAACCTTTCATCTTTGAAACCCACGTGGCATGAACCACCATCATCAACACAATATTGCCTTGAAAGTTCTACAACAGCTCTGGCAGCTAGGCTTGCATGTTCTGCAAACTCAGTCGCTACTTGAGCAGTAGAGGTAGCATCCTTAATTTTCATGTTCCAATTCTGCTTGCCAATAAAAAAATTACCATTACCATCTCTAGTAAATGATTGCCCATGTTCCAACCTTTCATCCTTGAAACCCAAGTGGCATGAACCACCATCATCAACACAATATTTCTTTGAAAGTTCTACAACAGCTCTGGCAGCTAGGCTTACATGTTCTGCAAACTCAACCGCTGCTTGAGCAGCAGAGGTAGCATCCTTAAATTTGATATTCCAATTATGCCTGCCAATAGAAAAATTACCATTACCATCTCCAGGAAATGATTGCCCATGTTCCAACCTTTCATCCTTGAAAACTAAGTGGCATGAACAACCATCATCAACACAATATTGCCTTGAATGTTCTACAACAGCTCTGGCAGCTAGGCTTGCATGCTCTGCAAACTTAGTCGCTACTTGAGCAGCAGAGGTATCATCCTTAAATTTCATGTTCCAATTCTGCCTGCCAATAAAAAAATTACCATTACCATCTCTAGTAAATGATTGCCCATGTTCCAACCTTTCATCCTTGAAACCCAAGTGGCATGAACCACCATCATCAACACAATATTTCTTTGAAAGTTCTACAACAGCTCTGGCAGCTAGGCTTGCATATACTGCAAACTCAGCCGCTTCTTGAGCAGCAGAGGTAGCATGCTTAAATTTGATGTTCTAATACTGCCAGCCAACAGAGCAATTACCATTACCATCTCCAGAAAATTCTTGCCCATGTTCCAACCTTTCATCCTTGAAACCCAAGTGGCATGAACCACCATCATCAACACAATATTGCCTTGTAAGTTCTACAACAGCTCTGGCAGCTAGGCTTGCATGTTCTGCAAACTCAGTCGCTACTTGAGCAGTAGAGGTAGCATCCTTAAATTTCATATTCCAATTCTGCCTGCCAATAAAAAAATTACCATTACCATCTCTAGTAAATGATTGCCCATGGTCCAACCTTTCATCCTTGAAACCCAAGTGGCATGAACCACCATCATCAACACAATATTTCTTTGAAAGTTCTACAACAGCTCTGGCAGCTAGGCTTGCATGTTCTGCAAACTCAGCCGCTGCTTGAGCAGCAGAGGTAGCATGCTTAAATTTGATGTTCTAATACTGCCAGCCAACAGAACAATTACCATTACCATCTCCAGAAAATTCTTGCCCATGTTCCAACCTTTCATCCTTGAAACCCAAGTGGCATGAACCACCATCATCAACACAATATTGCCTTGTAAGTTCTACAACAGCTCTGGCAGCTAGGCTTGCATGTTCTGCAAACTCAGTCGCTACTTGAGCAGGAGAGGTATCATCCTTAAATTTCATATTCCAATTATGCCTGCCAATAAAAAAATTACCATTACCATCTCTAGTAAATGATTGCCAATGTTCCAACCTTTCATCCTTGAAACCCAAGTGGCATGAACCACCATCATCAACACAATATTTCTTTGAAAGTTCTACAACAGCTCTGGCAGCTAGGCTTGCATGTTCTGCAAACTCAACAGTTGCTTGAGCAGCAGAGGTAGCATCCTTAAATTTCATATTCCAATTATGCCTTCCAATAGAAAAATTACCATTACCATCTCCAGGAAATTCTTGCCCATGTTCCAACCTTTCATCCTTGAAACCCACGTGGCATGAACCACCATCATCAACACAATATTGCCTTGAAAGTTCTACAACAGCTCTGGCAGCTAGGCTTGCATGTTCTGCAAACTCAGTCGCTACTTGAGCAGTAGAGGTAGCATCCTTAATTTTCATGTTCCAATACTGCCTGCCAATAAAAAAATTACCATTACCATCTCTAGTAAATGATTGCCCATGTTCCAACCTTTCATCCTTGAAACCCAAGTGGCATGAACCACCATCATCAACACAATATTTCTTTGAAAGTTCTACAACAGCTCTGGCAGCTAGGCTTGCATGTTCTGCAAACTCAACCGCTGCTTGAGCAGCAGTGGTAGCATCCTTAAATTTCATATTCCAATTATGCCTGCCAATAGAAAAATTACCATTACCATCTCCAGGAAATGATTGCCCATGTTCCAACCTTTCATCCTTGAAAACTAAGTGGCATGAACCACCATCATCAACACAATATTGCCTTGAAAGTTCTACAACAGTTCTGGCAGCTAGGCTTGCATGCTCTGCAAACTTAGTCGCTACTTGAGCAGCAGAGGTATCATCCTTAAATTTCATGTTCCAATTCTGGCTGCCAATAGAAAAATTACCATTACCATCTCCGGGAAACGATTGCCCTTGTTCCAACCTTTCATCCTTGAAACCCAAGTGGCATGAACCACCATCATCAACACAATATTTCTTTGAAAGTTCTACAACAGCTCTGGCAGCTAGGCTTGCATATTCTGCAAACTCAGCCGCTGCTTGAGCAGCAGAGGTAGCATGCTTAAATTTGATGTTCTAATACTGCCAGCCAACAGAGCAATTACCATTACCATCTCCAGAAAATTCTTGCCCATGTTCCAACCTTTCATCCTTGAAACCCAAGTGGCATGAACCACCATCATCAACACAATATTGCCTTGTAAGTTCTACAACAGCTCTGGCAGCTAGGCTTGCATGTTCTGCAAACTCAGTCGCTACTTGAGCAGTAGAGGTAGCATCCTTAAATTTCATATTCCAATTCTGCCTGCCAATAAAAAAATTACCATTACCATCTCTAGTAAATGATTGCCCATGTTCCAACCTTTCATCCTTGAAACCCAAGTGGCATGAACCACCATCATCAACACAATATTTCTTTGAAAGTTCTATAACAGCTCTGGCAGCTAGGCTTGCATGTTCTGCAAACTCAGCCGCTGCTTGAGCAGCAGAGGTAGCATGCTTAAATTTGATGTTCTAATACTGCCAGCCAACAGAACAATTACCATTACCATCTCCAGAAAATTCTTGCCCATGTTCCAACCTTTCATCCTTGAAACCCAAGTGGCATGAACCACCATCATCAACACAATATTGCCTTGTAAGTTCTACAACAGCTCTGGCAGCTAGGCTTGCATGTTCTGCAAACTCAGTCGCTACTTGAGCAGGAGAGGTATCATCCTTAAATTTCATATTCCAATTATGCCTGCCAATAAAAAAATTACCATTACCATCTCTAGTAAATGATTGCCAATGTTCCAACCTTTCATCCTTGAAACCCAAGTGGCATGAACCACCGTCATCAACACAATATTTCTTTGAAAGTTCTACAACAGCTCTGGCAGCTAGGCTTGCATGTTCTGCAAACTCAACAGTTGCTTGAGCAGCAGAGGTAGCATCCTTAAATTTCATATTCCAATTATGCCTTCCAATAGAAAAATTACCATTACCATCTCCAGGAAATTCTTGCCCATGTTCCAACCTTTCATCCTTGAAACCCACGTGGCATGAACCACCATCATCAACACAATATTGCCTTGAAAGTTCTACAACAGCTCTGGCAGCTAGGCTTGCATGTTCTGCAAACTCAGTCGCTACTTGAGCAGTAGAGGTAGCATCCTTAATTTTCATGTTCCAATACTGCCTGCCAATAAAAAAATTACCATTACCATCTCTAGTAAATGATTGCCCATGTTCCAACCTTTCATCCTTGAAACCCAAGTGGCATGAACCACCATCATCAACACAATATTTCTTTGAAAGTTCTACAACAGCTCTGGCAGCTAGGCTTGCATGTTCTGCAAACTCAACCGCTGCTTGAGCAGCAGTGGTAGCATCCTTAAATTTCATATTCCAATTATGCCTGCCAATAGAAAAATTACCATTACCATCTCCAGGAAATGATTGCCCATGTTCCAACCTTTCATCCTTGAAAACTAAGTGGCATGAACCACCATCATCAACACAATATTGCCTTGAAAGTTCTACAACAGCTCTGGCAGCTAGGCTTGCATGCTCTGCAAACTTAGTCGCTACTTGAGCAGCAGAGGTATCATCCTTAAATTTCATGTTCCAATTCTGGCTGCCAATAGAAAAATTACCATTACCATCTCCGGGAAACGATTGCCCTTGTTCCAACCTTTCATCCTTGAAACCCAAGTGGCATGAACCACCATCATCAACACAATATTTCTTTGAAAGTTCTACAACAGCTCTGGCAGCTAGGCTTGCATGTTCTACAAACTCAGCCGCTGCTTGAGCAGTAGAGGTAGCATGCTTAAATTTGATGTTCTAATACTGCCAGCCAACCGAACAATTACATTACCATCTCCAGAAAATTCTTGCCCATGTTCCAACCTTTCATCCTTGAAACCCAAGTGGCATGAACCACCATCATCAACACAATATTGCCTTGTAAGTTCTACAACAGCTCTGGCAGCTAGGCTTGCATGTTCTGCAAACTCAGTCGCTACTTGAGCAGTAGAGGTAGCATCCTTAAATTTCATATTCCAATTATGCCTGCCAATAAAAAAATTACCATTACCATCTCTAGTAAATGATTACCCATGTTCCAACCTTTCATCCTTGAAACCCAAGTGGCATGAACCACCATCATCAACACAATATTTCTTTGAAAGTTCTACAACAGCTCTGGCAGCTAGGCTTGCATGTTCTGCAAACTCAACAGTTGCTTGAGCAGCAGAGGTAGCATCTTTAAATTTCATATTCCAATTATGCCTTCCAATAGAAAAATTACCATTACCATCTCCAGGAAATGATTGCCCATGTTCCAACCTTTCATCCTTGAAAACTAAGTGGGATGAACCACCATCATCAACACAATATTGCCTTGAAAGTTCTACAACAGCTCTGGCATCTAGGCTTGCATGCTCTACAAACTTAGTCGCTACTTGAGCAGGAGAGGTATCATCCTTAATTTCATGTTCCAATTCTGGCTGCCAATAGAAAAATTACCATTACCATCTCCGCGAAACGATTGCCCTTGTTCCAACCTTTCATCCTCGAAACCCAAGTGGCATGAACCACCATCATCAACACAATATTTCTTTGAAAGTTCTACAACAGCTCTAGCAGCTAGGCTTGCATGTTCTGCAAACTCAGCCGCCGCTTGAGCAACAAAGATAGCATGCTTAAATTTAATGTTCCAATACTCCCTACTAATAGAAAAATTACCATTACCATCTCAAGGAAATGACTGCCCATGTTCTAACCTTTCATCCTTGAAAACCAAGTGGTATGAACCACCATCATCAACACAATATTGCCTTGAAAGTTCTACAACAGCTCTGGCAGCTAGGCTTGCATGTTCCGCAAACTTAACCGCTGCTTGAGCAGCAGAGGTAGCATCCTTAAATTTCATATTCCAATTATGCATGCCAATAGAAAAATTGCCATTACCATCTCCACGAAATGATTGCCCATGTTCCAACCTTTCATCCTTGAAAACTAAGTGGCATGAACTACCATCATCAACACAATATTGCCATGAAAGTTCTACAAAAGCTCTGGCAGCTAGGCTTGCATGTTCTGCAAACTCAACCGCTGCTTGAGCAGCAGAGGTAGCATCCTTAAATTTCATATTCCAATTATGCCTGGCAATAGAAAAATTACCATTACCATCTCCAGGAAATGATTGCCCATGTTCCAACCTTTCATCCTTTAAAACTAAGTGGCATGAACCACCATCATCAACACAATATTGCCTTGAAAGTTCTACAATAGCTCTGGCAGCTAGGCTTGCATGTTCTGCAAACTCAACCGCTGCTTGAGCAGCAGAGGTAGCATCCTTAAATTTCATATTCCAATTATGCCTGCCAATAGAAAAATTACCATTACCATCTCCAAGAAATGATTGCCCATGTTCCAACCTTTCATCCTTGAAAACTAAGTGGCATGAACCAACATCATCAACACAATATTGCCTTGAAAGTTCTACAACAGCTCTGGTAGCTAGGCTTGCATGCTCTGCAAACTCAACCGCTGCTTGAGCAGCAGAGGTATCATCCTTAAATTTCATGTTCCAATTCTGGCAGCCAATAGAAAAATTACCATTACCATCTCCGGGAAACGATTGCCCTTGTTCCAACCTTTCATCCTTGAAACCCAAGTGGCATGAACCACCATCATCAACACAATATTTCTTTGAAAGTTCTACAACAGCTCTGGCAGCTAGGCTTGCATGTTCTACAAACTCAGCCGCTGCTTGAGCAGTAGAGGTAGCATGCTTAAATTTGATGTTCTAATACTGCCAGCCAACAGAGCAATTACCATTACCATCTCCAGAAAATTCTTGCCCATGTTCCAACCTTTCATCCTTGAAACCCAAGTGGCATGAACCACCATCATCAACACAATATTGCCTTGTAAGTTCTACAACAGCTCTGGCAGCTAGGCTTGCATGTTCTGCAAACTCAGTCGCTACTTGAGCAGTAGAGGTAGCATCCTTAAATTTCATATTCCAATTCTGCCTGCCAATAAAAAAATTACCATTACCATCTCTAGTAAATGATTGCCCATGTTCCAACCTTTCATCCTTGAAACCCAAGTGGCATGAACCACCATCATCAACACAATATTTCTTTGAAAGTTCTATAACAGCTCTGGCAGCTAGGCTTGCATGTTCTGCAAACTCAGCCGCTGCTTGAGCAGCAGAGGTAGCATGCTTAAATTTGATGTTCTAATACTGCCAGCCAACAGAACAATTACCATTACCATCTCCAGAAAATTCTTGCCCATGTTCCAACCTTTCATCCTTGAAACCCAAGTGGCATGAACCACCATCATCAACACAATATTGCCTTGTAAGTTCTACAACAGCTCTGGCAGCTAGGCTTGCATGTTCTGCAAACTCAGTCGCTACTTGAGCAGGAGAGGTATCATCCTTAAATTTCATATTCCAATTATGCCTGCCAATAAAAAAATTACCATTACCATCTCTAGTAAATGATTGCCAATGTTCCAACCTTTCATCCTTGAAACCCAAGTGGCATGAACCACCATCATCAACACAATATTTCTTTGAAAGTTCTACAACAGCTCTGGCAGCTAGGCTTGCATGTTCTGCAAACTCAACAGTTGCTTGAGCAGCAGAGGTAGCATCCTTAAATTTCATATTCCAATTATGCCTTCCAATAGAAAAATTACCATTACCATCTCCAGGAAATTCTTGCCCATGTTCCAACCTTTCATCCTTGAAACCCACGTGGCATGAACCACCATCATCAACACAATATTGCCTTGAAAGTTCTACAACAGCTCTGGCAGCTAGGCTTGCATGTTCTGCAAACTCAGTCGCTACTTGAGCAGTAGAGGTAGCATCCTTAATTTTCATGTTCCAATACTGCCTGCCAATAAAAAAATTACCATTACCATCTCTAGTAAATGATTGCCCATGTTCCAACCTTTCATCCTTGAAACCCAAGTGGCATGAACCACCATCATCAACACAATATTTCTTTGAAAGTTCTACAACAGCTCTGGCAGCTAGGCTTGCATGTTCTGCAAACTCAACCGCTGCTTGAGCAGCAGTGGTAGCATCCTTAAATTTCATATTCCAATTATGCCTGCCAATAGAAAAATTACCATTACCATCTCCAGGAAATGATTGCCCATGTTCCAACCTTTCATCCTTGAAAACTAAGTGGCATGAACCACCATCATCAACACAATATTGCCTTGAAAGTTCTACAACAGCTCTGGCAGCTAGGCTTGCATGCTCTGCAAACTTAGTCGCTACTTGAGCAGCAGAGGTATCATCCTTAAATTTCATGTTCCAATTCTGGCTGCCAATAGAAAAATTACCATTACCATCTCCGGGAAACGATTGCCCTTGTTCCAACCTTTCATCCTTGAAACCCAAGTGGCATGAACCACCATCATCAACACAATATTTCTTTGAAAGTTCTACAACAGCTCTGGCAGCTAGGCTTGCATGTTCTACAAACTCAGCCGCTGCTTGAGCAGTAGAGGTAGCATGCTTAAATTTGATGTTCTAATACTGCCAGCCAACCGAACAATTACATTACCATCTCCAGAAAATTCTTGCCCATGTTCCAACCTTTCATCCTTGAAACCCAAGTGGCATGAACCACCATCATCAACACAATATTGCCTTGTAAGTTCTACAACAGCTCTGGCAGCTAGGCTTGCATGTTCTGCAAACTCAGTCGCTACTTGAGCAGTAGAGGTAGCATCCTTAAATTTCATATTCCAATTATGCCTGCCAATAAAAAAATTACCATTACCATCTCTAGTAAATGATTACCCATGTTCCAACCTTTCATCCTTGAAACCCAAGTGGCATGAACCACCATCATCAACACAATATTTCTTTGAAAGTTCTACAACAGCTCTGGCAGCTAGGCTTGCATGTTCTGCAAACTCAACAGTTGCTTGAGCAGCAGAGGTAGCATCTTTAAATTTCATATTCCAATTATGCCTTCCAATAGAAAAATTACCATTACCATCTCCAGGAAATGATTGCCCATGTTCCAACCTTTCATCCTTGAAAACTAAGTGGGATGAACCACCATCATCAACACAATATTGCCTTGAAAGTTCTACAACAGCTCTGGCATCTAGGCTTGCATGCTCTACAAACTTAGTCGCTACTTGAGCAGGAGAGGTATCATCCTTAATTTCATGTTCCAATTCTGGCTGCCAATAGAAAAATTACCATTACCATCTCCGCGAAACGATTGCCCTTGTTCCAACCTTTCATCCTCGAAACCCAAGTGGCATGAACCACCATCATCAACACAATATTTCTTTGAAAGTTCTACAACAGCTCTAGCAGCTAGGCTTGCATGTTCTGCAAACTCAGCCGCCGCTTGAGCAACAAAGATAGCATGCTTAAATTTAATGTTCCAATACTCCCTACTAATAGAAAAATTACCATTACCATCTCAAGGAAATGACTGCCCATGTTCTAACCTTTCATCCTTGAAAACCAAGTGGTATGAACCACCATCATCAACACAATATTGCCTTGAAAGTTCTACAACAGCTCTGGCAGCTAGGCTTGCATGTTCCGCAAACTTAACCGCTGCTTGAGCAGCAGAGGTAGCATCCTTAAATTTCATATTCCAATTATGCATGCCAATAGAAAAATTGCCATTACCATCTCCACGAAATGATTGCCCATGTTCCAACCTTTCATCCTTGAAAACTAAGTGGCATGAACTACCATCATCAACACAATATTGCCATGAAAGTTCTACAAAAGCTCTGGCAGCTAGGCTTGCATGTTCTGCAAACTCAACCGCTGCTTGAGCAGCAGAGGTAGCATCCTTAAATTTCATATTCCAATTATGCCTGGCAATAGAAAAATTACCATTACCATCTCCAGGAAATGATTGCCCATGTTCCAACCTTTCATCCTTTAAAACTAAGTGGCATGAACCACCATCATCAACACAATATTGCCTTGAAAGTTCTACAATAGCTCTGGCAGCTAGGCTTGCATGTTCTGCAAACTCAACCGCTGCTTGAGCAGCAGAGGTAGCATCCTTAAATTTCATATTCCAATTATGCCTGCCAATAGAAAAATTACCATTACCATCTCCAAGAAATGATTGCCCATGTTCCAACCTTTCATCCTTGAAAACTAAGTGGCATGAACCAACATCATCAACACAATATTGCCTTGAAAGTTCTACAACAGCTCTGGTAGCTAGGCTTGCATGCTCTGCAAACTCAACCGCTGCTTGAGCAGCAGAGGTATCATCCTTAAATTTCATGTTCCAATTCTGGCAGCCAATAGAAAAATTACCATTACCATCTCCGGGAAACGATTGCCCTTGTTCCAACCTTTCATCCTTGAAACCCAAGTGGCATGAACCACCATCATCAACACAATATTTCTTTGAAAGTTCTACAACAGCTCTGGCAGCTAGGCTTGCATGTTCTACAAACTCAGCCGCTGCTTGAGCAGTAGAGGTAGCATGCTTAAATTTGATGTTCTAATACTGCCAGCCAACCGAACAATTACATTACCATCTCCAGAAAATTCTTGCCCATGTTCCAACCTTTCATCCTTGAAACCCAAGTGGCATGAACCACCATCATCAACACAATATTGCCTTGTAAGTTCTACAACAGCTCTGGCAGCTAGGCTTGCATGTTCTGCAAACTCAGTCGCTACTTGAGCAGTAGAGGTAGCATCCTTAAATTTCATATTCCAATTCTGCCTGCCAATAAAAAAATTACCATTACCATCTCTAGTAAATGATTACCCATGTTCCAACCTTTCATCCTTGAAACCCAAGTGGCATGAACCACCATCATCAACACAATATTTCTTTGAAAGTTCTACAACAGCTCTGGCAGCTAGGCTTGCATGTTCTGCAAACTCAACAGTTGCTTGAGCAGCAGAGGTAGCATCTTTAAATTTCATATTCCAATTATGCCTTCCAATAGAAAAATTACCATTACCATCTCCAGGAAATGATTGCCCATGTTCCAACCTTTCATCCTTGAAAACTAAGTGGGATGAACCACCATCATCAACACAATATTGCCTTGAAAGTTCTACAACAGCTCTGGCATCTAGGCTTGCATGCTCTACAAACTTAGTCGCTACTTGAGCAGGAGAGGTATCATCCTTAATTTCATGTTCCAATTCTGGCTGCCAATAGAAAAATTACCATTACCATCTCCGCGAAACGATTGCCCTTGTTCCAACCTTTCATCCTCGAAACCCAAGTGGCATGAACCACCATCATCAACACAATATTTCTTTGAAAGTTCTACAACAGCTCTAGCAGCTAGGCTTGCATGTTCTGCAAACTCAGCCGCCGCTTGAGCAACAAAGATAGCATGCTTAAATTTAATGTTCCAATACTCCCTACTAATAGAAAAATTACCATTACCATCTCAAGGAAATGACTGCCCATGTTCTAACCTTTCATCCTTGAAAACCAAGTGGTATGAACCACCATCATCAACACAATATTGCCTTGAAAGTTCTACAACAGCTCTGGCAGCTAGGCTTGCATGTTCCGCAAACTTAACCGCTGCTTGAGCAGCAGAGGTAGCATCCTTAAATTTCATATTCCAATTATGCATGCCAATACAAAAATTGCCATTACCATCTCCACGAAATGATTGCCCATGTTCCAACCTTTCATCCTTGAAAACTAAGTGGCATGAACTACCATCATCAACACAATATTGCCATGAAAGTTCTACAAAAGCTCTGGCAGCTAGGCTTGCATGTTCTGCAAACTCAACCGCTGCTTGAGCAGCAGAGGTAGCATCCTTAAATTTCATATTCCAATTATGCCTGACAATAGAAAAATTACCATTACCATCTCCAGGAAATGATTGCCCATGTTCCAACCTTTCATCCTTTAAAACTAAGTGGCATGAACCACCATCATCAACACAATATTGCCTTGAAAGTTCTACAATAGCTCTGGCAGCTAGGCTTGCATGTTCTGCAAACTCAACCGCTGCTTGAGCAGCAGAGGTAGCATCCTTAAATTTCATATTCCAATTATGCCTGCCAATAGAAAAATTACCATTACCATCTCCAAGAAATGATTGCCCATGTTCCAACCTTTCATCCTTGAAAACTAAGTGGCATGAACCAACATCATCAACACAATATTGCCTTGAAAGTTCTACAACAGCTCTGGTAGCTAGGCTTGCATGCTCTGCAAACTCAACCGCTGCTTGAGCAGCAGAGGTATCATCCTTAAATTTCATGTTCCAATTCTGGCAGCCAATAGAAAAATTACCATTACCATCTCCGGGAAATGATTGCCCTTGTTCCAACCTTTCATCCTTGAAACCCAAGTGGCATGAACCACCATCATCAACATAATATTTCTTTGAAAGTTCTACAACAGCTCTAGCAGCTAGGCTTGCATGTTCTGCAAACTCAGCCGCCACTTGAGCAACAAAGATAGCATGCTTAAATTTCATGTTCCAATACTCCCTGCCAATAGAAAAATTACCATTACCATCTCAAAGAAATGACTGCCCATGTTCCAACCTTTCATCCTTGAAAACCAAGTGGCATGAACCACCATCATCAACACAATATTGCCTTGAAAGTTCTACAACAGCTCTGGCAGCAAGGCTTGCATGTTCCGCCAACTTAATCGCTGCTTGAGCAGCAGAGGTAGCATCCTTAAATTTCATATTCCAATTATGCCTGCCAATAGAAAAATTGCCATTACCATCTCCAGGAAATGATTGCCCATGTTCCAACCTTTCATCCTTGAAAACTAAGTGGCATGAACTACCATCATCAACACAATATTGCCATGAAAGTTCTACAATAGCTCTGGTAGCTAGGCTTGCATGTTCTGCAAACTCAATCGCTGCTTGAGCAGCAGAGGTAGCATCCTTAAATTTCATATTCCAATTATGCATGGCAATAGAAAAATTACCATTACCATCTCCAGGAAATGATTGCCCATGTTCCAACCTTTCATCATTTAAAACTAAGTGGCATGAACCACCATCATCAACACAATATTGCCTTGAAAGTTCTACAATAGCTCTGGCAGCTAGACTTGCATGTTCTGCAAACTCAACCGCTGCTTGAGCAGCAGAGGTAGCATCCTTAAATTTCATATTCCAATTATGCCTGCCAATAGAAAAATTACCATTACTATCTCCAGGAAATGATTGCCCATGTTCCAACATTTCATCCTTGAAAACTAAGTGGCATGAACCACCATCATCAACACAATATTGCCTTGAAAGTTCTACAACAGCTCTGGCAGCTAGGCTTGCATGTTCTGCAAACTCAACCGCTGCTTGAGCAGCAGAGGTAGCATCCTTAAATTTCATATTCCAATTATCCCTGCCAATAGAAAAATTACCATTACCATCTCTAGGAAATGATTGCCCATGTTCCAACCTTTCATCCTTGAAAACTAAGTGGCATGAACCACCAACATCAACACAATATTTCCTTGAAAGTTCTACAACAGCTCTGGCAGCCAGGCTTGCATGCTCTGCAAACTTAGTCACTACTTGAGCAGCAGAGGTATCATCCTTAAATTTCATGTTCCAATTCTGCCTGCCAATAAAACTATTACCATTACCATCTCTAGTAAATGATTGCCCATGTTCCAACCTTTCATCCTTGAAACCCAAGTGGCATGAACCACCATCATCAACACAATATTTCTTTGAAAGTTCTACAACAGCTCTAGCAGCTAGGCTTGCATGTTATGCAAACTCAGCCGCCGCTTGAGCAACAAAGATAGCATGCTTAAATTTCATGTTCCAATACTGCCTGCCAATAGAAAAATTACCATTACCATCTCAAGGAAATGACTGCCCATGTTCGAACCTTTCATCCTTGAAAACCAAGTGGCATGAACCACCATCCTCAACACAATATTGCCTTGAAAGTTCTGCAACAGCTCTGGCAGCTAGGCTTGCATGTTCCGCAAACTTAACCGATGCTTGAGCAGCAGAGGTAGCATCCTTAAATTTCATATTCCAATTATACCTACCAATAGAAAAATTACCATTACCATCTCCAGGAAATGATTGCCCATGTTCCAACCTTTCATCCTTGAAAACTAAGTGGCATGAACCACCATCATCAACACAATATTGCCTTGAAAGTTCTACAATAGCTCTGGCAGCTAGGCTTGCATGTTCTGCAAACTCAACCGCTGCTTGAGCAGCAGAGGTAGCATCCTTAAATTTCATATTCCAATTATACCTGGCAATAGAAAAATTACCATTACCATCTCCAGGAAATGATTGCCCATGTTCCAACCTTTCATCCTTTAAAACTAAGTGGCATGAACCACCATCATCAACACAATATTGCCTTGAAAGTTCTACAATAGCTCTGGCAGCTAGGCTTGCATGTTCTGCAAACTCAACCGCTGCTTGAGCAGCAGAGGTAGCATCCTTAAATTTCATATTCCAATTATGCCTGCCAATAGAAAAATTACCATTACCATCTCCAGGAAATGATTGCCCATGTTCCAACCTTTCATCCTTGAAAACTAAGTGGCATGAACCACCATCATCAACACAATATTGCCTTGAAAGTTCTACAACAGCTCTGGCAGCTAGGCTTGCATGCTCTGCAAACTCAACCGCTGCTTGAGCAGCAGAGGTATCATCCTTAAATTTCATGTTTCAATTCTGGCTGCCAATAGAAAAATTACCATTACCATCACCGGGAAATGATTGCCCTTGTTCCAACCTTTCATCCTTGAAACCCAAGTGGCATGAACCACCATTATCAACACAATATTTCTTTGAAAGTTCTACAACAGCTCTGGCAACTAGGCTTGCATGTTCTGCAAACTCAGCCGCTGCTTGAGCAGCAGAGGTAGCATGCTTAAATTTGATGTTCCAATACTGCCGGCCAATAGAACAATTACCATTACCATCTCCAGGAAAAGATTGCCCATGTTCCAACCTTTCATCCTTGAAAACTAAGTGGCATGAACCACCATCATCAACACAATATTGCCTTGCAAGTTCTAGAATAGCTCCGGGAACTAGGCTTGCATGTTCTGCATTCTCACTCGCTACTTGAGCAGCAGAGGTAGCATCCTTAAATTCATATTCCAATTCTGGCTGGCAATAGAAAAATTACCATTACCATCTCCGGGAAATGATTGCCCATGTTCCAACCTTTCATCCTTTAAAACTAAGTGGCATGAACCACCATCATCAACACAATATTGCCTTGAAAGTTCTACAACAGCTCTGGCAGCTAGGCTTGCATGTTCTGCAAACTCAACCGCTGCTTGAGCAGCAGAGGTAGCATCCTTAAATTTCATATTCCAATTATACCTACCAATAGAAAAATTACCATTACCATCTGAGCAGCAGAGGTAGCATCCTTAAATTTCATATTCCAATTATACCTACCAATAGAAAAATTACCATTACCATCTCCAGGAAATGATTGCCCATGTTCCAACCTTTCATCCTTTAAAACTAAGTGGCATGAACCACCATCATCAACACAATATTGCCTTGAAAGTTCTACAATAGCTCTGGCAGCTAGGCTTGCATGTTCTGCAAACTCAACCGCTGCTTGAGCAGCAGAGGTAGCATCCTTAAATTTCATATTCCAATTATACCTGGCAATAGAAAAATTACCATTACCATCTCCAGGAAATGATTGCCCATGTTCCAACCTTTCATCCTTTAAAACTAAGTGGCATGAACCACCATCATCAACACAATATTGCCTTGAAAGTTCTACAATAGCTCTGGCAGCTAGGCTTGCATGTTCTGCAAACTCAACCGCTGCTTGAGCAGCAGAGGTAGCATCCTTAAATTTCATATTCCAATTATGCCTGCCAATAGAAAAATTACCATTACCATCTCCAGGAAATGATTGCCCATGTTCCAACCTTTCATCCTTGAAAACTAAGTGGCATGAACCACCATCATCAACACAATATTGCGTTGAAAGTTCTACAACAGCTCTGGCAGCTAGGCTTGCATGCTCTGCAAACTCAACCGCTGCTTGAGCATCAGAGGTATCATCCTTAAATTTCATGTTTCAATTCTGGCTGCCAATAGAAAAATTACCATTACCATCACCGGGAAATGATTGCCCTTGTTCCAACCTTTCATCCTTGAAACCCAAGTGGCATGAACCACCATCATCAACACAATATTTCTTTGAAAGTTCTACAACAGCTCTGGCAACTAGGCTTGCATGTTCTGCAAACTCAGCCGCTGCTTGAGCAGCAGAGGTAGCATGCTTAAATTTGATGTTCCAATACTGCCGGCCAATAGAACAATTACCATTACCATCTCCAGGAAAAGATTGCCCATGTTCCAACCTTTCATCCTTGAAAACTAAGTGGCATGAACCACCATCATCAACACAATATTGCCTTGAAAGTTCTAGAATAGCTCCGGCAACTAGGCTTGCATGTTCTGCATTCTCACTCGCTACTTGAGCAGCAGAGGTAGCATCCTTAAATTCATATTCCAATTCTGGCTGGCAATAGAAAAATTACCATTACCATCTCCGGGAAATGATTGCCCATGTTCCAACCTTTCATCCTTTAAAACTAAGTGGCATGAACCACCATCATCAACACAATATTGCCTTGAAAGTTCTACAACAGCTCTGGCAGCTAGGCTTGCATGTTCTGCAAACTCAACCGCTGCTTGAGCAGCAGAGGTAGCATCCTTAAATTTCATATTCCAATTATACCTACCAATAGAAAAATTACCATTACCATCTGAGCAGCAGAGGTAGCATCCTTAAATTTCATATTCCAATTATACCTACCAATAGAAAAATTACCATTACCATCTCCAGGAAATGATTGCCCATGTTCCAACCTTTCATCCTTGAAAACTAAGTGGCATGAACCACCATCATCAACACAATATTGCCTTGAAAGTTCTACAACAGCTCTGGCAGCTAGGCTTGCATGCTCTGTAAACTTAGTCGCTACTTGAGCAGCAGAGGTATCATCCTTAAATTTCATGTTCCAATTCTCCCTGCCAATAAAAATATTACCATTACCATCTCTAGTAAATGATTGCCCATGTTCCAACCTTTCATCCTTGAAACCCAAGTGGCATGAACCACCATCATCAACACAATATTTCTTTGAAAGTTCTACAATAGCTCTAGCAGCTAGGCTTGCATGTTATGCAAACTCAGCCGCCGCTTGAGCAACAAAGATAGCATGCTTAAATTTCATGTTCGAATACTGCCTGCCAATAGAAAAATTACCATTACCATCTCAAGGAAATGACTGCCCATGTTCGAACCTTTCATCCTTGAAAACCAAGTGGCATGAACCACCATCATCAACACAATATTGCCTTGAAAGTTCTGCAACAGCTCTGGCAGCTAGGCTTGCATGTTCCGCAAACTTAACCGATGCTTGAGCAGCAGAGGTAGCATCCTTAAATTTCATATTCCAATTATGCCTGCCAATAGAAAAATTGCCATTACCATCTCCAGGAAATGATTGCCCATGTTCCAACCTTTCATCCTTGAAAACTACGTGGCATGAACTACCATCATCAACACAATATTGCCTTGAAAGTTCTACAATAGCTCTGGCAGCTAGGCTTGCATGTTCTGCAAACTCAACCGCTGCTTGAGCAGCAGAGGTAGCATCCTTAAATTTCATATTCCAATTATGCCTGCCAATAGAAAAATTACCATTACCATCTCCAGGAAATGATTGCCCATGTTCCAACCTTTCATCCTTTAAAACTAAGTGGCATGAACCACCATCATCAACACAATATTGCCTTGAAAGTTCTACAACAGCTCTGGCAGCTAGGCTTGCTTGTTCTGCAAACTCAACCGCTACTTGAGCAGCAGAGGTAGCATCCTTAAATTTCATATTCCAATTTTGCCTGCCAATAGAAAAATTAGTATTACCATCTCCAGGAAATGATTGCCCATGTGCCAACCTTTCATCCTTGAAAACCAAGTGGCATGAACCAAAATCATCAACACAATATTGCCTTGAAAGTTCTACAACAGCTCTGGCAGCTGGGCTTGCATGTTCTGAAAACTCAACCGTTGCTTGAGCAGCAGAGGTAGCATCCTTAAATTTCATATTCCAATTAAGCGTGCCAATAGAAAAATTACCATTACCATCTCCAAGAAATGATTGCCAATGTTCCAACCTTTCATCCTTGAAAACTAAGTGGCATGACCCACCATCATCAACACAATATTGCCTTGAAAGTTCTACAATAGCTCTGGTAGCTAGGCTTGCATGCTCTGCAGACTTAGTCGCTACTTGAGCAGCAGAGGTATCATCCTTAAATTTCATGTTCCAATTCTGCCTGCAATTAAAAAAATTACCATTACCATCTCTAGTAAATGATTGCCCATGTTCCAACCTTTCATCCTTGAAAACTAAGTGGCATGAACTACCATCATCAACACAATATTGCCTTGAAAGTTCTACAATAGCTCTGGCAGCTAGGCTTGCATGTTCTGCAAACTCAACCGCTGCTTGAGCAGCAGAGGTAGCATCCTTAAATTTCATATTCCAATTATGCCTGCCAATAGAAAAATTACCATTACCATCTCCAGGAAATGATTGCCCATGTTCCAACCTTTCATCCTTTAAAATTAAGTGGCATGAACCACCATCATCAACACAATATTGCCTTGAAAGTTCTACAACAGCTCTGGCAGCTAGGCTTGCATCTTCTGCAAACTCAACCGCTACTTGAGCAGCAGAGGTTGCATCCTTAAATTTCATATTCCAATTTTGCCTGCCAATAGAAAAATTACCATTACCATCTCCAGGAAATGATTGCCCATGTGCCAACCTTTCATCCTTGAAAACCAAGTGGCATGAACCACCATCATCAACACAATATTGCCTTGAAAGTTCTACAACAGCTCTGGCAGCTAGGCTTGCATGTACTGAAAACTCAACCGTTGCTTTAGCAGCAGAGGTAACATCCTTAAATTTCATATTCCAATTAAGCGTGCCAATAGAAAAATTACCATTACCATCTCCAAGAAATGATTGCCCATGTTCCAACCTTTCATCCTTGAAAACTAAGTGGCATGAACCACCACCATCATCATATTCCAATTCTGCTTGCCAATAGAAAAATTACCATTACCATCTCCAGGAAACGATTGCCCTTGTTCCAACCTTTCATCCTTGAAACCCAAGTGGCATGAACCACCATCATCAAAACAATATTGCCTTGAAAGTTCTACAACAGCTATAGCAGCTAGGCTTGCATGTTATGCAAACTCAGCCGCCGCTTGAGCAACAAAGATAGCATGCTTAAATTTCATGTTCCAATACTGCCTGCCAATAGAAAAATTACCATTACCATTTCAAGGAAATGACTGCCCATGTTCCAACCTTTCATCCTTGAAAACCAAGTGGCATGAACCACCATCATCAACACAATATTGCCTTGAAAGTTCTGCAACAGCTCTGGCAGCTAGGCTTGCATGTTCCACAAACTTAACCGCTGCTTGAGAAGCAGAGATAGCATCCTTAAATTTCATATTCCAATTATGCCTTCCAGTAGAAAAATTGCCATTACCATCTCCAGGAAATGATTGCCCAAGTTCCAACCTTTCATCCTTGAAAACTAAGTGGCATGAACTACCATAATAAACACAATATTGCCTTGAAAGTTCTACAATAGCTCTGGCAGCTAGGCTTGCATGTTCTGCAAACTCAACCGCTGCTTGAGCAGCAGAGGTATCATCCTTAAATTTCATATTCCAATTATGCCTGCCAATAGAAAAATTACCATTACCATCTCCAGGAAATGATTGCCCATGTCCCAACCTTTCATCCTTTAAATCGAAGTGGCATGAACCACCATCAACAACACAATATTGCCTGGAATTTCTCCAACAGCTCTGGCAGCTAGGCTTGCATGTTCTGCAAACTCAACCGTTGCTTGAGCAGCAGAGGTAGCATCCTTAAATTTCATATTCCAATTAAGCCTGCCAATAGAAAAATTACCATTACCATCTCCAGGAAATGATTGCCCATGTTCCAACCTTTCATTCTTGAAAACTAAGTGGCATGAACCACCATCATCAACACATATTGCCTTGAAAGTTCTACAATAGCTCTGGCAGCTAGGCTTGCATGCTCTGCAAACTTAGTCGCTACTTGAGCAGCAGAGGTATCATCCTTAAATTTCATGTTCCAATTCTGCCTGCCAATAAAAATATTACCATTACCATCTCTAGTAAATGATTACCCATGTTCCAACCTTTCATCCTAGAAACCCAAGTGGCATGAACCACCATCATCAACACAATATTTCTTTGAAAGTTCTACAACAACTCTAGCAGCTAGGCTTGCATGTTATGCAAACTCAGCCGCCGCTTGAGCAACAAAGATAGCATGCTTAAATTTCATGTTCCAATACTGCCTACCAATAGAAAAATTACCATTACCATCTCAAGGAAATGACTGCCCATGTTCGAACCTTTCATCCTTGAAAACCAAGTGGCATGAACCACCATCATCAACACAATATTGCCTTGAAAGTTCTGCAACAGCTCTGGCAGCTAGGCTTGCATGTTCTGCAAACTTAACCGATGCTTGAGCAGCAGAGGTAGCATCCTTAAATTTTATATTCCAATTATGCCTGCCAATAGAAAAATTGCCATTACCATCTCCAGGAAATGATTGCCCATGTTTCAACCTTTCATCCTTGAAAACTAAGTGGTATGAACTACCATCATCAACACAGTATTGCCTTGAAAGTTCTACAATAGCTCTGGCAGCTAGGCTTGCATGTTCTGCAAACTCAACCGCTGCTTGAGCAGCAGAGGTATCATCCTTAAATTTCATGTTCCAATTCTGCGTGCAATTAAAAAAATTACCATTACCATCTCTAGTAAATGATTGCCCATGTTCCAACCTTTCATCCTTGAAACCCAAGTGGCATGAACCACCATCATCAACACAATATTTCTTTGAAAGTTCTACAACAGCTCTGGCAGCTAGGCTTGAATGTTCTGCAAACTCAGCCGCTGCTTGAGCAGCAGAGGTAGCATGCTTAAATTTGATGTTCCAATACTGCCAGCCAGCAGAACAATTACCATTACCATCTCCAGGAAATGATTGCCCATGTTCCAACCTTTCATCCTTGAAAACTAAGTGGCATGAACCACCATCATCAACACAATATTGCCTTGAAAGTTCTAGAACAGCTCTGGCAACTAGGTTTGCATGTTCTGCAAACTCAGTCGCTACTTGAGCAGCAGAGGTAGCATCCTTAAATTTCATATTCCAATTTTGTCTGCCAATAGAAAAATTACCATTACCATCTCCGGGAAACGATTGCCCTTGTTCAAACCTTTCATCCTTGAAACCCAAGTGGCATGAACCACCATCATCAACACAATATTTCTTTGAAAGTTCTACAACAGCTCTGGCAGCTAGGCTTGCATGTTCTGCAAACTCAGCCGCTGCTTGAGCAGCAGAGGTAGCATGCTTATATTTGATGTTCCAATACTGCCAGCCAACAGAACAATTACCATTACCATCTCCAGGAAATGATTGCCCATGTTCCAACCTTTCATTATTGAAAACTAAGTGGCATGAACCACCGTCATCAACACAATATTGCCTTGAAAGTTCTACAACAGCTCTGGCAGCTAGGCTTGCATGTTCTGCAAACTCAGTCGCTACTTGAGCAACAGAGGTAGCATCCTTAAATTTCATATTCCAATTTTGCTTGCCAATAGAAAAATTACCATTACCATCTCCAGGAAACGATTGCCCTTGTTCCAACCTTTCATCCTTGAAACCCAAGTGGCATGAACCACCATCATCAAAACAATATTGCCTTGAAAGTTCTACAACAGCTATAGCAGCTAGGCTTGCATGTTATGCAAACTCAGCCGCCGCTTGAGCAACAAAGATAGCATGCTTAAATTTCATGTTCCAATACTGCCTGCCAATAGAAAAATTACCATTACCATTTCAAGGAAATGACTGCCCATGTTCCAACCTTTCATCCTTGAAAACCAAGTGGCATGAACCACCATCATCAACACAATATTGCCTTGAAAGTTCTGCAACAGCTCTGGCAGCTAGGCTTGCATGTTCCACAAACTTAACCGCTGCTTGAGAAGCAGAGATAGCATCCTTAAATTTCATATTCCAATTATGCCTTCCAGTAGAAAAATTGCCATTACCATCTCCAGGAAATGATTGCCCAAGTTCCAACCTTTCATCCTTGAAAACTAAGTGGCATGAACTACCATAATAAACACAATATTGCCTTGAAAGTTCTACAATAGCTCTGGCAGCTAGGCTTGCATGTTCTGCAAACTCAACCGCTGCTTGAGCAGCAGAGGTATCATCCTTAAATTTCATATTCCAATTATGCCTGCCAATAGAAAAATTACCATTACCATCTCCAGGAAATGATTGCCCATGTCCCAACCTTTCATCCTTTAAAACGAAGTGGCATGAACCACCATCAACAACACAATATTGCCTGGAATTTCTCCAACAGCTCTGGCAGCTAGGCTTGCATGTTCTGCAAACTCAACCGTTGCTTGAGCAGCAGAGGTAGCATCCTTAAATTTCATATTCCAATTAAGCCTGCCAATAGAAAAATTACCATTACCATCTCCAGGAAATGATTGCCCATGTTCCAACCTTTCATTCTTGAAAACTAAGTGGCATGAACCACCATCATCAACACATATTGCCTTGAAAGTTCTACAATAGCTCTGGCAGCTAGGCTTGCATGCTCTGCAAACTTAGTCGCTACTTGAGCAGCCGAGGTATCATCCTTAAATTTCATGTTCCAATTCTGCCTGCAATTAAAAAAATTACCATTACCATCTCTAGTAAATGATTGCCCATGTTCCAACCTTTCATCCTTGAAACCCAAGTGGCATGAACCACCATCATCAACACAATATTTCTTTGAAAGTTCTACAACAGCTATAGCAGCTAGGCTTGCATGTTATGCAAACTCAGCCGCCGCTTGAGCAACAAAGATAGCATGCTTAAATTTCATGTTCCAATACTGCCTGCCAATAGAAAAATTACCATTACCATTTCAAGGAAATGACTGCCCATGTTCCAACCTTTCATCCTTGAAAACCAAGTGGCATGAACCACCATCATCAACACAATATTGCCTTGAAAGTTCTGCAACAGCTCTGGCAGCTAGGCTTGCATGTTCCACAAACTTAACCGCTGCTTGAGAAGCAGAGATAGCATCCTTAAATTTCATATTCCAATTATGCCTTCCAGTAGAAAAATTGCCATTACCATCTCCAGGAAATGATTGCCCAAGTTCCAACCTTTCATCCTTGAAAACTAAGTGGCATGAACTACCATAATAAACACAATATTGCCTTGAAAGTTCTACAATAGCTCTGGCAGCTAGGCTTGCATGTTCTGCAAACTCAACCGCTGCTTGAGCAGCAGAGGTATCATCCTTAAATTTCATATTCCAATTATGCCTGCCAATAGAAAAATTACCATTACCATCTCCAGGAAATGATTGCCCATGTCCCAACCTTTCATCCTTTTAAACGAAGTGGCATGAACCACCATCAACAACACAATATTGCCTGGAATTTCTCCAACAGCTCTGGCAGCTAGGCTTGCATGTTCTGCAAACTCAACCGTTGCTTGAGCAGCAGAGGTAGCATCCTTAAATTTCATATTCCAATTAAGCCTGCCAATAGAAAAATTACCATTACCATCTCCAGGAAATGATTGCCCATGTTCCAACCTTTCATTCTTGAAAACTAAGTGGCATGAACCACCATCATCAACACATATTGCCTTGAAAGTTCTACAATAGCTCTGGCAGCTAGGCTTGCATGCTCTGCAAACTTAGTCGCTACTTGAGCAGCCGAGGTATCATCCTTAAATTTCATGTTCCAATTCTGCCTGCAATTAAAAAAATTACCATTACCATCTCTAGTAAATGATTGCCCATGTTCCAACCTTTCATCCTTGAAACCCAAGTGGCATGAACCACCATCATCAACACAATATTTCTTTGAAAGTTCTACAACAGCTCTGGCAGCTAGGCATGCATGTTCTGCAAACGCAGCCGCTGCTTGAGCAGCAGAGGTAGCATGCTTAAATTTGATGTTCCAATACTGCCAGCCAACAGAACAATTACCATTACCATATCCAGGAAATGATTGCCCATGTTCCAACCTTTCATCCTTGAAAACTAAGTGGCATGAACCACTATCATCAACACAATATTGCCTTGAAAGTTCTAGAACAGCTCTGGCAGCTAGGCTTGCATGTTCTGCAAACTCAGTCGCTACTTGAGCAGTAGAGGTAGAATACTTAAATTTCATGTTCAAATTCTGGCTGCCAATAGAAAAATTACCATTACCATCTCCGGGAAACGATTGCCCTTGTTCCAAACTTTCATCCTTGAAACCCAAGTGGCATGAACCACCATCATCAACACAATATTTCTTTGAAAGTTCTACAACAGCTCTGGCAGCTAGGCTTCCATGTTCTGCAAACTCAGCTGCTGCTTGAGCAGTAGAGGTAGCATGCTAATATTTGATGTTCCAATACTGCCAGCCAACAGAACAATTACCATTACCATCTCCAGGAAATTATTGCCCATGTTCCAACCTTTCATCCTTGAAAACTAAGTGGCATGAACCACCATCATCAACACAATATTGCCTTGAAAGTTCTACAACAGCTCTGGCAGCTAGGCTTGCATGTTCTGCAAACTCAGTGGCTACTTGAGCAGCAGAGGTAGCATCCTTAAATTTCATATTCCAATTTTGCCTGCCAATAGAAAAATGACCATTACCATCTCCAGGAAACGATTGCCCTTGTTCCAGCCTTTCATCCTTCAAACCCAAGTGGCATGAACCACCATCATCAACACAATATTGCCTTGAAAGTTCTATAACAGCTCTGGCAGCTAGGCTTGCATGTTCTGCAAACTCAGCCGCTGCTTGAGCAACAAAGATAGCATGCTTAAATTTCACGTTCCAATACTGCCTGCCAATAGTAAAATTACCATAACCAACTCAAGGAAATGACTGCCCATGTTCCAACCTTTCATCCTTGAAAACCAAGTGGCATGAACTACCATCATCAACACAATATTGCCTTGAAAGTTATACAATAGCTCTGGCAGCTAGGCTTGCATGTTCTGCAAACTCAACCGCTGCTTGAGCAGCAGAGGTAGCATCCTTAAATTTCATATTCCAATTATGCCTGCCAATAGAAAAATTACCATTACCATCTCCAGGAAATGATTGCCCATGTTCCAACCTTTCATCCTTTAAAACGAAGTGGCATGAACCACCATCATCAACACAATATTGCCTTGAAAGTTCTACAACAGCTCTGGCAGCTAGGCTTGCATGTTCTGCAAACTCAACCGCTATTTGAGCAGCAGAGGTAGCATCCTTAAATTTCATATTCCAATTTTGCCTGCCAATAGAAAAATTACCATTACCATCTCCAGGAAATGATTGCCCATGTGCCAACCTTTCATCTTTGAAAACCAAGTGGCATGAACCACCATCATCAACACAATATTGCCTTGAAAGTTCTACAACAGCTCTGGCAGCTAGGCTTGACTGTTCTGCAAACTCAACCATTGCTTGAGCACCAGAGGTAGCATCCTTAAATTTCATATTCCAATTAAGCCTGCCAATAGAAAAATTACCATTACCATCTCCAAGAAATGATTGCCCATGTTCCAACCTTTCATCCTTGAAAACTAAGTGGCATGAACCACCATCATCAACACAATATTCCCTTGAAAGTTCTACAATAGCTCTGGCAGCAAGGCTTGCATGTTCTGCAAACTCAGTCGCTACTTGAGCAGTAGAGGTAGAATCCTTAAATTTCATGTTCCAATTCTGGCTGCCAATAGAAAAATTACCATTACCATCTCCGGGAAACGATTGCCCTTGTTCCAACCTTTCATCCTTGAAACCCAAGTGGCATGAACCACCATCATCAACACAATATTTCTTTGAAAGTTCTACAACAGCTCTGGCAGCTAGGCTTGCATGTTCTGCAAACTCAGCCGCTGCTTGAGCAGCAGAGGTAGCATTCTTAAATTTGATGTTCCAATACTGCCAGCCAATAGAACAATTACCATTACCATCTCTAGGAAATGATTGCCCATGTTCCAACCTTTCATCTTTGAAAACTAAGTGGCATGAACGACCATCATCAACACAATATTGCCTTGAAATTTCTAGAACAGCTCTGGCAGCTACGCTTGCATGTTCTGCAAACTCAGTCGCTACTTGAGCAGTAGAGGTAGACTCCTTAAATTTCATGTTCCAATTTTGGCTTCCAATAGAAAAATTACCATTACCATCTCCGGGAAACGATTGCCCTTGTTCCAACCTTTCATCCTTGAAACCCAAGTGGCATGAACCACCACCATCAACACAATATTTCTTTGAAAGTTCTACAACAGCTCTGGCAGCTAGGCTTGCATGTTCTGCAAACTTAACCGCTGCTTGAGCAGCAGAGGTAGCATACTTAAATTTCATATTCCAATTATGCCTGCCAATAGAGAAATTGCCATTACCATCTCCAGGAAATGATTGCCCATGTTCCAACCTTTCATCCTTGAAAACTAAGTGGCATGAACCACCATCATCAACACATATTGCCTTGAAAGTTCTACAATAGCTCTGGCAGCTAGGCTTGCATGCTCTGCAAACTTAGTCGCTACTTGAGCAGCCGAGGTATCATCCTTAAATTTCATGTTCCAATTCTGCCTGCAATTAAAAAAATTACCATTACCATCTCTAGTAAATGATTGCCCATGTTCCAACCTTTCATCCTTGAAACCCAAGTGGCATGAACCACCATCATCAACACAATATTTCTTTGAAAGTTCTACAACAGCTCTGGCAGCCAGGCTTGCATGTTCTGCAAACGCAGCCGCTGCTTGAGCAGCAGAGGTAGCATGCTTAAATTTGATGTTCCAATACTGCCAGCCAACAGAACAATTACCATTACCATATCCAGGAAATGATTACCCATGTTCCAACCTTTCATCCTTGAAAACTAAGTGGCATGAACCACTATCATCAACACAATATTGCCTTGAAAGTTCTAGAACAGCTCTGGCAGCTAGTCTTGCATGTTCTGCAAATTCAGTCGCTACTTGAGCAGTAGAGGTAGAATCCTTAAATTTCATGTTCAAATTCTGGCTGCCAATAGAAAAATTACCATTACTATCTCCGGGAAACGATTGCCCTTGTTACAACCTTTCATCCTTGAAACCCAAGTGGCATGAACCACCATCATCAACACAATATTTCTTTGAAAGTTCTACAACAGCTCTGGCAGCTAGGCTTGCATGTTCTGCAAACTCAGCCGCTGCTTGAGCAGTAGAGGTAGCATGCTAATATTTGATGTTCCAATACTGCCAGCCAACAGAACAATTACCATTACCATCTCCAGGAAATGATTGCCCATGTTCCAACCTTTCATCCTTGAAAACTAAGTGGCATGAACCACCATAATCAACACAATATTGCCTTGAAAGTTCTACAACAGCTCTGGCAGCTAGGCTTGCATGTTCTGCAAACTCAGTCGCTACTTGAGCAGCAGAGGTAGCATCCTTAAATTTCATATTCCAATTTTGCCTGCCAATAGAAAAATGACCATTACCATCTCCAGGAAATGATTGCCCATGTCCCAACCTTTCATCCTTTAAAACGAAGTGGCATGAACCACCATCAACAACACAATATTGCCTGGAATTTCTCCAACAGCTCTGGCAGCTAGGCTTGCATGTTCTGCAAACTCAACCGTTGCTTGAGCAGCAGAGGTAGCATCCTTAAATTTCATATTCCAATTAAGCCTGCCAATAGAAAAATTACCATTACCATCTCCAGGAAATGATTGCCCATGTTCCAACCTTTCATTCTTGAAAACTAAGTGGCATGAACCACCATCATCAACACATATTGCCTTGAAAGTTCTACAATAGCTCTGGCAGCAAGGCTTGCATGTTCTGCAAACTCAGTCGCTACTTGAGCAGCAGAGGTAGAATCCTTAAATTTCATGTTCCAATTCTGGCTGCCAATAGAAAAATTACCATTACCATCTCCGGGAAACGATTGCCCTTGTTCCAACCTTTCATCCTTGAAACCCAAGTGGCATGAACCACCATCATCAACACAATATTTCTTTGAAAGTTCTACAACAGCTCTGGCAGCTAGGCTTGCATGTTCTGCAAACTCAGCCGCTGCTTGAGCAGCAGAGGTAGCATTCTTAAATTTGATGTTCCAATACTGCCAGCCAATAGAACAATTACCATTACCATCTCTAGGAAATGATTGCCCATGTTCCAACCTTTCATCTTTGAAAACTAAGTGGCATGAACGACCATCATCAACACAATATTGCCTTGAAATTTCTAGAACAGCTCTGGCAGCTACGCTTGCATGTTCTGCAAACTCAGTCGCTACTTGAGCAGTAGAGGTAGACTCCTTAAATTTCATGTTCCAATTCTGGCTTCCAATAGAAAAATTACCATTACCATCTCCGGGAAACGATTGCCCTTGTTCCAACCTTTCATCCTTGAAACCCAAGTGGCATGAACCACCATCATCAACACAATATTTCTTTGAAAGTTCTACAACAGCTCTGGCAGCTAGGCTTGCATGTTCTGCAAACTTAACCGCTGCTTGAGCAGCAGAGGTAGCATACTTAAATTTCATATTCCAATTAGCCTGCCAATAGGGAAATTGCCATTACCATCTCCAGGAAATGATTGCCCATGTTCCAACCTTTCATCCTTGAAAACTAAGTGGCATGAACCACCATCATCAACACATATTGCCTTGAAAGTTCTACAATAGCTCTGGCAGCTGGGCTTGCATGCTCTGCAAACTTAGTCGCTACTTGAGCAGCCGAGGTATCATCCTTAAATTTCATGTTCCAATTCTGCCTGCAATTAAAAAAATTACCATTACCATCTCTAGTAAATGATTGCCCATGTTCCAACCTTTCATCCTTGAAACCCAAGTGGCATGAACCACCATCATCAACACAATATTTCTTTGAAAGTTCTACAACAGCTCTGGCAGCTAGGCTTGCATGTTCTGCAAACGCAGCCGCTGCTTGAGCAGCAGAGGTAGCATGCTTAAATTTCATGTTCCAATACTGCCTGCCAATAGAAAAATTACCATAACCAACTCAAGGAAATGACTGCCCATGTTCCAACCTTTCATCCTTGAAAACCAAGTGGCATGAACTACCATCATCAACATAATATTGCCTTGAAAGTTATACAATAGCTCTGGCAGCTAGGCTTGCATGTTCTGCAAACTCAACCGCTGCTTGAGCAGCAGAGGTAGCATCCTTAAATTTCATATTCCAATTATGCCTGCCAATAGAAAAATTACCATTACCATCTCCAGGAAATGATTGCCCATGTTCCAACCTTTCATCCTTTAAAACGAAGTGGCATGAACCACCATCATCAACACAATATTGCCTTGAAAGTTCTACAACAGCTCTGGCAGCTAGGCTTGCATGTTCTGCAAACTCAACCGCTATTTAAGCAGCAGAGGTAGCATCCTTAAATTTCATATTCCAATTTTGCCTGCCAATAGAAAAATTACCATTACCATCTCCAGGAAATGATAGCCCATGTGCCAACCTTTCATCCTTGAAAACCAAGTGGCATGAACCACCATCATCAACACAATATTGCCTTGAAAGTTCTATAACAGCTCTGGCAGCTAGGCTTGCATGTTCTGCAAACTCAACCGCTGCTTGAGCAGCAGAGGTATCATCCTTAAATTTCATATTCCAATTATGCCTGCCAATAGAAAAATTACCATTACCATCTCCAGGAAATGATTGCCCATGTCCCAACCTTTCATCCTTTAAAACGAAGTGGCATGAACCACCATCAACAACACAATATTGCCTGGAATTTCTCCAACAGCTCTGGCAGCTAGGCTTGCATGTTCTGCAAACTCAACCGTTGCTTGAGCAGCAGAGGTAGCATCCTTAAATTTCATATTCCAATTAAGCCAGCCAATAGAAAAATTACCATTACCATCTCCAGGAAATGATTGCCCATGTTCCAACCTTTCATTCTTGAAAACTAAGTGGCATGAACCACCATCATCAACACATATTGCCTTGAAAGTTCTACAATAGCTCTGGCAGCTAGGCTTGCATGCTCTGCAAACTTAGTCGCTACTTGAGCAGCCGAGGTATCATCCTTAAATTTCATGTTCCAATTCTGCCTGCAATTAAAAAAATTACCATTACCATCTCTAGTAAATGATTGCCCATGTTCCAACCTTTCATCCTTGAAACCCAAGTGGCATGAACCACCATCATCAACACAATATTTCTTTGAAAGTTCTACAACAGCTCTGGCAGCTAGGCATGCATGTTCTGCAAACGCAGCCGCTGCTTGAGCAGCAGAGGTAGCATGCTTAAATTTGATGTTCCAATACTGCCAGCCAACAGAACAATTACCATTACCATATCCAGGAAATGATTGCCCATGTTCCAACCTTTCATCCTTGAAAACTAAGTGGCATGAACCACTATCATCAACACAATATTGCCTTGAAAGTTCTAGAACAGCTCTGGCAGCTAGGCTTGCATGTTCTGCAAACTCAGTCGCTACTTGAGCAGTAGAGGTAGAATACTTAAATTTCATGTTCAAATTCTGGCTGCTAATAGAAAAATTACCATTACCATCTCCGGGAAACGATTGCCCTTGTTCCAAACTTTCATCCTTGAAACCCAAGTGGCATGAACCACCATCATCAACACAATATTTCTTTGAAAGTTCTACAACAGCTCTGGCAGCTAGGCTTCCATGTTCTGCAAACTCAGCCGCTGCTTGAGCAGTAGAGGTAGCATGCTAATATTTGATGTTCCAATACTGCCAGCCAACAGAACAATTACCATTACCATCTCCAGGAAATTATTGCCCATGTTCCAACCTTTCATCCTTGAAAACTAAGTGGCATGAACCACCATCATCAACACAATATTGCCTTGAAAGTTCTACAACAGCTCTGGCAGCTAGGCTTGCATGTTCTGCAAACTCAGTGGCTACTTGAGCAGCAGAGGTAGCATCCTTAAATTTCATATTCCAATTTTGCCTGCCAATAGAAAAATGACCATTACCATCTCCAGGAAACGATTGCCCTTGTTCCAGCCTTTCATCCTTCAAACCCAAGTGGCATGAACCACCATCATCAACACAATATTGCCTTGAAAGTTCTTTAACAGCTCTGGCAGCTAGGCTTGCATGTTCTGCAAACTCAGCCGCTGCTTGAGCAACAAAGATAGCATGCTTAAATTTCACGTTCCAATACTGCCTGCCAATAGAAAAATTACCATAACCAACTCAAGGAAATGACTGCCCATGTTCCAACCTTTCATCCTTGAAAACCAAGTGGCATGAACTACCAGCATCAACACAATATTGCCTTGAAAGTTATACAATAGCTCTGGCAGCTAGGCTTGCATGTTCTGCAAACTCAACCGCTGCTTGAGCAGCAGAGGTAGCATCCTTAAATTTCATATTCCAATTATGCCTGCCAATAGAAAAATTACCATTACCATCTCCAGGAAATGATTGCCCATGTTCCAACCTTTCATCCTTTAAAACGAAGTGGCATGAACCACCATCATCAACACAATATTGCCTTGAAAGTTCTACAACAGCTCTGGCAGCTAGGCTTGCATGTTCTGCAAACTCAACCGCTATTTGAGCAGCAGAGGTAGCATCCTTAAATTTCATATTCCAATTTTGCCTGCCAATAGAAAAATTACCATTACCATCTCCAGGAAATGATTGCCCATGTGCCAACCTTTCATCTTTGAAAACCAAGTGGCATGAACCACCATCATCAACACAATATTGCCTTGAAAGTTCTACAACAGCTCTGCCAGCTAGGCTTGACTGTTCTGCAAACTCAACCATTGCTTGAGCAGCAGAGGTAGCATCCTTAAATTTCATATTCCAATTAAGCCTGCCAATAGAAAAATTACCATTACCATCTCCAAGAAATGATTGCCCATGTTCCAACCTTTCATCCTTGAAAACTAAGTGGCATGAACCACCATCATCAACACAATATTCCCTTGAAAGTTCTATAATAGCTCTGGCAGCAAGGCTTGCATGTTCTGCAAACTCAGTCGCTACTTGAGCAGCAGAGGTAGAATCCTTAAATTTCATGTTCCAATTCTGGCTGCCAATAGAAAAATTACCATTACCATCTCCGGGAAACGATTGCCCTTGTTCCAACCTTTCATCCTTGAAACCCAAGTGGCATGAACCACCATCATCAACACAATATTTCTTTGAAAGTTCTACAACAGCTCTGGCAGCTAGGCTTGCATGTTCTGCAAACTCAGCCGCTGCTTGAGCAGCAGAGGTAGCATTCTTAAATTTGATGTTCCAATACTGCCAGCCAATAGAACAATTACCATTACCATCTCTAGGAAATGATTGCCCATGTTCCAACCTTTCATCTTTGAAAACTAAGTGGCATGAACGACCATCATCAACACAATATTGCCTTGAAATTTCTAGAACAGCTCTGGCAGCTACGCTTGCATGTTCTGCAAACTCAGTCGCTACTTGAGCAGTAGAGGTAGACTCCTTAAATTTCATGTTCCAATTCTGGCTTCCAATAGAAAAATTACCATTACCATCTCCGGGAAACGATTGCCCTTGTTCCAACCTTTCATCCTTGAAACCCAAGTGGCATGAACCACCATCATCAACACAATATTTCTTTGAAAGTTCTACAACAGCTCTGGCAGCTAGGCTTGCATGTTCTGCAAACTTAACCGCTGCTTGAGCAGCAGAGGTAGCATACTTAAATTTCATATTCCAATTATGCCTGCCAATAGAGAAATTGCCATTACCATCTCCAGGAAATGATTGCCCATGTTCCAACCTTTCATCCTTGAAAACTAAGTGGCATGAACCACCATCATCAACACATATTGCCTTGAAAGTTCTACAATAGCTTTGGCAGCTAGGCTTGCATGCTCTGCAAACTTAGTCGCTACTTGAGCAGCCGAGGTATCATCCTTAAATTTCATGTTCCAATTCTGCCTGCAATTAAAAAAATTACCATTACCATCTCTAGTAAATGATTGCCCATGTTCCAACCTTTCATCCTTGAAACCCAAGTGGCATGAACCACCATCATCAACACAATATTTCTTTGAAAGTTCTACAACAGCTCTGGCAGCTAGGCTTGCATGTTCTGCAAACGCAGCCGCTGCTTGAGCAGCAGAGGTAGCATGCTTAAATTTGATGTTCCAATACTGCCAGCCAACAGAACAATTACCATTACCATATCCAGGAAATGATTGCCCATGTTCCAACCTTTCATCCTTGAAAACTAAGTGGCATGAACCACTATCATCAACACAATATTGCCTTGAAAGTTCTAGAACAGCTCTGGCAGCTAGTCTTGCATGTTCTGCAAATTCAGTCGCTACTTGAGCAGTAGAGGTAGAATCCTTAAATTTCATGTTCAAATTCTGGCTGCCAATAGAAAAATTACCATTACTATCTCCGGGAAACGATTGCCCTTGTTCCAACCTTTCATCCTTGAAACCCAAGTGGCATGAACCACCATCATCAACACAATATTTCTTTGAAAGTTCTACAACAGCTCTGGCAGCTAGGCTTGCATGTTCTGCAAACTCAGCCGCTGCTTGAGCAGTAGAGGTAGCATGCTAATATTTGATGTTCCAATACTGCCAGCCAACAGAACAATTACCATTACCATCTCCAGGAAATGATTGCCCATGTTCCAACCTTTCATCCTTGAAAACTAAGTGGCATGAACCACCATAATCAACACAATATTGCCTTGAAAGTTCTACAACAGCTCTGGCAGCTAGGCTTGCATGTTCTGCAAACTGAGTCGCTACTTGAGCAGCAGAGGTAGCATCCTTAAATTTCATATTCCAATTTTGCCTGCCAATAGAAAAATTACCATTACCATCTCCAGGAAACGATTGCCCTTGTTCCAACCTTTCATCCTTCAAACCCAAGTGGCATGAACCACCATCATCAACACAATATTGCCTTGAAAGTTCTATAACAGCTCTGGCAGCTAGGCTTGCATGTTCTGCAAACTCAGCCGCTGCTTGAGCAACAAAGATAGCATGCTTAAATTTCATGTTCCAATACTGCCTGCCAATAGAAAAATTACCATAACCAACTCAAGGAAATGACTGCCCATGTTCCAACCTTTCATCCTTGAAAACCAAGTGGCATGAACTACCATCATCAACATAATATTGCCTTGAAAGTTATACAATAGCTCTGGCAGCTAGGCTTGCATGTTCTGCAAACTCAACCGCTGCTTGAGCAGCAGAGGTAGCATCCTTAAATTTCATATTCCAATTATGCCTGCCAATAGAAAAATTACCATTACCATCTCCAGGAAATGATTGCCCATGTTCCAACCTTTCATCCTTTAAAACGAAGTGGCATGAACCACCATCATCAACACAATATTGCCTTGAAAGTTCTACAACAGCTCTGGCAGCTAGGCTTGCATGTTCTGCAAACTCAACCGCTATTTAAGCAGCAGAGGTAGCATCCTTAAATTTCATATTCCAATTTTGCCTGCCAATAGAAAAATTACCATTACCATCTCCAGGAAATGATAGCCCATGTGCCAACCTTTCATCCTTGAAAACCAAGTGGCATGAACCACCATCATCAACACAATATTGCCTTGAAAGTTCTACAACAGCTCTGGCAGCTAGGCTTGCATGTTCTGCAAACTCAACCGCTGCTTGAGCAGCAGAGGTATCATCCTTAAATTTCATATTCCAATTATGCCTGCCAATAGAAAAATTACCATTACCATCTCCAGGAAATGATTGCCCATGTCCCAACCTTTCATCCTTTAAAACGAAGTGGCATGAACCACCATCAACAACACAATATTGCCTGGAATTTCTCCAACAGCTCTGGCAGCTAGGCTTGCATGTTCTGCAAACTCAACCGTTGCTTGAGCAGCAGAGGTAGCATCCTTAAATTTCATATTCCAATTAAGCCTGCCAATAGAAAAATTACCATTACCATCTCCAGGAAATGATTGCCCATGTTCCAACCTTTCATTCTTGAAAACTAAGTGGCATGAACCACCATCATCAACACATATTGCCTTGAAAGTTCTACAATAGCTCTGGCAGCTAGGCTTGCATGCTCTGCAAACTTAGTCGCTACTTGAGCAGCCGAGGTATCATCCTTAAATTTCATGTTCCAATTCTGCCTGCAATTAAAAAAATTACCATTACCATCTCTAGTAAATGATTGCCCATGTTCCAACCTTTCATCCTTGAAACCCAAGTGGCATGAACCACCATCATCAACACAATATTTCTTTGAAAGTTCTACAACAGCTCTGGCAGCTAGGCATGCATGTTCTGCAAACGCAGCCGCTGCTTGAGCAGCAGAGGTAGCATGCTTAAATTTGATGTTCCAATACTGCCAGCCAACAGAACAATTACCATTACCATATCCAGGAAATGATTGCCCATGTTCCAACCTTTCATCCTTTAAAACTAAGTGGCATGAACCACTATCATCAACACAATATTGCCTTGAAAGTTCTAGAACAGCTCTGGCAGCTAGGCTTGCATGTTCTGCAAACTCAGTCGCTACTTGAGCAGTAGAGGTAGAATACTTAAATTTCATGTTCAAATTCTGGCTGCCAATAGAAAAATTACAATTACCATCTCTAGTAAATGATTGCCCATGTTCCAACCTTTCATCCTTGAAACCCAAGTGGCATGAACCACCATCATCAACACAATATTTCTTTGAAAGTTCTACAACAGCTCTGGCAGCTAGGCATGCATGTTCTGCAAACGCAGCCGCTGCTTGAGCAGCAGAGGTAGCATGCTTAAATTTGATGTTCCAATACTGCCAGCCAACAGAACAATTACCATTACCATATCCAGGAAATGATTGCCCATGTTCCAACCTTTCATCCTTGAAAACTAAGTGGCATGAACCACTATCATCAACACAATATTGCCTTGAAAGTTCTAGAACAGCTCTGGCAGCTAGGCTTGCATGTTCTGCAAACTCAGTCGCTACTTGAGCAGTAGAGGTAGAATACTTAAATTTCATGTTCAAATTCTGGCTGCCAATAGAAAAATTACCATTACCATCTCCGGGAAACGATTGCCCTTGTTCCAAACTTTCATCCTTGAAACCCAAGTGGCATGAACCACCATCATCAACACAATATTTCTTTGAAAGTTCTACAACAGCTCTGGCAGCTAGGCTTGCATGTTCTGCAAACTCAGCCGCTGCTTGAGCAGTAGAGGTAGCATGCTAATATTTGATGTTCCAATACTGCCAGCCAACAGAACAATTACCATTACCATCTCCAGGAAATTATTGCCCATGTTCCAACCTTTCATCCTTGAAAACTAAGTGGCATGAACCACCATCATCAACACAATATTGCCTTGAAAGTTCTACAACAGCTCTGGCAGCTAGGCTTGCATGTTCTGCAAACTCAGTGGCTACTTGAGCAGCAGAGGTAGCATCCTTAAATTTCATATTCCAATTTTGCCTGCCAATAGAAAAATGACCATTACCATCTCCAGGAAACGATTGCCCTTGTTCCAGCCTTTCATCCTTCAAACCCAAGTGGCATGAACCACCATCATCAACACAATATTGCCTTGAAAGTTCTATAACAGCTCTGGCAGCTAGGCTTGCATGTTCTGCAAACTCAGCCGCTTCTTGAGCAACAAAGATAGCATGCTTAAATTTCACGTTCCAATACTGCCTGCCAATAGAAAAATTACCATAACCAACTCAAGGAAATGACTGCCCATGTTCCAACCTTTCATCCTTGAAAACCAAGTGGCATGAACTACCATCATCAACACAATATTGCCTTGAAAGTTATACAATAGCTCTGGCAGCTAGGCTTGCATGTTCTGCAAACTCAACCGCTGCTTGAGCAGCAGAGGTAGCATCCTTAAATTTCATATTCCAATTATGCCTGCCAATAGAAAAATTACCATTACCATCTCCAGGAAATTATTGCCCATGTTCCAACCTTTCATCCTTTAAAACGAAGTGGCATGAACCACCATCATCAACACAATATTGCCTTGAAAGTTCTACAACAGCTCTGGCAGCTAGGCTTGCATGTTCTGCAAACTCAACCGCTATTTGAGCAGCAGAGGTAGCATCCTTAAATTTCATATTCCAATTTTGCCTGCCAATAGAAAAATTACCATTACCATCTCCAGGAAATGATTGCCCATGTGCCAACCTTTCATCTTTGAAAACCAAGTGGCATGAACCACCATCATCAACACAATATTGCCTTGAAAGTTCTACAACAGCTCTGGCAGCTAGGCTTGACTGTTCTGCAAACTCAACCATTGCTTGAGCAGCAGAGGTAGCATCCTTAAATTTCATATTCCAATTAAGCCTGCCAATAGAAAAATTACCATTACCATCTCCAAGAAATGATTGCCCATGTTCCAACCTTTCATCCTTGAAAACTAAGTGACATGAACCACCATCATCAACACAATATTCCCTTGAAAGTTCTACAATAGCTCTGGCAGCAAGGCTTGCATGTTCTGCAAACTCAGTCGCTACTTGAGCAGCAGAGGTAGAATCCTTAAATTTCATGTTCCAATTCTGGCTGCCAATAGAAAAATTACCATTACCATCTCCGGGAAACGATTGCCCTTGTTCCAACCTTTCATCCTTGAAACCCAAGTGGTATGAACCACCATCATCAACACAATATTTCTTTGAAAGTTCTACAACAGCTCTGGCAGCTAGGCTTGCATGTTCTGCAAACTCAGCCGCTGCTTGAGCAGCAGAGGTAGCATTCTTAAATTTGATGTTCCAATACTGCCAGCCAATAGAACAATTACCATTACCATCTCTAGGAAATGATTGCCCATGTTCCAACCTTTCATCTTTGAAAACTAAGTGGCATGAACGACCATCATCAACACAATATTGCCTTGAAATTTCTAGAACAGCTCTGGCAGCTACGCTTGCATGTTCTGCAAACTCAGTCGCTACTTGAGCAGTAGAGGTAGACTCCTTAAATTTCATGTTCCAATTCTGGCTTCCAATAGAAAAATTACCATTACCATCTCCGGGAAACGATTGCCCTTGTTCCAACCTTTCATCCTTGAAACCCAAGTGGCATGAACCACCATCATCAACACAATATTTCTTTGAAAGTTCTACAACAGCTCTGGCAGCTAGGCTTGCATGTTCTGCAAACTTAACCGCTGCTTGAGCAGCAGAGGTAGCATACTTAAATTTCATATTCCAATTATGCCTGCCAATAGAGAAATTGCCATTACCATCTCCAGGAAATGATTGCCCATGTTCCAACCTTTCATCCTTGAAAACTAAGTGGCATGAACCACCATCATCAACACATATTGCCTTGAAAGTTCTACAATAGCTCTGGCAGCTAGGCTTGCATGCTCTGCAAACTTAGTCGCTACTTGAGCAGCCGAGGTATCATCCTTAAATTTCATGTTCCAATTCTGCCTGCAATTAAAAAAATTACCATTACCATCTCTAGTAAATGATTGCCCATGTTCCAACCTTTCATCCTTGAAACCCAAGTGGCATGAACCACCATCATCAACACAATATTTCTTTGAAAGTTCTACAACAGCTCTGGCAGCTAGGCTTGCATGTTCTGCAAACGCAGCCGCTGCTTGAGCAGCAGAGGTAGCATGCTTAAATTTGATGTTCCAATACTGCCAGCCAACAGAACAATTACCATTACCATATCCAGGAAATGATTGCCCATGTTCCAACCTTTCATCCTTGAAAACTAAGTGGCATGAACCACTATCATCAACACAATATTGCCTTGAAAGTTCTAGAACAGCTCTGGCAGCTAGTCTTGCATGTTCTGCAAATTCAGTCGCTACTTGAGCAGTAGAGGTAGAATCCTTAAATTTCATGTTCAAATTCTGGCTGCCAATAGAAAAATTACCATTACTATCTCCGGGAAACGATTGCCCTTGTTCAACCTTTCATCCTTGAAACCCAAGTGGCATGAACCACCATCATCAACACAATATTTCTTTGAAAGTTCTACAACAGCTCTGGCAGCTAGGCTTGCATGTTCTGCAAACTCAGCCGCTGCTTGAGCAGTAGAGGTAGCATGCTAATATTTGATGTTCCAATACTACCAGCCAACAGAACAATTACCATTACCATCTCCAGGAAATGATTGCCCATGTTCCAACCTTTCATCCTTGAAAACTAAGTGGCATGAACCACCATAATCAACACAATATTGCCTTGAAAGTTCTACAACAGCTCTGGCAGCTAGGCTTGCATGTTCTGCAAACTCAGTCGGTACTTGAGCAGCAGAGGTAGCATCCTTAAATTTCATATTCCAATTTTGCCTGCCAATAGAAAAATTACCATTACCATCTCCAGGAAACGATTGCCCTTGTTCCAACCTTTCATCCTTCAAACCCAAGTGGCATGAACCACCATCATCAACACAATATTGCCTTGAAAGTTCTATAACAGCTCTGGCAGCTAGGCTTGCATGTTCTGCAAACTCAGCCGCTGCTTGAGCAACAAAGATAGCATGCTTAAATTTCATGTTCCAATACTGCCTGCCAATAGAAAAATTACCATAACCAACTCAAGGAAATGACTGCCCATGTTCCAACCTTTCATCCTTGAAAACCAAGTGGCATGAACTACCATCATCAACACAATATTGCCTTGAAAGTTATACAATAGCTCTGGCAGCTAGGCTTGCATGTTCTGCAAACTCAACCGCTGCTTGAGCAGCAGAGGTAGCATCCTTAAATTTCATATTCCAATTATGCCTGCCAATAGAAAAATTACCATTACCATCTCCAGGAAATGATTGCCCATGTTCCAACCTTTCATCCTTTAAAACGAAGTGGCATGAACCACCATCATCAACACAATATTGCCTTGAAAGTTCTACAACAGCTCTGGCAGCTAGGCTTGCATGTTCTGCAAACTCAACCGCTATTTAAGCAGCAGAGGTAGCATCCTTAAATTTCATATTCCAATTTTGCCTGCCAATAGAAAAATTACCATTACCATCTCTTGGAAATGATAGCCCATGTGCCAACCTTTCATCCTTGAAAACCAAGTGGCATGAACCACCATCATCAACACAATATTGCCTTGAAAGTTCTACAACAGCTCTGGCAGCTAGGCTTGACTGTTCTGCAAACTCAACCGTTGCTTGAGCAGCAGAGGTAGCATCCTTAAATTTCATATTCCAATTAAGCCTGCCAATAGAAAAATTACCATTACCATCTCCAAGAAATGATTGCCCATGTTCCAACCTTTCATCCTTGAAAACTAAGTGGCATGAACCACCATCATCAACACAATATTCCCTTGAAAGTTCTACAATAGCTCTGGCAGCAAGGCTTGCATGTTCTGCAAACTCAGTCGCTACTTGAGCAGCAGAGGTAGAATCCTTAAATTTCATGTTCCAATTCTGGCTGCCAATAGAAAAATTACCATTACCATCTCCGGGAAACGATTGCCCTTGTTCCAACCTTTCATCCTTGAAACCCAAGTGGCATGAACCACCATCATCAACACAATATTTCTTTGAAAGTTCTACAACAGCTCTGGCAGCTAGGCTTGCATTTTCTGCAAACTCAGTCGCTGCTTGAGCAGCAGAGGTAGCATGCTTAAATTTGATGTTCCAATACTGCCAGCCAATAGAACAATTACCATTACCATCTCTAGGAAATGATTGCCCATGTTCCAACCTTTCATCCTTGAAAACTAAGTGGCATGAACCACCATCATAAACACAATATTGCCTTGAAATTTCTAGAACAGCTCTGGCAGCTACGCTTGCATGTTCTGCAAACTCAGTCGCTACTTGAGCAGTAGAGGTAGAATCCTTAAATTTCATGTTCCAATTCTGGCTTCCAATAGAAAAATTACCATTACCATATCCGGGAAACGATTGCCCTTGTTCCAACCTTTCATCCTTGAAACCCAAGTGGCATGAACCACCATCATCAACACAATATTTCTTTGAAAGTTCTACAACAGCTCTGGCAGCTAGGCTTGCATGTTCTGCAAACTTAACCGCTGCTTGAGCAGCAGAGGTAGCATACTTAAATTTCATATTCCAATTATGCCTGCCAATAGAAAAATTGCCATTACCATCTCCAGGAAATGATTGCCCATGTTCCAACCTTTCATCCTTGAAAACTAAGTGGCATGAACCACCATCATCAACACATATTGCCTTGAAAGTTCTACAATAGCTCTGGCAGCTAGGCTTGCATGCTCTGCAAACTTAGTCGCTACTTGAGCAGCCGAGGTATCATCCTTAAATTTCATGTTCCAATTCTGCCTGCAATTAAAAAAATTACCATTACCATCTCTAGTAAATGATTGCCCATGTTCCAACCTTTCATCCTTGAAACCCAAGTGGCATGAACCACCATCATCAACACAATATTTCTTTGAAAGTTCTACAACAGCTCTGGCAGCTAGGCTTGCATGTTCTGCAAACGCAGCCGCTGCTTGAGCAGCAGAGGTAGCATGCTTAAATTTGATGTTCCAATACTGCCAGCCAACAGAACAATTACCATTACCATATCCAGGAAATGATTGCCCATGTTCCAACCTTTCATCCTTGAAAACTAAGTGGCATGAACCACTATCATCAACACAATATTGCCTTGAAAGTTCTAGAACAGCTCTGGCAGCTAGGCTTGCATGTTCTGCAAACTCAGTCGCTACTTGAGCAGTAGAGGTAGAATCCTTAAATTTCATGTTCAAATTCTGGCTGCCAATAGAAAAATTACCATTACTATCTCCGGGAAACGATTGCCCTTGTTCCAACCTTTCATCCTTGAAACCCAAGTGGCATGAACCACCATCATCAACACAATATTTCTTTGAAAGTTCTACAACAGCTCTGGCAGCTAGGCTTGCATGTTCTGCAAACTCAGCCGCTGCTTGAGCAGTAGAGGTAGCATGCTAATATTTGATGTTCCAATACTGCCAGCCAACAGAACAATTACCATTACCATCTCCAGGAAATGATTGCCCATGTTCCAACCTTTCATCCTTGAAAACTAAGTGGCATGAACCACCATCATCAACACAATATTGCCTTGAAAGTTCTACAACAGCTCTGGCAGCTAGGCTTGCATGTTCTGCAAACTCAGTCGCTACTTGAGCAGCAGAGGTAGTATCCTTAAATTTCATATTCCAATTATGCCTGCCAATAGAAAAATTGCCATTACCATCTCCAGGAAATGATTGCCCATGTTCCAACCTTTCATCCTTGAAAACTAAGTGGCATGAACCACCATCATCAACACATATTGCCTTGAAAGTTCTACAATAGCTCTGGCAGCTAGGCTTGTATGCTTTGCAAACTTAGTCGCTACTTGAGCAGCCGAGGTATCATCCTTAAATTTCATGTTCCAATTCTGCCTGCAATTAAAAAAATTACCATTACCATCTCTAGTAAATGATTGCCCATGTTCCAACCTTTCATCCTTGAAACCCAAGTGGCATGAACCACCATCATCAACACAATATTTCTTTGAAAGTTCTACAACAGCTCTGGCAGCTAGGCTTGCATGTTCTGCAAACGCAGCCGCTGCTTGAGCAGCAGAGGTAGCATGCTTAAATTTGATGTTCCAATACTGCCAGCCAACAGAACAATTACCATTACCATATCCAGGAAATGATTGCCCATGTTCCAACCTTTCATCCTTGAAAACTAAGTGGCATGAACCACTATCATCAACACAATATTGCTTTGAAAGTTCTAGAACAGCTCTGGCAGCTAGGCTTGCATGTTCTGCAAACTCAGTCGCTACTTGAGCAGTAGAGGTACAATCCTTAAATTTCATGTTCAAATTCTGGCTGCCAATAGAAAAATTACCATTACTATCTCCGGGAAACGATTGCCCTTGTTCCAACCTTTCATCCTTGAAACCCAAGTGGCATGAACCACCATCATCAACACAATATTTCTTTGAAAGTTCTACAACAGCTCTGGCAGCTAGGCTTGCATGTTCTGCAAACTCAGCCGCTGCTTGAGCAGTAGAGGTAGCATGCTAATATTTGATGTTCCAATACTGCCAGCCAACAGAACAATTACCATTACCATCTCCAGGAAATGATTGCCCATGTTCCAACCTTTCATCCTTGAAAACTAAGTGGCATGAACCACCATCATCAACACAATATTGCCTTGAAAGTTCTACAACAGCTCTGGCAGCTAGGCTTGCATGTTCTGCAAACTCAGTCGCTACTTGAGCAGCAGAGGTAGCATCCTTAAATTTCATATTCCAATTTTGCCTGCCAATAGAAAAATTACCATTACCATCTCCAGGAAACGATTGCCCTTGTTCCAACCTTTCATCCTTCAAACCCAAGTGGCATGAACCACCATCATCAACACAATATTGCCTTGAAAGTTCTATAACAGCTCTGGCAGCTAGGCTTGCATGTTCTGCAAACTCAGCCGCTGCTTGAGCAACAAAGATAGCATGCTTAAATTTCATGTTCCAATACTGCCTGCCAATAGAAAAATTACCTTAACCAACTCAAGGAAATGACTGCCCATGTTCCAACCTTTCATCCTTGAAAACTAAGTGGCATGAACTACCATCATCAACACAATATTGCCTTGAAAGTTATACAATAGCTCTGGCAGCTAGGCTTGCATGTTCTGCAAACTCAACCGCTGCTTGAGCAGCAGAGGTAGCATCCTTAAATTTCATATTCCAATTATGCCTGCCAATAGAAAAATTACCATTACCATCTCCAGGAAATGATTGCCCATGTTCCAACCTTTCATCCTTTAAAACGAAGTGGCATGAACCACCATCATCAACACAATATTGCCTTGAAAGTTCTACAACAGCTCTGGCAGCTAGGCTTGCATGTTCTGCAAACTCAACCGCTATTTGAGCAGCAGAGGTAGCATCCTTAAATTTCATATTCCAATTTTGCCTGCCAATAGAAAAATTACCATTACCGTCTCCAGGAAATGATTGCCCATGTGCCAACCTTTCATCCTTGAAAACCAAGTGGCATGAACCACCATCATCAACACAATATTGCCTTGAAAGTTCTACAACAGCTCTGGCAGCTAGGCTTGACTGTTCTGCAAACTCAACCGTTGCTTGAGCAGCAGAGGTAGCATCCTTAAATTTCATATTCCAATTAAGCCTGCCAATAGAAAAATTACCATTACCATCTCCTAGAAATGATTGCCCATGTTCCAACCTTTCATCCTTGAAAACTAAGTGGCATGAACCACCATCATCAACACAATATTCCCTTGAAAGTTCTACAATAGCTCTGGCAGCAAGGCTTGCATGTTCTGCAAACTCAGTCGCTACTTGAGCAGCAGAGGTAGAATCCTTAAATTTCATGTTCCAATTTTGGCTGCCAATAGAAAAATTACCATTACCATCTCCGGGAAACGATTGCCCTTGTTCCATCCTTTCATCCTTGAAACCCAAGTGGCATGAACCACCATCATCAACACAATATTGCCTTGAAAGTTCTACAACAGCTCTGGCAGCTAGGCTTGACTGTTCTGCAAACTCAACCGTTGCTTGAGCAGCAGAGGTAGCATCCTTAAATTTCATATTCCAATTAAGCTTGCCAATAGAAAAATTACCATTACCATCTCCTAGAAATGATTGCCCATGTTCCAACCTTTCATCCTTGAAAACTAAGTGGCATGAACCACCATCATCAACACAATATTGCCTTGAAATTTCTAGAACAGCTCTGGCAGCTACGCTTGCATGTTCTGCAAACTCAGTCGCTACTTGAGTAGTAGAGGTAGAATCCTTAAATTTCATGTTCCAATTCTGGCTTCCAATAGAAAAATTACCATTACCATCTCCGGGAAACGATTGCCCTTGTTCCAACCTTTTATCCTTGAAACCCAAGTGGCATGAACCACCATCATCAACACAATATTTCTTTGAAAGTTCTACAACAGCTCTGGCAGCTAGGCTTGCATGTTCTGCAAACTCAGCCGCTGCTTGAGCAGCAGAGGTAGCATGCTTAAATTTGATGTTCCAATACTGCCAGCCAATAGAACAATTACCATTACCATCTCTAGGAAATGATTGCCCATGTTCCAACCTTTCATCCTTGAAAACTAAGTGGCATGAACCACCATCATCAACACAATATTGCCTTGAAATTTCTAAAACAGCTCTGGCAGCTACGCTTGCATGTTCTGCAAACTCAGTCGCTACTTGAGCAGTAGAGGTAGAATCCTTAAATTTCATGTTCCAATTCTGGCTTCCAATAGAAAAATTACCATTATCATCTCCGGGAAACGATTGCCCTTGTTCCAACCTTTCATCCTTGAAACCCAAGTGGCATGAACCACCATCATCAACACAATATTTCTTTGAAAGTTCTACAACAGCTCTGGCAGCTAGGCTTGCATGTTCTGCAAACTTAACCGCTGCTTGAGCAGCAGAGGTAGCATCCTTAAATTTCATATTCCAATTATGCCTGCCAATAGAAAAATTGCCATTACCATCTCCAGGAAATGATTGCCCATGTTCCAACCTTTCATCCTTGAAAACTAAGTGGCATGAACCACCATCATCAACACAATATTGCCTTGAAAGTTCTAGAACAGCTCTAGCAGCTAGGCTTGCATATTCTGCAAACTCAGTCGCTACTTGAGCAGCAGAAGTATCATCCTTAAATTTCATATTCCAATTTTGCCTACCAATAGAAAAATTACCATTACCATCTCCAGGAAACAATTGCCCATCTTCCAACCTTTCATCCTTGAAACCCAAGTGACATGAACCACCATCATCAACACAATATTGCCTTGAAAGTTCTATAACAGCTCTGGCAGCTAGGCTTGCATGTTCTGCAAACTCAGCCGCCGCTTGAGCAACAAAGATAGCATGCTTAAATTTCATGTTCCAATACTGCCTGCAATTAGAAAAATTTCCATTACCATCTCAAGGAAATGACTGCCCATGTTCCAACCTTTCATCCTTGAAAACCAAGTAGCATGAACCACCATCATCAACACAATATTGCCTTGAAAGTTCTACAACAGCTCTGGCAGCTAGGCTTGCAGGTTCCGCAAACTTAACCGAAGCTTGAGCAGCAGAGGTAGCATCCTTAAATTTCATATTCCAATTATGCCTGAAAATAGAAAAATTGCCATTACCATCTCCAGGAAATGATTGCCCATGTTCCAACCTTTCATCCTTTAAAACTAAGTGGCATGAACTACCATCATCAACACAATATTGCCTTGTAAGTTCTACAATAGCTCTGGCAGCTAGGCGTGCATGTTCTGCAAACTCAACCGCTGCTTGAGCCGCAGAGGTAGCATCCTTAAATTTCATATTCCAATTTTGCCTGCCAATAGAAAAATTACCATTACCATCTCCAGGAAACGATTGCCCTTCTTCCAACCTTTCATCCTTGAAACCCAAGTGGCATGAACCACCATCATCAACACAATATTGCCTTGAAAGTTCTATAACAGCTCTGGCAGCTAGGCTTGCATGTTCTGCAAACTCAGCCGCCGCTTGAGCAACAAATATAGCATGCTTAAATTTCATGTTCCAATACTGCCTGCCAATAGAAAAATTACCATTACCATCTCAAGGAAATGACTGCCCATGTTCCAACCTTTCATCCTTGAAAACTAAGTAGCATGAACCACCATCCTCAACACAATATTGCCTTGAAAGTTCTACAACAGCTCTGGCAGCTAGGCTTGCATGTTCCGCAAACTTAACCGTAACTTGAGCAGCAGAGGTAGCATCCTTAAATTTCATATTCCAATTATGCCTGAAAATAGAAAAATTGCCATTACCATCTCCAGGAAATGATTGCCCATGTTCCAACCTTTCATCCTTTAAAACTAAGTGGCATGAACCACCATCATCAACACAATATTGCCTTGAAAGTTCTACAACAGCTCTAGCAGCTAGGCTTGCATATTCTGCAAACTCAGTCGCTACTTGAGCAGCAGAAGTATCATCCTTAAATTTCATATTCCAATTTTGCCTACCAATAGAAAAATTACCATTACCATCTCCAGGAAACAATTGCCCATCTTCCAACCTTTCATCCTTGAAACCCAAGTGACATGAACCACCATCATCAACACAATATTGCCTTGAAAGTTCTATAACAGCTCTGGCAGCTAGGCTTGCATGTTCTGCAAACTCAGCCGCCGCTTGAGCAACAAAGATAGCATGCTTAAATTTCATGTTCCAATACTGCCTGCAATTAGAAAAATTTCCATTACCATCTCAAGGAAATGACTGCCCATGTTCCAACCTTTCATCCTTGAAAACCAAGTAGCATGAACCACCATCATCAACACAATATTGCCTTGAAAGTTCTACAACAGCTCTGGCAGCTAGGCTTGCAGGTTCCGCAAACTTAACCGAAGCTTGAGCAGCAGAGGTAGCATCCTTAAATTTCATATTCCAATTATGCCTGAAAATAGAAAAATTGCCATTACCATCTCCAGGAAATGATTGCCCATGTTCCAACCTTTCATCCTTTAAAACTAAGTGGCATGAACTACCATCATCAACACAATATTGCCTTGTAAGTTCTACAATAGCTCTGGCAGCTAGGCGTGCATGTTCTGCAAACTCAACCGCTGCTTGAGCCGCAGAGGTAGCATCCTTAAATTTCATATTCCAATTTTGCCTGCCAATAGAAAAATTACCATTACCATCTCCAGGAAATGATTGCCCTTCTTCCAACCTTTCATCCTTGAAACCCAAGTGGCATGAACCACCATCATCAACACAATATTGCCTTGAAAGTTCTATAACAGCTCTGGCAGCTAGGCTTGCATGTTCTGCAAACTCAGCCGCCGCTTGAGCAACAAATATAGCATGCTTAAATTTCATGTTCCAATACTGCCTGCCAATAGAAAAATTACCATTACCATCTCAAGGAAATGACTGCCCATGTTCCAACCTTTCATCCTTGAAAACTAAGTAGCATGAACCACCATCCTCAACACAATATTGCCTTGAAAGTTCTACAACAGCTCTGGCAGCTAGGCTTGCATGTTCCGCAAACTTAACCGTAACTTGAGCAGCAGAGGTAGCATCCTTAAATTTCATATTCCAATTATGCCTGAAAATAGAAAAATTGCCATTACCATCTCCAGGAAATGATTGCCCATGTTCCAACCTTTCATCCTTTAAAACTAAGTGGCATGAACCACCATCATCAACACAATATTGCCTTGAAATTTCTAGAACAGCTCTGGCAGCTACGCTTGCATGTTCTGCAAACTCAGTCGCTACTTGAGCAGTAGAGGTAGAATCCGTAAATTTCATGTTCCAATTCTGGCTTCCAATAGAAAAATTACCATTACCATCTCCGGGAAACGATTGCCCTTGTTCCAACCTTTCATCCTTGAAACCCAAGTGGCATGAACCACCATCATCAACACAATATTTCTTTGAAAGTTCTACAACAGCTCTGGCAGCTAGGCTTGCATGTTCTGCAAACTTAACCGCTGCTTGAGCAGCAGAGGTAGCATCCTTAAATTTCATATTCCAATTATGCCTGCCAATAGAAAAATTGCCATTACCATCTCCAGGAAATGATTGCCCATGTTCCAACCTTTCATCCTTGAAAACTAAGTGGCATGAACCACCATCATCAACACAATATTGCCTTGAAAGTTCTACAACAGCTCTAGCAGCTAGGCTTGCATATTCTGCAAACTCAGTCGCTACTTGAGCAGCAGAAGTATCATCCTTAAATTTCATATTCCAATTTTGCCTGCCAATAGAAAAATTACCATTACCATCTCCAGGAAACGATTGCCCTTGTTCCAACCTTTCATCCTTCAAACCCAAGTGGCAGGAACCACCATCATCAACACAATATTGCCTTGAAAGTTCTATAACAGCTCTGGCAGCTAGGCTTGCATGTTCTGCAAACTCAGCCGCTGCTTGAGCAACAAAGATAGCATGCTTAAATTTCATGTTCCAATACTGCCTGCCAATAGAAAAATTACCTTAACCAACTCAAGGAAATGACTGCCCATGTTCCAACCTTTCATCCTTGAAAACTAAGTGGCATGAACTACCATCATCAACACAATATTGCCTTGAAAGTTATACAATAGCTCTGGCAGCTAGGCTTGCATGTTCTGCAAACTCAACCGCTGCTTGAGCAGCAGAGGTAGCATCCTTAAATTTCATATTCCAATTATGCCTGCCAATAGAAAAATTACCATTACCATCTCCAGGAAATGATTGCCCATGTTCCAACCTTTCATCCTTTAAAACGAAGTGGCATGAACCACCATCATCAACACAATATTGCCTTGAAAGTTCTACAACAGCTCTGGCAGCTAGGCTTGCATGTTCTGCAAACTCAACCGCTATTTGAGCAGCAGAGGTAGCATCCTTAAATTTCATATTCCAATTTTGCCTGCCAATAGAAAAATTACCATTACCGTCTCCAGGAAATGATTGCCCATGTGCCAACCTTTCATCCTTGAAAACCAAGTGGCATGAACCACCATCATCAACACAATATTGCCTTGAAAGTTCTACAACAGCTCTGGCAGCTAGGCTTGACTGTTCTGCAAACTCAACCGTTGCTTGAGCAGCAGAGGTAGCATCCTTAAATTTCATATTCCAATTAAGCCTGCCAATAGAAAAATTACCATTACCATCTCCTAGAAATGATTGCCCATGTTCCAACCTTTCATCCTTGAAAACTAAGTGGCATGAACCACCATCATCAACACAATATTCCCTTGAAAGTTCTACAATAGCTCTGGCAGCAAGGCTTGCATGTTCTGCAAACTCAGTCGCTACTTGAGCAGCAGAGGTAGAATCCTTAAATTTCATGTTCCAATTCTGGCTGCCAATAGAAAAATTACCATTACCATCTCCGGGAAACGATTGCCCTTGTTCCATCCTTTCATCCTTGAAACCCAAGTGGCATGAACCACCATCATCAACACAATATTGCCTTGAAAGTTCTACAACAGCTCTGGCAGCTAGGCTTGACTGTTCTGCAAACTCAACCGTTGCTTGAGCAGCAGAGGTAGCATCCTTAAATTTCATATTCCAATTAAGCTTGCCAATAGAAAAATTACCATTACCATCTCCTAGAAATGATTGCCCATGTTCCAACCTTTCATCCTTGAAAACTAAGTGGCATGAACCACCATCATCAACACAATATTGCCTTGAAATTTCTAGAACAGCTCTGGCAGCTACGCTTGCATGTTCTGCAAACTCAGTCGCTACTTGAGTAGTAGAGGTAGAATCCTTAAATTTCATGTTCCAATTCTGGCTTCCAATAGAAAAATTACCATTACCATCTCCGGGAAACGATTGCCCTTGTTCCAACCTTTTATCCTTGAAACCCAAGTGGCATGAACCACCATCATCAACACAATATTGCCTTGAAAGTTCTATAACAGCTCTGGCAGCTAGGCTTGAATGTTCTGCACACTCAGCCGCTACTTGAGCAGCAGAGGTAACATCCTTAAATTTCATATTCCAATTATGCCTGAAAATAGAAAAATTGCCATTACCATCTCCAGGAAATGATTGCCCATGTTCCAACCTTTCATCCTTTAAAACTAAGTGGCATGAACTACCATCATCAACACAATATTGCCTTGTAAGTTCTACAATAGCTCTGGCAGCTAGGCGTGCATGTTCTGCAAACTCAACCGCTGCTTGAGCCGCAGAGGTAGCATCCTTAAATTTCATATTCCAATTTTGCCTGCCAATAGAAAAATTACCATTACCATCTCCAGGAAACGATTGCCCTTCTTCCAACCTTTCATCCTTGAAGCCCAAGTGGCATGAACCACCATCATCAACACAATATTGCCTTGAAAGTTCTATAACAGCTCTGGCAGCTAGGCTTGCATGTTCTGCAAACTCAGCCGCCGCTTGAGCAACAAAGATAGCATGCTTAAATTTCATGTTCCAATACTGCCTGCCAATAGAAATATTACCATTACCATCTCAAGGAAATGACTGCCCATGTTCCAACCTTTCATCCTTGAAAACTAAGTAGCATGAACCACCATCCTCAACACAATATTGCCTTGAAAGTTCTACAACAGCTCTGGCAGCTAGGCTTGCATATTCCGCAAACTTAACCGTAACTTGAGCAGCAGAGGTAGCATCCTTAAATTTCATATTCCAATTATGCCTGAAAATAGAAAAATTGCCATTACCATCTCCAGGAAATGATTGCCCATGTTCCAACCTTTCATCCTTTAAAACTAAGTGGCATGAACCACCATCATCAACACAATATTGCCTTGAAATTTCTAGAACAGCTCTGGCAGCTACGCTTGCATGTTCTGCAAACTCAGTCGCTACTTGAGCAGTAGAGGTAGAATCCTTAAATTTCATGTTCCAATTCTGGCTTCCAATAGAAAAATTACCATTACCATCTCCGGGAAACGATTGCCCTTGTTCCAACCTTTCATCCTTGAAACCCAAGTGGCATGAACCACCATCATCAACACAATATTTCTTTGAAAGTTCTACAACAGCTCTGGCAGCTAGGCTTGCATGTTCTGCAAACTTAACCGCTGCTTGAGCAGCAGAGGTAGCATCCTTAAATTTCATATTCCAATTATGCCTGCCAATAGAAAAATTGCCATTACCATCTCCAGGAAATGATTGCCCATGTTCCAACCTTTCATCCTTGAAAACTAAGTGGCATGAACCACCATCATCAACACAATATTGCCTTGAAAGTTCTAGAACAGCTCTAGCAGCTAGGCTTGCATATTCTGCAAACTCAGTCGCTACTTGAGCAGCAGAAGTATCATCCTTAAATTTCATATTCCAATTTTGCCTACCAATAGAAAAATTACCATTACCATCTCCAGGAAACAATTGCCCATCTTCCAACCTTTCATCCTTGAAACCCAAGTGACATGAACCACCATCATCAACACAATATTGCCTTGAAAGTTCTATAACAGCTCTGGCAGCTAGGCTTGCATGTTCTGCAAACTCAGCCGCCGCTTAGCAACAAAGATAGCATGCTTAAATTTCATGTTCCAATACTGCCTGCAATTAGAAAAATTTCCATTACCATCTCAAGGAAATGACTGCCCATGTTCCAACCTTTCATCCTTGAAAACCAAGTAGCATGAACCACCATCATCAACACAATATTGCCTTGAAAGTTCTACAACAGCTCTGGCAGCTAGGCTTGCATGTTCCGCAAACTTAACCGAAGCTTGAGCAGCAGAGGTAGCATCCTTAAATTTCATATTCCAATTATGCCTGAAAATAGAAAAATTGCCATTACCATCTCCAGGAAATGATTGCCCATGTTCCAACCTTTCATCCTTTAAAACTAAGTGGCATGAACTACCATCATCAACACAATATTGCCTTGTAAGTTCTACAATAGCTCTGGCAGCTAGGCGTGCATGTTCTGCAAACTCAACCGCTGCTTGAGCAGCAGAGGTAGCATCCTTAAATTTCATATTCCAATTTTGCCTGCCAATAGAAAAATTACCATTACCATCTCCAGGAAACGATTGCCCTTCTTCCAACCTTTCATCCTTGAAACCCAAGTGGCATGAACCACCATCATCAACACAATATTGCCTTGAAAGTTCTATAACAGCTCTGGCAGCTAGGCTTGCATGTTCTGCAAACTCAGCCGCCGCTTGAGCAACAAAGATAGCATGCTTAAATTTCATGTTCCAATACTGCCTGCCAATAGAAAAATTACCATTACCATCTCAAGGAAATGACTGCCCATGTTCCAACCTTTCATCCTTGAAAACTAAGTAGCATGAACCACCATCCTCAACACAATATTGCCTTGAAAGTTCTACAACAGCTCTGACAGCTAGGCTTGCATGTTCCGCAAACTTAACCGCAACTTGAGCAGCAGAGGTAGCATCCTTAAATTTCATATTAAAATTATGCCTGAAAATAGAAAAATTGCCATTACCATCTCCAGGAAATGATTGCCCATGTTCCAACCTTTCATCCTTGAAAACTAAGTGGCATGAACTACCATCATCAACACAATATTGCCTTGAAAGTTCTACAATAGCTCTGGCAGCTAGGCTTGCATGCTCTGCAAACTTAGTCGCTACTTGAGCAGCAGAGGTAGCATCCTTAAATTTTATGTTCCAATTCTGCCTGCCAATAAAAAAAATTACCATTACCATCTCTAGTAAATGATTGCCCATGTTCCAACCTTTCATCCTTGAAACCCAAGTGGCATGAACCACTATCATCAACACAATATTTCTTTGATAGTTCTACAACAGCTCTGGCAACTAGGCTTGCATGTTCTGTAAACTCAGCCGCTGCTTGAGCAGCAGAGGTAGCATGCTTAAATTTGATGTTCCAATACTGCCAGCCAACAGAACAATTACCATTACCATCTCCAGGAAATGATTGCCCATGTTCCAACCTTTCATCCTTGAAAACTATGTGGCATGAACCACCATCATCAACACAATATTGCCTTGAAATTTCTAGAACAGCTCTGGCAGCTACGCTTGCATGTTCTGCAAACTCAGTCGCTACTTGAGCAATAGAGGTAGAATCCTTAAATTTCATGTTCCAATTCTGGCTTCCAATAGAAAAATTACCATTACCATCTCCGGGAAACGATTGCCCTTGTTCCAACCTTTCATCCTTGAAACCCAAGTGGCATGAACCACCATCATCAACACAATATTTCTTTGAAAGTTCTACAACAGCTCTGGCAGCTAGGCTTGCATGTTCTGCAAACTCAGCCGCTGCTTGAGCAGCAGAAGTATCATCCTTAAATTTCATATTCCAATTTTGCCTACCAATAGAAAAATTACCATTACCATCTCCAGGAAACGATTGCCCTTCTTCCAACCTTTCATCCTTGAAACCCAAGTGACATGAACCACCATCATCAACACAATATTGCCTTGAAAGTTCTATAACAACTCTGGCAGCTAGGCTTGCATGTTCTGCAAACTCAGCCGCCGCTTGAGCAACAAAGATAGCATGCTTAAATTTCATGTTCCAATACTGCCTGCAATTAGAAAAATTTCCATTACCATCTCAAGGAAATGACTGCCCATGTTCCAACCTTTCATCCTTGAAAACCAAGTAGCATGAACCACCATCATCAACACAATATTGCCTTGAAAGTTCTACAACAGCTCTGGCAGCTAGGCTTGCATGTTCCGCAAACTTAACCGAAGCTTGAGCAGCAGAGGTAGCATCCTTAAATTTCATATTCCAATTATGCCTGAAAATAGAAAAATTGCCATTACCATCTCCAGGAAATGATTGCCCATGTTCCAACCTTTCATCCTTTAAAACTAAGTGGCATGAACTACCATCATCAACACAATATTGCCTTGTAAGTTCTACAATAGCGCTGGCAGCTAGGCGTGCATGTTCTGCAAACTCAACCGCTGCTTGAGCAGCAGAGGTAGCATCCTTAAATTTCATATTCCAATTTTGCCTGCCAATAGAAAAATTACCATTACCATCTCCAGGAAACGATTGCCCTTCTTCCAACCTTTCATCCTTGAAACCCAAGTGGCATGAACCACCATCATCAACACAATATTGCCTTGAAAGTTCTATAACAGCTCTGGCAGCTAGGCTTGCATATTCTGCAAACTCAGCCGCCGCTTGAGCAACAAAGATAGCATGCTTAAATTTCATGTTCCAATACTGCCTGCCAATAGAAAAATTACCATTACCATCTCAAGGAAATGACTGCCCATGTTCCAACCTTTCATCCTTGAAAACTAAGTAGCATGAACCACCAACCTCAACACAATATTGCCTTGAAAGTTCTACAACAGCTCTGGCAGCTAGGCTTGCAGGTTCCGCAAACTTAACCGAAGCTTGAGCAGCAGAGGTAGCATCCTTAAATTTCATATTCCAATTATGCCTGAAAATAGAAAAATTGCCATTACCATCTCCAGGAAATGATTGCCCATGTTCCAACCTTTCATCCTTGAAAACTAAGTGGCATGAACTACCATCATCAACACAATATTGCCTTGAAAGTTCTACAATAGCTCTGGCAGCTAGGCTTGCATGCTCTACAAACTTAGTCGCTACTTGAGCAGCAGAGGTAGCATCCTTAAATTTCATGTTCCAATTCTGCCTGCCAATAAAAAAAATTACCATTACCATCTCTAGTAAATGATTGCCCATGTTCCAACCTTTCATCCTTGAAACCCAAGTGGCATGAACCACTATCATCAACACAATATTTCTTTGATAGTTCTACAACAGCTCTGGCAACTAGGCTTGCATGTTCTGTAAACTCAGCCGCTGCTTGAGCAGCAGAGGTAGCATGCTTAAATTTGATGTTCCAATACTGCCAGCCAACAGAACAATTACCATTACCATCTCCAGGAAATGATTGCCCATGTTCCAACCTTTCATCCTTGAAAACTATGTGGCATGAACCACCATCATCAACACAATATTGCCTTGAAATTTCTAGAACAGCTCTGGCAGCTACGCTTGCATGTTCTGCAAACTCAGTCGCTACTTGAGCAGTAGAGGTAGAATCCTTAAATTTCATGTTCCAATTCTGGCTTCCAATAGAAAAATTACCATTACCATCTCCGGGAAACGATTGCCCTTGTTCCAACCTTTCATCCTTGAAACCCAAGTGGCATGAACCACCATCATCAACACAATATTTCTTTGAAAGTTCTACAACAGCTCTGGCAGCTAGGCTTGCATGTTCTGCAAACTCAGCCGCTGCTTGAGCAGCAGAGGTAGCATCCTTAAATTTCATATTCCAATTATGCCTGCCAATAGAAAAATTGCCATTACCATCTCCAGGAAATGATTGCCCACGTTCCAACCTTTCATCCTTGAAAACTAAGTGGCATGAACCACCATCATCAACACAATATTGCCTTGAAAGTTCTACAACAGCTCTAGCAGCTAGGCTTGCATATTCTGCAAACTCAGTCGCTACTTGAGCAGCAGAAGTATCATCCTTAAATTTCATATTCCAATTTTGCCTACCAATAGAAAAATTACCATAACCATCTCCAGGAAACGATTGCCCTTCTTCCAACCTTTCATCCTTGAAACCCAAGTGACATGAACCACCATCATCAACACAATATTGCCTTGAAAGTTCTATAACAGCTCTGGCAGCTAGGCTTGCATGTTCTGCAAACTCAGCCGCCGCTTGAGCAACAAAGATAGCATGCTTAAATTTCATGTTCCAATACTGCCTGCAATTAGAAAAATTTCCATTACCATCTCAAGGAAATGACTGCCCATGTTCCAACCTTTCATCCTTGAAAACCAAGTAGCATGAACCACCATCATCAACACAATATTGCCTTGAAAGTTCTACAACAGCTCTGGCAGCTAGGCTTGCATGTTCCGCAAACTTAACCGCAGCTTGAGCAGCAGAGGTAGCATCCTTAAATTTAATATTCCAATTATGCCTGAAAATAGAAAAATTGCCATTACCATCTCCAGGAAATGATTGCCCATGTTCTGACCTTTCATCCTTTAAAACTAAGTGGCATGAACTACCATCATCAACACAATATTGCCTTGTAAGTTCTACAATAGCTCTGGCAGCTAGGCGTGCATGTTCTGCAAACTCAACCGCTGCTTGAGCAGCAGAGGTAGCATCCTTAAATTTCATATTCCAATTTTGCATGCCAATAGAAAAATTACCATTACCATCTCCAGGAAACGATTGCCCTTCTTCCAACCTTTCATCCTTGAAACCCAAGTGGCATGAACCACCATCATCAACACAATATTGCCTTGAAAGTTCTATAATTGCTTTGGCAGCTAGGCTTGCATGTTCTGCAAACTCAGCCGCCGCTTGAGCAACAAAGATAGCATGCTTAAATTTCATGTTCCAATACTGCCTGCCAATAGAAAAATTACCATTACCATCTCAAGGAAATGACTGCCCATGTTCCAACCTTTCATCCTTGAAAACCAAGTAGCATGAACCACCATCCTCAACACAATATTGCCTTTAAAGTTCTACAACAACTCTGGCAGCTAGGCTTGCATGTTCTGCAAACTTAACCGCAGCTTGAGCAGCAGAGGTAGCATCCTTAAATTTCATATTCCAATTATGCCTGAAAATAGAAAAATTGCCATTACCATCTCCAGGAAATGATTGCCCATGTTCCAACCTTTCATCCTTTAAAACTAAATGGCATGAACTACCATCATCAACACAATATTGCCTTGTAAGTTATACAATAGCTCTGGCAGCTAGGCGTGCATGTTCTACAAACTCAACCGCTGCTTGAGCAGCAGAGGTAGCATCCTTAAATTTCATATTCCAATTTTGCCTCCCAATAGAAAAATTACCATTACCATCTCCAGGAAACGATTGCCCTTCTTCCAATCTTTCATCCTTGAAACCCAAGTGGCATGAACCACCATCATCAACACAATATTGCCTTGAAAGTTCTATAACAGCTCTGGCAGCTAGGCTTGCATGTTCTGCAAACTCAGCCGCCGCTTGAGCAACAAATATAGCATGCTTAAATTTCATGTTCCAATACTGCCTGCAATTAGAAAAATTTCCATTACCATCTCAAGGAAATGACTGCCCATGTTCCAACCTTTCATCCTCGAAAACCAAGTAGCATGAACCACCATCATCAACACAATATTGCCTTGAAAGTTCTACAACAACTCTAGCAGCTAGGCTTGCATGTTCCGCAAACTTAACCGCAACTTGAGCAGCAGAGGTAGCATCCTTAAATTTCATATTCCAATTATGCCTGAAAATAGAAAAATTGCCATTACCATCTCCAGGATATGATTGCCCATGTTCCAACCTTTCATCCTTGAAAACTAAGTGGCATGAACTACCATCATCAACACAATATTGCCTTGTAAGTTCTACAATAGCTCTGGCAGCTAGGCGTGCATGTTCTGCAAACTCAACCGCTGCTTGAGCAGCAGAGGTAGCATCCTTAAATTTCATATTCCAATTTTGCCTGCCAATAGAAAAATTACCATTACCATCTCCAGGAAACGATTGCCCTTCTTCCAACCTTTCATCCTTGAAACCCAAGTGGCATGAACCACCATCATCAACACAATATTGCCTTGAAAGTTCTATAACAGCTCTGGCAGCTAGGCTTGCATGTTCTGCAAACTCAGCCGCCGCTTGAGCAACAAAGATAGCATGCTTAAATTTCATGTTCCAATACTGCCTGCCAATAGAAAAATTACCATTACCATCTCAAGGAAATGACTGCCCATGTTCCAACCTTTCATCCTTGAAAACCAAGTTGCATGAACCACCATCCTCAACACAATATTGCCTTGAAAGTTCTACAACAGCTCTGGCAGCTAGGCTTGCATGTTCCGCAAACTTAACCGCAACTTGAGCAGCAGAGGTAGCATCCTTAAATTTCATATTCCAATTATGCCTGAAAATAGAAAAATTGCCATTACCATCTCCAGGAAATAATTGCCCATGTTCCAACCTTTCATCCTTGAAAACTAAGTGGCATGAACTACCATCATCAACACAATATTTCCTTGAAAGTTCTACAATAGCTCTGGCAGCTAGGCTTGCATGCTCTGCAAACTTAGTCACTACTTGAGCAGCAGAGGTATCATCCTTAAATTTCATGTTCCAATTCTGCCTGCTAATAAAAAAATTACCATTACCATCTCTAGTAAATGATTGCCCATGTTCCAACCTTTCATCCTTGAAACCCAAGTGGCATGAACCACCATCATCAACACAATATTTCTTTGATAGTTCTACAACAGCTCTGGCAACTAGGCTTGCATGTTCTGTAAACTAAGCCGCTGCTTGAGCAGCAGAGGTAGCATGCTTAAATTTGATGTTCCAATACTGCCAGCCAACAGAACAATTACCATTACCATCTCCAAGAAATGATTGCCCATGTTCCAACCTTTCATCCTTGAAAACTATGTGGCATGAACCACCATCAATTACACAATATTGCCTTGAAAGTTTACAGCTTTGGTAGCTAGGCTTGCATGTTCTGCAAACTCAGTCGCTACTTGAGCAGTAGAGGTAGAATCCTTAAATTTCATGTTGCAATTCTGGCTGCCAATAGAAAAAGTACCATTACCGTCTCCGGGAAACGATTGCCCTTGTTCCAACCTTTCATCCTTGAAACCCAAGTGGCATGAACCACCATCATCAACACAATATTTCTTTGAAAGTTCTACAACAGCTCTGGCAGCTAGGCTTGCATGTTCTGCAAACTCAGCCGCTGCTTGAGCAGCAGAGGTAGCATCCTTAAATTTCATATTCCAATTATGCCTGCCAATAGAAAAATTGCCATTACCATCTCCAGGAAATGATTGCCCATGTTCCAACCTTTCATCCTTGAAAACTAAGTGGCATGAACTACCATCATCAACACAATACTGCCTTGAAAGTTCTACAATAGCTCTGGCAGCTAGGCTTGAATGTTCTGCAAACTCAACCGCTGCTTGAGCAGCAGAGGTAGCATCCTTAAATTTCATATTCCAATTATGCCTGCCAATAGAAAAATTACCATTACCACCTCCAGGAAATGATTGCCCATGTTCCAACCTTTTATCCTTTAAAACTAAGTGGCATGAACTACCATCATCAACACAATATTTCTTTGAAAGTTCTACAACAGCTCTGGCAGCTAGGCTTGCATGTTCTGCAAACTCAGCCGCTGCTTGAGCAGCAGAGGTAGCATCCTTAAATTTCATATTCCAATTATGCCTGCCAATAGAAAAATTGCCATTACCATCTCCAGGAAATGATTGCCCATGTTCCAACCTTTCATCCTTGAAAACTAAGTGGCATGAACTACCATCATCAACACAATACTGCCTTGAAAGTTCTACAATAGCTCTGGCAGCTAGGCTTGAATGTTCTGCAAACTCAACCGCTGCTTGAGCAGCAGAGGTAGCATCCTTAAATTTCATATTCTAATTATGCCTGCCAGTAGAAAAATTACCATTACCACCTCCAGGAAATGATTGCCCATGTTCCAACCTTTTATCCTTTAAAACTAAGTGGCATGAACTACCATCATCAACACAATATTGCCTTGAAAGTTCAACAATAGCACTGGCAGCTAGGCTTGCATGTTATGCAAACTCAACCGCTGTTTGAGCAGCAGAGGTAGCATCCTTAAATTTCATATTCCAATTATGCCTGCCAATAGAAAAATTACCATTACCATCTCCAGGAAATGATTGCCTATGTTCCAACCTTTCATCCTTGGAAACTAAGTGGCATGAACCACCATCATCAACACAATATTGCCTTGAAAGTTCTACAATAGCTCTGGCAGCTAGGCTTGCATGCTCTGCAAACTTAGTCGCTACTTGAGCAGCATAGGTATCATCCTTAAATTTCATGTTCCAATTCTGCCTGCCAATAAAACAATTACCATTACCATCTCTAGTAAATGATTGCCCATGTTCCAACCTTTCATCCTTGAAACCCAAGTGGCATGAACCACCATCATCAACACAATATTTCTTTGATAGTTCTACAACAGCTCTGGCAACTAGGCTTGCATGTTCTATAAACTCAGCCGCTGCTTGAGCAGCAGAGGTAGCATGCTTAAATTTGATGTTCCAATACTGCCAGCCAACAGAACAATTACCATTACCATCTCCAGGAAATGATTGCCCATGTTCCAACCTTTCATCCTTGAAAACTATATGGCATGAACCACCATCAATTACACAATATTGCCTTGAAAGTTCTAGAACAGCTCTGGTAGCTAGGCTTGCATGTTCTGCAAACTCAGTCGCTACTTGAGCAGTAGAGGTAGATTCCTTAAATTTCATGTTCCAATTCTGGCTGCCAATAGAAAAATTACCATTACCGACTCCGAGAAACGATTGCCCTTGTTCCAACCTTTCATGCTTGAAACCCAAGTGGCATGAACCACCATCATCAACACAATATTTCTTTGAAAGTTCTACAACAGCTCTGGCAGCTAGGCTTGCATGTTCTGCAAACTCAGCCGCTGCTTGAGCAGCAGAGGTAGCATGCTTATATTTGATGTTCCAATACTGCCAGCCAACAGAACAATTACCATTACCATCTCCAGGAAATGATTGCCCATGTTCCAACCTTTCATCCTTGAAAACTAAGTGGCATGAACCACCATCATCAACACAATATTGCCTTGAAAGTTCTACAACAGCTCTGGCAGCTAGGCTTGCATGTTCTGCAAACTCAGTCGCTACTTGAGCAGCAGAGGTAGCATCCTTAAATTTCATGTTCCAATTCTGCCTGCCAATAGAAAAATTACCATTACCATCTCCAGGAAATGATTGCCCTTGTTCCAACCTTTCATCCTTGAAACCCAAGTGGCATGAACCACCATCATCAACACAATATTGCCTTGAAAGTTCTATCACAGCTCTGGCAGCTAGGCTTGCATGTTCTGCAAACTCAGCCGCCGCTTGAGCAACAAAGATAGCATGCTTTAATTTCATGTTCCAATACTGCCTGCCAATAGAAAAATTTCCATTACCATCTCAAGGAAATGACTGCCCATGTTACAACCTTTCATCATTGAAAACCAAGTGGCATGAACCACCATCATCAACACAATATTGTCTTGAAAGTTCTACAACAGCTCTGGCAGCTAGGCTTGCATGTTCTGCAAACTTAACCGCTGCTTGAGCAGCAGAGGTAGCATCCTTAAATTTCATATTCCAATTATGCCTGCCAATAGAAAAATTGCCATTACCATCTCCAGGAAATGATTGCCCATGTTCCAATCTTTCATCCTTGAAAACTAAGTGGCATGAACTACCATCATCAACACAATATTGCCTTGAAAGTTCTACAATAGCTCCGGTAGCTAGGCTTGGATGTTCTGCAAACTCAACCGCTGCTTGAGCAGCAGAGGTAGCATCCTTAAATTTCATATTCCAATTATGTCTGCCAATAGAAAAATTACCATTACCATCTCCAGGAAATAATTGCCCATGTTCCAACCTTTCATCCTTTAGAACTAAGTGGCATGAACCACCATCACCAATACAATATTGCCTTGAAAGTTCTACAACAGCTCTGGCAGCTAGGCTTGCATGTTCTGTAAACTCAACCGCTACTTGAGCAGCAGAGGTAGCATCCTTAAATTTCATATTCCAATTTTTCCTGCCAATAGAAAAATTACCATTACCATCTCCAGGAAATGATTGCCCATGTGCCAACCTTTCATCCTTGAAAACCAAGTGGCATGAACCACCATCATCAACACAATATTGCCTTGAAAGTTCTACAACAGCTCTGGCAGCTAGGCTTGCATGTTCTGCAAACTCAACCGCTGCTTGAGCAGCAGAGGTAGCATCCTTAAATTTCATATTCCAATTATGCCTGCCAATAGAAAAATTACCATTACCATCTCCAGAAAATGATTGCCTATGTTCCAACCTTTCATCCTTGGAAACTAAGTGGCATGAACCACCATCATCAACATAATATTGCCTTGAAAGTTCTACAATAGCTCTGGCAGCTAGGCTTGCATGCTTTGCAAACTTAGTCGCTACTTGAGCAGCAGAGGTATCATCCTTAAATTTCATGTTCCAATTCTGTCTGCCAATAAAAAAATTACCATTACCATCTCTAGTAAATGATTGCCCATGTTCCAACCTTTCATCCTTGAAACCCAAGTGGCATGAACCACCATCATCAACACAATATTTCTTTGATAGTTCTACAACAGCTCTGGCAACTAGGCTTGCATGTTCTGTAAACTCAGCCGCTGCTTGAGCAGCAGAGGTAGCATGCTTAAATTTGATGTTCCAATACTGCTAGCCAACAGAACAATTACCATTACCATCTCCAGGAAATTATTGCCCATGTTCCAACCTTTCATCCTTGAAAACTATGTGGCATGAACCACCATCAATTACACAATATTGCCTTGAAAGTTCTAGAACAGCTCTGGGAGCTAGGCTTGCATGTTCTGCAAACTCAGTCGCTACTTGAGCAGTAGAGGTAGAATCCTTAAATTTCATGTTCCAATTCTGGCTGCCAATAGAAAAAGTACCATTACCATCTCCGGGAAACGATTGCCCTTGTTCCAACCATTCATCCTTGAAACCCAAGTGGCATGAACCACCATCATCAGCACAATATTTCTTTGAAAGTTCTACAACAGCTCTGGCAGCTAGGCTTGCATGTTCTGCAAACTCAGCCGCTGCTTGAGCAGCAGAGGTAGCATGCTTATATTTGATGTTCCAATACTGCCAGCCAACAGAACAATTACCATTACCATCTCCAGGAAATGATTGCCCATGTTCCACCCATTCATCCTTGAAAACTAAGTGGCATGAACCACCATCATCAACACAATATTGCCTTGAAAGTTCTACAACAGCTCTGGCAGCTAGGCTTGAATGTTCTGCAAACTCAGTCGCTACTTGAGCAGCAGAAGTAGCATCCTTAAATTTCATATTCCAATTTTGCCTGCCAATAGAAAAATTACCATTACCATCTCCAGGAAACGATTGCCCTTGTTCCAACCTTTCATTCTTGAAACCAAAGTGGCATGAACCACCATTATCAACACAATATTGCCTTGAAAGTTCTATAACAGCTCTGGCAGCTAGGCGTGCATGTTCTGCAAACTCAGCCGCCGCTTGAGCAACAAAGATAGCATGCTTAAATTTCATGTTCCAATACTGCCTGCCAATAGAAAAATTTCCATTACCATCTCAAGGAAATGACTGCCCATGTTACAACCTTTCATCCTTGAAAACCAAGTGGCATGAACCACCATCATCAACACAATATTGCCTTGAAAGTTCTACAACAGCTCTGGCAGCTAGGCTTGCATGTTCTGCAAACTTAATCGCTGCTTGAGCAGCAGAGGTAGCATCCTTAAATTTCATATTCCAATTATGCCTGCCAATAGAAAAATTGCCATTACCATCTCCAGGAAATGATTGCCCATGTTCCAATCTTTCATCCTTGAAAACTAAGTGGCATGAACTACCATCATCAACACAATATTGCCTTGAAAGTTCTACAATAGCTCTGGTAGCTAGGCTTGATTGTTCTGCAAACTCAACCGCTGCTTGAGCAACAGAGGTAGCATCCTTCAATTTCATATTCCAATTATGCCTGCCAATAGAAAAATTACCATTACCATCTCCAGCAAATGATTGCCCATGTTCCAACCTTTCATCCTTTAAAACTAAGTGGCTCGAACCACCATCATCAACACAATATTGCCTTCAAAGTTCTACAACAGCTCTGGCAGCTAGGCTTGCATGTTCTGCAAACTCAGTCGCTACTTGAGTAGCAGAGGTAGCATCCTTAAATTTCATATTCCAATTTTGCCTGCCAATAGAAAAATTGCCATTACCATCTCCAGGAAATGATTGCCCATGTTCCAATCTTTCATCCTTGAAAACTAAGTGGCATGAACTACCATCATCAACACAATATTGCCTTGAAAGTTCTACAATAGCTCTGGTAGCTAGGCTTGGATGTTCTGCAAACTCAACCGCTGCTTGAGCAGCAGAGGTAGCATCCTTAAATTTCATATTCCAATTATGCCTGCCAATAGAAAAATTACCATTACCATCTCCAGGAAATAATTGCCCATGTTCCAACCTTTCATCCTTTAGAACTAAGTGGCATGAACCACCATCACCAATACAATATTGCCTTGAAAGTTCTACAACAGCTCTGGCAGCTAGGCTTGCATGTTCTGTAAACTCAACCGCTACTTGAGCAGCAGAGGTAGCATCCTTAAATTTCATATTCCAATTTTGCCTGCCAATAGAAAAATTACCATTACCATCTCCAGGAAATGATTGCCTATGTTCCAACCTTTCATCCTTGGAAACTAAGTGGCATGAACCACCATCATCAACATAATATTGCCTTGAAAGTTCTACAATAGCTCTGGCAGCTAGGCTTGCATGCTCTGCAAACTTAGTCGCTACTTGAGCAGCAGAGGTATCATCCTTAAATTTCATGTTCCAATTCTGCCTGCCAATAAAAAAATTACCATTACCATCTCTAGTAAATGATAACCCATGTTCCAACCTTTCATCCTTGAAACCCAAGTGGCATGAACCACCATCATCAACACAATATTTCTTTGATAGTACTACAACAGCTCTGGCAACTAGGCTTGCATGTTCTGTAAACTCAGCCGCTGCTTGAGCAGCAGAGGTAGCATGCTTAAATTTGATGTTCCAATACTGCCAGCCAACAGAACAATTACCATTACCATCTCCAGGAAATGATTGCCCATGTTCCAACCTTTCATCCTTGAAAACTATGTGGCATGAACCACCATCAATTACACAATATTGCCTTGAAAGTTCTAGAATAGCTCTGGTAGCTAGGCTTGCATGTTCTGCAAACTCAGTCGCTACTTGAGCAGTAGAGGTAGAATCCTTAAATTTCATGTTCCAATTCTGGCTGCCAATAGAAAAAGTACCATTACCATCTCCGGGAAACGATTGCCCTTGTTCCAACCTTTCATCCTTGAAACCCAAGTGGCGTGAACCACCATCATCAACACAATATTTCTTTGAAAGTTCTACAACAGCTCTGGCAGCTAGGCTTGCATGTTCTGCAAACTCAGCCGCTGCTTGAGCAGCAGAGGTAGCATGCTTATATTTGATGTTCCAATACTGACAGCCAACAGAACAATTACCATTACCATCTCCAGGAAATGATTGCCCATGTTCCAACCTTTCATCCTTGAAAACTAAGTGGCATGAACCACCATCATCAACACAATATTGCCTTGAAAGTTCTACAACAGCTCTGGTAGCTAGGCTTGAATGTTCTACAAGCTCAGTCGCTACTTGAGCAGCAGAGGTAGCATCCTTAAATTTCATATTCCAATTTTGCCTGCCAATAGAAAAATTACCATTACCATCTCCAGGAAACGATTGCCCTTGTTCCAACCTTTCATTCTTGAAACCCAAGTGGCATGAACCACCATCATCAACACAATATTGCCTTGAAAGTTCTATAACAGCTCTGGCAGCTAGGCTTGCATGTTCTGCAAACTCAGCCGCCGCTTGAGCAACAAAGATAGCATGCTTAAATTTCATGTTCCAATACTGCCTGCCAATAGAAAAATTTCCATTACCATCTCAAGGAAATGACTGTCCATGTTACAACCTTTTATCCTTGAAAACCAAGTGGCATGAACCACCATCATCAACACAATATTGCCTTGAAAGTTCTACAACAGCTCTGGCAGCTAGGCTTGCATGTTCTGCAAACTTAACCGCTGCTTGAGCAGCAGAGGTAGCATCCATAAATTTCATATTCCAATTATGCCTGCCAATAGAAAAATTGCCATTACCATCTCCAGGAAATGATTGCCCATGTTCCAATCTTTCATCCTTGAAAACTAAGTGGCATGAACTACCATCATCAACACAATATTGCCTTGAAAGTTCTACAATAGCTCTGGTAGCTAGGCTTGGATGTTCTGCAAACTCAACCGCTGCTTGAGCAGCAGAGGTAGCATCCTTAAATTTCATATTCCAATTATGCCTGCCAATAGAAAAATTACCATTACCATCTCCAGCAAGTGATTGCCCATGTTCCAACCTTTCATCCTTTAAAACTAAGTGGCATGAACTACCATCATCAACACAATATTGCCTTGAAAGTTCTACAATAGCTCTGGCAGCTAGGCTTGCATGTTCTGCAAACTCAACCGCTGCTTGAGCATCAGAGGTAGCATCCTTAAATTTCATATTCGAAATATGCCTGCCAATAGAAAAATTATCATTACCATCTCCAGGAAATGATTGCCCATGTTCCAACCTTTCATCCTTGAAAACTAAGTGGCATGAACCACCATCATCAACACAATATTGCCTTGAAAGTTCTACAACAGCTCTGGCAGCTAGGCTTGCATGTTCTGCAAACTCAACCGCTGCTTGAGCAGCAGAGGTAGAATCCTTAAATTTCATATTCCAATTATGCCTGCCATTAGAAAAATTACCATTACCATATCCAGGAAATGATTGCCCATGTTCCAACCTTTCATCCTTGAAAACTAAGTGGCATGAACCACCATCATCAACACAATATTGCCTTGAAAGTTGTACAACAGCTCTGGCAGCTAGGCTTGCATGTTCCGCAAACTTAACCGCTGCTTGAGTAGCAGAGGTAGCATCCTTAAATTTCATATTCCAATTATGCCTGCCAATAGAAAAATTGCCATTACCATCTCCAGGAAATGATTGCCCATGTTCCAATCTTTCATCCTTGAAAACTAAATGGCATGAACTACCATCATCAACACAATATTGCCTTGAAAGTTCTACAATAGCTCTGGTAGCTAGGCTTGGATGTTCTGCAAACTCAACCGCTGCTTGAGCAGCAGAGGTAGCATCCCTAAATTTCATATTCCAATTATGCCTGTCAATAGAAAAATTACCATTACCATCTCCAGCAAATGATTGCCCATGTTCCAACCTTTCACTCTTTAAAACTAAGTGGCATGAACTACCATCATCAACACAATATTGCCTTGAAAGCTCTACAATAGCTCTGGCAGCTAGGCTTGCATGTTCTGCAAACTCAACCGCTGCTTGAGCAGGAGAGATAGCATCCTTAAATTTCATATTCCAATTATGCGTGCCAATAGAAAAATTACCATTACCATCTCCAGGAAATGATTGCCCATGTTCCAACCTTTCATCCTTGAAAATCAAGTGGCATGAACCACCATCATCAACAAAATATTGCCTTGAAAGTTCTACAACAGCTCTGGCAGCTAGGCTTGCATGTTCTGCAAACTCAACTGCTGCTTGAGCAGCAGAGGTAGCATCCTTAAATTTCATATTCCAATTATGCCTGCCAATAGAAAAATTACCATTACCATCTCCAGGAAATGATTTCCCATGTTCCAACCTTTCATCCTTGAAAACTAAGTGGCATAAACCACCATCATCAACACAATATTGCCTTGAAAATTCTACAACAGCTCTGGCAGCTAGGCTTGCATGTTCTACAAACTCAGTCGCTACTTGAGCAGCAGAGGTAGCATCCTTAAATTTCATATTCCAATTTTGCCTGCCAATAGAAAAATTACCATTACCATCTCCAGGAAACGATTGCCCTTTTTCCAAACTTTCATCCTTGAAACCCAAGTGGCATGAACCACCATCATCAACACAATATTGCCTTGAAAGTTCTATAACAGCTCTGGCAGCTAGGCTTGCATGTTCTGCAAACTCAGCCGCCGCTTGAGCAACAAAGATAGCATGCTTAAATTTCATGTTCCAATACTGCTTGCCAATAGAAAAATTACCATTACCATCTCCAGGAAATGATTGCCCATGTTCCAACCTTTCATCCTTGAAAACCAAGTGGCATGAACCACCATCATCAACACAATATTGCCTTACAAGTTCTACAACAGCTCTGGCAGCTAGGATTGCATGTTCTGCAAACTCAACCACTGCTTGAGCAGCAGAGGTAGCATCCTTAAATTTCATATTCCAATTATGCTTCCCAATAGAAAAATTACCATTACCATCTCCAGGAAATGATTTCCCATGTTCCAGCCTTTCATCCTTGAAAACTAAGTGGCATGAACCACCATCATCAACACAATATTGCCTTGAAAATTCTACAACAGCTCTGGCAGCTAGGCTTGCATGTTCTACAAACTCAGTCGCTACTTGAGCAGCAGAGGTAGCATCCTTAAATTTCATATTCCAATTTTTCCTGCCAATAGAAAAATTACCATTACCATCTCCAGGAAACGATTGCCCTTGTTCCAAACTTTCATCCTTGAAACCCAAGTGGCATGAACCACCATCATCAACACAATATTGCCTTGAAAGTTCTATAACAGCTCTGGCAGCTAGGCTTGCATGTTCTGCAAACTCAACCGCCGCTTGAGCAACAAAGATAGCATGCTTAAATTTCATGTTCCAATACTGCCTGCCAATAGAAAAATTACCATTACCATCTCAAGGAAATGACTGCCCATGTTCCAACCTTTCATCCTTGAAAACCAAGTGGCATGAACCACCATCATCAACACAATATTGCCTTGAAAGGTCTACAACAGCTCTGGCAGCTAGGCTTGCATGTTCTACAAACTCAGCCGCCGCTTGAGCAACAAAGATAGCATGCTTAAATTTCAAGTTCCAATACTGCCTGCCAATAGAAAAATTACCATTACCAACTCAAGGAAATGACTGCCCATGTTCCAACCTTTCATCCTTGAAAACCAAGTGGCATGAACCACCATCATCAACACAATATTGCCTTGAAAGGTCTACAACAGCTCTGGCAGCTAGGCTTGCATGTTCCGCAATCTTGACCGTTGCTTGAGCAGCAGAGGTAGCATCCTTAAATTTCATATTCCAATTATGCCTGCTAATAGAAAAATTGCCATTACCATCTCCAGGAAATGATTGCCCATGTTCCAACCTTTCATCCTTTAAAACTAAGTGGCATGAACTACCATCATCAACAAAATATTGCCTTGAAAGTTCTACAACAGCTCTGGCAGCTAGGCTTGCATGTTCTACAAACTCAGCCGCCGCTTGAGCAACAAAGATAGCATGCTTAAATTTCATGTTCCAATACTTCCTGCCAATAGAAAAATTACCATTACCATCTCCAGGAAATGACTGCCCATGTTCCAACCTTTCATCCTTGAAAACCAAGTGGCATGAACCACCATCATCAACACAATATTGCCTTGAAAGGTCTACAACAGCTCTGGCAGCTAGGCTTGCATGTTCTGCAAACTCAACTGCTGCTTGAGCAGCAGAGGTAGCATCCTTAAATTTCATATTCCAATTATGCCTGCCAATAGAAAAATTACCATTACCATCTCCAGGAAATGATTTCCCATGTTCCAACCTTTCATCCTTGAAAACTAAGTGGCATAAACCACCATCATCAACACAATATTGCCTTGAAAATTCTACAACAGCTCTGGCAGCTAGGCTTGCATGTTCTACAAACTCAGTCGCTACTTGAGCAGCAGAGGTAGCATCCTTAAATTTCATATTCCAATTTTGCCTGCCAATAGAAAAATTACCATTACCATCTCCAGGAAACGATTGCCCTTTTTCCAAACTTTCATCCTTGAAACCCAAGTGGCATGAACCACCATCATCAACACAATATTGCCTTGAAAGTTCTATAACAGCTCTGGCAGCTAGGCTTGCATGTTCTGCAAACTCAGCCGCCGCTTGAGCAACAAAGATAGCATGCTTAAATTTCATGTTCCAATACTGCTTGCCAATAGAAAAATTACCATTACCATCTCCAGGAAATGATTGCCCATGTTCCAACCTTTCATCCTTGAAAACCAAGTGGCATGAACCACCATCATCAACACAATATTGCCTTGCAAGTTCTGCAACAGCTCTGGCAGCTAGGATTGCATGTTCTGCAAACTCAACCACTGCTTGAGCAGCAGAGGTAGCATCCTTAAATTTCATATTCCAATTATGCTTCCCAATAGAAAAATTACCATTACCATCTCCAGGAAATGATTTCCCATGTTCCAGCCTTTCATCCTTGAAAACTAAGTGGCATGAACCACCATCATCAACACAATATTGCCTTGAAAATTCTACAACAGCTCTGGCAGCTAGGCTTGCATGTTCTACAAACTCAGTCGCTACTTGAGCAGCAGAGGTAGCATCCTTAAATTTCATATTCCAATTTTTCCTGCCAATAGAAAAATTACCATTACCATCTCCAGGAAACGATTGCCCTTGTTCCAAACTTTCATCCTTGAAACCCAAGTGGCATGAACCACCATCATCAACACAATATTGCCTTGAAAGTTCTATAACAGCTCTGGCAGCTAGGCTTGCATGTTCTGCAAACTCAACCGCCGCTTGAGCAACAAAGATAGCATGCTTAAATTTCATGTTCCAATACTGCCTGCCAATAGAAAAATTACCATTACCATCTCAAGGAAATGACTGCCCATGTTCCAACCTTTCATCCTTGAAAACCAAGTGGCATGAACCACCATCATCAACACAATATTGCCTTGAAAGGTCTACAACAGCTCTGGCAGCTAGGCTTGCATGTTCTACAAACTCAGCCGCCGCTTGAGCAACAAAGATAGCATGCTTAAATTTCAAGTTCCAATACTGCCTGCCAATAGAAAAATTACCATTACCAACTCAAGGAAATGACTGCCCATGTTCCAACCTTTCATCCTTGAAAACCAAGTGGCATGAACCACCATCATCAACACAATATTGCCTTGAAAGGTCTACAACAGCTCTGGCAGCTAGACTTGCATGTTCCGCAATCTTGACCGTTGCTTGAGCAGCAGAGGTAGCATCCTTAAATTTCATATTCCAATTATGCCTGCTAATAGAAAAATTGCCATTACCATCTCCAGGAAATGATTGCCCATGTTCCAACCTTTCATCATTTAAAACTAAGTGGCATGAACTACCATCATCAACAAAATATTGCCTTGAAAGTTCTACAACAGCTCTGGCAGCTAGGCTTGCATGTTCTACAAACTCAGCCGCCGCTTGAGCAACAAAGATAGCATGCTTAAATTTCATGTTCCAATACTTCCTGCCAATAGAAAAATTACCATTACCAACTCTAGGAAATGACTGCCCATGTTCCAACCTTTCATCCTTGAAAACCAAGTGGCATGAACCACCATCATCAACACAATATTGCCTTGAAAGGTCTACAACAGCTCTGGCAGCTAGGCTTGCATGTTCCGCAAACTTGACCGTTGCTTGAGCAGCAGAGGTAGCATCCTTAAATTTCATATTCCAATTATGCCTGCCAATAGAAAAATTACCATTACCATCTCCAGGAAATGATTTCCCATGTTCCAACCTTTCATCCTTGAAAACTAAGTGGCATAAACCACCATCATCAACACAATATTGCCTTGAAAATTCTACAACAGCTCTGGCAGCTAGGCTTGCATGTTCTACAAACTCAGTCGCTACTGGAGCAGCAGAGGTAGCATCCTTAAATTTCATATTCCAATTTTGCCTGCCAATAGAAAAATTACCATTACCATCTCCAGGAAACGATTGCCCTTTTTCCAAACTTTCATCCTTGAAACCCAAGTGGCATGAACCACCATCATCAACACAATATTGCCTTGAAAGTTCTATAACAGCTCTGGCAGCTAGGCTTGCATGTTCTGCAAACTCAGCCGCCGCTTGAGCAACAAAGATAGCATGCTTAAATTTCATGTTCCAATACTGCTTGCCAATAGAAAAATTACCATTACCATCTCCAGGAAATGATTGCCCATGTTCCAACCTTTCATCCTCGAAAACCAAGTGGCATGAACCACCATCATCAACACAATATTGCCTTGCAAGTTCTACAACAGCTCTGGCAGCTAGGATTGCATGTTCTGCAAACTCAACCACTGCTTGAGCAGCAGAGGTAGCATCCTTAAATTTCATATTCCAATTATGCTTCCCAATAGAAAAATTACCATTACCATCTCCAGGAAATGATTTCCCATGTTCCAGCCTTTCATCCTTGAAAACTAAGTGGCATGAACCACCATCATCAACACAATATTGCCTTGAAAATTCTACAACAGCTCTGGCAGCTAGGCTTGCATGTTCTACAAACTCAGTCGCTACTTGAGCAGCAGAGGTAGCATCCTTAAATTTCATATTCCAATTTTTCCTGCCAATAGAAAAATTACCATTACCATCTCCAGGAAACGATTGCCCTTGTTCCAAACTTTCATCCTTGAAACCCAAGTGGCATGAACCACCATCATCAACACAATATTGCCTTGAAAGTTCTATAACAGCTCTGGCAGCTAGGCTTGCATGTTCTGCAAACTCAACCGCCGCTTGAGCAACAAAGATAGCATGCTTAAATTTCATGTTCCAATACTGCCTGCCAATAGAAAAATTACCATTACCATCTCAAGGAAATGACTGCCCATGTTCCAACCTTTCATCCTTGAAAACCAAGTGGCATGAACCACCATCATCAACACAATATTGCCTTGAAAGGTCTACAACAGCTCTGGCAGCTAGGCTTGCATGTTCTACAAACTCAGCCGCCGCTTGAGCAACAAAGATAGCATGCTTAAATTTCAAGTTCCAATACTGCCTGCCAATAGAAAAATTACCATTACCAACTCAAGGAAATGACTGCCCATGTTCCAACCTTTCATCCTTGAAAACCAAGTGGCATGAACCACCATCATCAACACAATATTGCCTTGAAAGGTCTACAACAGCTCTGGCAGCTAGGCTTGCATGTTCCGCAATCTTGACCGTTGCTTGAGCAGCAGAGGTAGCATCCTTAAATTTCATATTCCAATTATGCCTGCTAATAGAAAAATTGCCATTACCATCTCCAGGAAATGATTGCCCATGTTCCAACCTTTCATCCTTTAAAACTAAGTGGCATGAACTACCATCATCAACAAAATATTGCCTTGAAAGTTCTACAACAGCTCTGGCAGCTAGGCTTGCATGTTCTACAAACTCAGCCGCCGCTTGAGCAACAAAGATAGCATGCTTAAATTTCATGTTCCAATACTTCCTGCCAATAGAAAAATTACCATTACCAACTCAAGGAAATGAATGCCCATGTTCCAACCTTTCATCCTTGAAAACCAAGTGGCATGAACCACCATCATCAACACAATATTGCCTTGAAAGGTCTACAACAGCTCTGGCAGCTAGGCTTGCATGTTCCGCAAACTTGACCGCTGCTTGAGCAGCAGAGGTAGCATCCTTAAATTTCATATTCCAATTATGCCTGCCAATAGAAAAATTACCATTACCATCTCCAGGAAATGATTGCCCATGTTCCAACCTTTCATCCTTGAAAACTAAGTGGCATGAACTACCATCATCAACACAATATTGCCTTGAAAGTTCTACAATAGCTCTGGCAGCTAGGCTTGGATGTTCTGCAAACTCAACCGCTGCTTGAGCAGCAGAGGTAGCATCCTTAAATTTCATATTCCAATTTTGCCTGCCAATATAAAAATTACCATTACCATCTCCAGGAAACGATTGCCCTTTTTCCAAACTTTCATCCTTGAAACCCAAGTGGCATGAACCACCATCATCAACACAATATTGCCTTGAAAGTTCTATAACAGCTCTGGCAGCTGGGCTTGCATGTTCTGCAAACTCAGCCGCCGCTTGAGCAACAAAGATAGCATGCTTAAATTTCATGTTCCAATACTGCTTGCCAATAGAAAAATTACCATTACCATCTCCAGGAAATGATTGCCCATGTTCCAACCTTTCATCCTTGAAAACCAAGTGGCATGAACCACCATCATCAACACAATATTGCCTTGAAAGGTCTACAACAGCTCTGGCAGCTAGGCTTGCATGTTCTACAAACTCAGCCGCCGCTTGAGCAACAAAGATAGCATGCTTAAATTTCAAGTTCCAATACTGCCTGCCAATAGAAAAATTACCATTACCAACTCAAGGAAATGACTGCCCATGTTCCAACCTTTCATCCTTGAAAACCAAGTGGCATGAACCACCATCATCAACACAATATTGCCTTGAAAGGTCTACAACAGCTCTGGCAGCTAGGCTTGCATGTTCCGCAATCTTGACCGTTGCTTGAGCAGCAGAGGTAGCATCCTTAAATTTCATATTCCAATTATGCCTGCTAATAGAAAAATTGCCATTACCATCTCCAGGAAATGATTGCCCATGTTCCAACCTTTCATCCTTTAAAACTAAGTGGCATGAACTACCATCATCAACAAAATATTGCCTTGAAAGTTCTACAACAGCTCTGGCAGCTAGGCTTGCATGTTCTACAAACTCAGCCGCCGCTTGAGCAACAAAGATAGCATGCTTAAATTTCATGTTCCAATACTTCCTGCCAATAGAAAAATTACCATTACCAACTCAAGGAAATGAATGCCCATGTTCCAACCTTTCATCCTTGAAAACCAAGTGGCATGAACCACCATCATCAACACAATATTGCCTTGAAAGGTCTACAACAGCTCTGGCAGCTAGGCTTGCATGTTCCGCAAACTTGACCGCTGCTTGAGCAGCAGAGGTAGCATCCTTAAATTTCATATTCCAATTATGCCTGCCAATAGAAAAATTACCATTACCATCTCCAGGAAATGATTGCCCATGTTCCAACCTTTCATCCTTGAAAACTAAGTGGCATGAACTACCATCATCAACACAATATTGCCTTGAAAGTTCTACAATAGCTCTGGCAGCTAGGCTTGGATGTTCTGCAAACTCAACCGCTGCTTGAGCAGCAGAGGTAGCATCCTTAAATTTCATATTCCAATTTTGCCTGCCAATATAAAAATTACCATTACCATCTCCAGGAAACGATTGCCCTTTTTCCAAACTTTCATCCTTGAAACCCAAGTGGCATGAACCACCATCATCAACACAATATTGCCTTGAAAGTTCTATAACAGCTCTGGCAGCTGGGCTTGCATGTTCTGCAAACTCAGCCGCCGCTTGAGCAACAAAGATAGCATGCTTAAATTTCATGTTCCAATACTGCTTGCCAATAGAAAAATTACCATTACCATCTCCAGGAAATGATTGCCCATGTTCCAACCTTTCATCCTTGAAAACCAAGTGGCATGAACCACCATCATCAACACAATATTGCCTTGCAAGTTCTACAACAGCTCTGGCAGCTAGGATTGCATGTTCTGCAAACTCAACCACTGCTTGAGCAGCAGAGGTAGCATCCTTAAATTTCATATTCCAATTATGCTTCCCAATAGAAAAATTACCATTACCATCTCCAGGAAATGATTTCCCATGTTCCAGCCTTTCATCCTTGAAAACTAAGTGGCATGAACCACCATCATCAACACAATATTGCCTTGAAAATTCTACAACAGCTCTGGCAGCTAGGCTTGCATGTTCTACAAACTTGACCGTTGCTTGAGCAGCAGAGGTAGCATCCTTAAATTTCATATTCCAATTATGCCTGCTAATAGAAAAATTGCCATTACCATCTCCAGGAAATGATTGCCCATGTTCCAACCTTTCATCCTTTAAAACTAAGTGGCATGAACTACCATCATCAACAAAATATTGCCTTGAAAGTTCTACAACAGCTCTGGCAGCTAGGCTTGCATGTTCTACAAACTCAGCCGCCGCTTGAGCAACAAAGATAGCATGCTTAAATTTCATGTTCCAATACTTCCTGCCAATAGAAAAATTACCATTACCAACTCTAGGAAATGACTGCCCATGTTCCAACCTTTCATCCTTGAAAACCAAGTGGCATGAACCACCATCATCAACACAATATTGCCTTGAAAGTTCTACAACAGCTCTGGTAGCTAGGCTTGCATGTTCTGCAAACTCAACCGCTGCTTGAGCAGCAGAGGTAGCATCCTTAAATTTCATATTCCAATTATGCCTGCCAATTGAAAAATTACCATTACCATCTCCAGGAAATGATTGCCCATGTTCCAACCTTTCATCCTTGAAAACTAAGTGGCATGAACCACCTCTACTGCTCAAGCAGCGGTTAAGTTTGCGGAACATGCAAGCCTAGCTGCCAGAGTTGTTGTAGAACTTTCAAGGCAATATTGTGTTGATGATGGTGGTTTATGCCACTTAGTTTTCAAGGATGAAAGGTTGGAACATGGGCAGTCATTTCCGTGAGATGGTAATGGTAATTTTTCTATTGGCAGGAAGTATTGGAACATGAAATTTAAGCATGCTATCTTTGTTGCTCAAGCGGCGGCTGAGTTTGCAGAACATGCAAGCCTAGCTGCCAGAGCTGTTATAGAACTTTCAAGGCAATATTTTGTTGATGATGGTAGTTCATGCCACTTAGTTTTAAAGGATGAAAACCATCATCAACACAATATTGCCTTGAAAGTTCTACAATAGCTCTGGCAGCTAGGCTTGCATGTTCTGCAAACTCAACCGCTGCTTGAGCAGCAGAGGTAGCATGCTTAAATTTCAAGTTCCAATACTGCCTGCCAATAGAAAAATTACCATTACCAACTCAAGGAAATGACTGCCCATGTTCCAACCTTTCATCCTTGAAAACCAAGTGGCATGAACCACCATCATCAACACAATATTGCCTTGAAAGGTCTACAACAGCTCTGGCAGCTAGGCTTGCATGTTCCGCAAACTTGACTGCTGCTTGAGCAGCAGAGGTAGCATCCTTAAATTTCATATTCCAATTATGCCTGCCAATAGAAAAATTGCCATTACCATCTCCAGGAAATGATTGCCCATGTTCCAACCTTTCATCCTTGAAAACTAAGTGGCATGAACTACCATCATCAACACAATATTGCCTTGAAAGTTCTACAATAGCTCTGGCAGCTAGGCTTGCATGTTCTACAAACTCAGCCGCCGTTGAGCAACAAAGATAGCATGCTTAAATTTCATGTTCCAATACTGCCTGCCAATAGAAAAATTACCATTACCAACTCAAGGAAATGACTGCCCATGTTCCAACCTTTCATCCTTGAAAACCAAGTGGCATGAACCACCATCATCAACACAATATTGCCTTGAAAGTTCTACAACAGCTCTGGCAGCTAGGCTTGCATGTTCTGTAAACTCAACCACTGCTTGAGCAGCAGAGGTAGCATCCTTAAATTTCATATTCCAATTATGCATGCCAATAGAAAAATTACCATTACCATCTCCAGGAAACGATTGCCCTTGTTCCAACCTTTCATCCTTGAAACCCAAGTGGCATGAACTACCATCATCAACACAATATTGCCTTGAAAGTTCTACAATAGCTCTGGCAGCTAGGCTTGCATGTTCTGCAAACTCAACCGCTGCTTGAGCAGCAGAGGTAGCATCCTTAAATTTCATATTCCAATTATGCCTGCCAATAGAAAAATTACCATTACCATCTCCAGGAAATGATTGCCCATGTTCCAACCTTTCATCCTTGAAAACTAAGTGGCATGAACCACCATTATCAACACAATATTGCCTTGAAAGTTCTACAACAGCTCTGGCAGCTAGCCTTGCATGCTCTGTAAACTTAGTCGCTACTTGAGCAGCAGAGGTATCATCCTTAAATTTCATGTTCCAATTCTGCCTGCCAATAAAAAAATTACCATTACCATCTCTAGTAAATGATTGCCCATGTACCAACCTTTCATCCTTGAAACCCAAGTGGCATGAACCACCATCATCAACACAATATTTCTTTGAAAGTTCTACAACAGCTCTAGCAGCTAGGCTTGCATGTTCTGCAAACTTAGCCGCCGCTTGAGCAACAAAGATAGCATGCTTAAATTTCATGTTCCAATACTGCCTGCCGATAGAAAAATTACCATTACCATCTCAAGGAAATGACTGCCCATGTTCCAACCTTTCATCCTTGAAAACTAAGTGGCATAAACCACCATCATCAACACAATATTGCCTTGAAAGTTCTACAACAGCTCTGGCAGCTAGGCTTGCATGTTCCGCAAACTTAACCGCTTCTTGAGCAGCAGAGGTAGCATCCTTAAATTTCATCTTCCAATTATGCCTGCCAATAGAAAAATTACCATTACCATCTCAAGGAAATGACTGCCCATGTTCCAACCTTTCATCCTTGAAAACTAAGTGGCATGAACCACCATCATCAACACAATATTGCCTTGAAAGTTCTATAACAGATCTGGCAGCTAGGCTTGCATGTTCTACAAACTCAGCCGCCGCTTGAGCAACAAAGATAGCATGCTTAAATTTCATGTTCCAATACTTCCTGCCAATAGAAAAATTACCATTACCAACTCTAGGAAATGACTGCCCATGTTCCAACCTTTCATCCTTGAAAACCAAGTGGCATGAACCACCATCATCAACACAATATTGCCTTGAAAGTTCTACAACAGCTCTGGCAGCTAGGCTTGCATGTTCTGCAAATTCAACCGCTGCTTGAGCAGCAGAGGTAGCATCCTTAAATTTCATATTCCAATTATGCCTGCCAATAGAAAAATTGCCATTACCATCTCCAGGAAATGATTGCCCATGTTCCAACCTTTCATCCTTGAAAACTAAGTGGCATGAACTACCATCATCAACACAATATTGCCTTGAAAGTTCTACAATAGCTCTGGCAGCTAGGCTTGCAAGTTCTGCAAACTCAACCGCTGCTTGAGAAGCAGAGGTAGCATCCTTAAATTTCATATTCCAATAATGCCTGCCAATAGAAAAATTACCATTACCATCTCCAGGAAACGATTGCCTTTGTTCCAACCTTTCATCCTTGAAACCCAAGTGGCATGAACCACCATCATCAACACAATATTGCCTTGAAAGTTCTATAACAGCTCTGGCAGCTAGGCTTGCATGTTCTGCAAACTCAACCGCTGCTTGAGCAGCAGAGGTAGCATCCTTAAATTTCATATTCCAATTATGCCTGCCAATAGAAAAATTACCATTACCATCTCCAGGAAATGATTGCCCATGTTCCAACCTTTCATCCTTGAAAACTAAGTGGCATGAACCACCATCATCAACACAATATTGCCTTGAAAGTTCTACAACAGCTCTGGCAGCTAGGCTTGCATGTTCTGCAAACTCAGTCGCTATTTGAGCAGTAGAGGTAGCATCCTTAAATTTCATATTCCAATTTTGCCTGCCAATAGAAAAATTACCATTACCATCTCCAGGAAACGATTGCCCTTGTTCCAACCTTTCATCCTTGAAACCCAAGTGGCATGAACCACCATCATCAACACAATATTGCCTTGAAAGTTCTATAACAGCTCTGGCAGCTAGGCTTGCATGTTCTGCAAACTCAGCCGCCGCTTGAGCAACAAAGATAGCATGCTTAAATTTCAAGTTCCAATACTGCCTGCCAATAGAAAAATTACCATTACCAACTCTAGGAAATGACTGCCCATGTTCCAACCTTTCATCCTTGAAAACCAAGTGGCATGAACCACCATCATCAACACAATATTGCCTTGAAAGTTCTACAACAGCTCTGGCAGCTAGGCTTGCATGTTCTGCAAATTCAACCGCTGCTTGAGCAGCAGAGGTAGCATCCTTAAATTTCATATTCCAATTATGCCTGCCAATAGAAAAATTGCCATTACCATCTCCAGGAAATGATTGCCCATGTTCCAACCTTTCATCCTTGAAAACTAAGTGGCATGAACTACCATCATCAACACAATATTGCCTTGAAAGTTCTACAATAGCTCTGGCAGCTAGGCTTGCAAGTTCTGCAAACTCAACCGCTGCTTGAGAAGCAGAGGTAGCATCCTTAAATTTCATATTCCAATAATGCCTGCCAATAGAAAAATTACCATTACCATCTCCAGGAAACGATTGCCTTTGTTCCAACCTTTCATCCTTGAAACCCAAGTGGCATGAACCACCATCATCAACACAATATTGCCTTGAAAGTTCTATAACAGCTCTGGCAGCTAGGCTTGCATGTTCTGCAAACTCAACCGCTGCTTGAGCAGCAGAGGTAGCATCCTTAAATTTCATATTCCAATTATGCCTGCCAATAGAAAAATTACCATTATCATCTCCAGGAAATGATTGCCCATGTTCCAACCTTTCATCCTTGAAAACTAAGTGGCATGAACCACCATCATCAACACAATATTGCCTTGAAAGTTCTACAACAGCTCTGGCAGCTAGGCTTGGATGTTCTGCAAACTCAACCGCTGCTTGAGCAGCAAAGGTAGCATCCTTAAATTTCATAATCCAATTATGACTGCCAATAGAAAAATTACCATTACCATCTCCAGGAAATGATTGCCCATGTTCCAACCTTTCATCCTTTAAAACTAAGTGGCATGAACTACCATCATCAACAAAATATTGCCTTGAAAGTTCTATAACAGCTCTGGCAGCTAGGCTTGCATGTTCTACAAACTCAGCCGCCGCTTGAGCAACAAAGATAGCATGCTTAAATTTCATGTTCCAATACTTCCTGCCAATAGAAAAATTACCATTACCAACTCAAGGAAATGACTGCCCATGTTCCAACCTTTCATCCTTGAAAACGAAGTGGCATGAACCACCATCATCAACACAATAATGCCTTGAAAGGTCTACAACAGCTCTGGCAGCTAGGCTTGCATGTTCCGCAAATTCAACCGCTGCTTGAGCAGCAGTGGTAGCATCCTTAAATTTCATATTCCAATTATGCCTGCCAATAGAAAAATTACCATTACCATCTCCAGGAAATGATTGCCCATGTTCCAACCTTTCATCCTTGAAAACTAAGTGGCATGAACCACCATCATCAACACAATATTGCCTTGAAAGTTCTACAACAGCTCTGGCAGCTAGGCTTGCATGTTCTGCAAACTCAGTCGCTGCTTGAGCAGCAGAGGTAGCATCCTTAAATTTCATATTCTAATTTTGCCTGCCAATAGAAAAATTACCATTACCATCTCCAGGAAATGATTGCCCTTGTTCCAACCTTTCATCCTTGAAACCCAAGTGGCATGAACCACCATCACCAACACAATATTGCCTTGAAAGTTCTATAACAGCTCTGACAGCTTGGCTTGCATGTTCCGCAAACTTAACCGCTTCTTGAGCAGCAGAGGTAGCATCCTTAAATTTCATATTCCAATTATGCCTGCCAATAGAAAAATTACCATTACCATCTCAAGGAAATGACTGCCCATGTTCCAACCTTTCATCCTTGAAAACTAAGTGGCATGAACCACCATCATCAACACAATATTGCCTTGAAAGTTCTATAACAGATCTGGCAGCTAGGCTTGCATGTTCTACAAACTCAGCCGCCGCTTGAGCAACAAAGATAGCATGCTTAAATTTCATGTTCCAATACTTCCTGCCAATAGAAAAATTACCATTACCAACTCTAGGAAATGACTGCCCATGTTCCAACCTTTCATCCTTGAAAACCAAGTGGCATGAACCACCATCATCAACACAATATTGCCTTGAAAGTTCTACAACAGCTCTGGCAGCTAGGCTTGCATGTTCTGCAAATTCAACCGCTGCTTGAGCAGCAGAGGTAGCATCCTTAAATTTCATATTCCAATTATGCCTGCCAATAGAAAAATTGCCATTACCATCTCCAGGAAATGATTGCCCATGTTCCAACCTTTCATCCTTGAAAACTAAGTGGCATGAACTACCATCATCAACACAATATTGCCTTGAAAGTTCTACAATAGCTCTGGCAGCTAGGCTTGCAAGTTCTGCAAACTCAACCGCTTCTTGAGCAGCAGAGGTAGCATCCTTAAATTTCATATTCCAATAATGCCTGCCAATAGAAAAATTACCATTACCATCTCCAGGAAACGATTGCCTTTGTTCCAACCTTTCATCCTTGAAACCCAAGTGGCATGAACCACCATCATCAACACAATATTGCCTTGAAAGTTCTATAACAGCTCTGGCAGCTAGGCTTGCATGTTCTGCAAACTCAACCGCTGCTTGAGCAGCAGAGGTAGCATCCTTAAATTTCATATTCCAATTATGCCTGCCAATAGAAAAATTACCATTACCATCTCCAGGAAATGATTGCCCATGTTCCAACCTTTCATCCTTGAAAACTAAGTGGCATGAACCACCATCATCAACACAATATTGCCTTGAAAGTTCTACAACAGCTCTGGCAGCTAGGCTTGCATGTTCTGCAAACTCAGTCGCTATTTGAGCAGTAGAGGTAGCATCCTTTAATTTCATATTCCAATTTTGCCTGCCAATAGAAAAATTACCATTACCATCTCCAGGAAACGATTGCCCTTGTTCCAACCTTTCATCCTTGAAACCCAAGTGGCATGAACCACCATCATCAACACAATATTGCCTTGAAAGTTCTATAACAGCTCTGGCAGCTAGGCTTGCATGTTCTGCAAACTCAGCCGCCGCTTGAGCAACAAAGATAGCATGCTTAAATTTCAAGTTCCAATACTGCCTGCCAATAGAAAAATTACCATTACCAACTCAAGGAAATGACTGCCCATGTTCCAACCTTTCATCCTTGAAAACCAAGTGGCATGAAACACCATCATCAACACAATATCGCCTTGAAAGGTCTACAACAGCTCTGGCAGCTAGGCTTGCATGTTCCGCAAATTCAACCGCTGCTTGAGCAGCAGAGGTAGCATCCTTAAATTTCATTTTCCAATACTGCCTGCCAATAGAAAAATTACCATTACCATCTCAAGGAAATGATTGCCCATGTTCCAACCTTTCATCCTTGAAAACTAAGTGGCATGAACCACCATCATCAACACAATATTGCCTTGAAAGTTCTACAACAGCTCTGGCAGCTAGGCTTGGATGTTCTGCAAACTCAACCGCTGCTTGAGCAGCAAAGGTAGCATCCTTAAATTTCATAATCCAATTATGACTGCCAATAGAAAAATTACCATTACCATCTCCAGGAAATGATTGCCCATGTTCCAACCTTTCATCCTTTAAAACTAAGTGGCATGAACTACCATCATCAACAAAATATTGCCTTGAAAGTTCTATAACAGCTCTGGCAGCTAGGCTTGCATGTTCTACAAACTCAGCCGCCGCTTGAGCAACAAAGATAGCATGCTTAAATTTCATGTTCCAATACTTCCTGCCAATAGAAAAATTACCATTACCAACTCAAGGAAATGACTGCCCATGTTCCAACCTTTCATCCTTGAAAACCAAGTGGCATGAACCACCATCATCAACACAATATTGCCTTGAAAGGTCTACAACAGCTCTGGCAGCTAGGCTTGCATGTTCTGCAAATTCAACCGCTGCTTGAGCAGCAGAGGTAGCATCCTTAAATTTCATATTCCAATTATGCCTGCCAATAGAAAAATTACCATTACCATCTCCAGGAAATGATTGCCCATGTTCCAACCTTTCATCCTTGAAAACTAAGTGGCATGAACCACCATCATCAACACAATATTGCCTTGAAAGTTCTACAACAGCTCTGGCAGCTAGGCTTGCATGTTCTGCAAACTCAGTCGCTGCTTGAGCAGCAGAGGTAGCATCCTTAAATTTCATATTCTAATTTTGCCTGCCAATAGAAAAATTACCATTACCATCTCCAGGAAATGATTGCCCTTGTTCCAACCTTTCATCCTTGAAACCCAAGTGGCATGAACCACCATCACCAACACAATATTGCCTTGAAAGTTCTATAACAGCTCTGACAGCTAGGCTTGCATGTTCTGCAAACTCAACCGATGCTTGAGCAGCAAAGGTAGCATCCTTAAATTTCATATTCCAATTATGCCTGCCAATAGAAAAATTACCATTACCATCTCCAGGAAACGATTTCCCTTGTTCCAACCTTTCATCCTTGAAACCCAAGTGGCATGAACTACCATCATCAACACAATATTGCCTTGAAAGTTCTACTATAGCTCTGGCAGCTAGGCTTGCATGTTCTGCAAACTCAACCGCTGCTTGAGCAGCAGAGGTAGCATCCTTAAATTTCATATTCCAATTTTGCCTGCCAATAGAAAAATTACCATTACCATCTCCAGGAAACGATTGCCTTTGTTCCAACCTTTCATCCTTGAAACCCAAGTGGCATGAACCACCATCATCAACACAATATTGCCTTGAAAGTTCTATAACAGCTCTGGCAGCTAGGCTTGCATGTTCTGCAAACTCAACCGCTGCTTGAGCAGCAGAGGTAGCATCCTTAAATTTCATATTCCAATTATGCCTGCCAATAGAAAAATTACCATTACCATCTCCAGGAAATGATTGCCCATGTTCCAACCTTTCATCCTTGAAAACTAAGTGGCATGAACCACCATCATCAACACAATATTGCCTTGAAAGTTCTACAACAGCTCTGGCAGCTAGGCTTGGATGTTCTGCAAACTCAACCGCTGCTTGAGCAGCAAAGGTAGCATCCTTAAATTTCATAATCCAATTATGACTGCCAATAGAAAAATTACCATTACCATCTCCAGGAAATGATTGCCCATGTTCCAACCTTTCATCCTTTAAAACTAAGTGGCATGAACTACCATCATCAACAAAATATTGCCTTGAAAGTTCTATAACAGCTCTGGCAGCTAGGCTTGCATGTTCTACAAACTCAGCCGCCGCTTGAGCAACAAAGATAGCATGCTTAAATTTCATGTTCCAATACTTCCTGCCAATAGAAAAATTACCATTACCAACTCAAGGAAATGACTGCCCATGTTCCAACCTTTCATCCTTGAAAACCAAGTGGCATGAACCACCATCATCAACACAATATTGCCTTGAAAGGTCTACAACAGCTCTGGCAGCTAGGCTTGCATGTTCTGCAAATTCAACCGCTGCTTGAGCAGCAGAGGTAGCATCCTTAAATTTCATATTCCAATTATGCCTGCCAATAGAAAAATTACCATTACCATCTCCAGGAAATGATTGCCCATGTTCCAACCTTTCATCCTTGAAAACTAAGTGGCATGAACCACCATCATCAACACAATATTGCCTTGAAAGTTCTACAACAGCTCTGGCAGCTAGGCTTGCATGTTCTGCAAACTCAGTCGCTGCTTGAGCAGCAGAGGTAGCATCCTTAAATTTCATATTCTAATTTTGCCTGCCAATAGAAAAATTACCATTACCATCTCCAGGAAATGATTGCCCTTGTTCCAACCTTTCATCCTTGAAACCCAAGTGGCATGAACCACCATCACCAACACAATATTGCCTTGAAAGTTCTATAACAGCTCTGACAGCTAGGCTTGCATGTTCTGCAAACTCAACCGCTGCTTGAGCAGCAAAGGTAGCATCCTTAAATTTCATATTCCAATTATGCCTGCCAATAGAAAAATTACCATTACCATCTCCAGGAAACGATTTCCCTTGTTCCAACCTTTCATCCTTGAAACCCAAGTGGCATGAACTACCATCATCAACACAATATTGCCTTGAAAGTTCTACTATAGCTCTGGCAGCTAGGCTTGCATGTTCTGCAAACTCAACCGCTGCTTGAGCAGCAGAGGTAGCATCCTTAAATTTCATATTCCAATTTTGCCTGCCAATAGAAAAATTACCATTACCATCTCCAGGAAACGATTGCCTTTGTTCCAACCTTTCATCCTTGAAACCCAAGTGGCATGAACCACCATCATCAACACAATATTGCCTTGAAAGTTCTATAACAGCTCTGGCAGCTAGGCTTGCATGTTCTGCAAACTCAACCGCTGCTTGAGCAGCAGAGGTAGCATCCTTAAATTTCATATTCCAATTATGCCTGCCAATAGAAAAATTACCATTACCATCTCCAGGAAATGATTGCCCATGTTCCAACCTTTCATCCTTGAAAACTAAGTGGCATGAACCACCATCATCAACACAATATTGCCTTGAAAGTTCTACAACAGCTCTGGCAGCTAGGCTTGCATGTTCTGCAAACTCAACCGCTGCTTGAGCAGTAGAGGTAGCATCCTTAAATTTCATGTTCCAATTATGCCTGCCAATAGAAAAATTGCCATTACCATCTCCAGGAAACGATTGCCCTTGTTCCAACCTTTCATCCTTGAAACCCAAGTGGCATGAACCACCATCATCAACACAATATTGCCTTGAAAGTTCTATAACAGCTCTGGCAGCTAGGCTTGCATGTTCTGCAAACTCAGCCGCCGCTTGAGCAACAAAGATAGCATGCTTAAATTTCAAGTTCCAATACTGCCTGCCAATAGAAAAATTACCATTACCAACTCAAGGAAATGACTGCCCATGTTCCAACCTTTCATCCTTGAAAACCAAGTGGCATGAAACACCATCATCAACACAATATCGCGTTGAAAGGTCTACAACAGCTCTGGCAGCTAGGCTTGCATGTTCCGCAAATTCAACCGCTGCTTGAGCAGCAGAGGTAGCATCCTTAAATTTCATATTCCAATTATGCCTGCCAATAGAAAAATTACCATTACCATCTCTAGGAAATGATTGCCCATGTTCCAACCTTTCATCCTTGAAAACTAAGTGGCATGAACCACCATCATCAACACAATATTGCCTTGAAAGTTCTACAACAGCTCTGGCAGCTAGGCTTGGATGTTCTGCAAACTCAACCGCTGCTTGAGCAGCAAAGGTAGCATCCTTAAATTTCATAATCCAATTATGCCTGCCAATAGAAAAATTACCATTACCATCTCCAGGAAATGATTGCCCATGTTCCAACCTTTCATCCTTGAAAACTAAGTGGCATGAACTACCATCATCAACAAAATATTGCCTTGAAAGTTCTATAACAGCTCTGGCAGCTAGGCTTGCATGTTCTGCAAACTCAGTCGCTACTTGAGCAGCAGAGGTAGCATCCTTAAATTTCATATTCCAATTTTGCCTGCCAATAGAAAAATTACCATTACCATCTCTAGGAAACGATTGCCCTTGTTCCAACCTTTCATCCTTGAAACCAAAGTGACATGAACCTCCATCATCAACACAATATTGCCTTAAAAGTTCTATAACAGCTCTGGCAGCTAGGCTTGCATGTTCTGCAAACTTAGCCGCCGCTTGAACAACAAAGATAGCATGCTTAAATTTCAAGTTCCAATACTGCATGCCAATAGAAAAATTTCCATTACCATCTCCAGGAAACGATTGCCCTTGTTCCAACCTTTCATCCTTGAAACCAAAGTGGCATGAACCACCATCATCAACACAATATTGCCTTGAAAGTTCTATAACAGCTCTGGCAGCTAGGCTTGCATGTTCTGCAAACTCAGTCGCCGCTTGAACAACAAAGATAGCATGCTTAAATTTCAAGTTCCAATACTGCCTGCCAATAGAAAAATTACCTTTACCAACTCAAGGAAATGACTGCCCATGTTCCAACCTTTCATCCTTGAAAACCAAGTGGCATGAACCACCATCATCAACACAATATTGCCTTGAAAGGTCTACAACAGTTCTGGCAGCTAGGCTTGCATGTTCCGCAAACTTGACCGCTGCTTGAGCAGCAGAGGTAGCATCCTTAAATTTCATATTCCAATTATGCCTGCCAATAGAAAAATTGCCATTACCATCTCCAGGAAATGATTGCCCATGTTCCAACCTTTCATCCTTCAAAACTAAGTGGCATGAACTACCATCATCAACACAATATTGCCTTGAAAGTTCTACAATAGCTCTGGCAGCTAGGCTTGGATAATCTGCAAACTCAACCGCTGCTTGAGCAGCAAAGGTAGCATCCTTAAATTTCATATTCCAATTATGCCTGCCAATATTAAAATTACCATTACCATCTCCAGGAAATGATTGCCCATGTTCCAACCTTTCATCCTTTAAAACTAAGTGGCATGAACTACCATCATCAACAAAATATTGCCTTGAAAGTTCTATAACAGCTCTGGCAGCTAGGCTTGCATGTTCTGCAAACTCAGCCGCCGCTTGAGCAACAAAGATAGCATGCTTAAATTTCATGTTCCAATACTTCCTGCCAATAGAAAAATTACCATTACCAACTCAAGGAAATGACTGCCCATGTTCCAACCTTTCATCCTTGAAAACCAAGTGGCATGAACCACTATCATCAACACAATATTGCCTTGAAAGTTCTACAACAGCTCTGGCAGCTAGGCTTGCATGTTCTGCAAACTCAACCGCTGCTTGAGCAGCAGAGGTAGCATCCTTAAATTTCATATTCCAATTATGCCTGCCAATAGAAAAATTACCATTACCATCTCCAGGAAATGATTGCCCATGTTCCAACCTTTCATCCTTGAAAACTAAGTGGCATGAACCACCATCATCAACACAATATTGCCTTGAAAGTTCTACAACAGCTCTGGCAGCTAGGCTTGCATGTTCTGCAAACTCAGTCGCTACTTGAGCAGCAGAGGTAGCATCCTTAAATTTCATATTCTAATTTTGCCTGCCAATAGAAAAATTACAATTACCATCTCAAGGAAATGACTGCCCATGTTCCAACCTTTCATCCTTGAAAACCAAGTGGCATGAACCACCATCATCAACACAATATTGCCTTGAAAGGTCTACAACAGCTCTGGTAGCTAGGCTTGCATGTTCCGTAAACTTAACCGCTGCTTGAGCAGCAGAGGTAGCATCCTTAAATTTCATATTCCAATTATGCCTGCCAATAGAAAAATTGCCATTACCATCTCCAGGAAATGATTGCCCATGTTCCAACCTTTCATCCTTGAAAACTAAGTGGCATGAACTACCATCATCAACACAATATTGCCTTGAAAGTTCTACAACAGCTCTGGCAGCTAGCCTTGCATGCTCTGCAAACTTAGTCGCTACTTGAGCAGCAGAGGTAACATCCTTAAATTTCATGTTCCAATTCTGCCTGCCAATAAAACAATTACCATTACCATCTCTAGTAAATGATTGCCCATGTTCCAACCTTTCATCCTTGAAACCCAAGTGGCATGAACCACCATCATCAACACAATATTTCTTTGAAAGTTCTACAACAGCTCTAGCAGCTAGGCTTGCTTGTTCAGCAAACTCAGCCGCCGCTTGAGCAGCAGAGGTAGCATCCTTAAATTTCATATTCCAATACTGCTTGCCAATAGAAAAATTACCATTACCATCTCCAGGAAATGACTGCCCATGTTCCAACCTTTCATCCTTGAAAACTAAGTGGCATAAACCACCATCATCAACGCAATAATGCCTTGAAAGTTCTACAACAGCTCTGGGAGCTAGGCTTGCATGTTCCGCAAACTTAACCGCTGCTTGAGCAGCAGAGGTAGCATCCTTAAATTTCATGTTCCAATACTGCCTGCCAATAGAAAAATTGCCATTACCATCTCTAGGAAATGATTGCCCATGTTCCAACCTTTCATCCTTGAAAACTAAGTGGCATGAACTACCATCATCAACACAATATTGCCTGGAAAGTTCTACAATAGCTCTGGCAGCTAGGCTTGCAAGTTCTGCAAACTCAACCGCTGCTTGAGCAGCAGAGGTAGCATCCTTAAATTTCGTATTCCAATTATGCCTGCCAATAGAAAAATTACCATTACCATCTCTAGGAAATGATTGCCCATGTTCCAACCTTTCATCCTTGAAAACTAAGTGGCATGAACCACCATCATCAACACAATATTGCCTTGAAAGTTCTACAACAGCTCTGACAGCTAGGCTTGCATGTTATGCAAACTCAACCGCTGCTTGAGCAGCAGAGGTAGCATCCTTAAATTTCATATTCCAACTATGCCTGCCAATAGAAAAATTACCATTACCATCTCCCGGAAATGATTGCCCATGTTCCAACCTTTCATCCTTGAAAACTAAGTGGCATGAACCACCATCATCAACACAATATTGCCTTGAAAGTTCTACAACAGCTCTGGCAGCTAGGCTTGCATGCTCTGCAAACTTAGTCGCTACTTGAGCAGCAGAGGTATCATCCTTAAATTTCATGTTCCAATTTTGCCTGCCAATAGAAAAATTACCATTACCATCTCCAGGAAACGATTGCCCTTGTTCCAACCTGTCATCCTTGAAACCCAAGTGGCATTAACCACCATCATCAACACAATATTGCATTGAAAGTTCTACAACAGCTCGGGCAGCTAGGCTTGCATGTACTGCAGAATCAGTCGCTACTTGAGCAGCAGAGGTAGCACGCTTAAATTTCATGTTCCAATACTGCCTGCCAATAGAAAAATTGCCATTACCATCTCCAGGTAATGATTGCCCATATTCCAACCTTTCATCCTTGCAAACTAAGTGGCATGAACTACCATCATCAACACAATATTGCCTTGAAAGTTCTACAATAGCTCTGGCAGCTAGGCTTGGATGTTCTGCAAACTCAACCACTGCTTGAGCAGCAGAGGTAGCATCCTTAAATTTCATAATCCAATTATGCCTGCCAATAGAAAAATTACCATTACCATCTCCAGGAAATGATTGCCCATGTTCCAACTTTTCATCCTTTAAAACTAAGTGGCATGAACTACCATCATTAACACAATATTGCCTTGAAAGTTCTACAATAACTCTGGCAGCTAGGCTTGCATGTTCTGCAAACTCAATCGCTACTTGAGCAGCAGAGGTAGTATCCTTAAATTTCATATTCCAATTATGCCTGCCAATAGAAAAATTACCATTACCATCTCCAGAAAATCATTGCCCATGTTCCAACCTTTCATCCTTGAAAACTAAGTGGCATGAACCACCATCATCAACACAATATTGCCTTGAAAGTTCTACAACATCTCTGGCATCTAGGCTTACATGTTCTGCAAACTCAACCGCTGCTTGAGCGGCAGAGGTAGCATCCTTAAATTTCATGTACCAATTATGCCTGCCAATAGAAAAATTACCATTACCATCTCCAGGAAATGATTGCCCTTGTTCCAACCTTTCATCCTTGAAACCCAAGTGGCATGAACCACCATCATCAACACATATTTCTTTGAAAGTTCTACAACAGCTCTGGCAGCTAGGCTTGCATGTTCTGCAAACTCAGCCGCTGCTTGTGCAGCAGAGGTAGCATGCTTAAATTTGATGTTCCAATACTGCCTGCCAACAGAACAATTACCATCACCATCTCCAGGAAATGATTGCCCATGTTCCAACCTTTCATCCTTGAAATCTAAGTGGCATGAACCACCATCATCAACACAATACTGCCTTGAAAGTTCTACAAAAGCTCTGGCAGCTAGGCTTGCATGTTCTGCAAACTCAACCGCTGCTTGAGCAGCAGAGGTAGCATCCTTAAATTTCATGTTCCAATTCTGGCTGCCAATAGAAAAATTACCATTACCATCTTCAGGAAACGATTGCCCTTGTTCCAACCTTTCATCCTTGAAACCCAAGTGGCATAAACCACCATCTTCAACACAATATTGCCTTGAAATTTCTACAACAGCTCTGGCAGCTAGGCTTGTATGTTCCGCAAACTTAACCGCTGCTTGAGCAGTAGAGGTAGCATCCTTAAATTTCATATTCCAATTATGCCTGCCAATAGAAAAATTGACATTACCATCTCCAGGAAATGATTGCCCATGTTTCAACCTTTCATCCTTGAAACCCAAGTGGCATGAACCACCATCATCAACACAATATTGCCTTGAAAGTTCTACAACAGCTATGGTAGCTAGGCTTGCATGTTCTGCAAATTCAACCGCTGCTTGAGCAGCAGAGGTAGCATCCTTAAATTTCATATTCCAATTATGCCTGCCAATAGAAAAATTACCATTACCATCTACAGGAAATGATTGCCCATGTTCCAACCTTTCATCCTTGAAAACTAAGTGGCATGAACCACCATCATCAACACAATATTGCCTTGAAAGTTCTACAACAGCTCTGGCAGCTAGGCTTGCATGTTCTGCAAACTCAACCGCTGCTTGAGCAGCAGAGGTAGCATCCTTAAATTTCATATTCCAATTATGCCTGCCAATAGAAAAATTACCATTACCATCTCCAGGAAATGATTGCCCATGTTCCAACCTTTCATCCTTTAAAACTAAGTGGCATGAACTACCATCATCAACACAATATTGCCTTGAAAGTTCTACTATAGCTCTGGCAGCTAGGCTTGCATGTTCTGCAAACTCAATCGCTGCTTGAGCAGCAGAGGTAGTATCTTTAAATTTCATATTCCAATTATGCCTCCCAATAGAAAAATTACCATTACCATCTCCAGGAAATAATTGCCCATGTTCCAACCTTTCATCCTTGAAAACTAAGTGGCATGAACCACCATTATCAACACAATATTGCATTGAAAGTTCTACAACAGCTCGGGCAGCTAGGCTTGCATGTACTGCAGAATCAGTCGCTACTTGAGCAGCAGAGGTAGCACGCTTAAATTTCATGTTCCAATACTGCCTGCCAATAGAAAAATTGCCATTACCATCTCCAGGTAATGATTGCCCATATTCCAACCTTTCATCCTTGCAAACTAAGTGGCATGAACTACCATCATCAACACAATATTGCCTTGAAAGTTCTACAATAGCTCTGGCAGCTAGGCTTGGATGTTCTGCAAACTCAACCACTGCTTGAGCAGCAGAGGTAGCATCCTTAAATTTCATAATCCAATTATGCCTGCCAATAGAAAAATTACCATTACCATCTCCAGGAAATGATTGCCCATGTTCCAACCTTTCATCCTTTAAAACTAAGTGGCATGAACTACCATCATCAACACAATATTGCCTTGAAAGTTCTACAATAGCTCTGGCAGCTAGGCTTGCATGTTCTGCAAACTCAATCGCTGCTTCAGCAGCAGAGGTAGTATCCTTAAATTTCATATTCCAATTATGCCTGCCAATAGAAAAATTACCATTACCATCTCCAGAAAATGATTGCCCATGTTCCAACCTTTCATCCTTGAAAACTAAGTGGCATGAACCACCATCATCAACACAATATTGCCTTGAAAGTTCTACAACATCTCTGGCATCTAGGCTTGCATGTTCTGCAAACTCAACCGCTGCTTGAGCGGCAGAGGTAGCATCCTTAAATTTCATGTACCAATTATGCCTGCCAATAGAAAAATTACCATTACCATCTCCAGGAAATGATTGCCCTTGTTCCAACCTTTCATCCTTGAAACCCAAGTGGCATGAACCACCATCATCAACACATATTTCTTTGAAAGTTCTACAACAGCTCTGGCAGCTAGGCTTGCATGTTCTGCAAACTCAGCCGCTGCTTGTGCAGCAGAGGTAGCATGCTTAAATTTGATGTTCCAATACTGCCTGCCAACAGAACAATTACCATCACCATCTCCAGGAAATGATTGCCCATGTTCCAACCTTTCATCCTTGAAATCTAAGTGGCATGAACCACCATCATCAACACAATACTGCCTTGAAAGTTCTACAAAAGCTCTGGCAGCTAGGCTTGCATGTTCTGCAAACTCAACCGCTGCTTGAGCAGCAGAGGTAGCATCCTTAAATTTCATGTTCCAATTCTGGCTGCCAATAGAAAAATTACCATTACCATCTTCAGGAAACGATTGCCCTTGTTCCAACCTTTCATCCTTGAAACCCAAGTGGCATAAACCACCATCTTCAACACAATATTGCCTTGAAATTTCTACAACAGCTCTGGCAGCTAGGCTTGTATGTTCCGCAAACTTAACCGCTGCTTGAGCAGTAGAGGTAGCATCCTTAAATTTCATATTCCAATTATGCCTGCCAATAGAAAAATTGCCATTACCATCTCCAGGAAATGATTGCCCATGTTTCAACCTTTCATCCTTGAAACCAAAGTGGCATGAACCACCATCATCAACACAATATTGCCTTGAAAGTTCTACAACAGCTATGGTAGCTAGGCTTGCATGTTCTGCAAATTCAACCGCTGCTTGAGCAGCAGAGGTAGCATCCTTAAATTTCATATTCCAATTATGCCTGCCAATAGAAAAATTACCATTACCATCTACAGGAAATGATTGCCCATGTTCCAACCTTTCATCCTTGAAAACTAAGTGGCATGAACCACCATCATCAACACAATATTGCCTTGAAAGTTCTACAACAGCTCTGGCAGCTAGGCTTGCATGTTCTGCAAACTCAACCGCTGCTTGAGCAGCAGAGGTAGCATCCTTAAATTTCATATTCCAATTATGCCTGCCAATAGAAAAATTACCATTACCATCTCCAGGAAATGATTGCCCATGTTCCAACCTTTCATCCTTTAAAACTAAGTGGCATGAACTACCATCATCAACACAATATTGCCTTGAAAGTTCTACTATAGCTCTGGCAGCTAGGCTTGCATGTTCTGCAAACTCAATCGCTGCTTGAGCAGCAGAGGTAGTATCCTTAAATTTCATATTCCAATTATGCCTGCCAATAGAAAAATTACCATTACCATCTCCAGAAAATGATTGCCCATGTTCCAACCTTTCATCCTTGAAAACTAAGTGGCATGAACCACCATCATCAACACAATATTGCCTTGAAAGTTCTACAACATCTCTGGCATCTAGGCTTGCATGTTCTGCAAACTCAACCGCTGCTTGAGCGGCAGAGGTAGCATCCTTAAATTTCATGTTCCAATTATGCCTGCCAATAGAAAAATTACCATTACCATCTCCAGGAAATGATTGCCCTTGTTCCAACCTCTCATCCTTGAAACCCAAGTGGCATGAACCACCATCATCAACACATATTTCTTTGAAAGTTCTACAATAGCTCTGGCAGCTAGGCTTGTATGTTCTGCAAACTCAGCTGCTGCTTGAGCAGCAGAGGTAGCATGCTTAAATTTGATGTTCCAATACTGCCTGCCAACAGAACAATTACCATCACCATCTCCAGGAAATGATTGCCCATGTTCCAACCTTTCATCCTTGAAATCTAAGTGGCATGAACCACCATCATCAACATAATATTGCCTTGAAAGTTCTACAAAAGCTCTGGCAGCTAGGCTTGCATGTTCTGCAAACTCAACCGCTGCTTGAGCAGCAGAGGTAGCATCCTTAAATTTCATGTTCCAGTTCTGGCTGCAAATAGAAAAATTACCATTACCATCTTCAGGAAACGATTGCCCTTGTTCCAACCTTTCATCCTTGAAACCGAAGTGGCATAAACCACCATCTTCAACACAATATTGCCTTGAAATTTCTACAACAGCTCTGGCAGCTAGGCTTGTATGTTCCGCAAACTTAACCGCTGCTTGAGCAGTAGAGGTAGCATCCTTAAATTTCATATTCCAATTATGCCTGCCAATAGAAAAATTGCCATTACCATCTCCAGGAAATGATTGCCCATGTTTCAACCTTTCATCCTTGAAACCCAAGTGGCATGAACCACCATCATCAACATAATATTGCCTTGAAAGTTCTACAACAGTTATGGTAGCTAGGCTTGCATGTTCTGCAAATTCAACCGCTGCTTGAGCAGCAGAGGTAGCATCCTTAAATTTCATATTCCAATTATGCCTGCCAATAGAAAAATTACCATTACCATCTACAGGAAATGATTGCCCATGTTCCAACCTTTCATCCTTGAAAACTAAGTGGCATGAACCACCATAATCAATACAATATTGCCTTGAAAGTTCTACAACAGCTCTGGCAGCTAGGCTTGCATGTTCTGCAAACTCAACCGCTGCTTGAGCAGCAGAGGTAGCATCCTTAAATTTCATATTCCAATTATGCCTGCCAATAGAAAAATTACCATTACCATCTCCAGGAAATGAATACCCATGTTCCAACCTTTCATCATTGAAACCAAGTGGCATGAACCACCATCATCAACACAATATTTCCTTGAAAGTTCTACAACAGCTCTGGCAGCTAGGCTTGCATGTTCTGCAAACTTAACCACTGCTTAAGCAGCAGAGGTAGCATCCTTAAATTTCATGTTCCAATTCTGCCTGCCAATAGAAATATTACCATTACCAACTCCAGGAAATTATCGCCCATATTCCAACCTTTCATCCTTGAAAACTAAGTGGCATGAACCACCATCATCAACACAATATTGCCTTGAAAGTTCTACAAAATCTCTGGCATCTAGGCTTGCATGTTCTGCAAACTCAGTCGCTACTTGAGCAGCAGAGGTAGCATCCTTAAATTTCATGTTCCAATTCTGCATGCCAATAGAAATATTACCATTACCATCTCCAGGAAATTATTGCCCATGTTCCGCCCTTTCATCCTTGAAAACCAAGGGGCATGAACCACCATCATCAACACAATATTGCCTTGAAAATTCTACAACATCTCTGACAACTAGGCTTGCATGTTCTGCAAACTCAACCGCTGATTGAGCAACAAAGGTAGCATCCTTAAATTTATTATTCCAATTATGCTTGCCAATAGAAAAATTTCCAGTACCATCTCAAGGAAATGATTGCCAATGTTCCAACCTTTCATCCTTGAAAACCAAGGGGCATGAACCACCATAATCAACACAATATTGCCTTGAAAATCCTACAACAACTCTGGCAGCAAGGCTTGCATGTTCTGCAAACTCAATCACTGCTTGAGCAACAGATGTAGCATCCTTAAATTTCCTATTCCAATTATGACTGCCAATAGAAAAATTACCATTACCATCTACAGGAAATAATTGCCCATGTTCCAACCTTTCATCCTTGAAAACTAAGTGGAATGAACCACCATCATCAACACAATATTACCTTGAAAGTTCTACAACAGCTCTGGCAGCTAGGCTTGCATAATCTGCAAACTCAACCGCTGCTTGAGCAGCAGAGGTAACATCCTTAAATTTCATGTTCCAATTCTGCCTGCCAATAGAAATATTACCATTAGCAACTCCAGGAAATTATTGCCCATATTCCAAACTTTCATCCTTGAAAACTTAGTGGCATGAACCACCATCATCAACACAATATTGCCTTGAAAGTTCTACAATATCTCTGGCATCCAGGCTTGCATGTTCTGCAAACTCAGTCGCTACTTGAGCAGCAGAGGTAGCATCCTTAAATTTCATGTTCCAATTCTGCGTGCCAATAGAAATATTACCATTACCATCTCCAGGAAATTATTGCCCATGTTCCACCCTTTCATCCTTGAAAACCAAGGGGCATGAACCACCATCATCAACACAATATTGCCTTGAAAATTCTACAAAATCTCTGGCAGCTAGGCTTGCATGTTCTGCAAACTCAACCGCTGATTGAGCAACAGAGGTAGCATCCTTAAATTTTTTATTCCAATTATGCCTGCCAATAGAAAAATTTCCAGTACCATCTCAAGGAAATGATTGCCCATGTTCCAACCTTTCATCCTTGAAAACCAAATGGCATGAACCACCATCATCAACACAATATTGCCTTGAAAATCCTACAACAACTCTGGCAGCTAGGCTTGCATGTTCGGCAAACTCAACCGCTGCTTGAGCAACAGAGGTAGCATCCTTAAATTTCATATTCCAATTATGCCTGCCAATAGAAAAATTACCATTACCATCTCCAGGAAATGATTGCCCATGTTCCAACCTTTCATCCTTGTAAACCAAGTGGCATTAACCACCATCATCAACACAATATTGCCTTGAAAGTTCTACAACAGCTCTGGCAGCTACGCTTGCATGTTCTGCAAACTCAACCGCTGATTGAGCAACAAAGGTAGCATCCTTAAATTTCTTATTCCAATTATGCCTGCCAATAGAAAAATTTCCAGTACCATCTCAAGGAAATGATTGCCCATGTTCCAACCTTTCATCCTTGAAAACCAAATGGCATGAACCACCATAATCAACACAATATTGCCTTGAAAATCCTACAACAACTCTGGCAGCTAGGCTTGCATGTTCTGCAAACTCAATCGCTGCTTGAGCAACAGATGTAGCATCCTTAAATTTTCCTATTCCAATTATGACTGCCAATAGAAAAATTACCATTACCATCTACAGGAAATAATTGCCCATGTTCCAACCTTTCATCCTTGAAAACTAAGTGGAATGAACCACCATCATCAACACAATATTACCTTGAAAGTTCTACAACAGCTCTGGCAGCTAGGCTTGCATAATCTGCAAACTCAACCGCTGCTTGAGCAGCAGAGGTAGCATCCTTAAATTTAATGTTCCAATTCTGGCTGCCAATAGAAAAATTACCATTACCATCTTCAGGAAACGATTGCCCTTGTTCCAACCTTTCATCCTTGAAACCCAAGTGGCATAAACCACCATCTTCAACACAATATTGCCTTGAAATTTCTACAACAGCTCTGGCAGCTAGGCTTGTATGTTCCGCAAACTTAACCGCTGCTTGAGCAGTAGAGGTAGCATCCTTAAATTTCATATTCCAATTATGCCTGCCAATAGAAAAATTGCCATTACCATCTCCAGGAAATGATTGCCCATGTTTCAACCTTTCATCCTTGAAACCCAAGTGGCATGAACCACCATCATCAACACAATATTGCCTTGAAAGTTCTACAACAGCTATGGTAGCTAGGCTTGCATGTTCTGCAAATTCAACCGCTGCTTGAGCAGCAGAGGTAGCATCCTTAAATTTCATATTCCAATTATGCCTGCCAATAGAAAAATTACCATTACCATCTACAGCAAATGATTGCCCATGTTCCAACCTTTCATCCTTGAAAACTAAGTGGCATGAACCACCATCATCAACATAATATTGCCTTGGATGTTCTACAACAGCTCTGGCAGCTATGCTTGCATGTTCTGCAAACTCAACCGCAGCTTGAGCAGCAGAGGTAGCATCCTTAAATTTCATATTCCAATTATGCCTGCCAATAGAAAAATTACCATTACCATCTCCAGGAAATGATTGCCCATGTTCCAACCTTTCATCCTTTAAAACTAAGTGACATGAAACACCATCATCAACACAATATTGCCTTGAAAGTTCTAGAACAGCTCTGGCAGCTAGGCTTGCATGTTCTGCAAACTCAGTCGCTACTTGAGCAGTAGAGGTAGAATTCTTAAATTTCATGTTCCAATTCTGGCTGCCAATAGAAAAATTACCATTACCATCTCCGGCAAACGATTGCCCTTGTTCCAACCTTTCATCCTTGAAACCCAGTGGCATGAACCACCATCATCAACACAATATTGCCTTGAAAGTTCTACAACAGCTCTGGCAGCTAGGCTTGCATGTTCTGCAAACTCAACCGCTGCTTGAGCAGCAAAGGTAGCATCCTTAAATTTCATGTTCCAATTTTGCCTGCCAATAGAAAAATTGCCATTACCATCTCCAGGAAATGATTGCCCATGTTCCAACCTTTCATATTTAAAACTAAGTAGCATGAACCACCATCATCAACACAATATTGCCTTGAAAGTTCTAGAACAGCTCTGGCAGCTAGGCTTGCATGTACTGCAAACTCAGTCGCTACTTGAGCAGCAGAGGTAGAATCCTTAAATTTCATGTTCTAATTCTGTCTGCCAATAGAAATATTACCATTACCATCTCCAGGAAACGATTGCCCTTGTTCCAACCTTTCATCCTTGAATCCCAAGTGGCATGAACCACCATCATCAACACAATATTGCCTTGAAAGTTCTACAACAGCTTTGGCAGCTAGGCTTGCATGTTCAGCAAACTTAGCCGCTGCTTGAGCAGTAGAGATAGCATGCTTAAATTTCATGTTCCAATACTGCCTGCCAATAGATAAATTTCCAGTACCATCTCAAGGATATGATTGCCCATGTTCCAACCTTTCATCCTTGAAAACCAAGTGGCATGAACCACCATCATCAACACAATATTACCTTGAAAATTCTACAACATCTCTGGCAGCTAGGCTTGCCTAATCTGCAAACTCAACCGCTGCTTGAGCAGCAGAGGTAACATCCTTAAATTTCATGTTCCAATTCTGCCTGCCAATAGAAATATTACCATTACCAACTCCAGGAAATTATTGCCCATATTCCAAACTTTCATCCTTGAAAACTTAGTGGCATGAACCACCATCATCAACACAATATTGCCTTGAAAGTTCTACAACATCTCTGGCATCTGGGCTTGCCTGTTCTGCAAACTCAATCGCTACTTAAGCAGCAGAGGTAGCATCCTTAAATTTCATGTTCCAATTCTGCGTGCCAATAGAAATATTACCATTACCATCTCCAGGAAATTATTGCCCATGTTCCACCCTTTCATCCTTGAAAACCAAGGGGCATGAACCACCATCATCAACACAATATTACCTTGAAAATTCTACAACATCTCTGGCAGCTAGGCTTGCATGTTCTGCAAACTCAACCGCTGATTGAGCAACAGAGGTAGCATCCTTAAATTGTTTATTCCAATTATGCCTGCCAATAGAAAAATTTCCAGTACCATCTCAAAGAAATGATTGCCCATGTTCCAACCTTTCATCCTTGAAAACCAAATGGCATGAACCACCATCATCAACACAATATTGCCTTGAAAATCCTACAACAACTCTGGCAGCTAGGCTTGCATGTTCGGCAAACTCAACCGCTGCTTGAGCAACAGAGGTAGCATCCTTAAATTTCATATTCCAATTATGCCTGCCAATAGAAAAATTACCATTACCATCTCCAGGAAATGATTGCCCATGTTCCAACCTTTCATCCTTGAAAACTAAGTGGCATGAACCACCATCATCAACATAATATTGCCTTGAAAGTTCTACAACAGCTCTGGCAGCTAGGATTGCATGTTCTGCAAACTCAACCGCTACTTGAGCAACAGAGGTAGCATCCTTAAATTTCATATTCCAATTATGCCTGCCAATAGAAATATTACAATTACCATCTCCAGGAAATGATTGCCCATGTTCCAACCTTTCATCCTTGTAAACCAAGTGGCATTAACCACCATCATCAACACAATATTGCCTTGAAAGTTCTACAACAGCTCTGGCAGCTAGGCTTGCATGTTCTGCAAACTCAACCGCTGATTGAGCAACAAAGGTAGCATCCTTAAATTTCTTATTCCAATTATGCCTGCCAATAGAAAAATTTCCAGTACCATCTCAAGGAAATGATTGCCCATGTTCCAACCATTCATCCTTGAAAACCAAATGGCATGAACCACCATAATCAACACAATATTGCCTTGAAAATCCTACAACAACTTTGGCAGCTAGGCTTGCATGTTCTGCAAACTCAATCGCTGCTTGAGCAACAGATGTAGCATCCTTAAATTTCCTATTCCAATTATGACTGCCAATAGAAAAATTACCATTACCATCTACAGGAAATAATTGCCCATGTTCCAACCTTTCATCCTTGAAAACTAAGTGGAATGAACCACCATCATCAACACAATATTACCTTGAAAGTTCTACAACAGCTCTGGCAGCTAGGCTTGCATAATCTGCAAACTCAACCGCTGCTTGAGCAGCAGAGGTAGCATCCTTAAATTTCATGTTCCAATTCTGCCTGCCAATAGAAATATTACCATTACCAACTCCAGGAAATTATTGCCCATATTCCAAACTTTCATCCTTGAAAACTTAGTGGCATGAACCACCATCATCAACACAATATTGCCTTGAAAGTTCTACAACATCTCTGGCATCTGGGCTTGCATGTTCTACAAACTCAGTCGCTACTTGAGCAGCAGAGGTAGCATCCTTAAATTTCATGTTCCAATTCTGCGTGCCAATAGAAATATTACCATTACCATCTCCAGGAAATTATTGCCCATGTTCCACCCTTTCATCCTTGAAAACCAAGGGGCATGAACCACCATCATCAACACAATATTGCCTTGAAAATTCTACAACATCTCTGGCAGCTAGGCTTACATGTTCTTCAAACTCAACCACTGCTTGGGCAACAGAGGTAGCATCCTTAAATTTCATATTCCAATTATGCCTGCCAATAGAAATATTACCATTACAATCTCCAGGAAATGAATACCCATGTTCCAACCTTTCATCATTGAAAACCAAGTGGCATGAACCACCATCATCAACACAATATTTCCTTGAAAGTTCTACAACAGCTCTGGCAGCTAGGCTTGCATGTTCTGCAAACTTAACCACTGCTTAAGCAGCAGAGGTAGCATCCTTAAATTTCATGTTCCAATTCTGCCTGCCAATAGAAATATTACCATTACCAACTCCAGGAAATTATCGCCCATATTCCAACCTTTCATCCTTGAAAACTAAGTGGCATGAACCACCATCATCAACACAATATTGCCTTGAAAGTTCTACAACATCTCTTGCATCTAGGCTTGCCTGTTCTGCAAACTCAGTCGCTACTTGAGCAGCAGAGGTAGCATCCTTAAATTTCATGTTCCAATTCTGCCTGCCAATAGAAATATTACCATTACCATCTCCAGGAAATTATTGCCCATGTTCCACCCTTTCATCCTTGAAAACCAAGGGGCATGAACCACCATCATCAACACAATATTGCCTTGAAAATTCTACAACATCTCTGGCAGCTAGGCTTGCATGTTCTGCAAACTCAACCGCTGATTGAGCAACAGAGGTAGCATCCTTAAATTTTTTATTCCAATTATGCCTACCAATAGAAAAATTTCCAGTACCATCTCAAAGAAATGATTGCCCATGTTCCAACCTTTCATCCTTGAAAACCAAATGGCATGAACCACCATCATCAACACAATACTGCCTTGAAAATCCTACAACAACTCTGGCAGCTAGGCTTGCATGTTCGGCAAACTCAACCGCTGCTTGAGCAACAGAGGTAGCATCCTTAAATTTCATATTCCAATTATGCCTGCCAATAGAAAAATTACCATTACCATCTCCAGGAAATGATTGCCCATGTTCCAACCTTTCATCCTTGAAAACTAAGTGGCATGAACCACCATCATCAACATAATATTGCCTTGAAAGTTCTACAACAGCTCTGGCAGCTAGGATTGCATGTTCTGCAAACTCAACCGCTGCTTGAGCAACAGAGGTAGCATCCTTAAATTTCATATTCCAATTATGCCTGCCAATAGAAATATTACAATTACCATCTCCAGGAAATGATTGCCCATGTTCCAACCTTTCATCCTTGTAAACCAAGTGGCATTAACCACCATCATCAACACAATATTGCCTTGAAAGTTCTACAACAGCTCTGGCAGCTAGGCTTGCATGTTCTGCAAACTCAACCGCTGATTGAGCAACAAAGGTAGCATCCTTAAATTTCTTATTCCAATTATGCCTGCCAATAGAAAAATTTCCAGTACCATCTCAAGGAAATGATTGCCCATGTTCCAACCTTTCATCCTTGAAAACCAAATGGCATGAACCACCATAATCAACACAATATTGCCTTGAAAATCCTACAACAACTTTGGCAGCTAGGCTTGCATGTTCTGCAAACTTAATCGCTGCTTGAGCAACAGATGTAGCATCCTTAAATTTCCTATTCCAATTATGACTGCCAATAGAAAAATTACCATTACCATCTACAGGAAATAATTGCCCATGTTCCAACCTTTCAACCTTGAAAACTAAGTGGAATGAACCACCATCATCAACACAATATTACCTTGAAAGTTCTACAACAGCTCTGGCAGCTAGGCTTGCATAATCTGCAAACTCAACCGCTGCTTGAGCAGCAGAGGTAGCATCCTTAAATTTGATGTTCCAATTCTGCCTGCCAATAGAAATATTACCATTACCAACTCCAGGAAATTATTGCCCATATTCCAAACTTTCATCCTTGAAAACTTAGTGGCTTGAACCACCATCATCAACACTATATTGCCTTGAAAGTTCTACAACATCTCTGGCATCTAGGCTTGCATGTTCTGCAAACTCAGTCGCTACTTGAGCAGCAGAGGTAGCATCCTTAAATTTCATGTTCCAATTCTGCGTGCCAATAGAAATATTACCATTACCATCTCCAGGAAATTATTGCCCATGTTCCACCCTTTCATCCTTGAAAACCAAGGGGCATGAACCACCATCATCAACACAATATTGCCTTGAAAATTCTACAACATCTCTGGCAGCTAGGCTTACATGTTCTTCAAACTCAACCACTGCTTGGGCAACAGAGGTAGCATCCTTAAATTTCATATTCCAATTATTCCTGCCAATAGAAATATTACCATTACAATCTCCAGGAAATGAATACCCATGTTCCAACCTTTCATCATTGAAAACCAAGTGGCATGAACCACCATCATCAACACAATATTTCCTTGAAAGTTCTACAACAGCTCTGGCAGCTAGGCTTGCATGTTCTGCAAACTTAACCACTGCTTAAGCAGCAGAGGTAGCATCCTTAAATTTCATGTTCCAATTCTGCCTGCCAATAGAAATATTACCATTACCAACTCCAGGAAATTATCGCCCATATTCCAACCTTTCATCCTTGAAAACTAAGTGGCATGAACCACCATCATCAACACAATATTGCCTTGAAAGTTCTACAACATCTCTGGCATCTAGTCTTGCATGTTCTGCAAACTCAGTCGCTACTTGAGCAGCAGAGGTAGCATCCTTAAATTTCATGTTCCAATTCTGCCTGCCAATAGAAATATTACCATTACCATCTCCAGGAAATTATTGCCCATGTTCCACCCTTTCATCCTTGAAAACCAAGGGGCATGAACCACCATCATCAACACAATATTGCCTTGAAAATTCTACAACATCTCTGGCAGCTAGGCTTGCATGTTCTGCAAACTCAACCGCTGATTGAGCAACAGAGGTAGCATCCTTAAATTTTTTATTCCAATTATGCCTACCAATAGAAAAATTTCCAGTACCATCTCAAAGAAATGATTGCCCATGTTCCAACCTTTCATCCTTGAAAACCAAATGGCATGAACCACCATCATCAACACAATACTTCCTTGAAAATCCTACAACAACTCTGGCAGCTAGGCTTGCATGTTCGGCAAACTCAACCGCTGCTTGAGCAACAGAGGTAGCATCCTTAAATTTCATATTCCAATTATGCCTGCCAATAGAAAAATTACCATTACCATCTCCAGGAAATGATTGCCCATGTTCCAACCTTTCATCCTTGAAAACTAAGTGGCATGAACCACCATCATCAACATAATATTGCCTTGAAAGTTCTACAACAGCTCTGGCAGCTAGGATTGCATGTTCTGCAAACTCAACCGCTGCTTGAGCAACAGAGGTAGCATCCTTAAATTTCATATTCCAATTATGCCTGCCAATAGAAATATTACAATTACCATCTCCAGGAAATGATTGCCCATGTTCCAACCTTTCATCCTTGTAAACCAAGTGGCATTAACCACCATCATCAACACAATATTGCCTTGAAAGTTCTACAACAGCTCTGGCAGCTAGGCTTGCATGTTCTGCAAACTCAACCGCTGATTGAGCAACAAAGGTAGCATCCTTAAATTTCTTATTCCAATTATGCCTGCCAATAGAAAAATTTCCAGTACCATCTCAAGGAAATGATTGCCCATGTTCCAGCCTTTCATCCTTGAAAACCAAATGGCATGAACCACCATAATCAACACAATATTGCCTTGAAAATCCTACAACAACTTTGGCAGCTAGGCTTGCATGTTCTGCAAACTCAATCGCTGCTTGAGCAACAGATGTAGCATCCTTAAATTTCCTATTCCAATTATGACTGCCAATAGAAAAATTACCATTACCATCTACAGGAAATAATTGCCCATGTTCCAACCTTTCATCCTTGAAAATTAAGTGGAATGAACCACCATCATCAACACAATATTACCTTGAAAGTTCTACAACAGCTCTGGCAGCTAGGCTTGCATAATCTGCAAACTCAACCGCTGCTTGAGCAGCAGAGGTAGCATCCTTAAATTTGATGTTCCAATTCTGCCTGCCAATAGAAATATTACCATTACCAACTCCAGGAAATTATTGCCCATATTCCAAACTTTCATCCTTGAAAACTTAGTGGCATGAACCACCATCATCAACACTATATTGCCTTGAAAGTTCTACAACATCTCTGGCATCTACGCTTGCATGTTCTGCAAACTCAGTCGCTACTTGAGCAGCAGAGGTAGCATCCTTAAATTTCATGTTCCAATTCTGCGTGTCAATAGAAATATTACCATTACCATCTCCAGGAAATTATTGCCCATGTTCCACCCTTTCATCCTTGAAAACCAAGGGGCATGAACCACCATCATCAACACAATATTGCCTTGAAAATTCTACAACATCTCTGGCAGCTAGGCTTACATGTTCTTCAAACTCAACCACTACTTGGACAACAGAGGTAGCATCCTTAAATTTCATATTCCAATTATGCCTGCCAATAGAAATATTACCATTACAATCTCCAGGAAATGAATACCCATGTTCCAACCTTTCATCATTGAAAACCAAGTGGCATGAACCACCATCATCAACACAATATTTCCTTGAAAGTTCTACAACAGCTCTGGCAGCTAGGCTTGCATGTTCTGCAAACTTAACCACTGCTTAAGCAGCAGAGGTAGCATCCTTAAATTTCATGTTCCAATTCTGCCTGCCAATAGAAATATTACCATTACCAACTCCAGGAAATTATCGCCCATATTCCAACCTTTCATCCTTGAAAACTAAGTGGCATGAACCACCATCATCAACACAATATTGCCTTGAAAGTTCTACAACATCTCTGGCATCTAGTCTTGCATGTTCTGCAAACTCAGTCGCTACTTGAGCAGCAGAGGTAGCATCCTTAAATTTCATGTTCCAATTCTGCCTGCCAATAGAAATATTACCATTACCATCTCCAGGAAATTATTGCCCATGTTCCACCCTTTCATCCTTGAAAACCAAGGGGCATGAACCACCATCATCAACACAATATTGCCTTGAAAATTCTACAACATCTCTGGCAGCTAGGCCTGCATGTTCTGCAAACTCAACCGCTGATTGAGCAACAGAGGTAGCATCCTTAAATTTCTTATTCCAATTATGCCTACCAATAGAAAAATTTCCAATACCATCTCAAGGAAATGATTGCCCATGTTCAAACCTTTCATCCTTGAAAACCAAATGGCATGAACCACCATCATCAACACAATATTGCCTTGAAAATCCTACTACAACTCTGACCGCTAGGCTTGCATGTTCTGGAAACTCAACCGCTGCTTGAGCAACAGAGGTAGCATCCTTAAATTTCATATTCCAATTATGCCTGCCAATAGAAAAATTACCATTACCATCTCCAGGAAATTATTGCCCATGTTCCAACCTTTCATCCTTGAAAACTAAGTGGCATGAACCACCATCATCAACACAATATTGCCTTGAAAGTTCTACAACAGCTCTGGCAGCTAGGCTTGCATGTTCTGCAAACTCAACCGCTGCTTGAGCAGCAGAGGTAGCATCCTTAAATTTCATGTTCCAATTCTGCCTGCCAATAGAAATATTACCATTACCAACTCCAGGAAATTATTGCCCATACTCCAACCTTTCATCCTTGAAAACTAAGTGTCATGAACCACCATCATCAACACAATATTGCATTGAAAGTTCTACAACATCTCTGGCATCTAGGCTTGCTTGTTCTGCAATTTCAGTCGCTACTTGAGCAGCAGAGGTAGCATCCTTAAATTTCATGTTCCAATTCTGCCTGCCAATAGAAATATTACAATTACCATCTCCAGGAAATTATTGCCCATGTTCTAACCTTTCATCCTTGAAAACCAAGGGGCATGAACCACCATCATCAACACAATATTGCCTTGAAAATTCTACAACATCTCTGGCAGCTAGGCTTGCATGTTCTGCAAACTCAACCGCTGATTGAGCAACAGAGGTAGCATCCTTAAATTTTTTATTCCAATTATGCCTGCCAATAGAAAAATTTCCAGTACCATCTCAAGGAAATGATTGCCCATGTTCCAACCTTTCATCCTTGAAAACCAAATGGCATGAACCACCATCATCAACACAATATTGCCTTGAAAATCCTACAACAACTCTGGCAGCTAGGCTTGCATGTTCGACAAACTCAACCGCTGCTTGAGCAACAGAGGTAGCATCCTTAAATTTCATATTCCAATTATGCCTGCCAATAGAAAAATTACCATTACCATCTCCAGGAAATGATTGCCCATGTTCCAACCTTTCATCCTTGAAAACTAAGTGGCATGAGCCACCATCATCAACATAATATTGCCTTGAAAGTTCTACAACAGCTCTGGCAGCTAGGATTGCATGTTCTGCAAACTCAACCGCTGCTTGAGCAACAGAGGTAGCATCCTTAAATTTCATATTCCAATTATGCCTGCCAATAGAAATATTACAATTACCATCTCCAGGAAATGATTGCCCATGTTCCAACCTTTCATCCTTGTAAACCAAGTGGCATGAACCACCATCATCAACACAATATTGCCTTGAAAGTTCTACAACAGCTCTGGCAGCTAGGCTTGCATGTTCTGCAAACTCAACCGCTGCTTGAGCAGCAGAGGTAGCATCCTTAAATTTCATGTTCCAATTCTGCCTGCCAATAGAAATATTACCATTACCAACTCCAGGAAATTATCGCCCATATTCCAACCTTTCATCCTTGAAAACTAAGTGGCATGAACCACCATCATCAACACAATATTGCCTTGAAAGTTCTACAACATCTCTGGCATCTAGTCTTGCATGTTCTGCAAACTCAGTCGCTACTTGAGCAGCAGAGGTAGCATCCTTAAATTTCATGTTCCAATTATGCCTGCCAATAGAAAAATTACCATTACCATCTCCAGGAAATTATTGCCCATGTTCCAACCTTTCATCCTTGAAAACTAAGTGGCATGAACCACCATCATCAACATAATATTGCCTTGAAAGTTCTACAACAGCTCTGGCAGCTAGGATTGCATGTTCTGCAAACTCAACCGCTGCTTGAGCAACAGAGGTAGCATCCTTAAATTTCATATTCCAATTATGCCTGCCAATAGAAATATTACAATTACCATCTCCAGGAAATGATTGCCCATGTTCCAACCTTTCATCCTTGTAAACCAAGTGGCATTAACCACCATCATCAACACAATATTGCCTTGAAAGTTCTACAACAGCTCTGGCAGCTAGGCTTGCATGTTCTGCAAACTCAACCGCTGATTGAGCAACAAAGGTAGCATCCTTAAATTTCTTATTCCAATTATGCCTGCCAATAGAACAATTTCCAGTACCATCTCAAGGAAATGATTGCCCATGTTCCAACCTTTCATCCTTGAAAACCAAATGGCATGAACCACCATAATCAACACAATATTGCCTTGAAAATCCTACAACAACTTTGGCAGCTAGGCTTGCATGTTCTGCAAATTCAATCGCTGCTTGAGCAACAGATGTAGCATCCTTAAATTTCCTATTCCAATTATGACTGCCAATAGAAAAATTACCATTACCATCTACAGGAAATAATTGCCCATGTTCCAACCTTTCATCCTTGAAAACTAAGTGGAATGAACCACCATCATCAACACAATATTACCTTGAAAGTTCTACAACAGCTCTGGCAGCTAGGCTTGCATAATCTGCAAACTCAACAGCTGCTTGAGCAGCAGAGGTAGCATCCTTAAATTTCATGTTCCAATTCTGCCTGCCAATAGAAATATTACCATTACCAACTCCAGGAAATTATCGCCCATATTCCAACCTTTCATCCTTGAAAACTAAGTGGCATGAACCACCATCATCAACACAATATTGCCTTGAAAGTTCTACAACATCTCTGGCATCTAGTCTTGCATGTTCTGCAAACTCAGTCGCTACTTGAGCAGCAGAGGTAGCATCCTTAAATTTCATGTTCCAATTCTGCCTGCCAATAGAAATATTACCATTACCGTCTCCAGGAAATTATTGCCCATGTTCCACCCTTTCATCCTTGAAAACCAAGGGGCATGAACCACCATCATCAACACAATATTGCCTTGAAAATTCTACAACATCTCTGGCAGTTAGGCCTGCATGTTCTGCAAACTCAACCGCTGATTGAGCAACAGAGGTAGCATCCTTAAATTTCTTATTCCAATTATGCCTACCAATAGAAAAATTTCCAATACCATCTCAAGGAAATGATTGCCCATGTTCAAGCCTTTCATCCTTGAAAACCAAATGGCATGAACCACCATCATCAACACAATATTGCCTTGAAAATCCTACTACTACTCTGACCGCTAGGCTTGCATGTTCTGGAAACTCAACCGCTGCTTGAGCAACAGAGGTAGCATCCTTAAATTTCATATTCCAATTATGCCTGCAAATAGAAAAATTACCATTACCATCTCCAGGAAATTATTGCCCATGTTCCAACCTTTCATCCTTGAAAACTAAGTGGCATGAACCACCATCATCAACACAATATTGCCTTGAAAGTTCTACAACAGCTCTGGCAGCTAGGCTTGCATGTTCTGCAAACTCAACCGCTGCTTGAGCAGCAGAGGTAGCATCCTTAAATTTCATGTTCCAATTCTGCCTGCCAATAGAAATATTACCATTACCAACTCCAGGAAATTATTGCCCATACTCCAACCTTTCATCCTTGAAAACTAAGTGTCATGAACCACCATCATCAACACAATATTGCATTGAAAGTTCTACAACATCTCTGGCATCTAGGCTTGCTTGTTCTGCAATTTCAGTCGCTACTTGAGCAGCAGAGGTAGCATCCTTAAATTTCATGTTCCAATTCTGCCTGCCAATAGAAATATTACCATTACCATCTCCAGGAAATTATTGCCCATGTTCTAACCTTTCATCCTTGAAAACCAAGGGGCATGAACCACCATCAACAACACAATATTGCCTTGAAAATTCTACAACATCTCTGGCAGCTAGGCTTGCATGTTCTGCAAACTCAACCGCTGATTGAGCAACAGAGGTAGCATCCTTAAATTTTTTATTCCAATTATGCCTGCCAATAGAAAAATTTCCAGTACCATCTCAAGGAAATGATTGCCCATGTTCCAACCTTTCATCCTTGAAAACCAAATGGCATGAACCACCATCATCAACACAATATTGCCTTGAAAATCCTACAACAACTCTGGCAGCTAGGCTTGCATGTTCGGCAAACTCAACCGCTGCTTGAGCAACAGAGGTAGCATCCTTAAATTTCATATTCCAATTATGCCTGCCAATAGAAAAATTACCATTACCATCTCCAGGAAATGATTGCCCATGTTCCAACCTTTCATCCTTGAAAACTAAGTGGCATGAACCACCATCATCAACATAATATTGCCTTGAAAGTTCTACAACAGCTCTGGCAGCTAGGATTGCATGTTCTGCAAACTCAACCGCTGCTTGAGCAACAGAGGTAGCATCCTTAAATTTCATATTCCAATTATGCCTGCCAATAGAAATATTACAATTACCATCTCCAGGAAATGATTGCCCATGTTCCAACCTTTCATCCTTGTAAACCAAGTGGCATTAACCACCATCATCAACACAATATTGCCTTGAAAGTTCTACAACAGCTCTGGCAGCTAGGCTTGCATGTTCTGCAAACTCAACCGCTGATTGAGCAACAAAGGTAGCATCCTTAAATTTCTTATTCCAATTATGCCTGCCAATAGAACAATTTCCAGTACCATCTCAAGGAAATGATTGCCCATGTTCCAACCTTTCATCCTTGAAAACCAAATGGCATGAACCACCATAATCAACACAATATTGCCTTGAAAATCCTACAACAACTTTGGCAGCTAGGCTTGCATGTTCTGCAAATTCAATCGCTGCTTGAGCAACAGATGTAGCATCCTTAAATTTCCTATTCCAATTATGACTGCCAATAGAAAAATTACCATTACCATCTACAGGAAATAATTGCCCATGTTCCAACCTTTCATCCTTGAAAACTAAGTGGAATGAACCACCATCATCAACACAATATTACCTTGAAAGTTCTACAACAGCTCTGGCAGCTAGGCTTGCATAATCTGCAAACTCAACAGCTGCTTGAGCAGCAGAGGTAGCATCCTTAAATTTCATGTTCCAATTCTGCCTGCCAATAGAAATATTACCATTACCAACTCCAGGAAATTATTGCCCATATTCCAAACTTTCATCCTTGAAAACTTAGTGGCATGAACCACCATCATCAACACAATATTGCCTTGAAAGTTCTACAACATCTCTGGGATCTAGGCATGCATGTTCTGCAAACTCAGTCGCTACTTGAGCAGCAGAGGTAGCATCCTTAAATTTCATGTTCCAATTCTGCGTGCCAATAGAAATATTACCATTACCATCTCCAGGAAATTATTGCCCATGTTCCACCCTTTCATCGTTGAAAACCAAGGGGCATGAACCACCATCATCAACACAATATTGCCTTGAAAATTCTACAACATCTCTGGCAGCTAGGCTTACATGTTCTTCAAACTCAACCGCTGCTTGGGCAACAGAGGTAGCATCCTTAAATTTCATATTCCAATTATGCCTGCCAATAGAAATATTACCATTACAATCTCCAGGAAATGAATGCCCATGTTCCAACCTTTCATCATTGAAAACCAAGTGGCATGAACCACCATCATCAACACAATATTTCCTTGAAAGTTCTACAACAGCTCTGGCAGCTAGGCTTGCATGTTCTGCAAACTTAACCACTGCTTAAGCAGCAGAGGTAGCATCCTTAAATTTCATGTTCCAATTCTGCCTGCCAATAGAAATATTACCATTACCAACTCCAGGAAATTATCGCCCATATTCCAACCTTTCATCCTTGAAAACTAAGTGGCATGAACCACCATCATCAACACAATATTTCCTTGAAAGTTCTACAACATCTCTGGCATCTAGTCTTGCATGTTCTGCAAACTCAGTCGCTACTTGAGCAGCAGAGGTAGCATCCTTAAATTTCATGTTCCAATTCTGCCTGCCAATAGAAATATTACCATTACCATCTCCAGGAAATTATTGCCCATGTTCCACCCTTTCATCCTTGAAAACCAAGGGGCATGAACCACCATCATCAACACAATATTGCCTTGAAAATTCTACAACATCTCTGGCAGCTAGGCCTGCATGTTCTGCAAACTCAACCGCTGATTGAGCAACAGAGGTAGCATCCTTAAATTTCTTATTCCAATTATGCCTACCAATAGAAAAATTTCCAATACCATCTCAAGGAAATGATTGCCCATGTTCAAGCCTTTCATCCTTGAAAACCAAATGGCATGAACCACCATCATCAACACAATATTGCCTTGAAAATTCTACTACAACTCTGACCGCTAGGCTTGCATGTTCTGGAAACTCAACCGCTGCTTGAGCAACAGAGGTAGCATCCTTAAATTTCATATTCCAATTATGCCTGCCAATAAAAAAATTACCATTACCATCTCCAGGAAATTATTGCCCATGTTCCAACCTTTCATCCTTGAAAACTAAGTGGCATGAACCACCATCATCAACACAATATTGCCTTGAAAGTTCTACAACAGCTCTGGCAGCTAGGCTTGCATGTTCTGCAAACTCAACCGTTGCTTGAGCAGCAGAGGTAGCATCCTTAAATTTCATGTTCCAATTCTGCCTGCCAATAGAAATATTACCATTACCTACTCCAGGAAATTATTGCCCATACTCCAACCTTTCATCCTTGAAAACTAAGTGGCATGAACCACCATCATCAACACAATATTGCATTGAAAGTTCTACAACATCTCTGGCATCTAGGCTTGCTTGTTCTGCAATTTCAGTCGCTACTTGAGCAGCAGAGGTAGCATCCTTAAATTTCATGTTCCAATTCTGCCTGCCAATAGAAATATTACCATTACCATCTCCAAGAAATTATTGCCCATGTTCTAACCTTTCATCCTTGAAAACCAAGGGGCATGAACCACCATCATCAACATAATATTGCCTTGAAAATTCTACAACATCTCTGGCAGCTAGGCTTGCATGTTCTTCAAACTCAACCGCTGATTGAGCAACAGAGGTAGCATCCTTAAATTTCATATTCCAATTATGCCTGTCAATAGAAATATTTCCAGTACCATCTCAAGGAAATGATTGCCAATGTTCCAACCTTTCATCCTTGAAAACCAAGTGGCATGAACCACCATCATCAACATAATATTGCCTTGAAAGTTCTACAACAGCTCTGGCAGCTAGGATTGCATGTTCTGCAAACTCAACCGCTGCTTGAGCAACAGAGGTAGCATCCTTAAATTTCATATTCCAATTATGCCTGCCAATAGAAATATTACAATTACCATCTCCAGGAAATGATTGCCCATGTTCCAACATTTCATCCTTGTAAACCAAGTGGCATTAACCACCATCATCAACACAATATTGCCTTGAAAGTTCTACAACAGCTCTGGCAGCTAGGCTTGTATGTTCTGCAAACTCAACCGCTGATTGAGCAACAAAGGTAGCATCCTTAAATTTCTTATTCCAATTATTCCTGCCAATAGAAAAATTTCCAGTACCATCTCAAGGAAATGATTGCCCATGTTCCAACCTTTCATCCTTGAAAACCAAATGGCATGAACCACCATAATCAACACAATATTGCCTTGAAAATCCTACAACAACTTTGGCAGCTAGGCTTGCATGTTCTGCAAACTCAATCGCTGCTTGAGCAACAGATGTAGCATCCTTAAATTTCCTATTCCAATTAAGACTGCCAATAGAAAAATTACCATTACCATCTACAGGAAATAATTGCCCATGTTCCAACCTTTCATCCTTGAAAACTAAGTGGAATGAACCACCATCATCAACACAATATTACCTTGAAAGTTCTACAACAGCTCTGGCAGCTAGGCTTGCATAATCTGCAAACTCAACCGCTGCTTGAGCAGCAGAGGTAGCATCCTTAAATTTCATGTTCCAATTCTGCCTGCCAATAGAAATATTACCATTACTAACTCCAGGAAATTATTGCCCATATTCCAAACTTTCATCCTTGAAAACTTAGTGGCATGAACCACCATCATCAACACAATATTGCCTTGAAAGTTCTACAACATCTCTGGCATCTAGGCTTGCATGTTCTGCAAACTCAGTCGCTACTTGAGCAGCAGAGGTAGCATCCTTAAATTTCATGTTCCAATTCTGCGTGCCAATAGAAATATTACCATTACCATCTCCAGGAAATTATTGCACATGTTCCACCCTTTCATCCTTGAAAACCAAGGGGCATGAACCACCATCATCAACACAATATTGCCTTGAAAATTCTACAACATCTCTGGCAGCTAGGCTTACATGTTCTTCAAACTCACCCGCTGCTTGGGCAACAGAGGTAGCATCCTTAAATTTCATATTCCAATTATGCCTGCCAATAGAAATATTACCATTACAATCTCCAGGAAATGAATGCCCATGCTCCAACCTTTCATCATTGAAAACCAAGTGGCATGAACCACCATCATCAACACAATATTTCCTTGAAAGTTCTACAACAGCTCTGGCAGCTAGGCTTGCATGTTCTGCAAACTTAACCACTGCTTAAGCAGCAGAGGTAGCATCCTTAAATTTCATGTTCCAATTCTGCCTGCCAATAGAAATATTACCATTACCAACTCCAGGAAATTATCGCCCATATTCCAACCTTTCATCCTTGAAAACTAAGTGGCACGAACCACCATTATCAACACAATATTGCCTTGAAAGTTCTACAACATCTCTGGCATCTAGTCTTGCATGTTCTGCAAACTCAGTCGCTACTTGAGCAGCAGAGGTAGCATCCTTAAATTTCATGTTCCAATTCTGCCTGCCAATAGAAATATTACCATTACCATCTCCAGGAAATTATTGCCCATGTTCCACCCTTTCATCCTTGAAAACCAAGGGGCATGAACCACCATCATCAACACAATATTGCCTTGAAAATTCTACAACATCTCTGGCAGCTAGGCCTGCTTGTTCTGCAAACTCAACCGCTGATTGAGCAACAGAGGTAGCATCCTTAAATTTCTTATTCCAATTATGCCTACCAATAGAAAAATTTCCAATACCATCTCAAGGAAATGATTGCCCATGTTCAAACCTTTCATCCTTGAAAACCAAATGGCATGAACCACCATCATCAACACAATATTGCCTTGAAAATCCTACTACAACTCTGACCGCTAGGCTTGCATGTTCTGGAAACTCAACCGCTGCTTGAGCAACAGAGGTAGCATCCTTAAATTTCATATTCCAATTATGCCTGCCAATAGAAAAATTACCATTACCATCTCCAGGAAATTATTGCCCATGTTCCAACCTTTCATCCTTGAAAACTAAGTGGCATGAACCACCATCATCAACACAATATTGCCTTGTAAGTTCTACAACAGCTCTGGCAGCTAGGCTTGCATGTTCTGCAAACTCAACCGCTGCTTGAGCAGCAGAGGTAGCATCCTTAAATTTCATGTTCCAATTCTGCCTGCCAATAGAAATATTACCATTACCAACTCCAGGAAATTATTGCCCATACTCCAACCTTTCATCCTTGAAAACTAAGTGGCATGAACCACCATCATCAACACAATATTGCATTGAAAGTTCTACAACATCTCTGGCATCTAGGCTTGCATGTTCTGCAATTTCAGTCGCTACTTGAGCAGCAGAGGTAGCATCCTTAAATTTCATGTTCCAATTTTGCCTGCCAATAGAAATATTACCATTACCATCTCCAGGAAATTATTGCCCATGTTCTAACCTTTCATCCTTGAAAACCAAGGGGCATGAACCACCATCATCAACATAATATTGCCTTGAAAATTCTACAACATCTCTGGCAGCTAGGCTTGCATGTTCTTCAAACTCAACTGCTGCTTGAGCAACAGAGGTAGCATCCTTAAATTTCATATTCCAATTATGCCTGTCAATAGAAATATTTCCAGTACCATCTCAAGGAAATGATTGCCAATGTTCCAACCTTTCATCCTTGAAAACCAAGTGGCATGAACCACCATCATCAACATAATATTGCCTTGAAAGTTCTACAACAGCTCTGGCAGCTAGGATTGCATGTTCTGCAAACTCAACCGCTGCTTGAGCAACAGAGGTAGCATCCTTAAATTTCATATTCCAATTATGCCTGCCAATAGAAATATTACAATTACCATCTCCAGGAAATGATTGCCCATGTTCCAACCTTTCATCCTTGTAAACCAAGTGGCATTAACCACCATCATCAACATAATATTGCCTTGAAAATCCTACAACAACTTTGGCAGCTAGGCTTGCATGTTCTGCAAACTCAATCGCTGCTTGAGCAACAGATGTAGCATCCTTAAATTTCCTATTCCAATTAAGACTGCCAATAGAAAAATTACCATTACCATCTACAGGAAATAATTGCCCGTGTTCCAACCTTTCATCCTTGAAAACTAAGTGGAATGAACCACCATCATCAACACAATATTATCTTGAAAGTTCTACAACAGCTATGGCAGCTAGGCTTGCATAATCTGCAAACTCAACCGCTGCTTGAGCAGCAGAGGTAGCATCCTTAAATTTCATGTTCCAATTCTGCCTGCCAATAGAAATATTACCATTACCAACTCCAGGAAATTATTGCCCATATTCCAAACTTTCATCCTTGAAAACTTAGTGGCATGAACCACCATCATCAACACAATATTGCCTTGAAAGTTCTACAACATCTCTGGCATCTAGGCTTGCATGTTCTGCAAACTCAGTCGCTACTTGAGCAGCAGAGGTAGCATCCTTAAATTTCATGTTCCAATTCTGCGTGCCAATAGAAATATTACCATTACCATCTCCAGGAAATTATTGCCCATGTTCCACCCTTTCATCCTTGAAAACCAAGGGGCATGAACCACCATCATCAACACAATATTGCCTTGAAAATTCTATAACATCTCTGGCAGCTAGGCTTACATGTTCTTCAAACTCACCCGCTGCTTGGGCAACAGAGGTAGCATCCTTAAATTTCATATTCCAATTATGCCTGCCAATAGAAATATTACCATTACAATCTCCAGGAAATGAATGCCCATGCTCCAACCTTTCATCATTGAAAACCAAGTGGCATGAACCACCATCATCAACACAATATTTCCTTGAAAGTTCTACAACAGCTCTGGCAGCTAGGCTTGCATGTTCTGCAAACTTAACCACTGCTTAAGCAGCAGAGGTAGCATCCTTAAATTTCATGTTCCAATTCTGCCTGCCAATAGAAATATTACCATTACCAACTCCAGGAAATTATCGCCCATATTCCAACCTTTCATCCTTGAAAACTAAGTGGCACGAACCACCATTATCAACACAATATTGCCTTGAAAGTTCTACAACATCTCTGGCATCTAGTCTTGCATGTTCTGCAAACTCAGTCGCTACTTGAGCAGCAGAGGTAGCATCCTTAAATTTCATGTTCCAATTCTGCCTGCCAATAGAAATATTACCATTACCATCTCCAGGAAATTATTGCCCATGTTCCACCCTTTCATCCTTGAAAACCAAGGGGCATGAACCACCATCATCAACACAATATTGCCTTGAAAATTCTACAACATCTCTGGCAGCTAGGCCTGCTTGTTCTGCAAACTCAACCGCTGATTGAGCAACAGAGGTAGCATCCTTAAATTTCTTATTCCAATTATGCCTACCAATAGAAAAATTTCCAATACCATCTCAAGGAAATGATTGCCCATGTTCAAACCTTTCATCCTTGAAAACCAAATGGCATGAACCACCATCATCAACACAATATTGCCTTGAAAATCCTACTACAACTCTGACCGCTAGGCTTGCATGTTCTGGAAACTCAACCGCTGCTTGAGCAACAGAGGTAGCATCCTTAAATTTCATATTCCAATTATGCCTGCCAATAGAAAAATTACCATTACCATCTCCAGGAAATTATTGCCCATGTTCCAACCTTTCATCCTTGAAAACTAAGTGGCATGAACCACCATCATCAACACAATATTGCCTTGTAAGTTCTACAACAGCTCTGGCAGCTAGGCTTGCATGTTCTGCAAACTCAACCGCTGCTTGAGCAGCAGAGGTAGCATCCTTAAATTTCATGTTCCAATTCTGCCTGCCAATAGAAATATTACCATTACCAACTCCAGGAAATTATTGCCCATACTCCAACCTTTCATCCTTGAAAACTAAGTGGCATGAACCACCATCATCAACACAATATTGCATTGAAAGTTCTACAACATCTCTGGCATCTAGGCTTGCATGTTCTGCAATTTCAGTCGCTACTTGAGCAGCAGAGGTAGCATCCTTAAATTTCATGTTCCAATTCTGCCTGCCAATAGAAATATTACCATTACCATCTCCAGGAAATTATTGCCCATGTTCTAACCTTTCATCCTTGAAAACCAAGGGGCATGAACCACCATCATCAACATAATATTGCCTTGAAAATTCTACAACATCTCTGGCAGCTAGGCTTGCATGTTCTTCAAACTCAACCGCTGCTTGAGCAACAGAGGTAGCATCCTTAAATTTCATATTCCAATTATGCCTGTCAATAGAAATATTTCCAGTACCATCTCAAGGAAATGATTGCCAATGTTCCAACCTTTCATCCTTGAAAACCAAGTGGCATGAACCACCATCATCAACATAATATTGCCTTGAAAGTTCTACAACAGCTCTGGCAGCTAGGATTGCATGTTCTGCAAACTCAACCGCTGCTTGAGCAACAGAGGTAGCATCCTTAAATTTCATATTCCAATTATGCCTGCCAATAGAAATATTACAATTACCATCTCCAGGAAATGATTGCCCATGTTCCAACATTTCATCCTTGTAAACCAAGTGGCATTAACCACCATCATCAACACAATATTGCCTTGAAAGTTCTACAACAGCTCTGGCAGCTAGGCTTGCATGTTCTGCAAACTCAACCGCTGATTGAGCAACAAAGGTAGCATCCTTAAATTTCTTATTCCAATTATGCCTGCCAATAGAAAAATTTCCAGTACCATCTCAAGGAAATGATTGCCCATGTTCCAACCTTTCATCCTTGAAAACCAAATGGCATGAACCACCATAATCAACACAATATTGCCTTGAAAATCCTACAACAACTTTGGCAGCTAGGCTTGCATGTTCTGCAAACTCAATCGCTGCTTGAGCAATAGATGTAGCATCCTTAAATTTCCTATTCCAATTATGACTGCCAATAGAAAAATTACCATTACCATCTACAGGAAATAATTGCCCATGTTCCAACCTTTCATCCTTGAAAACTAAGTGGAATGAACCACCATCATCAACACAATATTACCTTGAAAGTTCTACAACAGCTCTGGCAGCTAGGCTTGCATAATCTGCAAACTCAACTGCTGCTTGAGCAGCAGAGGTAGCATCCTTAAATTTCATGTTCCAATTCTGCCTGCCAATAGAAATATTACCATTACCAACTCCAGGAAATTATTGCCCATATTCCAAACTTTCATCCTTGAAAACTTAGTGGCATGAACCACCATCATCAACACAATATTGCCTTGAAAGTTCTACAACATCTCTGGCATCTAGGCTTGCATGTTCTGCAAACTCAGTCGCTACTTGAGCAGCAGAGCTAGCATCCTTAAATTTCATGTTCCAATTCTGCGTGCCAATAGAAATATTACCATTACCATCTCCAGGAAATTATTGCCCATGTTCCACCCTTTCATCCTTGAAAACCAAGGGGCATGAACCACCATCATCAACACAATATTGCCTTGAAAATTCTACAACATCTCTGGCAGCTAGGCTTACATGTTCTTCAAACTCAACCGCTGCTTGGGCAACAGAGGTAGCATCCTTAAATTTCATATTCCAATTATGCCTGCCAATAGAAATATTACCATTACAATCTCCAGGAAATGAATGCCCATGTTCCAACCTTTCATCATTGAAAACCAAGTGGCATGAACCACCATCATCAACACAATATTTCCTTGAAAGTTCTACAACAGCTCTGGCAGCTAGGCTTGCATGTTCTGCAAACTTAACCACTGCTTAAGCAGCAGAGGTAGCATCCTTAAATTTCATGTTCCAATTCTGCCTGCCAATAGAAAAATTTCCAGTACCATCTCAAGGAAATGATTGCCCATGTTCCAACCTTTCATCCTTGAAAACCAAATGGCATGAACCACCATAATCAACACAATATTGCCTTGAAAATCCTACAACAACTCTGGCAGCAAGGCTTGCATGTTCTGCAAACTCAATCGCTGCTTGAGCAACAGATGTAGCATCCTTAAATTTCCTATTCCAATTATGACTGCCAATAGAAAAATTACCATTACCATCTACAGGAAATAATTGCCCATGTTCCAACCTTTCATCCTTGAAAACTAAGTGGAATGAACCACCATCATCAACACAATATTACCTTGAAAGTTCTACAACAGCTCTGGCAGCTAGGCTTGCCTAATTTGCAAACTCAACCGCTGCTTGAGCAGCAGAGGTAACATCCTTAAATTTCATATTCCAATTATGCCTGCCAATAGAAAAATTACCATTACCATCTCCAGGAAATTATTGCCCATGTTCCAACCTTTCATCCTTGCAAACTAAGTGGCATGAACCACCATCATCAACACAATATTGCCTTGAAAGTTCTACAACAGCTCTGGCAGCAAGGCTTGCATGTTCTGCAAACTCAACCGCTGCTTGAGCAGCAAAGGTAGCATCCTTAAATTTCATGTTCCAATTCTGCCTGCCAATAGAAATATTACCATTACCAACTCCAGGAAATTATTGCCCATACTCCAACCTTTCATCCTTGAAAACTAAGTGGCATGAACCACCATCATCAACACAATATTGCATTGAAAGTTCTACAACATCTCTGGCATCTAGGCTTGCATGTTCTGCAATTTCAGTCGCTACTTGAGCAGCAGAGGTAGCATCCTTAAATTTCATGTTCCAATTCTGCCTGCCAATAGAAATATTACCATTACCATCTCCAGGAAATTATTGCCCATGTTCTAACCTTTCATCCTTGAAAACCAAGGGGCATGAACCACCATCATCAACATAATATTGCCTTGAAAATTTTACAACATCTCTGGCAGCTAGGCTTGCATGTTCTTCAAACTCAACCGCTGCTTGAGCAACAGAGGTAGCATCCTTAAATTTCATATTCCAATTATGCCTGTCAATAGAAATATTTCCAGTACCATCTCAAGGAAATGATTGCCAATGTTCCAACCTTTCATCCTTGAAAACCAAGTCGTATGAACCACCATCATCAACATAATATTGCCTTGAAAGTTCTACAACAGCTCTGGCAGCTAGGATTGCATGTTCTGCAAACTCAACCGCTGCTTGAGCAACAGAGGTAGCATCCTTAAATTTCATATACCAATTATGCCTGCCAATAGAAATATTACAATTACCATCTCCAGGAAATGATTGCCCATGTTCCAACCTTTCATCCTTGTAAACCAAGTGGCATTAACCACCATCATCAACACAATATTGCCTTGAAAGTTCTACAACAGCTCTGGCAGCTAGGCTTGCATGTTCGGCAAACTCAACCGCTGATTGAGCAACAAAGGTAGCATCCTTAAATTTCTTATTCCAATTATGCCTGCCAATAGAAAAATTTCCAGTACCATCTCAAGGAAATGATTACCCATGTTCCAACCTTTCATCCTTGAAAACCAAATGGCATGATCCACCATAATCAACACAATATTGCCTTGAAAATCCTACAACAACTTTGGCAGCTAGGCTTGCATGTTCTGCAAACTCAATCGCTGCTTGAGCAACAGATGTAGCATCCTTAAATTTCCTATTCCAATTATGACTGCCAATAGAAAAATTACCATTACCATCTACAGGAAATAATTGCCCATGTTCCAACCTTTCATCCTTGAAAACTAAGTGGAATGAACCACCATCATCAACACAATATTACCTTGAAAGTTCTACAACAGCTCTGGCAGCTAGGCTTGCATAATTTGCAAACTCAACCGCTGCTTGAGCAGCAGAGGTAGCATCCTTAAATTTCATGTTCCAATTCTGCCTGCCAATAGAAATATTACCATTACCAACTCCAGGAAATTATTGCCCATGTTCCACCCTTTCATCCTTGAAAACCAAGGGGCATGAACCACCATCATCAACACAATATTGCCTTGAAAATTCTACAACATCTCTGGCAGCTAGGCCTGCATGTTCTGCAAACTCAACCGCTGATTGAGCAACAGAGGTAGCATCCTTAAATTTCTTATTCCAATTATGCCTACCAATAGAAAAATTTCCAATACCATCTCAAGGAAATGATTGCCCATGTTCAAACCTTTCATTCTTGAAAACCAAATGGCATGAACCACCATCATCAACACAATATTGCCTTGAAAATCCTACTACAACTATGACCGCTAGGCTTGCATGTTCTGGAAACTCAACCGCTGCTTGAGCAACAGAGGTAGCATCCTTAAATTTCATATTCCAATTATGCCTGCCAATAGAAAAATTACCATTACCATCTCCAGGAAATTATTGCCCATGTTCCAACCTTTCATCCTTGAAAACTAAGTGGCATGAACCACCATCATCAACACAATATTGCCTTGAAAGTTCTACAACAGCTCTGGCAGCTAGGCTTGCATGTTCTGCAAACTCAACTGCTGCTTGAGCAGCAGAGGTAGCATCCTTAAATTTCATGTTCCAATTCTGCCTGCCAATAGAAATATTACCATTACCAACTCCAGGAAATTATTGCCCATACTCCAACCTTTCATCCTTGAAAACTAAGTGGCATGAACCACCATCATCAACACAATATTGCATTGAAAGTTTTACAACATCTCTGGCATCTAGGCTTGCATGTTCTGCAATTTCAGTCGCTACTTGAGCAGCAGAGGTAGCATCCTTAAATTTCATGTTCCAATTCTGCCTGCCAATAGAAATATTACCATTACCATCTCCAGGAAATTATTGCCCATGTTCTAACCTTTCATCCTTGAAAACCAAGGGGCATGAACCACCATCATCAACATAATATTGCCTTGAAAATTTACAACATCTCTGGCAGCTGGGCTTGCATGTTCTTCAAACTCAACCGCTGCTTGAGCAACAGAGGTAGCATCCTTAAATTTCATATTCCAATTATGCCTGTCAATAGAAATATTTCCAGTACCACCTCAAGGAAATGATTGCCAATGTTCCAACCTTTCATCCTTGAAAACCAAGTGGCATGAACCACCATCATCAACACAATATTGCCTTGAAAATCCTTCAACATCTCTGGCAGCTAGGCATGCATGTTCTGCAAACTCAACCCCTGCTTGAGCAGCAAAGGTAGCATCCTTAAATTTCATATTCCAATTATGCCTGCCAATAGAAATACTACCATTACAATCTCCAGGAAATGAATGCCCATGTTCCAACCTTTCATCCTTGAAAACCAAGTGGCATGAACCACCATCATCAACACAATATTGCCTTGAAAGTTCTACAACAGCTCTGGCAGCTAGGCTTGCACGTTCTGCAAACTCAACCGCTGCTTGAGCAGCAGAGGTAGCATCCTTAAATTTCATGTTCCAATTCTGCCAGCTAATAGAAATATTACCATTACCAACTCCAGGAAATTATTGCCCACATTCCAACCTTTCATCCTTGAAAACTAAGTGGCATGAACCACCATCATCAACACAATATTGCCTTGAAACTTCTACAACATCTCTGGCATCTAGGCTTGCATGTTCTGCAAACTCAGTCGCTACTTGAGCAGCAGAGGTAGCATCCTTAAATTTCATGTTCCAATTCTGCCTGCCAATAGAAATATTATCATTACCATCTCCAGGAAATTATTGCCCATGTTCCACCCTTTCATCCTTGAAAACCAAGGGGCATGAACCACCATCATCAACACAATATTGCCTTGAAAATTCTACAACATCTCTGACAGCTAGGCTTGCATGTTCTGCAAACTCAACCGCTGATTGAGCAACAGAGGTAGCATCCTTAAATTTCTTATTCCAATTATGCCTGCTAATAGAAACATTTCCAGTACCATCTCATGGAAATGATTGCCCATGTTCCAACCTTTCATCCTTGAAAACCAAATGGCATGAACCACCATCATCAACACAATATTGCCTTGAAAATCCTACAACAACTCCGGCAGCTAGGCTTGCATGTTCTGCAAACTCAATCGCTGCTTGAGCAACAGAGGTAGCATCCTTAAATTTCATATTCCAATTATGCCTGCCAATAGAAATACTACCATTACAATCTCCAGGAAATGAATGCCCATGTTCCAACCTTTCATCCTTGAAAACCAAGTGGCATGAACCACCATCATCAACACAATATTGCCTTGAAAGTTCTACAACAGCTCTGGCAGCTAGGCTTGCACGTTCTGCAAACTCAACCGCTGCTTGAGCAGCAGAGGTAGCATCCTTAAATTTCATGTTCCAATTCTGCCAGCTAATAGAAATATTACCATTACCAACTCCAGGAAATTATTGCCCATATTCCAACCTTTCATCCTTGAAAACTAAGTGGCATGAACCACCATCATCAACACAATATTGCCTTGAAACTTCAACAACATCTCTGGCATCTAGGCTTGCATGTTCTGCAAACTCAGTTGCTACTTGAGCAGCAGAGGTAGCATCCTTAAATTTCATGTTCCAATTCTGCCTGCCAATAGAAATATTATCATTACCATCTCCAGGAAATTATTGCCCATGTTCCACCCTTTCATCCTTGAAAACCAAGGGGCATGAACCACCATCATCAACACAATATTGCCTTGAAAATTCTACAACATCTCTGACAGCTAGGCTTGCATGTTCTGCAAACTCAACCGCTGATTGAGCAACAGAGGTAGCATCCTTAAATTTCTTATTCCAATTATGCCTGCTAATAGAAACATTTCCAGTACCATCTCAAGGAAATGATTGCCCATGTTCCAACCTTTCATCCTTGAAAACCAAATGGCATGAACCACCATCATCAACACAATATTGCCTTGAAAATCCTACAACAACTCTGGCAGCTAGGCTTGCATGTTCTGCAAACTCAATCGCTGCTTGAGCAACAGAGGTAGCATCCTTAAATTTCATATTCCAATTATGCCTGCCAATAGTAAAATTACCATTACCATCTCCAGGAAATGATTGCCCATGTTCCAACCTTTCATCCTTGAAAACTAAGTGGCATGAACCACCATCATCAACACAATATTGCCTTGAAAGTTCTACAACAGCTTTGGCATCTAGGCTTGCATGTTCTGCAATTTCAGTCGCTACTTGAGCAGCAGAGGTAGCATCCTTAAATTTCATATTCCAATTCTTCCTGCCAATAGAAATATTACCATTACCATCTCCAGGAATTTATTGCCCATGTTCTAACCTTTCATCCTTGAAAACCAAGGGGCATGAACCACCATCTTCAACATAATATTGCCTTGAAAATTCTACAACATCTCTGGCAGCTAGGCTTGCATGTTCTTCAAACTCAACCGCTGCTTGAGCAACAAAGGTAGCATCCTTAAATTTCATATTCCAATTATGCCTGTCAATAGAAATATTTCCAGTACCATCTCAAGGAAATGATTGCCAATGTTCCAACCTTTCATCCTTGAAAACCAAGTGGCATGAACCACCATCATCAACACAATATTGCATTGAAAATCCTACAACAGCTCTGGCAGCTAGGCATGCATGTTCTGCAAACTCAACCCTTGCTTGAGCAGCAAAGGTAGCATCCTTAAATTTCATATTCCAATTATGCCTGCCAATAGAAATACTACCATTACAATCTCCAGGAAATGAATGCCCATGTTCCAACCTTTCATCCTTGAAAACCAAGTGGCATGAACCACCATCATCAACACAATATTGCCTTGAAAGTTCTACAACAGCTCTGGCAGCTAGGCTTGCACGTTCTGCAAACTCAACCGCTGCTTGAGCAGCAGAGGTAGCATCCTTAAATTTCATGTTCCAATTCTGCCAGCCAATAGAAATATTACAATTACCAACTCTAGGAAATTATTGCCCATATTCCAACCTTTCATCCTTGAAAACTAAGTGGCATGAACCACCATCATCAACACAATATTGCCTTGAAACTTGTACAACATCTCTGGCATCTAGGCTTGCATGTTCTGCAAACTCAGTCGCTACTTGAGCAGCAGAGGTAGCATCCTTAAATTTCATGTTCCAATTCTGCCTGCCAATAGAAATATTATCATTACCATCTCCAGGAAATTATTGCCCATGTTCCACCCTTTCATCCTTGAAAACCAAGGGGCATGAACCACCATCATCAACACAATATTGCCTTGAAAATTCTACAACATCTCTGACAGCTAGGCTTGCATGTTCTGCAAACTCAACCGCTGATTGAGCAACAGAGGTAGCATCCTTAAATTTCTTATTCCAATTATGCCTGCTAATAGAAACATTTCCAGTACCATCTCATGGAAATGATTGCCCATGTTCCAACCTTTCATCCTTGAAAACCAAATGGCATGAACCACCATCATCAACACAATATTGCCTTGAAAATCCTACAACAACTCTGGCAGCTAGGCTTGCATGTTCTGCAAACTCAATCGCTGCTTGAGCAACAGAGGTAGCATCCTTAAATTTCATATTCCAATTATGCCTGCCAATAGAAATACTACCATTACAATCTCCAGGAAATGAATGCCCATGTTCCAACCTTTCATCCTTGAAAACCAAGTGGCATGAACCACCATCATCAACACAATATTGCCTTGAAAGTTCTACAACAGCTCTGGCAGCTAGGCTTGCACGTTCTGCAAACTCAACCGCTGCTTGAGCAGCAGAGGTAGCATCCTTAAATTTCATGTTCCAATTCTGCCAGCTAATAGAAATATTACCATTACCAACTCCAGGAAATTATTGCCCATATTCCAACCTTTCATCCTTGAAAACTAAGTGGCATGAACCACCATCATCAACACAATATTGCCTTGAAACTTCTACAACATCTCTGGCATCTAGGCTTGCATGTTCTGCAAACTCAGTTGCTACTTGAGCAGCAGAGGTAGCATCCTTAAATTTCATGTTCCAATTCTGCCTGCCAATAGAAATATTATCATTACCATCTCCAGGAAATTATTGCCCATGTTCCACCCTTTCATCCTTGAAAACCAAGGGGCATGAACCACCATCATCAACACAATATTGCCTTGAAAATTCTACAACATCTCTGACAGCTAGGCTTGCATGTTCTGCAAACTCAACCGCTGATTGAGCAACAGAGGTAGCATCCTTAAATTTCTTATTCCAATTATGCCTGCTAATAGAAACATTTCCAGTACCATCTCAAGGAAATGATTGCCCATGTTCCAACCTTTCATCCTTGAAAACCAAATGGCATGAACCACCATCATCAACACAATATTGCCTTGAAAATCCTACAACAACTCTGGCAGCTAGGCTTGCATGTTCTGCAAACTCAATCGCTGCTTGAGCAACAGAGGTAGCATCCTTAAATTTCATATTTCAATTATGCCTGCCAATAGTAAAATTACCATTACCATCTCCAGGAATTTATTGCCCATGTTCCAACCTTTCATCCTTGAAAACTAAGTGGCATGAACCACCATCATCAACACAATATTGCCTTGAAAGTTCTACAACAGCTTTGGCATCTAGGCTTGCATGTTCTGCAATTTCAGTCGCTACTTGAGCAGCAGAGGTAGCATCCTTAAATTTCATATTCCAATTCTTCCTGCCAATAGAAATATTACCATTACCATCTCCAGGAATTTATTGCCCATGTTCTAACCTTTCATCCTTGAAAACCAAGGGGCATGAACCACCATCTTCAACATAATATTGCCTTGAAAATTCTACAACATCTCTGGCAGCTAGGCTTGCATGTTCTTCAAACTCAACCGCTGCTTGAGCAACAAAGGTAGCATCCTTAAATTTCATATTCCAATTATGCCTGTCAATAGAAATATTTCCAGTACCATCTCAAGGAAATGATTGCCAATGTTCCAACCTTTCATCCTTGAAAACCAAGTGGCATGAACCACCATCATCAACACAATATTGCATTGAAAATCCTACAACAGCTCTGGCAGCTAGGCATGCATGTTCTGCAAACTCAACCCTTGCTTGAGCAGCAAAGGTAGCATCCTTAAATTTCATATTCCAATTATGCCTGCCAATAGAAATACTACCATTACAATCTCCAGGAAATGAATGCCCATGTTCCAACCTTTCATCCTTGAAAACCAAGTGGCATGAACCACCATCATCAACACAATATTGCCTTGAAAGTTCTACAACAGCTCTGGCAGCTAGGCTTGCACGTTCTGCAAACTCAACCGCTGCTTGAGCAGCAGAGGTAGCATCCTTAAATTTCATGTTCCAATTCTGCCAGCCAATAGAAATATTACAATTACCAACTCTAGGAAATTATTGCCCATATTCCAACCTTTCATCCTTGAAAACTAAGTGGCATGAACCACCATCATCAACACAATATTGCCTTCAAACTTGTACAACATCTCTGGCATCTAGGCTTGCATGTTCTGCAAACTCAGTCGCTACTTGAGCAGCAGAGGTAGCATCCTTAAATTTCATGTTCCAATTCTGCCTGCCAATAGAAATATTATCATTACCATCTCCAGGAAATTATTGCCCATGTTCCACCCTTTCATCCTTCAAAACCAAGGGGCATGAACCACCATTATCAACACAATATTGCCTTGAAAATTCTACAACATCTCTGACAGCTAGGCTTGCATGTTCTGCAAACTCAACCGCTGATTGAGCAACAGAGGTAGCATCCTTAAATTTCTTATTCCAATTATGCCAGCTAATAGAAACATTTCCAGTACCATCTCATGGAAATGATTGCCCATGTTCCAACCTTTCATCCTTGAAAACCAAATGGCATGAACCACCATCATCAACACAATATTGCCTTGAAAATCCTACAACAACTCTGGCAGCTAGGCTTGCATGTTCTGCAAACTCAATCGCTGCTTGAGCAACAGAGGTAGCATCCTTAAATTTCATATTCCAATTATGCCTGTCAATAGAAATATTTCCAGTACCATCTCAAGGAAATGATTGCCAATGTTCCAACCTTTCATCCTTGAAAACCAAGTGGCATGAACCACCATCATCAACACAATATTTCATTGAAAGTTCTACAACAGCTCTGGCAGCTAGGCATGCATGTTCTGCAAACTCAACCCTTGCTTGAGCAGCAAAGGTAGCATCCTTAAATTTCATATTCCAATTATGCCTGCCAATAGAAATACTACCATTACAATCTCCAGGAAATGAATGCCCATGTTCCAACCTTTCATCCTTGAAAACCAAGTGGCATGAACCACCATCATCAACACAATATTGCCTTGAAAGTTCTACAACAGCTCTGGCAGCTAGGCTTGCACGTTCTGCAAACTCAACCGCTGCTTGAGCAGCAGAGGTAGCATCCTTAAATTTCATGTTCCAATTATGCCTGCCAATAGAAATATTACAATTACCAACTCAAGGAAATTATTGCCCATATTCCAACCTTTCATCCTTGAAAACTAAGTGGCATGAACCACCATCATCAACACAATATTGCCTTGAAAATCCTACAACAACTCTGGCAGCTAGGCTTGCATGTTCTGCAAACTCAATCGCTGCTTGAGCAACAGAGGTAGCATCCTTAAATTTCATATTCCAATAATGCCTGCCAATAGTAAAATTACCATTACCATCTCCAGGAAATGATTGCCCATGTTCCAACCTTTCATCCTTGAAAACTAAGTGGCATGAACCACCATCATCAACACAATATTGCCTTGAAAGTTCTACAACAGCTCTGGCAGCTAGGCTTGCATGTTCTGCAAACTCAACCGCTGCTTGAGCAGCAGAGGTAGCATCCTTAAATTTCATATTCCAATTCTGCCTGCCAATAGAAATATTACCATTACCAACTCCAGGAAATTATTGCCCATATTCCAACCTTTCATCCTTGAAAACTAAGTGGCATGAACCACCATCATCAACACAATATTGCCTTGAAAGTTCTACAACATCTCTGGCATCTAGGCTTGCACGTTCTTCAAACTCAGTCGCTACTTGAGCAGCAGAGGTTGCATCCTTAAATTTTATGTTCCAATTCTCCCTGCCAATAGAAATATTACCATTACCATCTCCAGGAAATTATTGCCCATGTTCCACCCTTTCATCCTTGAAAACCAAGGGGCATGAACCACCATCATCAACAAAATATTGCCTTGAAAATTCTACAACATCTCTGGCAGCTAGGCTTGCATGTTCTGCAAACTCAACCGCTGATTGAGCAACAGAGGTAGCATCCTTAAATATCTTATTCCAATTATGCCTGCCAATAGAAAAATTTCCAGTACCATCTCAAGGAAATGATTGCCCATGTTCCAACCTTTCATCCCTGAAAACCAAATGGCATGAACCACCATCATCAACACAATAATACCTTGAAAATCCTACAACAACTTTGGCAGTTAGTCTTGCATGTTCTGCAAACTCAACCGCTGCTTGAGCAACAGAGGTAGCATCCTTAAATTTCATATTCCAATTATGCCTGCCATTAGAAAAATTACCATTACCATCTCCAGGAAATGATTGCCCATGTTCCAAACTTTCATCCTTGAAAACTAAGTGGCATGAACCACCATCATCAACACAATATTGCCTTGAAAGTTCTACAACACCTCTGGCAGCTAGGCTTGCATGTTCTGCAAACTCAGTCGCTACTTGAGCAGCAGAGGTAGCATCCTTAAATTTCATGTTCCAATTCTGCCTGCCAATAGAAATATTACCATTACCATCTCCAGGAAATTATTGCCCATGTTCCAACCTTTCATCCTTGAAAACCAAGGTGCATGAACCACCATCATCAACACAATATTGCCTTGAAAATTCTACAACATCTCTGGCAGCTAGGCTTGCATGTTCTGCAAACTCAACCGCTGCTTGAGCAACAGAGGTAGCATCCTTAAATTTCATATTCCAATTATGCCTGCCAATAGAAAAATTTCCAGTACCATCTCAAGGAAATGATTGCCCATGTTCCAACCTTTCACCCTTGAAAACCAAGTGGCATGAACCACCATCATCAACACAATATTGCCTTGAAAATCCTACAACAGCTTTGGCAGCTAGGCTTGCATGTTCTGCAAACTCAACCGCTGCTTGAGCAGCAAAGGTAGCATCCTTAAATATCATATTCCAATTATGCCTGCCAATAGAAAAATTACCATTACCATCTCCAGGAAATTATTGCCCATATTCCAACCTTTCATCCTTGAAAACTAAGTGGCATGAACCACCATCATCAACACAATATTGCCTTTAAAGTTCTACAACATCTCTGGCATCTAGGCTTGCACGTTCTTCAATAGAAATATTACAATTACCAACTCAAGGAAATTATTGCCCATATTCCAACCTTTCATCCTTGAAAACTAAGTGGCATGAACCACCATCATCAACACAATATTGCCTTGAAAATCCTACAACAACTCTGGCAGCTAGGCTTGCATGTTCTGCAAACTCAATCGCTGCTTGAGCAACAGAGGTAGCATCCTTAAATTTCATATTCCAATAATGCCTGCCAATAGTAAAATTACCATTACCATCTCCAGGAAATGATTGCCCATGTTCCAACCTTTCATCCTTGAAAACTAAGTGGCATGAACCACCATCATCAACACAATATTGCCTTGAAAGTTCTACAACAGCTCTGGCAGCTAGGCTTGCATGTTCTGCAAACTCAATCGCTACTTGAGCAACAGAGGTAGCATCCTTAAATTTCATATTCCAATTATGCCTGCCAATAGTAAAATTACCATTACCATCTCCAGGAATTTATTGCCCATGTTCTAACCTTTCATCCTTGAAAACTAAGTGGCATGAACCACCATCATCAACACAATATTGCCTTGAAAGTTCTACAACAGCTTTGGCATCTAGGATTGCATGTTCTGCAATTTCAGTCGCTACTTGAGCAGCAGAGGTAGCATCCTTAAATTTCATATTCCAATTCTGCCTGCCAATAGAAATATTACCATTACCATCTCCAGGAATTTATTGCCCATGTTCTAACCTTTCATCCTTGAAAACCAAGGGGCATGAACCACCATCTTCAACATAATATTGCCTTGAAAATTCTACAACATCTCTGGCAGCTAGGCTTGCATGTTCTTCAAACTCAACCGCTGCTTGAGCAACAGAGGTAGCATCCTTAAATTTCATATTCCAATTATGCCTGTCAATAGAAATATTTCCAGTACCATCTCAAGGAAATGATTGCCAATGTTCCAACCTTTCATCCTTGAAAACCAAGTGGCATGAACCACCATCATCAACACAATATTGCATTGAAAATCCTACAACAGCTCTGGCAGCTAGGCATGCATGTTCTGCAAACTCAACCCTTGCTTGAGCAGCAAAGGTAGCATCCTTAAATTTCATATTCCAATTATGCCTGCCAATAGAAATACTACCATTACAATCTCCAGGAAATGAATGCCCATGTTCCAACCTTTCATCCTTGAAAACCAAGTGGCATGAACCACCATCATCAACACAATATTGCCTTGAAAGTTCTACAACAGCTCTGGCAGCTAGGCTTGCACGTTCTGCAAACTCAACCGCTGCTTGAGCAGCAGAGGTAGCATCCTTAAATTTCATGTTCCAATTATGCCTGCCAATAGAAATATTACAATTACCAACTCAAGGAAATTATTGCCCATATTCCAACCTTTCATCCTTGAAAACTAAGTGGCATGAACCACCATCATCAACACAATATTGCCTTGAAAATCCTACAACAACTCTGGCAGCTAGGCTTGCATGTTCTGCAAACTCAATCGCTGCTTGAGCAACAGAGGTAGCATCCTTAAATTTCATATTCCAATAATGCCTGCCAATAGTAAAATTACCATTACCATCTCCAGGAAATGATTGCCCATGTTCCAACCTTTCATCCTTGAAAACTAAGTGGCATGAACCACCATCATCAACACAATATTGCCTTGAAAGTTCTACAACAGCTCTGGCAGCTAGGCTTGCATGTTCTGCAAACTCAACCGCTGCTTGAGCAGCAGAGGTAGCATCCTTAAATTTCATATTCCAATTCTGCCTGCCAATAGAAATATTACCATTACCAACTCCAGGAAATTATTGCCCATATTCCAACCTTTCATCCTTGAAAACTAAGTGGCATGAACCACCATCATCAACACAATATTGCCTTGAAAGTTCTACAACATCTCTGGCATCTAGGCTTGCACGTTCTTCAAACTCAGTCGCTACTTGAGCAGCAGAGGTTGCATCCTTAAATTTTATGTTCCAATTCTCCCTGCCAATAGAAATATTACCATTACCATCTCCAGGAAATTATTGCCCATGTTCCACCCTTTCATCCTTGAAAACCAAGGGGCATGAACCACCATCATCAACAAAATATTGCCTTGAAAATTCTACAACATCTCTGGCAGCTAGGCTTGCATGTTCTGCAAACTCAACCGCTGATTGAGCAACAGAGGTAGCATCCTTAAATATCTTATTCCAATTATGCCTGCCAATAGAAAAATTTCCAGTACCATCTCAAGGAAATGATTGCCCATGTTCCAACCTTTCATCCCTGAAAACCAAATGGCATGAACCACCATCATCAACACAATAATGCCTTGAAAATCCTACAACAACTTTGGCAGTTAGTCTTGCATGTTCTGCAAACTCAACCGCTGCTTGAGCAACAGAGGTAGCATCCTTAAATTTCATATTCCAATTATGCCTGCCATTAGAAAAATTACCATTACCATCTCCAGGAAATGATTGCCCATGTTCCAAACTTTCATCCTTGAAAACTAAGTGGCATGAACCACCATCATCAACACAATATTGCCTTGAAAGTTCTACAACACCTCTGGCAGCTAGGCTTGCATGTTCTGCAAACTCAGTCGCTACTTGAGCAGCAGAGGTAGCATCCTTAAATTTCATGTTCCAATTCTGCCTGCCAATAGAAATATTACCATTACCATCTCCAGGAAATTATTGCCCATGTTCCAACCTTTCATCCTTGAAAACCAAGGTGCATGAACCACCATCATCAACACAATATTGCCTTGAAAATTCTACAACATCTCTGGCAGCTAGGCTTGCATGTTCTGCAAACTCAACCGCTGCTTGAGCAACAGAGGTAGCATCCTTAAATTTCATATTCCAATTATGCCTGCCAATAGAAAAATTTCCAGTACCATCTCAAGGAAATGATTGCCCATGTTCCAACCTTTCACCCTTGAAAACCAAGTGGCATGAACCACCATCATCAACACAATATTGCCTTTGAAAATCCTACAACAGCTTTGGCAGCTAGGCTTGCATGTTCTGCAAACTCAACCGCTGCTTGAGCAGCAAAGGTAGCATCCTTAAATATCATATTCCAATTATGCCTGCCAATAGAAAAATTACCATTACCATCTCCAGGAAATTATTGCCCATATTCCAACCTTTCATCCTTGAAAACTAAGTGGCATGAACCACCATCATCAACACAATATTGCCTTTAAAGTTCTACAACATCTCTGGCATCTAGGCTTGCACGTTCTTCAAACTCAGTCGCTACTTGAGCAGCAGAGGTTGCATCCTTAAATTTTATGTTCCAATTCTCCCTGCCAATAGAAATATTACCATTACCATCTCCAGGAAATTATTGCCCATGTTCCTCCCTTTCATCCTTGAAAACCAAGGGGCATGAACCACCATCATCAACAAAATATTGCCTTGAAAATTCTACAACATCTCTGGCAGCTAGGCTTGCATGTTCTGCAAACTCAACCGCTGATTGAGCAACAGAGGTAGCATCCTTAAATATCTTATTCCAATTATGCCTGCCAATAGAAAAATTTCCAGTACCATCTCAAGGAAATGATTGCCCATGTTCCAACCTTTCATCCCTGAAAACCAAATGGCATGAACCACTATCATCAACACAATAATGCCTTGAAAATCCTACAACAACTTTGGCAGTTAGTCTTGCATGTTCTGCAAACTCAACCGCTGCTTGAGCAACAGAGGTAGCATCCTTAAATTTCATATTCCAATTATGCCTGCCATTAGAAAAATTACCATTACCATCTCCAGGAAATGATTGCCCATGTTCCAAACTTTCATCCTTGAAAACTAAGTGGCATGAACCACCATCATCAACACAATATTGCCTTGAAAGTTCTACAACACCTCTGGCAGCTAGGCTTGCATGTTCTGCAAACTCAGTCGCTACTTGAGCAGCAGAGGTAGCATCCTTAAATTTCATGTTCCAATTCTGCCTGCCAATAGAAATATTACCATTACCATCTCCAGGAAATTATTGCCCATGTTCCAACCTTTCATCCTTGAAAACCAAGGTGCATGAACCACCATCATCAACACAATATTGCCTTGAAAATTCTACAACATCTCTGGCAGCTAGGCTTGCATGTTCTGCAAACTCAACCGCTGCTTGAGCAACGGAGGTAGCATCCTTAAATTTCATATTCCAATTATGCCTGCCAATAGAAAAATTTCCAGTACCATCTCAAGGAAATGATTGCCCATGTTCCAACCTTTCACCCTTGAAAACCAAGTGGCATGAACCACCATCATCAACACAATATTGCCTTGAAAATCCTACAACAGCTTTGGCAGCTAGGCTTGCATGTTCTGCAAACTCAACCGCTGCTTGAGCAGCAAAGGTAGCATCCTTAAATATCATATTCCAATTATGCCTGCCAATAGAAAAATTACCATTACCATCTCCAGGAAATTATTGCCCATATTCCAACCTTTCATCCTTGAAAACTAAGTGGCATGAACCACCATCATCAACACAATATTGCCTTGAAAGTTCTACAACATCTCTGGCATCTAGGCTTGCACGTTCTTCAAACTCAGTCGCTACTTGAGCAGCAGAGGTTGCATCCTTAAATTTTATGTTCCAATTCTCCCTGCCAATACAAATATTACCATTACCATCTCCAGGAAATTATTGCCCATGTTCCTCCCTTTCATCCTTGAAAACCAAGGGGCATGAACCACCATCATCAACAAAATATTGCCTTGAAAATTCTACAACATCTCTGGCAGCTAGGCTTGCATGTTCTGCAAACTCAACCGCTGATTGAGCAACAGAGGTAGCATCCTTAAATATCTTATTCCAATTATGCCTGCCAATAGAAAAATTTCCAGTACCATCTCAAGGAAATGATTGCCCATGTTCCAACCTTTCATCCCTGAAAACCAAATGGCATGAACCACCATCATCAACACAATAATGCCTTGAAAATCCTACAACAACTTTGGCAGCTAGTCTTGCATGTTCTGCAAACTCAACCGCTGCTTGAGCAACAGAGGTACCATCCTTAAATTTCATATTCCAATTATGCATGCCATTAGAAAAATTACCATTACCATCTCCAGGAAATGATTGCCCATGTTCCAAACTTTCATCCTTGAAAACTAAGTGGCATGAACCACCATCATCAACACAATATTGCCTTGAAAGTTCTACAACACGTCTGGCAGCTAGGCTTGCATGTTCTGCAAACTCAGTCGCTACTTGAGCAGCAGTGGTAGCATCCTTAAATTTCATGTTCCAATTCAGCCTGCCAATAGAAATATTACCATTACCATCTCCAGGAAATTATTGCCCATGTTCCAACCTTTCATCCTTGAAAACCAAGGTGCATGAACAACCATCATCAACACAATATTGCCTTGAAAATTCTACAACATCTCTGGCAGCTAGGCTTGCATGTTCTGCAAACTCAACCGCTGCTTGAGCAACAGAGGTAGCATCCTTAAATTTCATATTCCAATTATGCCTGCCAATAGAAAAATTTCCAGTACCATCTCAAGGAAATGATTGCCCATGTTCCAACCTTTCACCCTTGAAAACCAAGTGGCATGAACCACCATCATCAACACAATATTGCCTTGAAAATCCTACAACAGCTTTGGCAGCTAGGCTTGCAAGTTCTGCAAACTCAACCGCTGCTTGAGCAGCAAAGGTAGCATCTTTAAATATCATATTCCAATTATGCCTGCCAATAGAAAAATTACCATTACCATCTCCAGGAAATGATTGCCCATGTTCCAACCTTTCATCCTTGAAAACTAAGTGGCATGAACCACCATCATCAACACAATATTGACTTGAAAGTTCTACAACAGCTCTGGCAACTAGGCTTGCATGTTCTGCAAACTCAGTCGCTACTTGAGCAGCAGAGGTAGCATCCTTAAATTTCATGTTCCAAGTCTGCCTGCCAATAGAAATATTACCATTACCATCTCCAGGAAATTATTGCTCATGTTCCACCCTTTCATCCTTGAAAACCAAGGGGCATGAACTACCATCATCAACAAAATATTGCCTTGAAAATTCTACAACATCTCTGGCAGCTAGGCTTGCATGTTCTGCAAACTCAACCACTGATTGAGGAACAGAGGTAGCATCCTTGAATTTCTTATTCCAATTATGCCCGCCAACAGAAAAATTTTAGGTACCATCTCAAGGAAATGATTGCCCATGTTCCAACCTTTCATCCTTGAAAACCAAATGGCATGACCACCATCATCAACACAATAATGCCTTGAAAATCCTACAACAACTCTGGCAGCTAGGCTTGCATGTTCTGCAAACTCAACCGTTGCTTGAGCAACAGAGGTAGCATCCTTAAATTTCATATTCCAATTATGCCTGCCAATAGAAAAATTACCATTACCATCTCCAGGAAATGATTGCCCATGTTCCAAACTTTCATCCTTGAAAACTAAGTGGCATAAACCACCATCATCACACACAATATTGCCTTGAAAGTTCTACAACAGCTCTGGCAGCTAGGCTTGCATGTTCTGCAAACTCAGTCGCTACTTGAGCAGCAGAGGTAGCATCCTTAAATTTCATGTTCCAATTCTTCCTGCCAATAGAAATATTACCATTACCATCTCCAGGAAATTATTGCCCATGTTCCAACCTTTCATCCTTGAAAACCAAGGGGCATGAACCATCATCATCAACACAATATTGCCTTGAAAATTCTACAACATACTTGGCAGCTAGACTTGCATGTTCTGCAAACTCAACCGCTGCTTGAGCAATAGAGGTAGCATCCTTAAATTTCATATTCCAATTATGCCTGCCAATAGAAACATTTCCAGTACCATCTCAAGGAAATGATTGCCCATGTTCCAACCTTTCATCCTTGAAAACCAAATGGCATGAACCACCATCATCAACACAATATTGCCTTGAAAATCCTACAACAACTCTGGCAGCTAGGCTTGCATGTTCTGCAAACTCAATCGCTGCTTGAGCAACAGAGGTAGCATCCTTAAATTTCATATTCCAATTATGCCTGCCAATAGTAAAATTACCATTACCATCTCCAGGAAATGATTGCCCATGTTCCAACCTTTCATCCTTGAAAACTTAGTGGCATGAACCACCATCATCAACACAATATTGCCTTGAAAGTTCTACAACAGCTTTGGCATCTAGGCTTGCATGTTCTGCAATTTCAGTCGCTACTTGAGCAGCAGAGGTAGCATCCTTAAATTTCATATTCCAATTCTGCCTGCCAATAGAAATATTACCATTACCATCTCCAGGAATTTATTGCCCATGTTCTAACCTTTTATCCTTGAAAACCAAGGGGCATGAACCACCATCTTCAACATAATATTGCCTTGAAAATTCTACAACATCTCTGGCATCTAGGCTTGCACGTTCTTCAAACTCAGTCGCTACTTGAGCAGCAGAGGTTGCATCCTTAAATTTTATATTCCAATTCTCCCTGCCAATAGAAATATTACCATTACCATCTCCAGGAAATTATTGCCCATGTTCTTCCCTTTCATCCTTGAAAACCAAGGGGCATGAACCACCATCATCAACAAAATATTGCCTTGAAAATTCTACAACATCTCTGGCAGCTAGGCTTGCATGTTCTGCAAACTCAACCGCTGCTTGAGCAACAGAGGTAGCATCCTTAAATTTCATATTCCAATTATGCCTGCCAATAGAAAAATTTCCAGTACCATCTCAAGGAAATGATTGCCCATGTTCCAACCTTTCACCCTTGAAAACCAAGTGGCATGAACCACCATCATCAACACAATATTGCCTTGAAAATCCTACAACAGCTTTGGCAGCTAGGCTTGCATGTTCTGCAAACTCAACCGCTGCTTGAGCAGCAAAGGTAGCATCCTTAAATATCATATTCCAATTATGCCTGCCAATAGAAAAATTACCATTACCATCTCCAGGAAATTATTGCCCATATTCCAACCTTTCATCCTTGAAAACTAAGTGGCATGAACCACCATCATCAACACAATATTGCCTTGAAAGTTCTACAACATCTCTGGCATCTAGGCTTGCACGTTCTTCAAACTCAGTCGCTACTTGAGCAGCAGAGGTTGCATCCTTAAATTTTATGTTCCAATTCTCCCTGCCAATAGAAATATTACCATTACCATCTCCAGGAAATTATTGCCCATGTTCCTCCCTTTCATCCTTGAAAACCAAGGGGCATGAACCACCATTATCAACAAAATATTGCCTTGAAAATTCTACAACATCTCTGGCAGCTAGGCTTGCATGTTCTGCAAACTCAACCGCTGATTGAGCAACAGAGGTAGTATCCTTAAATATCTTATTCCAATTATGCCTGCCAATAGAAAAATTTCCAGTACCATCTCAAGGAAATGATTGCCCATGTTCCAACCTTTCATCCTTGAAAACCAAATGGCATGAACCACCATCATCAACACAATAATGCCTTGAAAATCCTACAACAACTTTGGCAGCTAGTCTTGCATGTTCTGCAAACTCAACCGCTGCTTGAGCAACAGAGGTAGCATCCTTAAATTTCATATTCCAATTATGCCTGCCAATAGAAAATTTTCCAGTACCATCTCAAGGAAATGATTGCCCATGTTCCAACCTTTCATCCTTGAAAACCAAGTGGCATGAACCACCATCATCAACACAATATTGCCTTGCAAATCCTACAACAGCTTTGGCAGCAAGGCTTGCATGTTCTGCAAACTCAACCGCTGCTTGAGCAGCAGAGGTAGCATCCTTAAATTTCATATTCCAATTATGCCAGCCAATAGAAATATTACCATTACCAACTCCAGGAAATTATTGCCCATATTCCAACCTTTCATACTTGAAAACTAAGTGGCATGAGCCACCATCATCAACACAATATTGCCTTGAAAGTTCTACAACATATCTGGCATCTAGGCTTGCATGTTCTGCAAACTCAGTCGCTACTTGAGCAACAGAGGTAGCATCCTTAAATTTCATGTTCCAAGTCTGCCTGCCAATAGAAATATTACCATTACCATCTCCAGGAAATTATTGCTCATGTTCCACCCTTTCATCCTTGAAAACCAAGTGGCATGAACCACCATCATCAACAAAATATTGCCTTGAAAATTCTACAACATCTCTGGCAGCCAGGCTTGCATGTTCTGCAAACTCAACCGCTGATTGAGGAACAGAGGTAGCATCTTTGAATTTCTTATTCCAATTATGCCCGCCAATAGAAAAATTTTAGGTACCATCTCAAGGAAATGATTGCCCATGTTCCAACCTTTCATCCTTGAAAACCAAATGGCATGACCACCATCATCAACACAATAATGCCTTGAAAATCCTACAACAACTCTGGCAGCTAGGCTTGCATGTTCTGCAAACTCAACCGTTGCTTGAGCAACAGAGGTAGCATCCTTAAATTTCATATTCCAATTATGCCTGCCAATAGAAAAATTACCATTACCATCTCCAGGAAATGATTGCCCATGTTCCAAACTTTCATCCTTGAAAACTAAGTGGCATAAACCACCATCATCACACACAATATTGCCTTGAAAGTTCTACAACAGCTCTGGCAGCTAGGCTTGCATGTTCTGCAAACTCAGTCGCTACTTGAGCAGCAGAGGTAGCATCCTTAAATTTCATGTTCCAATTCTTCCTGCCAATAGAAATATTACCATTACCATCTCCAGGAAATTATTGCCCATGTTCCAACCTTTCATCCTTGAAAACCAAGGGGCATGAACCACCATCATCAACACAATATTGCCTTGAAAATTCTACAACATACTTGGCAGCTAGGCTTGCATGTTCTGCAAACTCAACCGCTGCTTGAGCAACAGAGGTAGCATCCTTAAATTTCATATTCCAATTATGCCTACCAATAGAAAAGTTTCCAGTACCATCTCAAGGAAATGATTGCCCATGTTCCAACCTTTCATCCTTGAAAACCAAGTGGCATGAACCACCATCATCAACACAATATTGCCTTGCAAATCCTACAACAGCTTTGGCAGCAAGGCTTGCATGTTCTGCAAACTCAACCGCTGCTTGAGCAGTAGAGGTAGCATCCTTAAATTTCATATTCCAATTATGCCTGCCAATAGAAAAATTACCATTACCATCTCCAGGAAATGATTGCCCATGTTCCAACCTTTCATCCTTGAAAACTAAGTGGCATGAAACACCATCATCAACACAATATTGCCTTGAAAGTTCTATAACAGCTCTGGCAACTAGGCTTGCATGTTCTGCAAACTCAGTCGCTACTTGAGCAGCAGAGGTAGCATCCTTAAATTTCATGTTCCAATTCTGCCTGCCAATAGAAATATTACCATTACCTTCTCCAGGAACTTATTTCCCACGTTCCAATCTTTCATCCATGAAAACCAAGGGGCATGAACCACCATCATCAACACAATATTGCCTTGAGTATTCTACAACATCTTTGGCAGCTAGGCTTGCATGTTCTGCAAACTCAACCGCTGCTTGAACAACAGAGGTAGCATCCTTAAATTTCATATTCCAATTATGCCTGCCAATTGAAATATTACCATTACCATCTCTAGGAAATGATTGCCCATGTTCCAACCTTTCATCCTTGAAAACCAAGTGGCATGAACCACCATCATCAATACAATATTGCCTTGAAAGTTCTACAACAGCTCTGGCAGCTAGGCTTGCATGTTCTGCAAACTCCATCGCTACTTGAGCAGCAGAGGTAGAATCCTTAAATTTCATGTTCCATTTCTGGCTGCCAATAGAAAAATTACCATTACCATCTCCGGAAACGATTGCCCTTGTTCCAACCTTTCATCCTTGAAACCCAAGTGGCATGAACCACCATCATCAACAAAATATTGCCTTGAAAATCCTACAACAGCTCTGGCAGCTAGGCTTGCATGATCTGCAGAATCAGTCGCTACTTCAGCAGCAGAGGTAGCATGCTTAAATTTCATGTTCCAATACTGCCTACAAACACAATACTTACCATTACCATCTCAAAGAAATGATTGCCCATGTTCCAACCTTTCATCCTTGAAACCCAAGTGGCATGAACCACCATCATCAACACAATATTTCTTTGAAAGTTCTACAACATCTTTGGCAGCTAGGCTTGCATGTTCTGCAAACTCAGCCGCTGCTTGAGCAGCAGAGGTAGCATGCTTAAATTTGATGTTCCAATACTGCCTGCCAACAAAACAATTACCATTACCATCTCCAGGAAATGATTGCCCATGTTCCACCCTTTCATCTTTGAAAACTAAGTGGCATGAACCACCATCTTCAACACAATATTGCCTTGAAAGTTCTACAACAGCTCTGGCAACTAGGCTTGCATGTTCTGCAAACTTAGTCGTTACTTGAGCAGTAGAGGTAGCATCCTTAAATTTCATGTTCCAATTCTGCCTGCCAATAGAAAAATTACCATTACCATCTCTAGGAAACGATTGCCCTTGTTCCAACCTTTCATCCTTGAAACCCAAGTGGCATGAACCACCATCATCAACAGAATATTGCCTTGAAAATCCTACAACAGCTCTGGCAGCTAGGCTTGCATGATCTGCAGAATCAGTCGCTACTTCAGCAGCAGAGGTAGCACGCTTAAATTTCATGTTCCAATACTGCCTGCCAACACAAAACTTACCATTACCATCTCAAAGAAATGATTGCCCATGTTCCAACCTTTCATCCTTGAAACCCAAGTGGCATGAACCACCATCATCAACACAATATTTCTTTGAAAGTTCTACAATAGCTCTGGCAGCTAGGCTTGCATGTTCTGCAAACTCAGCCGCTGCTTGAGCAGCAGAGGTAGCATTCTTAAATTTGATGTTCCAATACTGCCTGCCAACAGAACAATTACCATTACCATCTCCAGGAAATGATTGCCCATGTTCCACCCTTTCATCTTTGAAAACTAAGTGGCATGAACAACCATCATCAACACAATATTGCCTTGAAAGTTCTACAACAGCTCTGGCAGCTAGGCTTGCATGTTCTGCAAACTCAGTCGCTACTTGAGCAGCAGAGGTAGCATCCTTAAATTTCATATTCCAATTCTGCCTGCCAATAGAAAAATTAACATTACCATCTCAAGGAAACGATTTCCCTTGTTCCAACCTTTCATCCTTGAAACCCAAGTGGCATGAACCACCATCATCAACACAATATTGACTTGAAAGTTCTACAACAACTCTGGCAGCTAGGCTTGCATGTTCTGCAAACTCAACCACTGCTTGAGCAGCAGAGGTAGCATCCTTAAATTTCATATTCCAATTATGCCTGCCAATAGAAAAATTACCATTACCATCTCCAGGAAATGATTGCCCATGTTCCAACCTTTCATCCTTGAAAACTAAATGGCATGAACCACCATCATCAACATAATATTGCCTTGAAAATTCTACAACAGCTCTGTCAGATAGGCTTGCATGTTCTGCAAACTCAGTCGCTACTTGAGCAGCAGAGGTAGCATCCGTAAATTTCATATTCCAATTATGCGTGCCAATAGAAATATTACCATTAACATCTCCAGGAAATAATTGCCGACGTTCCAACCTTTCATCCATGAAAACCAAGGGGCATGAACCACCATCATCAACACAATATTGCCTTGAAAATTCTACAACATCTTTGGCAGCTAGGCTTGAATGTTCTGCAAACTCAACCACTGCTTGAGCAACAGAGGTAGCATCCTTAAATTTCATATTCCAATTATGCCTACCAATAGAAAAATTACCATTACCATCTCCAGGAAATGATTGCCCATGTTCCAACCTTTCATCCTTGAAAACTAAGTGGCATGAACCACCATCATCAACACAATATTGCCTTGAAAGTTTAAAACAGCTCTGGCAGCTAGGCTTGCATGTTCTACAAACTCAGTCGCTACTTGAGCAGCAGAGGTAGAATCCTTAAATTTCATGTTCCAATTCTGGCTGCCAATAGAAAAATTACCATTACCATCTCCAGGAAACGATTGCCCTTGTTCCAACCTTTCATCCTTGAAACCCAAGTGGCATGAACCACCATCATCAACACAATATTGCATTGAAAGTTGTACAACAACTCTGGCAGCTAGGCTTGCATGTTCTGCAGAATCAGTCGCTACTTCAGCAGCAGAGGTAGCACGCTTAAATTTCATGTTCCAATACTGCCTGGCAACACAAAACCTACCATTACCATCTCAAGGAAATGATTGCCCATGTTCCAACCTTTCATCATTGAAACCCAAGTGGCATGAACCACCATCATCAACACAATATTTCTTTGAAAGTTCTACAACAGCTCTGGCAGCTAGGCTTGCATGTTCTGCAAACTCAGCCGCTGCTTGAGCAGCAGAGGTAGCATGCTTAAATTTGATGTTCCAATACTACCTGCCAACAGAACAATTACCATTACCATCTCCAGGAAATGATTGCCCATGTTCCAACCTTTCATCTTTGAAAACTAAGTGGCATGAACCACCATCATCAACACAATATTGCCTTGAAAGTTCTACAACAGCTCTGGCAGCTAGGCTTGCATGTTCTGTAAACGCAGTCGCTACTTGAGCAGTAGAGGTAGCATCCTTAAATTTCATATTCCAATTATGCCTGCCAATAGAAAAATTACCATTACCATCTCCAGGAAACGATTGCCCTAGTTCCAACCTTTCATCCTTGAAACCCAAGTGGCATGAACCACCATCATCAACACAATATTGCCTTGAAAGTTCTATAACAGCTTTGGCAGCTAGGCTTGTATGTTCTGCAAACTCAGCCACCGCTTGAGCAATAAAGATTGCATGCTTAAATTTCATGTTCCAATACTGCCTGCCAATAGAAAAATTACCATTACCATCTCAAGAAAATGATTGCCCATGTTCCAACCTTTCATCCGTGAAAACCAAGTGGCATGAACCACCATCATCAACACAATATTGCCTTGAAAGTTCTACAACAGCTCTGGCAGCTAGGCTTGCATGTTCTTCAAACTTAACCGCTACATGAGCAGTAGTGGTAGCATCCTTAAATTTCGTATTCCAATTATGCCTGCCAATAGAAAAATTGCCATTACCATCTCCAGGAAATGATTGCCCATATTCCAACCTTTCATCCTTTAAAACTAAGTGGCATGAACCACCATCATCAACACATTATTGCCTTGAAAGTTCTACAACAGCTCTGGCAGCTAGGCTTGCATGTTCTGCACCCCAGCTGCTACTTGAGCAGAAGAGGTAGCATCCTTAAATTTCATGTTCTAATTCTGTCTGTCAATAGAAAAATTACCATTACCATCTCCAAGAAATGATTGCCCCTGTTCCAACCTTTCATCCTTCAATCCCAAGGGGCATGAACCACCATCATCAACACAATATTGCCTTGAAAGTTCTACAACAGCTCTGGCAGCTAGGCTTGCATGTTCTGCACACTCAGCTGCTACTTGAGCAGCAGAGGTAGCATCCTTAAATTTCATGTTCTAATTCTGTCTGCCAATAGAAAAATTACCATTACCATCTCCAGGAAATGATTGCCCCTGTTCCAACCTTTCATCCTTGAATCCCAAGGGGCATGAACCACCATCATCAACACAATATTGACTAGAAAGTTCTACAACAGCTCTGGCAGCTAGGCTTGCATGTTCTGCACACTCAGCCGCTACTTGAGCAGTAGAGGTAGCATCCTTAAATTTCATGTTCCAATTCTTCCTGCCAATAGAAAAATTACCATTACCATCTCCAGGAAACGATTGCCCTTGTTCCAACCTTTTATCCTTGAAACCCAAGTGGCATGAACCACCATCATCAGCACAATATTGCCTTGAAAGTTCTACAACAGCTTTGGCAGCTAGGCTTGTATGTTCTGCAAACTTAGCCGCCGCTTGAGCAATAAAGATTGCATGCTTAAATTTCATGTTCCAATACTGCCTGCCAATAGAAAAATTACCATTACCATCTCAAGAAAATGATTGCCCATGTTCCAACCTTTCATCCTTGAAAACCAAGTGGCATGAACCACCATTATCAACACAATATTGCCTTGAAAGTTCTACAACAGCTCTGGCAGCTAGGCTTGCATGTTCTTCAAACTCAACCGCTACTTGAGCAGCAGTGGTAGCATCCTTAAATTTCGTATTCCAATTATGCCTGCCAATAGAAAAATTGCCATTACCATCTCCAGGAAATGATTGCCCATATTCCAACCTTTCATCCTTTAAAACTAAGTGGCATGAACCACCATCATCAACACAATATTGCCTTGAAAGTTCTACAACAGCTCTGGCATCTAGGCTTGCACGTTCTTCAAACTCAGTCGCTACTTGAGCAGCAGAGGTTGCATCCTTAAATTTTATGTTCCAATTCTCCCTGCCAATAGAAATATTACCATTACCATCTCCAGGAAATTATTGCCCATGTTCCTCCCTTTCATCCTTGAAAACCAAGGGGCATGAACCACCATTATCAACAAAATATTGCCTTGAAAATTCTACAACATCTCTGGCAGCTAGGCTTGCATGTTCTGCAAACTCAACCGCTGATTGAGCAACAGAGGTAGCATCCTTAAATATCTTATTCCAATTATGCCTGCCAATAGAAAAATTGCCATTACCATCTCCAGGAAATGATTGCCCATATTCCAACCTTTCATCCTTTAAAACTAAGTGGCATGAACCACCATCATCAACACAATATTTCCTTGAAAGTTCTACAACAGCTCTGGCAGCTAGGCTTGCATGTTCTGCACACTCAGCTGCTACTTGAGCAGCAGAGGTAGCATCCTTAAATTTCATGTTCTAATTCTGTCTGCCAATAGAAAAATTACCATTACCATCTCCAGGAAATGATTGCCCCTGTTCCAACCTTTCATCCTTGAATCCCAAGGGGCATGAACCACCATCATTAACACAATATTGCCTTGAAAGTTCTACAACAGCTCTAGCAGCTAGGCTTGCATGTTCTGCACACTCAGCTGCTACTTGAGCAGCAGAGGTAGCATCCTTAAATTTCATGTTCTAATTCTGTCTGCCAATAGAAAAATTACCATTACCATCTCCAGGAAATGATTGCCCCTGTTCCAACCTTTCATCCTTGAATCCCAAGGGGCATGAACCACCATCATTAACACAATATTGCCTTGAAAGTTCTACAACAGCTCTAGCAGCTAGGCTTGCATGTTCTGCACACTCAGCTGCTACTTGAGCAGCAGAGGTAGCATCCTTAAATTTCATGTTCTAATTCTGTCTGCCAATAGAAAAATTACCATTACCATCTCCAGGAAATGATTGCCCCTGTTCCAACCTTACATCCTTGAATCCCAAGGGGCATTAACCACCATCATCAACACAATATTGACTTGAAAGTTCTACAACAGCTCTGGCAGCTAGGCTTGCATGTTCTGCACACTCAGCCGCTACTTGAGCAGCAGAGGTAGCATCCTTAAATTTCATGTTCCAATTCTTCCTGCCAATAGAAAAATTACCATTACCATCTCCAGGAAACGATTGCCCTTGTTCCAACCTTTCATCCTTGAAACCCAAGTGGCATGAACCACCATCATCAACACAATATTGCCTTGAAAGTTCTACAACAGCTTTGGCAGCTAGGCTTGTATGTTCTGCAAACTCAGCCGCCGCTTGAGCAATAAAGATTGCATGCTTAAATTTCATGTTCCAATACTGCCTGCCAATAGAAAAATTACCATTACCATCTCCAGGAAATGATTGCCCTTGTTCCAACCTTTCATCCTTGAATCCCAAGTGGCATGAACCACCATCATCAACACAATATTGACTTGAAAGTTCTACAACAGGTCTGGCAGCTAGGCTTTCATGTTTTGCACACTCAGCCGCTACTTGAGCAGCAGAGGTAGCATCCTTAAATTTCATGTTCCAATTCTTCCTGCCACTAGAAAAATTACCATTACCATCTCCAAGAAACGATTGCCTTGTTCCAACCTTTCATCCTTGAAACCCAAGTGGCATGAACCACCATCATCAACACAATATTGCCTTGAAAGTTCTACAACAGCTTTGGCAGCTAGGCTTGCATGTTCTGCAAACTTAGCCGCTGCTTGAGCAGTAGAGATAGCATGCTTAAATTTCATGTTCCAATACTGCCTGCCAATAGAAAAATTACCATTACCATCTCCAGGAACGATTGCCCTTGTTCCAACCTTTCATCCTTGAATCCCAAGTGGCATGAACCACCATCATCAACACAATATTGACTTGAAAGTTCTACAACAGCTCTGGCAGCTAGGCTTGCATGTTCTACAAATTCAGTCGCTACTTGAGCAGCAGAGGTAGAATCCTTAAATTTCATGTTCCAATTCTGGCTCTCAATAGAAAAATTACCATTACCATCTCCAGGAAACGATTGCCCTTGTTCCAACCTTTCATCCTTGAAACCCAAGTGGCATGAACCACCATCATCAACACAATATTGCATTGAAAGTTGTACAACAACTCTGGCAGCTAGGCTTGCATGTTCTGCAGAATCAGTCGCTACTTCAGCAGCAGAGGTAGCACGCTTAAATTTCATGTTCCAATACTGCCTGGCAACACAAAACTTACCATTACCATCTCAAGGAAATGATTGCCCATGTTCCAACCTTTCATCCTTGAAACCCAAGTGGCATGAACCACCATCATCAACACAATATTTCTTTGAAAGTTCTACAACAGCTCTGGCAGCTAGGCTTGCATGTTCTGCAAACTCAGCCGCTGCTTGAGCAGCAGAAGGTAGCATGCTTAAATTTGATGTTCCAATACTGCCTGCCAACAGAACAATTACCATTACCATCTCCAGGAAATGATTGCCCATGTTCCAACCTTTCATCTTTGAAAACTAAGTGGCATGAACCACCATCATCAACACAATATTGCCTTGAAAGTTCTACAACAGCTTTGGCAGCTAGGCTTGCATGTTCTGTAAACTCAGTCACTACTTGAGCAGCAGAGGTAGCATCCTTAAATTTCATATTCCAATTCTGCTTGCCAATAGAAAATTTACCATTACCATCTCCAGGAAACGATTGCCCTTGTTCCAACCTTTCATACGTGAAACCCAAGTGGCATGAACCACCATCATCAACACAATATTGCCTTGAAAGTTCTATAACAGCTCTGGCAGCTAGGCTTGTATGTTCTGCAAATTCAGTCGCTACTTGAGCAGCAGAGGTAGAATCCTTAAATTTCATGTTCCAATTCTGGCTGCCAATAGAAAAATTACCATTACCATCTCAAGGAAACGATTGCCCTTGTTCCAACCTTTCATCCTTGAAACCCAAGTGGCATGAACCACCATCATCAACACAATATTGCATTTAATGTTCTACAACAACTCTGGCAGCTAGGCTTGCATGTTCTGCAGAATCAGTCGCTACTTCAGCAGCAGAGGTAGCACGCTTAAATTTCATGTTCCAATACTGCCTGGCAACACAAAACTTACCATTACCATCTCAAGGAAATGATTTCCCATGTTCCAACCTTTCATCCTTGAAACCCAAGTGGCATGAACCACCATCATCAACACAATATTTCTTTGAAAGTTCTATAACAGCTCTGGCAGCTAGGCTTGCATGTTCTGCAAACTCAGCCACTGCTTGAGCAGCAGAAGTAGCATGCTTAAATTTGATGTTCCAATACTGTCTGCCAACAGAACAATTACCATTACCATCTCCAGGAAATGATTGCCCATGTTACAACCTTTCATCCTTGAATCCCAAGTGGCATGAACCACCATCATCAACACAATATTGACTTGAAAGTTCTACAACAGCTCTGGCAGCTAGGCTTGCATGTTCTTCAAACTCAACCGCTACTTGAGCAGCAGTGGTAGCATCCTTAAATTTCGTATTCCAATTATGCCTGCCAATAGAAATATTGCCATTACCATCTCAAGGAAATGATTGCCCATATTCCAACCTTTCATCCTTGAAACCCAAGTGGCATGAACCACCATCATCAACACAATATTTCTTTGAAAGTTCTACAACAGCTCTGGCAGCTAGGCTTGCATGTTCTGCAAACTCAGCCACTGCTTGAGCAGCAGAAGTAGCATGCTTAAATTTGATGTTCCAATACTGTCTGCCAACAGAACAATTACCATTACCATCTCCAGGAAATGATTGCCCATGTTACAACCTTTCATCCTTGAATCCCAAGTGGCATGAACCACCATCATCAACACAATATTGACTTGAAAGTTCTACAACAGCTCTGGCAGCTAGGCTTGCATGTTCTTCAAACTCAACCGCTACTTGAGCAGCAGTGGTAGCATCCTTAAATTTCGTATTCCAATTATGCCTGCCAATAGAAAAATTGCCATTACCATCTCCAGGAAATGATTGCCCATATTCCAACCTTTCATCCTTTAAAACTAGGTGGCATGAACCACCATCATCAACACAATATTGCCTTGAAAGTTCTAGAACAGCTCTAGCAGCTAGGCTTGCATGTTTTGCAAACTCAGTCGCTACTTGAGCAGCAGATGTAGAATCCTTAAATTTCATGTTCTAATTTTGTCTGCCAATAGAAAAATTACCATTACCATCTCCAGGAAATGATTGCCCTTGTTCCAACCTTTCATCCTTGAAACCCAAGTGGCATGAACCACCATCATCAACACAATATTTCTTTGAAAGTTCTACAACAGCTCTGGCAGCTAGGCTTGCATGTTCTGCAAACTCAGCCGCTGCTTGAGCAGCAGAGGTAGCATGCTTAAATTTGATGTTCCAATACTGCCTGCCAACAGAACAATTACCATTACCATCTCCAGGAAATGATTGCCCATGTTCCAACCTTTCATCTTTGAAAACTAAGTGGCATGAACCACCATCATCAACACAATATTGCCTTGAAAGTTCTACAACAGCTCTGGCAGCTAGGCTTGCATGTTCTGTAAACTCAGTCGCTACTTGAGCAGCAGAGGTAGCATCCTTAAATTTCATATTCCAATTCTGCTTGCCAATAGAAAATTTACCATTACCATCTCCAGGAAACGATTGCCCTTGTTCCAACCTTTCATACTTGAAACCCAAGTGGCATGAACCACCATCATCAACACAATATTGCCTTGAAAGTTCTATAACAGCTCTGGCAGCTAGGCTTGTATGTTCTGCAGAATCAGTCGCTACTTCAGCAGCAGAGGTAGCACGCTTAAATTTCATCTTCCAATACTGCCTGGCAACACAAAACTTACCATTATCATCTCAAGGAAATGATTGCCCATGTTCCAACCTTTCATCCTTGAAACCCAAGTGGCATGAACCACCATCATCAACACAATATTTCTTTGAAAGTTCTACAACAGCTCTGGCAGCTAGGCTTGCATGTTCTGCAAACTCAGCCACTGCTTGAGCAGCAGAAGTAGCATGCTTAAATTTGATGTTCCAATACTGTCTGCCAACAGAACAATTACCATTACCATCTCCAGGAAATTATTGCCCATGTTACAACCTTTCATCCTTGAATCCCAAGTGGCATGAACCACCATCATCAACACAATATTGACTTGAAAGTTCTACAACAGCTCTGGCAGCTAGGCTTGCATGTTCTTCAAACTCAACCGCTACTTGAGCAGCAGTGGTAGCATCCTTAAATTTCGTATTCCAATTATGCCTGCCAATAGAAAAATTGCCATTACCATCTCCAGGAAATGATTGCCCTTATTCCAACCTTTCATCCTTTAATCCCAAGGGGCATGAACCACCATCATCAACACAATATTGACTTGAAAGTTCTACAACAGCTCTGGCAGCTAGGCTTGCATGTTCTGCACACTCAGCCGCTACTTGAGCAGCAGAGGTAGCATCCTTAAATTTCATGTTCCAATTCTTCCTCCCAATAGAAAAATTACCATTACCATCTCCAGGAAACGATTGCCCTTGTTCCAACCTTTCATCCTTGAAACCCAAGTGGCATGAACCACCATCATCAACATAATATTGCCTTGAAAGTTCTACAACAGCTTTGGCAGCTAGGCTTGTATGTTCTGCAAACTCAGCCGCCGCTTGAGCAATAATGATTGCATGCTTAAATTTCATGTTCCAATACTGCCTGCCAATAGAAAAATTCCATTACCATCTCAAGAAAATGATTGCCCATGTTCCAACCTTTCATCCGTTAAAACCAAGTGGCATGAACCACCATTATCAACACAATATTGCCTTGAAAGTTCTACAACAGCCTTGGCAGCTAGGCTTGCATGTTCTTCAAACTCAACCGCTACTTGAGCAGCAGTGGTAGCATCCTTAAATTTCGTATTCCAATTATGCCTGCCAATAGAAAAATTGCCATTACCATCTCCAAGAAATGATTTCCCATATTCCAACCTTTCATCCTTTAAAACTAAGTGGCATGAACCACCATCATCAACACAATATTGCATTGAAAGTTGTACAACAACTCTGGCAGCTAGGCATGCATGTTCTGCAGAATCAGTCGCTACTTCAGCAGCAAAAGTAGCACGCTTAAATTTCATGTTCCAATACTGCCTGGCAACACAAAACTTACCATTACCATCTCAAGGAAATGATTGCCCATGTTCCAACCTTTCATCCTTGAAACCCAAGTGGCATGAACCACCATCATCAACACAATATTTCTTTGAAAGTTCTACAACAGCTCTGGCAGCTAGGCTTGCATGTTCTGCAAACTCAGCCGCTGCTTGAGCAGCAGAGGTAGCATGCTTAAATTTGATGTTCCAATACTGCCTGCCAACAGAACAATTACCATTACCATCTCCAGGAAATGATTGCCCATGTTCCAACCTTTCATCTTTGAAAACTAAGTGACATGAACCACCATCATCAACACAATATTGCCTTGAAAGTTCTACAACAGCTCTGGCAGCTAGGCTTGCATGTTCTGTAAACTCAGTCGCTACTTGAGCAGCAGAGGTAGCATCCTTAAATTTCATATTCCAATTCTGCCTGCCAATAGAAAATTTACCATTACCATCTCCAGGAAACGATTGCCCTTGTTCCAACCTTTCATACTTGAAACCCAAGTGGCATGAACCACCATCATCAACACAATATTGCCTTGAAAGTTCTATAACAGCTCTGGCAGCTAGGCTTGTATGTTCTGCAAATTCAGTCGCTACTTGAGCAGCAGAGGTAGAATCCTTAAATTTCATGTTCCAATTCTAGCTGCCAATAGAAAAATTACCATTACCATCTCCAGGAAACGATTGCCCTTGTTCCAACCTTTCATCCTTGAAACCCAAGTGGCATGAACCACCATCATCAACACAATATTGCATTTAATGTTCAACAACAACTCTGGCAGCTAGGCTTGCATGTTCTGCAGAATCAGTCGCTACTTCAGCAGCAGAGGTAGCACGCTTAAATTTCATGTTCCAATACTGCCTGGCAACACAAAACTTACCACTACCATCTTAAGGAAATGATTGCCCATGTTCCAACCTTTCATCCTTGAAACCCAAGTGGCATGAACCACCATCATCAACACAATATTTCTTTGAAAGTTCTACAACAGCTCTGGCAGCTAGGCCTGCATGTTCTGCAAACTCAGCCACTGCTTGAGCAGCAGAAGTAGCATGCTTAAATTTGATGTTCCAATACTGCCTGCCAACAGAACAATTACCATTACCATCTCCAGGAAATGATTGCCCATGTTACAACCTTTCATCCTTGAATCCCAAGTGGCATGAACCACCATCATCAACACAATATTGACTTGAAAGTTCTACAACAGCTCTGGCAGCTAGGCTTGCATGTTCTGTCAACGCAGGCGCTACTTGAGCAGTAGAGGTAGCATCCTTAAATTTCATATTCTAATTCTGCCTGCCAATAGAAAAATTACCATTACCATCTCCAGGAAACGATTGCCCTAGTTCCAACCTTTCATCCTTGAAACCCAAGTGGTATGAACCACCATCATCAACACAATATTGCCTTGAAAGTTCTACAACAGCTCTGGCAGCTAGGCTTGCATGTTCTTCAAACTCAACCGCTACTTGAGCAGCAGTGGTAGCATCCTTAAATTTCGTATTCCAATTATGCCTGCCAATAGAAAAATTGCCATTACCATCTCCAGGAAATGATTGCCCATATTCCAACCTTTCATCCTTTAAAACTAAGTGGCATGAACCACCATCATCAACGCAATATTGCCTTGAAAGTTCTAGAACAGCTCTAGCAGCTAGGCTTGCATGTTTTGCAAACTTAGTCGCTACTTGAGCAGCAGAGGTAGAATCCTTAAATTTCATGTTCTAATTCTGTCTGCCAATAGAAAAATTACCATTACCATCTCTAGGAAATGATTGCCCTTGTTCCAACCTTTCATCATTGAATCCCAAGGGGCATGAACCACCATCATCAACACAATATTGACTTGAAAGTTCTACAACAGCTCTGGCAGCTAGGCTTGCATGTTCTGCACACTCAGCCGCTACTTGAGCAGCAGAGGTAGCATCCTTAAATTTCATGTTCCAATTCTTCCTGCCAATAGAAAAATTACCATTACCATCTCCAAGAAACGATTTCCCTTGTTCCAACCTTTCATCCTTGAAACCCAAGTGGCATGAACCACCATCATCAACACAATATTGCCTTGAAAGTTCTACAACAGCTTTGGCAGCTAGGCTTGCATGTTCTACAAACTTAGCCGCTGCTTGAGCAGTAGAGATAGAATGCTTAAATTTCATGTTCCAATACTGCCTGCCAATAGAAAAATTACCATTACCATCTCCAGGAAACGATTGCCCTTGTTCCAACCTTTCATCCTTGAATCCCAAGTGGCATGAACCACCATCATCAACACAATATTGACTTGAAAGTCTACAACAGCTCTGGCAGCTAGGCTTGCATGTTCTTCAAACTCAACCGCTGCTTGAGCAGCAGTGGTAGCATTCTTAAATTTCATATTCCAATTATGCCTGCCAATAGAAAAATTGCCATTACCATCTCCAGGAAATGATTGCCCATGTTCCAACCTTTCATCCTTTAAAACTAAGTGGCATGAACCACCATCATCAACACAATATTGCCTTGAAAGTTCTACAACAGCTTTGGCAGCGAGGCTAGAATGTTCTGCAAACTTAGCCGCTGCTTGAGCAGTAGAGATAGCATTCTTAAATTTCAAGTTCCAATACTGCCTGCCAATAGAAACATTTCCAGTACCATCTTAAGGAAATGATTGCCATGTTCCAACCTTTCATCCTTGAAAACCAAGTGGCATGAACCACCATCATCAACACAATATTGCCTTGAAAATCCTACAACAGCTCTGGCAGCTGGGCTTGCATGTTCTGCAAACTCAACCACTGCTTGAGCAGCAGAGGTAGCATCCTTAAATTTCATATTCCAATAATGCCTGCTAATAAAAAAATTACCATTATCATCTCTAGGAAATGATTGCCCATGTTCCAACCATTCATCCTTGAAAACTAAGTGGCATGAACCACCATCATCAGCACAATATTGCCTTGAAAGTTCTACAACAGCTCTGGCAGCTAGGCTTGAATGTTCTGCACACTCAGCCGCTACTTGAGCAGCAGAGGTAACATCCTTAAATTTCGTGTTCCAATTCTGCTTGCCAATAGAAAAATTACCATTACCATCTCTAGGAAACGATTGCCCTTGTTCCAACCTTTCATCCTTGAAACCCAAGTGGCATGAACCACCATCATCAACACAATATTGCCTTGAAAGTTCTAGAACAGCTCTAGCAGCTAGGCTTGCATGTTCTGCAAACTCAGTCACTACTTGAGCAGCAGAGGTAGAATCCTTAAATTTCATGTTCTAATTCTGTCTGCCAATAGAAAAATTACCATTACCATCTCCAGGAAATGATTGCCCTTGTTACAACCTTTCATCCTTGAATCCCAAGTGGCATGAACCACCATCATCAACACAATATTGACTTGAAAGTTCTACAATAGCTATGGCAGCTAGGCTTGCATGTTCTGCACACTCAGCCGCTACTTGAGCAGCAGAGGTAGCATCCTTAAATTTCATGTTCCAATTCTGCCTGCCAACAGAAAAATTACCATTACCATCTCCAGGAAACGATTGCCCTTGTTCCAACCTTTCATCCTTGAAACCCAAGTGGCATGAACCACCATCATCAACACAATATTGCCTTGAAAGTTCTACAACAGCTTTGGCAGCGAGGCTAGAATGTTCTGCAAACTTAGCCGCTGCTTGAGCAGTAGAGATAGCATTCTTAAATTTCAAGTTCCAATACTGCCTGCCAATAGAAACATTTCCAGTACCATCTTAAGGAAATGATTGCCATGTTCCAACCTTTCATCCTTGAAAACCAAGTGGCATGAACCACCATCATCAACACAATATTGCCTTGAAAATCCTACAACAGCTCTGGCAGCTGGGCTTGCATGTTCTGCAAACTCAACCACTGCTTGAGCAGCAGAGGTAGCATCCTTAAATTTCATATTCCAATAATGCCTGCTAATAAAAAAATTACCATTATCATCTCTAGGAAATGATTGCCCATGTTCCAACCATTCATCCTTGAAAACTAAGTGGCATGAACCACCATCATCAGCACAATATTGCCTTGAAAGTTCTACAACAGCTCTGGCAGCTAGGCTTGAATGTTCTGCACACTCAGCCGCTACTTGAGCAGCAGAGGTAACATCCTTAAATTTCGTGTTCCAATTCTGCTTGCCAATAGAAAAATTACCATTACCATCTCTAGGAAACGATTGCCCTTGTTCCAACCTTTCATCCTTGAAACCCAAGTGGCATGAACCACCATCATCAACACAATATTGCCTTGAAAGTTCTACAACAGCTCTAGCAGCTAGGCTTGCATGTTCTGCAAACTCAGCCGCTGCTTGAGCAGTAGAGATAGCATTCTTAAATTTCATTTTCAAATACTGCCTGCTAATAGAAAAATTACCAGTACCATCTCAATGAAATGATTGCCCATGTTCCAACCCTTCAACCTTGAAAACCAAGTGGCATGAACCACCATCATCAACACAATATTGCCTTGAAAATCCTACAACGGCTCTGTCAGCTAGGCTTGCATGTTCTGCAAACTCAACCGCTGCTTGAGCAGCAGAGATAGCATCCTTAAATTTTATATTCCAATTATGCCTGCCAATAGAAAAATTACCATTACCATCTCCAGGAAATGATTGCCCATGAGCCAACCTTTAATCCTTGAAAACTAAGTGGCATGAACCACCATCATCAACATAATATTGCCTTGAAAGTTCTACAACAGCTCTGGCAGCTAGGCTTGCATGTTCTGCAAACTCAACCGCTGCTTGAGCAGCAGAGGTAGCATCCTTAAATTTCATAATCCAATTATGCCTGCAAATAGAAAAATTACCATTACCATCTCCAGGAAATGATTGCCCATATTCCAACCTTTCATCCTTTAAAACTAAGTGGCATGGACCACCATCATCAACAAAATATTGCCTTGAAAGTTCTAGAACAGCTCTGGCAGCTAGGCTTGCATGTTCTGCAAACTTAGTCGCTCCTTGAGCAGCAGAGGTAGCATCCTTAAATTTCGTGTTCCAATCCTGCTTACCAATAGAAAAATTACCATTACCATATCCAGGAAATGATTGCCCTTGTTCCAACCTTTCATCCTTGAAACCCAAGTGGCATGAACCACCATCATCAACACAATATTGCCTTGAAAGTTCTACAACAGCTCTGGCAGCTAGGCTTCCATGTTCTGCAAACTCAGCCGCTGCTTGAGCAGTAGAGATAGCATGCTTAAATTTCATGTTCAAATACTGCCTGCCAATAGAAAAATTACCAGTATCATCTAAATGAAATGATTGCCCATGTTCCAACCCTTCATCCTTGAAAACCAAGTGGCATAAACCACCATCATCAACACAATATTGCCTTGAAAATCCTACAACAGCTCTGACAGCTAGGCTTGCATGTTCTGCAAACTCAACCGCTGCTTGAAAAGCAGAGGTAGCATCCTTAAATTTCATATTCCAATTATGCGTGCCAATAGAAAAATTACCATTACCATCTCCAGGAAATGATTGCCCATGAGCCAACCTTTCATCCTTGAAAACTAAGTGGCATGAACCACCATCATCAACATAATATTGCCTTGAAAGTTCTACAACAGCTCTGGCAGCTAGGCTTGCATGTTCTGCAAACTCAACCGCTGCTTGAGCAGCAGAGGTAGCATCCTTAAATTTCATATTCCAATTATGCGTGCCAATAGAAAAATTACCATTACCATCTCCAGGAAATGATTGCCCATGTCCCAACCTTTCATCCTTGAAAACTAAGTGGTATGAACCACCATCATCAACACAATATTGCCTTGAAAGTTCTACAACAGCTCTGGCAGCTAGGCTTGCATGTTCTACAAACTTAACTGCTGCTTGAGCAGCAGAGGTTGCAACCTTAAATTTCATGTTCCAATTCTGCCTGCCAATAGAAAAATTACCATTACCATCTCCAGGAAACGATTGCCCTTGTACCAACCTTTCATCCTTGAAACCCAAGTGGCATGAACCACCATCATCAACACAATATTGCCTTGAAAGGTCTACAACAGCTCTGGCAGCTAGGCTTGCATATTCTGCAAACTCAACCGCTGCTTGAGCAACAAAGGTAGCATCCTTAAATTTCATATTCCAATTATGCCTGCCAATAGAAAAATTTCAATTACCATCTCCAAGAAATGATTGCCTATGTTCCAACCTTTCATCCTTTAAAACTAAGTGGCATGAACCACCATCATCAACACAATATTGGCTTGAAAGTTCTAGAACAGCTCTGGCAGCTAGGCTTCCATGTTCTGCAAACTCAGTCGCTACTTGAGCAGCAGAGGTAGAATCCTTAAATTTCATGTTCCAATTCTGGCTTCCAATAGAAAAATTACCATTACCATCTCCAGGAAATGATTGCCCTTGTTCCAACCTTTCATCCTTGAATCCCAAGTGGCATGAACCACCATCATCAACACAATATTGACTTGAAAGTTCTACAATAGCTCTGGCAGCTAGGCTTGCATGTTCTGCACACTCAGGCGCTACTTGAGCAGCATAGCTAGCATTCTTAAATTTCACGTTCCAATTCTGCCTGCCAATAGAAAAATTACCATTACCATCTCCAGGAAACGATTGCCCTTGTTCCAACCTTTCATCGTTGAAACCCAAGTGGCATGAACCACCATCATCAACACAATATTGCCTTGAAGGTTCTTTAACAGCTTTGGCAGCTAGGCTTGCATGTTCTGCAAACTCAGCCGCTGCTTCAGCAGTAGAGATAGCATGCTTAAATTTCATGTTCCAATACTACCTTCCAATAGAAAAATTTCCAGTACCATCTCAAGGAAATGATTGCCCATGTTCCAACCATTCATCCTTTAAAACCAAGTGGCATGAACCACCATCATCAACACAATATTGCCATGAAAAGCCTACAACAGCTCTGGCAGCTAGGCTTGCATGTTCTGCAAACTCAACCGCTGCTTCAGCAGCAGAGGTAGCATCCTTAAATTTCATATTCCAATTATGCCTGCCAATAGAAAAATTAACATTACTATCTCCAGGAAATGATTGCCCATGTTCCAACCTTTTTTCTTTGAAAACTAAGTGGCATGAACCACCATCATCAACACAATATTGCCTTGAATGTTCTACAACATCTCTGGCAGCTAGGCTTGCATGCTCTGCAAACTCAATCGCTACTTGAGCAGCAGAGGTAGCATCCTTAAATTTCATGTTCCAATTCTTCCTCCCAATAGAAATATTACCATTACCATCTCTAGGAAATGATTGCCCATGTTCCAACCTTTCATCCTTGAAAACCAAGTGGCAAGAACCACCATCATCAACACAATATTGCCTTGAAAATTCTACAACATCTCTGGCAGCTAGGCTTGCATGTTCTGCAAGCTCAACCGCTTCTTGAGCAATAGAGGTAGCATCCTTAAATTTCATATTCCAATTATGCCTGCCAATAGAAATATTACCATTACCATCTCCAGGAAATGATTGCCCATGTTCCAACCTTTCATCCTTGAAAACCAAGTGGCATGAACCACCATCATCAACATAATATTGCCTTGAAAGTTCTACAACAGCTCTGGCAGCTAGGCTTGCATGTTCTGCAAACTCAACCGCTGCTTGAGCAACTAAGGTAGCATCCTTAAATTTCATAATCAAATTATGCCTGGAAATAGAAAAATTACCATTACCTTCTCCAGGAAATGAATGCCCATGTTCCAACCTTTCATCCTTTAAAACTAAGTGGCATGAACCACCATCATCAACACAATATTGCCTTGAAAGTTCTAGAACAGCTCTGGCAGCTAGGCTTGCATGTTCTGCAAACTCAGTCGCTCCTTGAGCAGCAGAGGTAGAATCCTTAAATTTAATGTTCCAATTCTGGCTGCCAATAGAAAAATTACCATTACCATGTCCAGGAAACAATTGCCCTTGTTCCAACCTTTCATCCTTGAATCCCAAGTGGCATGAACCACCATCATCAACACAATATTGACTTGAAAGTTCTACAACAGCTCTGGCAGCTAGGCTTGCATGTTCTGCACACTCAGCCGCTACTTGAGCAGCATAGCTAGCATTCTTAAATTTCATGTTCCAATTCTGCCTGCCAATAGAAAAATTACCATTACCATCTCCAGGAAATGATTGCCCATGTTCCAACCTTTCATCCTTGGAAACCAAGTGGCATGAACCACCATCATCAACACAATATTGCCTTGAAAATCCTACAACAGCTCTGGCAGCTAGGCTTGCATGTTCTGCAAACTCAACCGCTGCTTGAGTAGCAGAGGTAGCATCCTTAAATTTCATATTCCAATTATGCCTGCCAATAGAAAAATTAACATTACTATCTCCAGAAATGATTGCCCATGTTCCAACCTTTTATCTTTGAAAACTAAGTGGCATGAACCACCATCATCAACATAATATTGCCTTGAATGTTCTACAACAGCTCTGGCAGCTAGGCTTGCATGTTCTGCAAACTCAACCGCTGCTTGAGTAGCAGAGGTAGCATCCTTAAATTTCATGTTCCAATTCTTCCTCCCAATAGAAATATTACCATTACCATCTCTAGGAAATGATTGCCCATGTTCCAACCTTTCATCCTTGAAAACCAAGTGGCAAGAACCACCATCATCAATACAATATTGCCTTGAAAGTTCTACAATAGCTCTGGCAGCAAGGCTTGCATGTTCTGCAAACTCAACCGCTGCTTGAGCAACAGAGGTAGCATCCTTAAATTTCATAATCAAATTATGCCTGCAAATAGAAAAATTACCATTACCATCTCCAGGAAATGAATGCCCATGTTCCAACCTTTCATCCTTTAAAACTAAGTGGCATGAACCACCATCATCAACACAATATTGCCTTGAAAGTTCTAGAACAGCTCTAGCACCTAGGCTTGAATGTTCTGCAAACTCAGTCGCTCCTTGAGTAGCAGAGGTAGAATCCTTATATTTAATGTTCCAATTCTAGCTGCCAATAGAAAAATTACCATTACCATCTCCAGGAAACAATTGCCCTTGTTCCAACCTTTCATCCTTGAATCCCAAGTGGCATGAACCACCATCATCAACACAATATTGACTTGAAAGTTCTACAACAGCTCTGGCAGCTAGGCTTGCATGTTCTGCACACTCAGCCACTACTTGAGCAGCAGAGGTAGCATCCTTAAATTTCATGTTCCAATTCTGCCTGCCAATAGAAAAATTACCATTACCATCTCCAGGAATCGATTTCCCTTGTTCCGTTGATGATGCTGGTTCATGCCACTTAGGTTTCAAGGATGAAAGGTTGGAACATGGGCAATCATTTCCGTTAGATGGTAATGGTAATTTTTCTGTTGGCAGGCAGTATTGGAACATGAAATTTAAGGATGCTACCTCTGCTTCTCAAGCAGCGGCTGAGTTTGGAGAACATGCAAGTCTAGCTGCCAGAGCTATTGGAGAACTTTTAAGGCAATATTGTATTGATGATGATGGTTCATGCCACTTAGGTTTCAAGTATGAAAGGTTGGAACATTGGCAAGCATTTTCTGGAGATGGTAATGGTAATTTTTCCGTTGGGAAGCAGAATTGGAATATGAAATTTAAGGATGCTACCTATGCTGCTCAAGCAGCGGCTGAGTTTGCAGAACATGAAAGCCTAGCTGCTAGAGTGGTTGTAGAACTTTCAAGGCAATATTTTGTTGATGATGGTGGTTCATGCAACTTAGGTTTCAAGGATGAAAGGTTGGAACATGGGCAATCATTTCACGGATATGGTAAAGGTAATTTTTCTGTTGGCAGGTAGAATTGGAACATGAAATTAAAGGATGCTACCTCTGCTGCTCAAGCAGTGGCTGAGTTTGCAGACCATGCAGGCCTAGCTGCCAGAGCTGTTGTAGAACTTTCAACACAATACTGTGTTGATGGTGCTGGTTCATGCCACATAGTTTTCAAGGATGAAAGGTTGGAACATGGGCAATCATTTCGTTGAGATGGTAAATTTTCTATTGGCAGGCTGAATTGGAACATGAAATTTAAGGATGCTACCTCTACTTCTCAAGTAGCGGCTGGGTTTGCAGAACATCCAAGCCTAGCTTCCAGAGCTGTTGTAGAACTTTCAAGGCAATATTATGTTGATGATGGTGGTTCATGCCACTTAGGTTTCAAGGATAAAAGGTTGGAACATGGGCAATCATTTCCTGGAGATGGTAATGTTGATTTTTCTATTGGCAGGCAGAATTGGAACATGAAATTTAAGGATGCTACCTATGCTGCTCAAGTAGCGACTGAGTTTGCAGTACATGCAAGGCTAGCTGCTAGAGCTGTTGTAGAACTTTCAAGGCAATATTGTGTTGATGATGGTGGTTCATGCCACTTAGTTTTCAAGGATGAAAGGTTGAAACAGGGGCAATCATTTCCTTGATATGGTAATGTTAATTTTTCTGTTGGCAGGCAGTATTGGAACATGAAATTTAAGGATGCTACCTCTGCTGCTCAAGCAGCGGCTGAGTTTGCAGAACATGCAGGCCTAGCTGCCAGAGCTATTGTAAAACTTTCAAGGCAATACTGTGTTGATGATGGTGGTTCATGCCACTTAGGTTTCAAGGATGAAAGGTTGGAACATGGGCAATCATTTCCTTGATATGTTAATGGTAATTATTCTGTTGGCAGGCAGAATTGGAACATGAAATTTAAGGATGCTACCTCTACTGCTCAAGCAGCGGCTGAGTTTGGAAAACATGCTAGCCTAGCTGCCAGAGCTGTTGGAGAACTTTCAATGCAATATTTGTGTTGATGATGGTGGTTCATGCCACTTAGGTTTCAAGGATGAAAGGTTGGAACATGGGCAAGCATTTCCTGGAGATGTTAATGGTAATTTTTTCCGTTGGCAGGAAGAATTGGAACATGAAATTTAAGGATGCTACCTTTGCTGCTCAAGTAGCGACTGAATTTGCAGAACATGCAAGCCTAGCTGCCAGAGCTGTTGTAGAACTTTCAAGGCAATATTGTGTTGACGATGGTGGTTCATTCCACTTAGTTTTCAAGGATCAAAGGTCGAAACATGGGCAATCATTTCCTTGAGATGGTAATGTTTATTTTTCTGTTGGCAGGCAGTACTGGAACATGAAATTTAAGGATGCTACCTCTACTGCTCAAGCAGCGGCTGAGTTTGGAGAACATGCAAGCCTAGCTGCCAAAGTTGTTGGAGAACATTCAAGGCAATATTGTGTTGATGATGGTGGTTAATGCCACTTAGGTTTCAAGTATGAAAGGTTGGAACATTGGCAAGCATTTTCTGGAGATGGTAATGGTAATTTTTCCGTTGGGAAGCAGAATTGGAATATGAAATTTAAGGATGCTACCTATGCTGCTCAAGCAGCGGCTGAGTTTGCAGAACATGAAAGCCTAGCTGCTAGAGTGGTTGTAGAACTTTCAAGGCAATATTTTGTTGATCATGGTGGTTCATGCAACTTAGGTTTCAAGGATGAAAGGTTGGAACATGGGCAATCATTTCACGGATATGGTAAAGGTAATTTTTCTGTTGGCAGGTAGAATTGGAACATGAAATTAAAGGATGCTACCTCTGCTGCTCAAGCAGTGGCTGAGTTTGCAGACCATGCAGGCCTAGCTGCCAGAGCTGTTGTAGAACTTTCAACACAATACTGTGTTGATGGTGCTGGTTCATGCCACATAGTTTTCAAGGATGAAAGGTTGGAACATGGGCAATCATTTCGTTGAGATGGTAAATTTTCTATTGGCAGGCTGAATTGGAACATGAAATTTAAGGATGCTACCTCTACTTCTCAAGTAGCGGCTGGGTTTGCAGAACATCCAAGCCTAGCTTCCAGAGCTGTTGTAGAACTTTCAAGGCAATATTATGTTGATGATGGTGGTTCATGCCACTTAGGTTTCAAGGATAAAAGGTTGGAACATGGGCAATCATTTCCTGGAGATGGTAATGTTGATTTTTCTATTGGCAGGCAGAATTGGAACATGAAATTTAAGGATGCTACCTATGCTGCTCAAGTAGCGACTGAGTTTGCAGTACATGCAAGGCTAGCTGCTAGAGCTGTTGTAGAACTTTCAAGGCAATATTGTGTTGATGATGGTGGTTCATGCCACTTAGTTTTCAAGGATGAAAGGTTGAAACAGGGGCAATCATTTCCTTGATATGGTAATGTTAATTTTTCTGTTGGCAGGCAGTATTGGAACATGAAATTTAAGGATGCTACCTCTGCTGCTCAAGCAGCGGCTGAGTTTGCAGAACATGCAGGCCTAGCTGCCAGAGCTATTGTAAAACTTTCAAGGCAATACTGTGTTGATGATGGTGGTTCATGCCACTTAGGTTTCAAGGATGAAAGGTTGGAACATGGGCAATCATTTCCTTGATATGTTAATGGTAATTATTCTGTTGGCAGGCAGAATTGGAACATGAAATTTAAGGATGCTACCTCTACTGCTCAAGCAGCGGCTGAGTTTGGAAAACATGCTAGCCTAGCTGCCAGAGCTGTTGGAGAACTTTCAATGCAATATTTGTGTTGATGATGGTGGTTCATGCCACTTAGGTTTCAAGGATGAAAGGTTGGAACATGGGCAAGCATTTCCTGGAGATGTTAATGGTAATTTTTTCCGTTGGCAGGAAGAATTGGAACATGAAATTTAAGGATGCTACCTTTGCTGCTCAAGTAGCGACTGAATTTGCAGAACATGCAAGCCTAGCTGCCAGAGCTGTTGTAGAACTTTCAAGGCAATATTGTGTTGACGATGGTGGTTCATTCCACTTAGTTTTCAAGGATGAAAGGTCGAAACATGGGCAATCATTTCCTTGAGATGGTAATGTTTATTTTTCTGTTGGCAGGCAGTACTGGAACATGAAATTTAAGGATGCTACCTCTACTGCTCAAGCAGCGGCTGAGTTTGGAGAACATGCAAGCCTAGCTGCCAAAGTTGTTGGAGAACATTCAAGGCAATATTGTGTTGATGATGGTGGTTAATGCCACTTAGGTTTCAAGGATGAAAGGTTGGAACATTGGCAAGCATTTTCTGGAGATGGTAATGGTAATTTTTCCGTTGGGAAGCAGAATTGGAATATGAAATTTAAGGATGCTACCTATGCTGCTCAAGCAGCGGCTGAGTTTGCAGAACATGAAAGCCTAGCTGCTAGAGTGGTTGTAGAACTTTCAAGGCAATATTTTGTTGATCATGGTGGTTCATGCAACTTAGGTTTCAAGGATGAAAGGTTGGAACATGGGCAATCATTTCACGGATATGGTAAAGGTAATTTTTCTGTTGGCAGGTAGAATTGGAACATGAAATTAAAGGATGCTACCTCTGCTGCTCAAGCAGTGGCTGAGTTTGCAGACCATGCAGGCCTAGCTGCCAGAGCTGTTGTAGAACTTTCAACACAATACTGTGTTGATGGTGCTGGTTCATGCCACATAGTTTTCAAGGATGAAAGGTTGGAACATGGGCAATCATTTCGTTGAGATGGTAAATTTTCTATTGGCAGGCTGAATTGGAACATGAAATTTAAGGATGCTACCTCTACTTCTCAAGTAGCGGCTGGGTTTGCAGAACATCCAAGCCTAGCTTCCAGAGCTGTTGTAGAACTTTCAAGGCAATATTATGTTGATGATGGTGGTTCATGCCACTTAGGTTTCAAGGATAAAAGGTTGGAACATGGGCAATCATTTCCTGGAGATGGTAATGTTGATTTTTCTATTGGCAGGCAGAATTGGAACATGAAATTTAAGGATGCTACCTATGCTGCTCAAGTAGCGACTGAGTTTGCAGTACATGCAAGGCTAGCTGCTAGAGCTGTTGTAGAACTTTCAAGGCAATATTGTGTTGATGATGGTGGTTCATGCCACTTAGTTTTCAAGGATGAAAGGTTGAAACAGGGGCAATCATTTCCTTGATATGGTAATGTTCATTTTTCTGTTGGCAGGCAGTATTGGAACATGAAATTTAAGGATGCTACCTCTGCTGCTCAAGCAGCGGCTGAGTTTGCAGAACATGCAGGCCTAGCTGCCAGAGCTATTGTAAAACTTTCAAGGCAATACTGTGTTGATGATGGTGGTTCATGCCACTTAGGTTTCAAGGATGAAAGGTTGGAACATGGGCAATCATTTCCTTGATATGTTAATGGTAATTATTCTGTTGGCAGGCAGAATTGGAATATGAAATTTAAGGATGCTACCTCTACTGCTCAAGCAGCGGCTGAGTTTGGAAAACATGCTAGCCTAGCTGCCAGAGCTGTTGGAGAACTTTCAATGCAATATTTGTGTTGATGATGGTGGTTCATGCCACTTAGGTTTCAAGGATGAAAGGTTGGAACATGGGCAAGCATTTCCTGGAGATGTTAATGGTAATTTTTTCCGTTGGCAGGAAGAATTGGAACATGAAATTTAAGGATGCTACCTTTGCTGCTCAAGTAGCGACTGAATTTGCAGAACATGCAAGCCTAGCTGCCAGAGCTGTTGTAGAACTTTCAAGGCAATATTGTGTTGACGATGGTGGTTCATTCCACTTAGTTTTCAAGGATGAAAGGTCGAAACATGGGCAATCATTTCCTTGAGATGGTAATGTTTATTTTTCTGTTGGCAGGCAGTACTGGAACATGAAATTTAAGGATGCTACCTCTACTGCTCAAGCAGCGGCTGAGTTTGGAGAACATGCAAGCCTAGCTGCCAAAGTTGTTGGAGAACATTCAAGGCAATATTGTGTTGATGATGGTGGTTAATGCCACTTAGGTTTCAAGGATGAAAGGTTGGAACATTGGCAAGCATTTTCTGGAGATGGTAATGGTAATTTTTCCGTTGGGAAGCAGAATTGGAATATGAAATTTAAGGATGCTACCTATGCTGCTCAAGCAGCGGCTGAGTTTGCAGAACATGAAAGCCTAGCTGCTAGAGTGATTGTAGAACTTTCAAGGCAATATTTTGTTGATGATGGTGGTTCATGCAACTTAGGTTTCAAGGATGAAAGGTTGGAACATGGGCAATCATTTCACGGAGATGGTAAAGGTAATTTTTCTGTTGGCAGGTAGAATTGGAACATGAAATTAAAGGATGCTACCTCTGCTGCTCAAGTAGTGGCTGAGTTTGCAGACCATGCAGGCCTAGCTGCCAGAGCTGTTGTAGAACTTTCAACACAATACTGTGTTGATGGTGCTGGTTCATGCCACATAGTTTTCAAGGATGAAAGGTTGGAACATGGGCAATCATTTCGTTGAGATGGTAAATTTTCTATTGGCAGGCTGAATTGGAACATGAAATTTAAGGATGCTACCTCTACTTCTCAAGTAGCGGCTGGGTTTGCAGAACATCCAAGCCTAGCTTCCAGAGCTGTTGTAGAACTTTCAAGGCAATATTATGTTGATGATGGTGGTTCATGCCACTTAGGTTTCAAGGATAAAAGGTTGGAACATGGGCAATCATTTCCTGGAGATGGTAATGTTGATTTTTCTATTGGCAGGCAGAATTGGAACATGAAATTTAAGGATGCTACCTATGCTGCTCAAGTAGCGACTGAGTTTGCAGTACATGCAAGGCTAGCTGCTAGAGCTGTTGTAGAACTTCAAGGCAATATTGTGTTGATGATGGTGGTTCATGCCACTTAGTTTTAAAGGATGAAAGGTTGGAACATGGGCAAGCATTTCCTGGAGATGTTAATGGTAATTTTTTCCGTTGGCAGGAAGAATTGGAACATGAAATTTAAGGATGCTACCTTTGCTGCTCAAGTAGCGACTGAATTTGCAGAACATGCAAGCCTAGCTGCCAGAGCTGTTGTAGAACTTTCAAGGCAATACTGTGTTGATGATGGTGGTTCATGCCACTTAGTTTTTAAGGATGAAAGGTCGGAACATGGGCAATCATTTCCTTGAGATGGTAATGTTTATTTTTCTGTTGGCAGGCAGTACTGGAACATGAAATTTAAGGATGCTACCTCTACTGCTCAAGCAGCGGCTGAGTTTGGAGAACATGCAAGCCTAGCTGCCAAAGTTGTTGGAGAACATTCAAGGCAATATTGTGTTGATGATGGTGGTTAATGCCACTTAGGTTTCAAGGATGAAAGGTTGGAACATGGGCAAGCATTTCCTGGAGATGGTAATGGTAATTTTTCCGTTGGCAAGCATAATTGGAACATGAAATTTAAGGATGCTACCTATGTTTCTCAAGCAGCGGCTGAGTTTGCAGAACATGAAAGCCTGGCTGCCAGAGCTGTTGTAGAACTTTCAAGGCAATATTGTGTTGATGATTGTGGTTCATGCTACTTAGGTTTCAAGGATAAAAGGTTGGAACATGGTCAATCATTTCCTAGAGAGGGTAATGGTAATTTTTCAGTTGGCAGGTAGAATTGGAACATGAAATTTAAGGATGCTACCCCTGCTGCTCTAGCCGCGGCTGAGTTTGCAGAACTTACAAGCCTAGATGAAATAGCTGTTGTAGAACTTTCAAGGTAGTATTATGGTGATGATGGTGGTTCAAGCCGCTTAGGTTTCAAGGATAAAAGGTTGGAACATGGGCAATCATTTCCTAGAGAGGGTAATGGTAATTTTTGAGTTGGCAGGTAGAATTGGAACATGAAATTTAAGGACGCTACCTCTGCTGCTCAAGTAGCGGCTGAGTTTGCAGAACATGCAGGCCGAGCTGCCAGAGCTGTTGTAAATCTTTCAAGGCAATACTGTGTTGATGATGGTGGTTCATGCCACTTAGGTTTCAAGGATGAAATGTTGGAACATGGGCAATCATTTCCTTGAGATGGTAATGGTAATTTTTCTGTTGGCAGGTAGTATTGGAACATGAATTTTAAGGATGCTACCTCTACTACTCAAGCAGTGGCTGAGTTTGGAGAACATGCAAGCCTAGCTGCCAGAGCTGTTGTAGAACTTTCAAGGCAATATTGTGTTGATGATGGTGGTTAATGCCACTTAGGTTTCAAGGATGAAAGGTTGGAACATGGGCAATCATTTCCTTGAGATGGTAATGGTAATTTTTCTGTTGGCAGGTAGTATTGGAACATGAAATTTAAGGATGCTACCTCCACTGCTCAAGCAACGGCTGAGTGTGGAGAACATGCAAGCCTAGCTGCCAGAGCTGTTGTAGAACTTTCAAGGCAATATTGTGTTGATGATGGTGGTTCATGCCACTTAGGTTTCAAGGATGAAAGGTTGGAACATGGGCAATCATTTCCTTGAGAGGGTAATTTTAATTTTTCTGTTGGCAGGCATCATTGGAACATGAAATTTAAGGATGCTACCTCTACTGCTCAAGCAGCGGCTGAGTTTGGACAACATGCAAGCCTAGCTGCCAGAGCTGTTGTAGAACTTTCAAGGCAATATTGTGTTGATGATCGTGGTTCATGCCACTTTGGTTTAAGGATGAAAGGTTGGAACATGGGCTATCATTTACTTGGGTTGGTAATGTTAATTTTTCTGTTTGCACGCAGTATTGGAATATGATATTTAAGGATGCTACCTCTACTGCTCAATCAGCGGCTGAGTTTGGAGAACATGCAAGCCTAGCTGCCAGAGCTGTTGGGGAACTTTCAAGGCAATATTTGTGTTGATGATGGTTGTTCATGTCACTTAGGTTTCAAGGATGAAAGGTTGGAACATGGGCAAGCATTTCCTGGAGATGTTAATGGTAATTTTTCCGTTGGCAAGCAGAATTGGAACATGAAATTTAAGGATGCTACCTATGTTGCTCAAGCTGCGGCTGAGTTTACAGAACATGCAAGCCTAGCTGCTAGAGCAGTCGTAAAACTTTTAAGGCAATATTGTGTTGACGATGGTGGTTCATGCTACTTAGGTTTCAAGGATAAAAGGTTGGAACATGGGCAATCATTTCCTAGAGAGGCTAGTGGTAATTTTTCTGTTGGCAGGCAGAATTGGAACATGAAATTTAAGGATGCTACCTCTGCTGCTCAAGCCGCGGCTGAGTTTGCAGAACATGCAAGCCTAGATGCCATAGCTGTTGTAGAACTTTCAAGGCAATATTGTCTTGATGATAGTGGTTCATGCCACTTATGTTTCAAGGATGAAAGGTTGGAACATGGGCAATCATTTCCTTGAAATGGTAATGGTAATTTTTCTATTGGCAGGAAGAATTGGAACATGAAATTTAAGTATGCTACCTCTGCTGCCTAAGTAGCGACTGAATTTGCAGAACATGCAAGCCTAGCTGCCACAGCTGTTGAAGCACTTTCTAGGGAATATTGTGTTGATGATGGTGGTTCATTCCACTTAGTTTTCAAGGATGAAAGGTTAGAACATGGGCAATAATTTCCTTGAGATGGTAATGCTAATTTTTCTATTGGTAGGCAGTATTGGAACATGAAATTTAAGGATGCTACCTCTACTGCTCAAGCAGCGGCTGAGTTTGGAGAACATGCAAGCCTAGCTGCCAGAGCTGTTGGAGAACTTTCATGGAAACATTGTGTTGATGATGGTGGTTAATGCCACTTAGGTTTCAAGGATGAAATGTTGGAACATGGGAAAGCATTTCCTGGAGATGGTAATGGTAATTTTTCCGTTGGCAAGCATAATTGGAACATGAAATTTAAAGATTCCACCTATGTGGCTCAAGCAGCGGCTGAGTTTGCATAACATGCAAGCCTGGCTGCTTGAGCTGTTATAGAAGTTTCAAGGCAATATTGTGTTGATGATGGTGGTTCATGCCACTTAGGTTTCAAGGATAAAAGGTTAGAACATGGTCAATCATTTACTAGAGAGGGTAATGGTAATTTTTCAGTTAGGAGGCAGAATTGGAACATGAAATTTAAGGATGCTACCCCTGCTGCTCAATTAGCGACAAGCCTACCTGCCATAGCTGTTGTAGAACTTTCAAGGCAGTATTGTGTTGATGATGGTGGTTCAAGCCACTTAGGTTTCAAGGATAAAAGGTTGGAACATGGGCAATCATTTCCTAGAGAGGGTAATGGTAATTTTTATGTTGGCAGCTAGAATTGGAATATGAAATTTAAGGATGCTACCTCTGCTGCTTAAGCAGCGGCTGAGTTTGCAGAACATGCAGGCTTAGTTGCTAGAGCTGTTGTAGAACTTTCAAGGCAATACTGTGTTGATGATGGTGGTTCATGCCACATAGTTTTCAAGAATGAAAGATTGGAACATGGGCAAGCATTTCCTGGAGATGGTAATGGTAATTTTTTCGTTGGCAAGATGAATTGGAACATGAAATTTAAGGATGCTACCTATGTTACTCAAGCAGCGGATGAGTTTTTTCTATTGGCAGGAAGAATTGGAACATGAAATTTAAGGATGCTACCTATGCTGCACAAGCAGCGGCTGAGTTTGGAGAACATGCAAGCCTAGCTGCCAGAGCTGTTTGAGAACATTCAAGGCAATATTGTGTTGATGGTGGTGGTATGTGCCACTTAGGTTTCAAGGATGAAAGGTTGGAACATGGGCAATTATATCCTTGAGATGGTAATGGTAATTTTTTTGCTGGCAGGTAGTATTGGAACATGAAATTTAAGGATGCTACCTCTGCTGCACATGCAACGGCTGAGTTTGGAGAACATGCAAGCCTAGTTGCCAGAGCTGTTTGAGAACTTTCAAGGCAATATTGTGTTGATGATGGTGGTACATGCCACTTAGGTTTCAAGGATGTAAGGTTGGAACATGGGCAAGCACTTCCTAGAGATGGTAATGGTAATTTTTCTATTGGTAGGCAGAATTGGAACATGAAATTTAAGGTTGCTACCTCTGCTGCTCAAGTAGCGACTGAGTTTGCAGAACATGCAAGCCTAGCTACCAGAGGTGTTGTAGAACTTTCAAGGCAATATTGTGTTGATAATGGTGGTTCGTGCCACTTAGTTTTAGAGGATGAAAGGTTGGAACATGGGCAATCATTTCCTTGAGATGGTAATGGTAATATTTCTGTTGGCAGGCAGAATTGGAACATGAAATTTGAGGATGCTACCTCTGCTGCACAAGCAGCGGCTGAGTTTGGAGAACATGCAAGCCTAGCTTCCAGAGCTGTTTGAGAACATTCAAGGCAATATTGTGTTGATGGTGGTGGTATGTGTCACTTAGGTTTCAAGGATAAAAGGTTGGAACATGGGCAATCATTTCCTTAATATGGTAATGGTAATTTTTCTGTTGGCAGGCAGTATTGAAACATGAAATTTAAGGATGCTACCTCTACTGCACAAACAGTGGGTGAGTTTGGAGAACGTGCAAGCCTAGCTGCCAGAGCTGTTTGAGAACTTTCAAGGAAATATTATGTTGATGATGGTGGTACATGCCACTTAGGTTTCAAGGATGAAAGGTTGGAACATGGGCAAGCATTTCCTGGAGATGGTAATGGTAATTTTTCTATTGGCTGGCAGAATAGGAACATGATATTTAAGGATGGTACCTCTACTACTCAAGTAGCGACTGAGTTTGCAGAACATGCAAGCCTAGCTACCAGAGGTGTTGTAGAACTTTCAAGGCAATATTGTGTTGATAATGGTGGTTCATGCCACTTAGTTTTCAAGGATGAAAGGTTGGAACATGGGCAATCATTTCCTTGAGATAGTAATGGTAATATTTCTATCGGCAGGTAGAATTGGAACATGAAATTTAAGGATGCTACCTCTGCTGCTCAAGCAGCGGCTAATTTTGCAGATAATGCAAGCCTAGCTGCCAGAGCTGTTGTGGAACTTTCAAGGCAATATTGTGTTGATGATGGTGGTTCATGCCACTTAGGTTTCAAGGATGAAAGGTTGGAATATGGGCAATCATTTCCTAGAGATGGTAATGGTAATTTTTCTATTGGCACGCAGAATTGGAAATTGAAATTTAAAGATGCTACCTCTGCTGCACAAGTAGCGATTGAGTTTGCAAAACATGCAAGCCTAGCTGCCAGAGCTGTTGTAGAACTTTCAAGGCAATATTGTGTTGATGATGGTGGTTCATGCCACTTAGTTTTCAAGGATGAAAGGTTGGAACATGCGAAATCATTTCCTTGAGATGGTAATGGTAATTTTTCTGTTGGCAGGCAATATTGGAACACGAAATTTAAGGATGCTACCTCCGCTGCTCAAGCAGCGGCTGAGTTTGGAGAACGTGCAAGCCTAGCTGCCAAAGCTGTTGAAGAACATTCAAGGCAATATTGTATTGATGTTGGTGGTTCATGCCACTTAGGTTTCAAGGATGAAAGGTTGGAGCATGGGCAAGCATTTTCTGGAGATGGTAATGGTAGTTTTTCCGCTGGCAAACAGAATTGGAACATGAAATTTAAGGATGCAACCTATGCTGCTCAAGCATCGGCTGAGTTTGCAGAACATGCAAGCCTAGCTGCCAGAGCAGTGGTAGAACTTTCAAGGCAATTTTATGTTGATGATGGTGGTTCATGCCACTTAGGTTTCAAGGATGAAAGGTTGGAACATGGGCAATCATTTCTTGGAGAGGGTAGTGGTAATTTTTCTGTTGGCAGGCAGAATTGGAACATGTAATTTAAGGATGCTACCTCTGCTGCTCAAGCAGCGGCTGAGTTTGCAGAACATGCATGCCTAGTTGCCAGAGCTGTTGTTGAACTTTTAAGGCAATATTTTGTTGATGATGGTGGTTCATGCCACTTAGTTTTCAAAGATGAAAGGTTGGAACATGGGCAATAATTTCCTTGAGATAGTAATGGTAATTTTTCTGTTGGCAGGCAGTATTGGAACATGAAATTTAAGGATGCTACCTCTACTGCTCAAGCAGCGGTTGAGTTTGGAGAACGTGCAAGCCTAGCGGCCAGAGCTGTTGGAGAACTTTCAAAGCAATATTGTGTTGATGATGGTGGTTCATGTCAATTAGGTTTCAAGGATGAAAGGTTGGAACATGGGCAATCATTTCCTAGAGATGGTAATGGAAATTTTTCTGTTAGCAAGCAGAATTGGAACATGAAATTTAGGGATGCTACCTCTGCTGCACAAGCAGCGGCTGAGTTTGGAGAACATGCAAGCCTAGCTGCCAGAGCTGTTTGAGAACATTCAAGGCAATATTGTGTTGATGGTGGTGGTATGTGACACTTAGGTTTCAAGGATGAAAGGTTGGAATATGGGCAATCATTTCCTTAAGATGGTAATGGTAATTTTTCTGTTGGAAGGCAGTATTGAAACATGAAATTTAAGGATGCTACCTATGCTGCACAAGCAGCGGGTGAGTTTGGAGAACGTGCAAGCCGAGCTGCCAGAGCTGTTTGAGAACTTTCAAGGCAATATTGTGTTGATGATGGTGGTACATGCCACTTAGGTTTCAAGGATGAAAGGTTGGAACATGGGCAAGCATTTCCTGGATATGGTAATGGGAATTTTTCCATTGGCAGGCAGAATTGTAACATGAAATTTAAGGATGCTACCTCTACTGCTCAAGTAGCGACTGAGTTTGCAGAACATGCAAGCCTAGCTACCAGAGGTGTTGTAGAACTTTCAATGCAATATTGTATTGATAATGGTGGTTCATGCCACTTAGTTTTCAAGGATGAAAGGTTGGAACATGGGCAATCATTTCCTTGAGATAGTAATGGTAATATTTCTATCGGCAGGTAGAATTGGAACATGAAATTTAAGGATGCTACCTCTTCTGCTCAAGCAGCGGCTAATTTCGCAGATCATGCAAGCCTAGCTGCCAGAGTTGTTGTGGAAATTTCAAGGCAATATTGTGTTGATGATGGCGGTTCATTCCACTTAGGTTTCAAGGATGAAAGGTTGGAACGTGGGCAATCATTTCCTAGAGATGGTAAGGGTAATTTTTCTATTGGCAGGCAGAATTGGAACTTGAAATTTAACGATGCTACCTCTGCTACTCAAACAGCGGCTGAGTTTGCAGAACATGCAAACCTAGCTGCCAGAGCTGTTGTAGAACTTTCAAGGCAATATTGTGTTGATAATGGTGGTTCATGCCACTTAGTTTTCGAGGATGAAAGGTTGGAACATGGGCAATCATTTCCTTGAGATAGTAATGGTAATATTTCTATCGGCAGGCAGTATTGGAACAAGAAATTTAAGTATGCTACCTCTGCTGCTCAATCAGCGGCTGAGTTTGGATAATATACATGCCTAGCTCCCAGAGCTATTGGAGAACTTTGAAGGCAATATTTCGTTGATGATGGTGGTTCATGCCACTTAGGTTTCAAGGTTGAAAGGTTGGAACATGGGCAATCATTTCCTTGAGATGGTAATGGTAATTTTTCTATTGGCAGGCAGTATTGGAATATGAAATTTAAGGATGCTACCTCTGCTGCTCAAGCAGCGGCTGAGTTTGCAGAACATGAAAGCCTAGCTGCTAGAGTGATTGTAGAACTTTCAAGGCAATATTGTGTTGATGATGGTGGTTCATGCCACTTAGGTTTCAAGGATAAAAGGTTGGAACATGGGCAATCATATCCTGGAGATGGTAATGGTAATATTTCTATTGGCAGGCACAATTGGAACATGAAATTTAAGGATGCTACTTCTGCTGCTCAAGCAACGGCTGATTTTGGAGAATATGCAAGCCTAGCTGCCAGAGCTAGTGGAGAACTTTCAAGGCAATATTGTGTTGATGGTGGTGGTTCATTCCACTTAGGTTTCAAGGAAGAAAGGTTGGAACATGGGCAATCATTTCCTTGAGATGGTAATGGTAATTTTTCTATTGGAAGGCAGTATTGGAATATGAAATTTAAGTTTGCTACCTCTGCTGCTCAAGAAGCAGCAGAGTTTGCAGAACATGCAAGCCTAGCTACCAGAGCTGTTGTAGAACTTATAAGGCAATATTGTGTTGAGGATGGTGGTTCATGCCAGTTAGGTTTCAAGGATGAAAGGTTGGAACATGGGCAATCATTTGCTTGAGATGGTAATGGTAATTTTTCTATTGGCAAGCAGTATTGGAACATGAAATTTAAGGATGCTACCTCTGCTGCTCAATCAGTGGCTGAGTTTGCAGAACATGCAAGCCTAGCTGCCAGAGCTGTTGTAGAACTTTTAAGGCAATATTGTGTTGATGATGGTGGTTGATGCCTGTTAGGTTTCAAGGATGAAAGGTCGGAACATGGGAAATCATATCCTTGAGATGGTAATGGTAATTTTTCTATTGGCAGGCAGTATTGGAATATGAAATTTAAGGATGCTACCTCTGCTGCTCAAGCAGCGGTTGAGTTTGCAGAACATGCAACCCTAGCAGCCAGAGTTGTTGTAGAACTTTCAAGGCAATATTGTGTTGATGATGGTGGTTCATGCCACTTAGGTTTCAAGGATGAAAGGTTGGAACATGGGCAATCATATCCTGGAGATAGTAATGGTAATATTTCTATTTGCAGGCACAATTGGAACATGAAATTTAAGGATGCTACCTCTATTGCTCAAGCAGCGGCTGAGTTTGCAAAACATGCAAGCCTAGCTGCCAGAGCTGTTGTCGAACTTTCAAGGCAATATTGTGTTGATGATGATGGTTCATGCCATTTAGTTTTCAAAGATGAAAGGTTGGAACATGGGCAATTATTTCTTTGAGGTGGTAATGTTAATTTTTCTGTTGTGAGGCAAAATTGGAACATGAAATTTAAGGATTGTACCTCTATTGCTCAAGTAGCGACTGAGTTTGCAGAACATGCAAGCCTAGCTACAAAAGTTGTTGTAGAACTTTCATGGCAATATTGAGTTGATAATGGTGGTTCATGCCACTTAGGTTTCAAGGATGAAAGGTTGGAACATGGGCAAGCATTTCCTGGAGATGGTATTGTTAATTTTTCTATTGGTAAGCAGAATTGGAACAGGAAATTTATGGATGCTACCTCTGCTGCTCAAGCAGCGGCTGAGTTTGGAGAACATGCAAGCCTAGCTGCCAGAGCTGTTGGAGAACTTTCAAGGCAATATTGTGTTGATGGTGGTGGTTCATGCCACTTAGGTTTCAAGGATAAAAGGTTGGAACATGGGCAATCATTTCCTGGAGATGGTAATGGTAATTGTTCTGTTGGCAGGCAGAATTGGAACATGATATTTATGGATGCCTCCTCTGCTGCTCAAGCAGCAACTGAGTTTGTAGAACATGCAAGCCTAGCTGCCAGAGCTGTTGTAGAACTTTCAAGTCAATATTGAGTTAATGATTGTGGTTCATGCCACTTAGGTTTCAAGGTTGAAAGGTTGGAACATGGGCAAGCATTTCCTGCAGATGGTAATGTTAATTTTTCTATTGGCAGGAAGAATTGGAACATGAAATTTAAGGATGCTACCTCTGCTGCTCAAGTAGCGACTGAGTTTGCAGAACATGCAAGCCTAGCTACAAATTCTGTTGTAGAACATTCAAGGCAATATTGAGTTGATGATGGTGGTTCACGCTACTTAGGTTTCAAGGATGAAAGGTTGGAACATGGGCAAGCATTTCCTGGAGATGGTAATGTTAATTTTTCTGTTGGTAAGCAGAATTGGAACATGATATTTATAGATGCTACCTCTGCTGCTCAAGCAGCGGCTGAGT